>NC_090287.1:61053210-61722496 GCF_037392515.1 Haliotis asinina | reverse complement strand
AAGTTTAATAAAACATTTGTAGTGAGGTAAAGTTTAACGTGTGCAAAGGGAAGTTTAATAAAACATTTGTAGTGAGGTAAAGTTTAACGTGTGCAAAGGGAAGTTTAATAAAACATTTGTAGTGAGGTAAAGTTTAACATGTGCAAAGGGAAGTTTAATAAAACATTTGTAGTGAGGTAAAGTTTAACATGTGCAAAGGGAAGTTTAATAAAACATTTGTAGTGAGGTAAAGTTTAACATGTGCAAAGGGAAGTTTAATAAAACATTTGTAGTGAGGTAAAGTTTAACATGTGCAAAGGGAAGTTTAATAAAACATTTGTAGTGAGGTAAAGTTTAACATGTGCAAAGGGAAGTTTAATGAAACATTTGTAGTGAGGTAAAGTTTAACATGTGCAAAGGGAAGTTTAATGAAACATTTGTAGTGAGGTAAAGTTTAACATGTGCAAAGGGAAGTTTAATGAAACATTTGTAGTGAGGTAAAGTTTAACATGTGCAAAGGGAAGTTTAATAAAACATTTGTAGTGAGGTAAAGTTTAACATGTGCAAAGGGAAGTTTAATAAAACATTTGTAGTGAGGTAAAGTTTAACATGTGCAAAGGGAAGTTTAATAAAACATTTGTAGTGAGGTAAAGTTTAACATGTGCAAAGGGAAGTTTAATAAAACATTTGTAGTGAGGTAAAGTTTAACATGTGCAAAGGGAAGTTTAATAAAACATTTGTAGTGAGGTAAAGTTTAACATGTGCAAAGGGAAGTTTAATAAAACATTTGTAGTGAGGTAAAGTTTAACATGTGCAAAGGGAAGTTTAATAAAACATTTGTAGTGAGGTAAAGTTTAACATGTGCAAAGGGAAGTTTAATAAAACATTTGTAGTGAGGTAAAGTTTAACATGTGCAAAGGGAAGTTTAATAAAACATTTGTAGTGAGGTAAAGTTTAACATGTGCAAAGGGAAGTTTAATAAAACATTTGTAGTGAGGTAAAGTTTAACATGTGCAAAGGGAAGTTTAATAAAACATTTGTAGTGAGGTAAAGTTTAACATGTGCAAAGGGAAGTTTAATAAAACATTTGTAGTGAGGTAAAGTTTAACATGTGCAAAGGGAAGTTTAATAAAACATTTGTAGTGAGGTAAAGTTTAACATGTGCAAAGGGAAGTTTAATAAAACATTTGTAGTGAGGTAAAGTTTAACATGTGCAAAGGGAAGTTTAATAAAACATTTGTAGTGAGGTAAAGTTTAACATGTGCAAAGGGAAGTTTAATAAAACATTTGTAGTGAGGTAAAGTTTAACATGTGCAAAGGGAAGTTTAATAAAACATTTGTAGTGAGGTAAAGTTTAACATGTGCAAAGGGAAGTTTAATAAAACATTTGTAGTGAGGTAAAGTTTAACGTGTGCAAAGGGAAGTTTAATAAAACATTTGTAGTGAGGTAAAGTTTAACGTGTGCAAAGGGAAGTTTAATAAAACATTTGTAGTGAGGTAAAGTTTAACATGTGCAAAGGGAAGTTTAATAAAACATTTGTAGTGAGGTAAAGTTTAACATGTGCAAAGGGAAGTTTAATAAAACATTTGTAGTGAGGTAAAGTTTAACATGTGCAAAGGGAAGTTTAATAAAACATTTGTAGTGAGGTAAAGTTTAACATGTGCAAAGGGAAGTTTAATAAAACATTTGTAGTGAGGTAAAGTTTAACATGTGCAAAGGGAAGTTTAATGAAACATTTGTAGTGAGGTAAAGTTTAACATGTGCAAAGGGAAGTTTAATAAAACATTTGTAGTGAGGTAAAGTTTAACATGTGCAAAGGGAAGTTTAATAAAACATTTGTAGTGAGGTAAAGTTTAACATGTGCAAAGGGAAGTTTAATAAAACATTTGTAGTGAGGTAAAGTTTAACATGTGCAAAGGGAAGTTTAATAAAACATTTGTAGTGAGGTAAAGTTTAACATGTGCAAAGGGAAGTTTAATAAAACATTTGTAGTGAGGTAAAGTTTAACATGTGCAAAGGGAAGTTTAATAAAACATTTGTAGTGAGGTAAAGTTTAACATGTGCAAAGGGAAGTTTAATAAAACATTTGTAGTGAGGTAAAGTTTAACATGTGCAAAGGGAAGTTTAATAAAACATTTGTAGTGAGGTAAAGTTTAACATGTGCAAAGGGAAGTTTAATAAAACATTTGTAGTGAGGTAAAGTTTAACATGTGCAAAGGGAAGTTTAATAAAACATTTGTAGTGAGGTAAAGTTTAACATGTGCAAAGGGAAGTTTAATAAAACATTTGTAGTGAGGTAAAGTTTAACATGTGCAAAGGGAAGTTTAATGAAACATTTGTAGTGAGGTAAAGTTTAACATGTGCAAAGGGAAGTTTAATGAAACATTTGTAGTGAGGTAAAGTTTAACATGTGCAAAGGGAAGTTTAATGAAACATTTGTAGTGAGGTAAAGTTTAACATGTGCAAAGGGAAGTTTAATGAAACATTTGTAGTGAGGTAAAGTTTAACATGTGCAAAGGGAAGTTTAATGAAACATTTGTAGTGAGGTAAAGTTTAACATGTGCAAAGGGAAGTTTAATGAAACATTTGTAGTGAGGTAAAGTTTAACATGTGCAAAGGGAAGTTTAATAAAACATTTGTAGTGAGGTAAAGTTTAACATGTGCAAAGGGAAGTTTAATAAAACATTTGTAGTGAGGTAAAGTTTAACATGTGCAAAGGGAAGTTTAATAAAACATTTGTAGTGAGGTAAAGTTTAACATGTGCAAAGGGAAGTTTAATAAAACATTTGTAGTGAGGTAAAGTTTAACATGTGCAAAGGGAAGTTTAATAAAACATTTGTAGTGAGGTAAAGTTTAACATGTGCAAAGGGAAGTTTAATAAAACATTTGTAGTGAGGTAAAGTTTAACATGTGCAAAGGGAAGTTTAATAAAACATTTGTAGTGAGGTAAAGTTTAACATGTGCAAAGGGAAGTTTAATAAAACATTTGTAGTGAGGTAAAGTTTAACATGTGCAAAGGGAAGTTTAATAAAACATTTGTAGTGAGGTAAAGTTTAACATGTGCAAAGGGAAGTTTAATAAAACATTTGTAGTGAGGTAAAGTTTAACATGTGCAAAGGGAAGTTTAATAAAACATTTGTAGTGAGGTAAAGTTTAACATGTGCAAAGGGAAGTTTAATGAAACATTTGTAGTGAGGTAAAGTTTAACATGTGCAAAGGGAAGTTTAATAAAACATTTGTAGTGAGGTAAAGTTTAACATGTGCAAAGGGAAGTTTAATGAAACATTTGTAGTGAGGTAAAGTTTAACATGTGCAAAGGGAAGTTTAATAAAACATTTGTAGTGAGGTAAAGTTTAACATGTGCAAAGGGAAGTTTAATAAAACATTTGTAGTGAGGTAAAGTTTAACATGTGCAAAGGGAAGTTTAATAAAACATTTGTAGTGAGGTAAAGTTTAACATGTGCAAAGGGAAGTTTAATAAAACATTTGTAGTGAGGTAAAGTTTAACATGTGCAAAGGGAAGTTTAATAAAACATTTGTAGTGAGGTAAAGTTTAACATGTGCAAAGGGAAGTTTAATAAAACATTTGTAGTGAGGTAAAGTTTAACATGTGCAAAGGGAAGTTTAATAAAACATTTGTAGTGAGGTAAAGTTTAACATGTGCAAAGGGAAGTTTAATAAAACATTTGTAGTGAGGTAAAGTTTAACATGTGCAAAGGGAAGTTTAATAAAACATTTGTAGTGAGGTAAAGTTTAACATGTGCAAAGGGAAGTTTAATAAAACATTTGTAGTGAGGTAAAGTTTAACATGTGCAAAGGGAAGTTTAATAAAACATTTGTAGTGAGGTAAAGTTTAACATGTGCAAAGGGAAGTTTAATAAAACATTTGTAGTGAGGTAAAGTTTAACATGTGCAAAGGGAAGTTTAATAAAACATTTGTAGTGAGGTAAAGTTTAACATGTGCAAAGGGAAGTTTAATAAAACATTTGTAGTGAGGTAAAGTTTAACATGTGCAAAGGGAAGTTTAATAAAACATTTGTAGTGAGGTAAAGTTTAACATGTGCAAAGGGAAGTTTAATAAAACATTTGTAGTGAGGTAAAGTTTAACATGTGCAAAGGGAAGTTTAATAAAACATTTGTAGTGAGGTAAAGTTTAACATGTGCAAAGGGAAGTTTAATAAAACATTTGTAGTGAGGTAAAGTTTAACATGTGCAAAGGGAAGTTTAATAAAACATTTGTAGTGAGGTAAAGTTTAACATGTGCAAAGGGAAGTTTAATAAAACATTTGTAGTGAGGTAAAGTTTAACATGTGCAAAGGGAAGTTTAATAAAACATTTGTAGTGAGGTAAAGTTTAACATGTGCAAAGGGAAGTTTAATAAAACATTTGTAGTGAGGTAAAGTTTAACATGTGCAAAGGGAAGTTTAATAAAACATTTGTAGTGAGGTAAAGTTTAACATGTGCAAAGGGAAGTTTAATAAAACATTTGTAGTGAGGTAAAGTTTAACATGTGCAAAGGGAAGTTTAATAAAACATTTGTAGTGAGGTAAAGTTTAACATGTGCAAAGGGAAGTTTAATAAAACATTTGTAGTGAGGTAAAGTTTAACATGTGCAAAGGGAAGTTTAATAAAACATTTGTAGTGAGGTAAAGTTTAACATGTGCAAAGGGAAGTTTAATAAAACATTTGTAGTGAGGTAAAGTTTAACATGTGCAAAGGGAAGTTTAATAAAACATTTGTAGTGAGGTAAAGTTTAACATGTGCAAAGGGAAGTTTAATAAAACATTTGTAGTGAGGTAAAGTTTAACATGTGCAAAGGGAAGTTTAATAAAACATTTGTAGTGAGGTAAAGTTTAACATGTGCAAAGGGAAGTTTAATAAAACATTTGTAGTGAGGTAAAGTTTAACATGTGCAAAGGGAAGTTTAATAAAACATTTGTAGTGAGGTAAAGTTTAACATGTGCAAAGGGAAGTTTAATAAAACCATAACTTGGTGGTCACTGCTGTTTCATTTAGTGTCACTACCATCTGAACCAGAAAACCAGAATAGAACGTTATTCATTGGCTGAAAGAATTCTCTAGACCTATCACACTTTGTGTTAGATAAACGGATAGGTTGATCGTTGGAAGCTACAGTTTGATTGATCATGAACTGTACAGACATCATCTAGCTAGTAGCTACCACAATTGTAAATTATTTTCGAAATATTTCCCGTAGTCAATGGCATGGTCAAATATATACCCTTGGAAAATGTATTGGCCCACAGGGCTGGCTATAAAATTATATTGTAAGACCGCCGTGTATCTAGGAAGCAGTGGGTAACGCTGGATATAGATACAGATACAGACACGGTGAGCATACACATACAGACACAGACATGCAACCAGCGACACGTCTGTCTATACACGTTGATATAACAAATGTAACGTTATGAAATTTCGTTTAATAATCTCGAGCTCCACGCTAAACCCTATTTGACCTCACATTATTCGGCAATGAGATATCGTTAAAAAAGGGTCAGAGGTCAAGTTATCGCCACGAAATCCGTGCACCACACGCTCAGTCACGTCCGCGTGACGCTGTACGGGAGTCGTAATTGACAAACCCAGATCTCCTTCCGGTATGAACATATTCCAGTGCTTTCTCCTGCTTTGATGATATAATGGTTGATAGAGTTTCTTTATAATTTGAAGTATTCACCTACAGTTACATTAGGTTTCAGTTTTGTTCAGAATGCCCCCACTCCCGTTAATTCATGGCTCAATATAGGCTGGGACAACAACAGTAGTCTGTCTCACAGTGCCTGAACCGTGCCTGTATTTTTTTCCCCTACTGCCTAGTCTTCCTTATAACAGGCCTAAGACCTAAATGAAGCCAAGAAACGTATCAACTCACTGGGGCTCCTTTTCAATTTAATTGGGAGGACCATTTCTTTCGAAGACAAATATATAAATATATCCAGGGACTATCATGCTTAAACGGATCCAAGGGCGGGGTTGATCTCCCCACGTACCCCAAGTTCCCACACACGTACACATACACACACCACCCCAACCACCTCACATTATGTCCTTAAAGTTTATTAAATGTTTCGTGTAAACGAGTGGAAATGAAGTGTGCATCTCCCTTTCTTAAGAGTACCCCACCTTCACAAACAAGCCGCATCCGCCCCTGTAATGGTCCACACCTAGACTTGGGAGGTTGTGTTTAATGGTAATTATAGTATTCCCAGAAATTATTGAGAATCATGTTGCGTCATGTAACTCATTACGTTTATTAACTTCTGGCGTTTTACTTACATAAACATGTTAAAACATCATCCTCTTACAGTCTCAGTCTTGTTTTAGTACTTTGTTAGACCTCCTCGCTCAGCAATGCATGCCTGAATACGCCTAGGCACACTACCCATCAAAGTTTGTAGGTAATCGTGTGACAGGGTATCCCAATATTGGACCACCTCGGCCTTCATATCTTCAATATTTCTCAGTCCCTTTTGGTTTATTCTGTCCTTCATGACTCCCCACACATTCTCAATTGGGTTTAGGTCTGGGCTGTAACTGGGCCAGTCTAAAACTTGAACATTTTCGCCCGACAACCACCGTTTTGTGTAGCGCACAGTGTGTTTTGGGTCATTATCATGCTGGAAAATCCAATCATCTTCATACAATGTTTGTGCTGTCGGAAGAAGGTCACCATTTAGAATGTCAACGTATCTTTCTTTTGTCAAGTTTCCCGTGAAAACACACAACGGTGTCACTCCGCGAGCCGATATGCCACCGCACATGTGAAACTTCGGGCTATGTTTTGGTCGCTGGTAGATAGGTTTGACAGTATCTTTGGTCCATATTTTCACACAATTAGGGAAAAGCCAAACAGAACTTTCATCCGAAAAGAAAACATTATCCCAATCTTGATTTTCATGAGCCCGACACCAGTTTAAACGTTTTTCCTTTTGTGCATCTTTCATCAACGGCGAGGGAATTCCACGTTTTTTCACCCAAATAAGTCTCTGTAATTCCTGCCTAACTGTTTCATTGCATACCTGAGGACCTCCTCTGCTAATCATTTCATTTCTGATGTTCACAACACTTTTCAATTTGCCCCTACTCACAATCTGCCCAAGTCTTCGGCGATCCACAACACTGAATTTCCTAGGCCGACCTGCCCTTGCTTTGTGCTCTATCCCGGTTCCTGTTTGAATATTCTTCAAAGTTCTGTATACTGTAGACAGAGGAATACCATGTCTACAAGCGAACACTTTAGCATCAGCCTCACCCCTTTCAAAATCATCTAGAATGAGCTTTCTTTTCTCTCTTGCTGTAAATTCTGCCATGTCAACACACGAAGCCGTCTGCTCAGACAAGGAAGATAACTCTTGACGTAATGAGCTGCCTTCTAAGCCTTCAAGAGTTGTCTCCCTTATTTTGTATGCTTAGTGCATAGTGAAAGCCCTTTTTCCAATCTTAGCATCATTAGAAAAAAAACAAAGATTTTCTCAATAATTTCTGGGAACACTGTATAAAGAGGTCAACGTGAAAAGAAATACTTCTCTTGAGGGCTCTTTGTAAAGCTGTGAATTCAGTCATTCAGTGAATTTTCAGCATTTTAGATTCAAGATGGACTTGCACAAGACTCTATGGTAATCAGTAGTTTAAATAAGAAAATTCTAAAAAGGCATAAATAACAGACTGGCGTCCTAGACTCGTCTCTTTAAAACATAGAATTACTATACATCCATGGGCTTAACAGTCTTACAGGCTTGAGCAAGGCGTGATTCGAGTCGCCAATTAGAGTTATCTTTCTTTGGAAGCGAAGGCTCGCTCTTGTATTTGTGTCTCGGGGTATTTTATTTCAGTTGTTTGCAAAATAGACCATCTGTGCACTTTTCGTGCTTTTTAACAAGGGAAACCTTTATTTCAGTTAGTCTGTAGATATCCGTGATTTCCACTGAAAAGCCATAGGAATATGTGGAATTATCCGTAATACAATGCCGCTTGTCTTTACACTACGTCTTCTGCAAACGTTGATTTCTCTTGGGGTTGACATGAAATAGGACTAGATTTTACCGGAGAGATTTATCGTAACCGTTATCTCACGATAAAGCTGTTTTAAACGAACACAACAGTGACATGGGTACCGCCTAGATTAGGTCTACTACTAGTGTAAGTGTTAAAACATTCAGTGTAGATGCAAGAACAATATAGAATACTACAGGTACACGTGGTTTTAGTAACCTGAGTAGTCATTGTGACCAAGCACAAACTATGCTTCAAACTGCCTAGAGTATGAATTTCAGCAGGGGTGATGAAGTGTCAACAGTACAAGCGATGATCTTCATCTGGAGTCGATAATATTTAAACTGGTGGAGTAATTGGGTCAAACCTAAGTTGGATGGTATTTCAAAAGATGTAAAGGGGCGGATGAGGTCATACCGTGGTGGGGTGAGAAGTATGCAAGTGGGGTCATGCAGGGGTAGGGTCATACCTGGTTGCAGTTACATGGAAAGGGACGGATGAGGTCAGATAGTGGCTTAGATGAAATGAAAAGGGGTGAGTAAGAAGAGGTGGATGGGCTGTTACCTGAATGAGATGCGATTTAGAGGGAGTTATGGGGCCACCCATGGTTTGAATCATAGGGGTAGATCTGGTCAAACCTGAGTTACATGAGATTTAAAGGACCTTCTCGCCTCATATCTGGGCGAGATGAGATGTAAAGGGGCAGATGTGATCATACCTGGGCGAGATGAGATGTAAAAGGGCAGATGGGGTCATACCTGGGCGAGATGAGATGTAAAGGGGCAGATGTGATCATACCTGGGCGAGATGAGATGTAAAAGGGCAGATGGGGTCATACCTGGGCGAGATGAGATGTAAAGGGGCAGATGGGATCACACCTGGGCGAGATGAGATGTAAAGGGGCAGGTGGGGTCACAACTGGGCGAGATGAGATGTAAAGGGGCAGATGGGGTCATACCTGGGCGAGATGAGATGTAAAGGGGCAGATGGGATCACACCTGGGCGAGATGAGATGTAAAGGGGCAGGTGGGGTCATACCTGGGCGAGATGAGATGTAAAGGGGCAGATGGGGTCATACCTGGGCGAGATGAGATGTAAAGGGGCAGATGGGGTCATATCTGTGGCTTGATGAGTTATGACGTTGTGTTTGCATGGCGTGAAGGGGTGGTGACAAGTTGAGCATCTGTGATGTGACTCAATCGCCCGTGGAATATCCTCAAACCCACACTTGCATTAATTATACTCTCTCTCTCTTAAAAAACTAACATTACTTTTCTCAACATATAATCATGATCAAGACACCCAACCACCACCACTACCACCACCAGTAATTCCTGTTTGTACATATGTACAGTAGGTTAGTACAATTAAGCTGAGTCATGATTACTACGTTCGTCGGGATGTTGTTATTCACGTGACAATCCCATGACCAGCACTTGCTCGTGTTCAAGGCGTCAGCCGTGTGTCGCAAGTAACAGGACTTATTACTTATACACGTGCAGATAAGCTAAACCGGTTTAGATTAAGGAAACAATATAGTCTTTATAACATGGCGTCGTGTGGACTCCCTGAGCATTTTCCGGAAGCCAGCTGATAGTATTGCAGAGTGTCTGGGTGTCCCGGTGTAAGGGTGTCCAGGTATCACGGTGTCCGGGTGTTCGGCACAGTTACGCGTGTGATTATGGAGCTGTGCTCGTAGACATTAGAACAGTAAGGTAAGAAAATGACCTTTGCTTTGAAAATTACAGATACATTCACTGTTATGTAAAGCACTTCAAATACTAGTAGATTTGAATGATAGCTCCGTTTACTGTACATGTATGGCCGTGATGTGAACGGAGGAGCCGACGGATCTGTTAAACTGCCTCCAAAAGGCTTAACATTCTAGGAATATTCGGTGACATGAGAATATCTTTCCATACCTTCATGCCACAAAACCTGAATTATCACGTGCAGATTGTTGCTTGAATGACACTTCACTGTTACCTGTCCATTGCTGAATCTGAAAGGGTTTCAGACCGAGGCAATAATTATAGGAGATATATCGTCATATACCCAGTCTGCTTTGTTCCCTGTGTCTGAAAGTGGATTACTATAGTAGGAAGATAGTACTACCTCGAAGACAGGAGTTTCTCTTACACTTATGATGGCGTTTTGATATTAGCAACAAAACAACAACACAATATTTCTAGATATATATCTCAGCAAATTATTCATTTAAAACAATCAAAGCTCTTTCACGTGCAGTTTAGGTACTGGGAAAACATCAATTCAGTTTAAAATGTTTTCGCATTATAATTTAATCAAGCATTAAATGTATGCTTCACACGTTTAAGAGCGAAATCTACTTTATTTTCCAATTAGTTGTAATCTAACTGCTGATACCTCTTATCTTCATTTGCAACCGAGCGGCTTTGGTTTACCTCCATTTCACGATGATGACGAGACGGCTTTGTAAATGGTGCTCACTTGGAATATATACCTATTTAGTCATGGGTCTTATGGCTGGCTGTGTCAGAGCGTGCTGAAAATGTGATGAGGTGTTAAAACAATAAAATATGTTCAAATGAACTACTTTCATCAGCAGGTTCAAAATAATGGTCACAAAATACATGTAGTTTGTAGAAGACGTAGATAAAACTACACCTCATTTTTCATAAGTTCAACCCAAAACGTATTTGCGCTTAATAATCAACCAGTATGGTTTTGTTGGATATCATGATATCGACAACTACTGTAGGTGTGGCGTCATGGAAACAGTGACAACACACTCATCTATTTCTCAAATAACAAAATTACGGAGTTGTATTTATTTTTAAGTTTGATTTGTGTACCGGTTAGTTCAAGATACAAATTGGCTAGTAGCAGTAATATGTACATATTCAGAATGATGATGACCATTGCTGACCTTGACTTCTATTTCCGTTCTTATTCAGTGTCCATTGCTGCCAAACAAGTAGTTCACGGTGACAGTGGTGATTTCAGCTTGCATAAACCCAGGGGGAATCCCTGATGTGTAATTATGACTGTTCGTTTCTTAGTTATAATTGTTTGGCCATAAAACAATTGGACGGGTGTGTTTTACAGGGATAATCTTCAGATAATCTTTATCGTCTTCTATTCTCCCTGGTTGTACTTAGTTTTCTTTGTGTCTTACTTAGTTGTTTGTATGTGTTTTACTTAATTGTTTGTATGTGTTTTACTTAATTGTTTGTATGTGTTTTACTTAGCTGTTTGTATGCATCTTACTTAGTTGTGCGTGTGTCTTACTTAGTTGTGCGTGTGTTTTACTTAGTTGTGTGTGTGTCTTAGTTGTTTGTGTGTGTTTTACTTAGTTATGTGTGTGTCTTAGTTGTTTGTGTGTGTTTTACTTAGTTGTGTGTGTGTCTTAGTTGTTTGTGTGTGTTTTACTTAGTTGCGTGTGTGTGTCTTACTTAGTTGTGCGTGTGTCTTACTTAGTTGTGTGTGTGTCTTAGTTGTTTGTGTGTGTTTTACTTAGTTGTGTGTGTGTCTTAGTTGTTTGTATGTGTTTTACTTAGTTGTGTGTGTGTGTCTTACTTAGTTGTTTGTGTGTTTTACTTAGTTGTGTGTGTGTCTTAGTTGTTTGTGTGTGTTTTACTTAGTTGTGTGTGTGTCTTAGTTGTTTGTGTGTGTTTTACTTAGTTGTGTGTGTGTCTTAGTTGTTTGTGTGTGTTTTACTTAGTTGTGTGTGTGTCTTAGTTGTTTGTGTGTGTTTTACTTAGTTGTGTGTGTGTCTTAGTTGTTTGTGTGTGTTTTACTTAGTTGTGTGTGTGTCTTAGTTGTTTGTGTGTGTTTTACTTAGTTGTGTGTGTGTCTTAGTTGTTTGTGTGTGTTTTACTTAGTTGTGTGTGTGTCTTAGTTGTTTGTATGTGTTTTACTTAGTTGTGTGTGTGTCTTAGTTGTTTGTATGTGTTTTACTTAGTTGTGTGTGTGTGTCTTACTTAGTTGTGTGTGCGTTTTACTTAGTTATATGTGTATTTTTCTTAGTTTTGTGTGTGTTTTACTTAGTTGTGTGTGTGTCTTAGTTGTTTGTATGTGTTTTACTTAGTTGTGTGTGTGTGTCTTACTTAGTTGTGTGTGCGTTTTACTTAGTTATATGTGTATTTTTCTTAGTTTTGTGTGTGTTTTACTTGGTTGTGTGTGTTTGACTTAGTTGTGTGTGTGCTTGACTTGGTTGTGTGTGTTTAACTTAGTTGTGGGTGTGTCTTACTTAGTTGTGCGTGTGTCTTACTTAGTTGTGTGTGTTTTTTGCTTAGTTGTATGTGTGTTCTACTTACTTGTGTGTGTGTTTTACTTAGTTGTATGTGTGTTCTACTTAGTTGTGTGTGTGTGTTTTACTTAGTTGTGCGTCTGTTCTACTAAGTTGTGTGTGTGTTTTACGTAGTTGTGTGTAATTTGTGTGTAATTTTACCAACGTGCATATTTGCCCTTGTATATATGCTGTACTTGTGGAAGTTTATGCCAAACCCAGAGTAGAGTTTAATTAATATACCTGCTGATTTACACACACACACCAACAAATTATCAACATTTCTGTATCCCGATGTTGACGCTAGTCAGCCTTCAGCATTACTAAGGATCATTCAGAGCTGGGCGGACAGTGTTTGTCTGTGGGGTGTGAGGAGTTAAATATTTATGCAAAAACTCAAACTTTGGCCCATGAAAAGATTTCTGTAGGTATCACTCTTCCCTTTCGATTTTGATTTGAAAACATAGTTTTCACGTTAAATGTCAGCGTGGTGAATATGTCTCCCTCTCACCGTCTAGATAAATTAATTACAGACCTAATTTTCATATTCCAGTGCCTTCATACATGTGCAGGATTATTGTTAGTAATGGAACATTTTGGGTAAATACCTAATTCTGACCAATCAGAATGAACCATTGCTCAACGTGATGGCAGGGACGCTTAGCAAGTCTGCTCAAGTCAGGATAGACATGTTGATTGTATACTAGACGTTTTAAGTCTGAATTTACATTTTTATGTAACATGTTAATGAAATGACAGTATTACTGATATCTGAATACTATATCGTCTCAAAAATATATCTTTACACTATATATTGGATTATTGGAATAGTGTTGGATGTTTCTGACTTTGGCATAGTCGCAAGCTGAGTCTTGGATTGTAGAAAGGAACAAATTTCAACCTAATGAGTGGCCAAATGGATAGAAGTGTTTTCGGCGGGAGGGCCCGGTCCGATTCCCATGAGGTTACACTCTGTGAAGCCCATGACTAGTGTCCCCGCCACCATATTAATCCAGTTCTGTTAAAAGCGGCATAAAAGCATATTCACTCACTGCATATTTCACCTGACAACCTTGGTGCTACATGTTATGTGTTTGTTTTATACGACATGTCATGGCAAATATACCAAGATTCTAATCATGAATCTAAATATTATGGAATTGTTTAGATTCTAAAAGCGTTTAAGCACGTGTTATGGAACAAGGAAAGTGCTTAGGTCTGTGTTTAGAATCTAAACACATTTTGTGAAATTGCATTACCAAACGATCGATTTCAGATCACTTCACCGTCCACACATAAGCTGATGTGACACGACTTACGATGAAACCATCGCTGCTAGTTGGTATGTGGCTCTACGCCGAGTGCTTACATCGTGAGATGTTTGTTCTTGGGAGCCATATTTACCGTTATACTAGTAGAGCAACAGTCGTAACGACTACAATAGTTCTGATGTAGCCAAAAATGCACGTGATTTTAGTTATCTTTATCCATTTCATAAGCACATATTTGTTTTATTTCGGCATGACTCGTAAAGATCCTTGTTAGAAAGATCATCAGTATCCTATACGTATAAGAGGCGACTTACGGGATTGGTTCGCTCACTTAGTGGACACTTACCAACTATTTCCAATCGCAAAGATCGATTCTCATGCTGTTGATAACTGTATTGTCTATTTATTTACAGACCGTGTAACTGCCATATAACTGGAATATTGCTGTGTGCGGCGTAAAACTAAACTCACTAAATTATTCCATCATGTGTACACATCCGTATTCTAGTAATTGTTTTCAGTATGGTGAAAACTTTCAATGTTTGTTTAATGTAATCTGTAGTTAAACTTAAAAATGTGTACAGAATACTTGAGAAAGTGAAGTTTAAGTCTTATCTCAATCTCGTATGACACCGTATGAGTTTGTTTTACAATTTTTACTACCATGTTTCACTGTAATCGGGATAAACGGGGCTGTTTTGTCTAGGCTTTCATCGTGGTCATAATGGAAATTTTTCGGTTCTATGCGCGTCATACTAAATGACCTTAAAAGATGGCACTTGTTATTCCCATGCCTCTCTGTTTAGACTGGATGGTTAGTTGGATGCTTAATCGTTGTTGGACCAGACAATTCAGTGATCAACAGCATGAGCATCGATCTTGCTCTTTAAGATAAAACAGGGAACAAAGAGCTAGGATTCAGTACCCCGCTGTTAAATCGACTTTACTCCGGGATAACATTAGCACGTGCATATGCTGTACAAGACCAAATTCTAGTCTCTGAAATGAGGATATTTTACAGAAATAAAATTAGTTTGTTTTAAAAGTATGTGAATCAAATACAACATAATCGGCATTATTCCAGCCGTACGGTGAGGAGATTCAGTTTTCAGAAGAATTCCATACATTTCCAACAATCTTGAATAACTCACATCCCTTTCCCTCACTGTGAGCACAACCAATTCCATAATAATCTCTGTATACTGAAAGATACGACTGTTTACACTATATCATGTTTCTATGCCATTATTTTCTAGAAGGCGTATTATTAATTCCTTCCTACGTCCGCGATATAATACCTGTACTTCAGAACTTCAACGGTTCTAACAGAGTAACGTTCCTTTGTCGTGAGTGGATTCAGTCTCTACTATCAACCCATCCCTCTTCATAACCTTTTGGTGGTATTCCCCAAAGTGGTAATTCTGTACGATGGGGTTTAACATCAAAAATGCTTATCGTAAAAGGCGACAAATGGGATCGGTTGGCCAGGCTCGATGACTTGGTTGACACATGTAATCGGTTCCAAATTGCTTAGATCGATGCTCATGTTGTTGGTCACTGGATTGTCTGGCCCAGACTCGATTATTCACAGACCGCCGCCAGGTAGCTGGAATGTTGCTGAATGCGGCGTAAAACTAAACTCACTCACTCAACATCAAGATGACAGCCCGGAACATAACTGATGTTATCTAACGGTGTTACACCTAACTCGTGCACACCGTTTAACATTGAATATGTTCCCCCTTCAACAAATATGTTTGCATAGAGAGCTCTGTGTCAACATACATCTATTATTCAATTAGCTTAATGGCTCAAACCGCATGTTTTGCATCACTCCCAGCCACGAATCCGTTTTACACACATAACAGACAATGATTAACGACCTTTAAGAAATTATGTGTTATCTTCCCGACTCAGTCTATATTGACCAAAATCTCCGGAGTTACAGACCTACTTTATGAAGGATGAGGTTCGCTGAATAGGTTGGTTGGATAAAAAGTACAGAGCGTGGTAGGTGAAATTTACGAGGGAGGGGGGTGGGGGTGGGGGGGTGGGGGGGCGAGGAATGAGTAAATGGTTCTAAGAATTTTGATGGCACATAATTTTCAATTATAAAAATGCTACTAAGAATGTTATGATTAGGTATATTTAAATTTTAAAATACAGCTCCAAACAATGATCCTTCATATGTATTTTCCAAAAGTCATCCCAACCCAGCGCTACCCTTTATCAAATGGTCGAGCATGTTTGGTTCAGAGAGGATCACGGATTTGGGCTGTGGCGTTAGTGTGGTTTCTTCTCCTTTGATCATGTTGAATTTGATATTTATATATTTATATTTATCTCACACAAAATATAATTGAAAGAGTGGTGTTTTAATGTTCTTTGCACATCGCAAATTTATCTACAATGTAACATTTGTTGTAGTTTGGCTACAACAACCGGATTATACTTGACTCTTGATTGGAAATTTAGGCTACCATCCACATTATTAGGGAAGTCAGTGGCGGTACGGCTTAACACGTGTCCTTCAATTACTGGACGTCAAAATGGCCGACACGATAAACGTGACGGGAGAGATTTCCCAAGTTGTTACTCGTCATCGATCAATTGACCTATCGCTGAAAGGTGATTATAAAGATATGTCAAATGAATTCTTGGGTAAATTCGCAGATCGCTGCAGACGGTCACTATTAGTCTAGACAAGAGTCGAGTCGATAATTTGGGTGTGCATTTCTTCCTTCGGTCTACCAGGATGGATCTTAGTGTGATCTTAACCGTGCATAAGCAAGTTTTCAAGTGACCAAAATGGATACTTAGTGCTCATTTCAAAATCTGAAGGGTCTAAATATTCAGAAATAAGAAAGTCTAAAGGAAACACGCGTCGTTATTTACGTCATCGCAAGACAACGTTCTCATTGAACGTCTGAACGCAATGGCGGGCACGTGCCCGTATATGTATGTCGTATATTTGTTACAGTCAGATTGTGAAATCAGTCATTTTCTGAAATGAGCCAGAGGGTCAGACATTTCGCGTCATTTTGTGTTACAACAATCAATATTCTTCAGTCGTTTCATGAAATTTCATTTTATCTATATGTGGTGGACAAGGGTTTGTGGTTTGTGGTTTGTGGCTGCTCTGCTCATGAAAGAATATTACACGATATTTGTATAAGTCTGCATGCATTATATAACAAGATATACTCATGGGTCTACATGAAGGAATATTACACGATATTTGTATATGTCTGCATGCATTATATAACAAGATATACTCATGGGTCTACATGAAGGAATATTATACAATATTTGTATAGGTGTGCATGCATTATATAACAAGATATACTCATGGGTCTGCATGAAGGAATATTACACGATATTTGTATAGGTATGCGTGCATTATATATTAACAAGATGTACTCATGGGTCTACATGAAGGAATATTACACGATATTTGTATATGTCTGCATGCATTATATAACAAGATATACTCATGGGTCTACATGAAGGAATATTATACGATATTTGTATAGGTGTGCATGCATTATATAACAAGATATACTCATGGGTCTACATGAAGGAATATTACACGATATTTGTATAGGTATGCGTGCATTATATATTAACAAGATGTACTCATGGGTCTACATGAAGGAATATTACACGATATTTGTATATGTCTGCATGCATTATATAACAAGATATACTCATGGGTCTACATGAAGGAATATTACACGATATTTGTACAGGTGTGCGTGCATTATATAACAAGATGTACTCATAGGTCTACATTAAGGAATATTACACGATATTTGTATAGGTGTGCGTGCATTATATAACAAGATGTACTCATAGGTCTACATTAAGGAATATTACACGATATTTGTATAGGTGTGCGTGCATTATATAACAAGATGTACTCATAGGTCTACATGAAGGAATATTACACGATATTTGTATATGTCTGCATGCATTATATAACAAGATATACTCATGGGTCTACATGAAGGAATATTATACGATATTTGTATAGGTGTGCATGCATTATATAACAAGATGTACTCATGGGTCTACATGAAGGGATATTACACGATATTTGTATAGGTGTGCATGCATTATATAACAAGATGTACTCATAGGTCTACATGAAGGAATATTACACGATATATGTATAGGTGTGCATGCATTATATAACAAGATATACTCATGGGTATACATGAAGGAATGTTACATGATATAGACACATACATACATTGACATACAGTAAATTACAAACAGTATATGCACAGATGTCTACAGGCAGTATGTTACATGATATACACAGAGGTCTGTATGCAGTAAATATCACGAGGTATAATGTTCATCTTAGACAACCTAACTTAAAACAATTCACGAACACAAAATGGATTAATCTCAAACCAAGAGAATAGTATAACGTTATGTTATGCATGTACATACATTGATGTCAGTTACTTGACTTTGATTTCACCGGACACAAGGTTTTGTGTCCACCTCGTTCTTCGTGTTCCCACGCCCCGGGTCTCTCGTGACGGGTGCGAGAGCTAATATGTGAGGGTTCCAGCAGCAACGCTATAAAACACGTGTCGTGAGGGCGGAATAAACTGCCAATACAACCTAACAAACAATTCAATGGAAATCCTGTTAGTTGCGGTCTTCGGGATATAGGCCATGGTTATTTCCGTATCTCTAATGTTCGATCACTCGCAGTAAATGGCCACGTCACGCATCGCTGGCTCCGTGGGGTTGTGGAGGGAGGGGTGTTCGATCTGCGTCCTCTCAGCGGGGGGCACAGATGGGGAACACCTGTTGAGACATAGCAACTTAACATAAAAAAACGCGAAAAAATCGTTTGAAGTAAAAGGTCACGCCATGAAATGATATATCGGTAATCATTTATCGTTTTCCACGAAATGTTGCTTTAACGACATCACTACTGCAATTCAGTCACAGAATTAAACTGTGGAGTATGACTGGAAATGTCTCTAGACTGGCAATATATATGACACCGAGGCCTGTTTCAACAAACCCGTAGTGGCCTAGGTGGGTAAACCCATTTCTGGTGTCAATTGTGGTGTAACTGCTGCATTACTGCTAAAAGTGGTGTAAAACAGAACTCACTCAAACAACGCCTTAAACTGAGAAAACACGAGGGGCTGAATTTTTAAGTTTTCTGAAAATTGTCATTCACTGTGAGTATGACGTTTTGTGCAGAACAAACGAACAGTGTATCGTTGTGTTACGTACAACTCCAAGTATCAACAGGATCCTGTTTAATCATCCGGGTTAGTTTGGAAATCTCACTGTACCACATACCGGTCAGCTTGGCATTTACCGTGCAGCACCCGGATGTAATGAAGTGTGCATTACACTCGGAGCAGTTTAAATCATTATTGTGCAACTCCTAACTCTTGGAAAAAGCATTATTGTGTGACACCTTAGTCAGTTTAAACCATTACTGTACATCGTCCTGGTCAGTTTAAACCGTTACTGTGCATCGCGCGGGCCTGTTTAAGCCATTCCTATGCCTCGTTATAGTCTGTTTAAACAATTACTGTTGTTCGCCCTGGTCAGTATAAACCGTTACTGTGCATCGTTATGGTATGTTTAAACCATTACTGTACATCGCCCTGGTCAGTTTGAACCGTTACTGTGCACCGCGTGGGCCTGTTTAAACCATTGCTGTGCCTCGTCATGGTCTGTTTAGGCCATTGGTTTGCATCGCCCTGGTCTGTTTAAACCATATTATTGTGGACGAAAACAACCGGATTAGTTACAATCGGGGGTGGTGCCATACCCACATTAGTTTGGGCTAGCCTCTCATACGACAGATGAAGAGAAAATATGTCTGTTGAACTGAGATGAGCCAGTTGAGGGGAAAACACGTCTGTTGTTCAGACGCTTGGTGAATGGAGATGCCAGTTGAAAGGATAACACGCTTGCTGAAGGGAGGTGCGTCAGTTTAAAGCATAACACGCTTGTTGAATGGAGATGCGCCAGATGAAAGGATAACGCGCTTGTTGAAGGGAGATGCGCCAGCCAAAAGGATAACACGCTTGCTGAAGGGAGATGCGCCAGCTGAAAGGATAACACGCTTGCTGAAGGGAGATGCGCTAGCTGAAAGGATAACACGCTCGCTGAAGGGAGATGCGCCAGCTGAAAGGATAACACGCTTGATGAAGGGAGATGTGTCAAATGAAGGGATAACACGCTTGCTGAATACATGCTCCAGTTGAAGGGGTGACTACTGAAGGAAACCTTTCCCGTTGAAGTGAATACCAACATGTTGAAAGGCAGATTCGGCTGGTCAAGGTAGACACAGTTTAAAGAAGATGCACCTATTGGCGGGATGACATGTTCTTCATGGGGGAAATTAACACCTCAGGCAGTGTAAGGCAACTGAAACATTTTCCGCCATGGATTTACATTTCTCACTTTCAGCCTCATATTGGGTGCACCTGCTTAAATACATATGACTGAAATGTGTGCACAGTTGACAGGAATTTAAACCCGAGTTGGCGGTGAGTAACCCAGTATGGGTTTTTGTGCCAACATTTTGTTGGCTCTGTGTATGCTCGTTCATCCTGACAGCTTTTCTATAATGATTGTATATTTCACCCTGGTGACAAAACTTGTTCCCGCTGCTTGAAAAACGATTACGACGTAGGACCAGACATCAACTCAAAGTCTGGATGGCCATTATAGCGGAGAGGTCGCTTGCGTTATTACTTGGAGAAACAACCTCAAGCATGATTCCATTATGTTGATGGACTCTTATTTATCTCTTACTCCACTTGTCAATATTGCAATTTAGGCAAGTGAGATCGGGCGAAGCGATTGCCCAAGCAGCTCGTAATAGACATGAAGTGACGAGCATATCGAAGGAAGTGTATTTAACACAAGCTGCGTTCTCCAGGGTGCAAAATGATCAGCCATACCCAAGCCCCTTAATAGGCTCCACTTGTAGCAACCTTTATAGGATTTCCATTCAGCTGACTGTGGACGGTTGTAGACGGGCTCAACAGTGCCCATCTCGGTTCCTGCAACAGCGATCGTCTCCCAGGCTTATATGCTTTGATTAACAACCATGTAAACATACGGAAGTGTGTTACACGTTTTACTGGGCTAGGCTATCAGGGGTCATCCTGATCGCCAGCTTTACCTGCCTGCCATACGGCGATTACCGCCCGTCGTATAACGTCTTAATGCCTTGATCGTCTTTTAATAGTGCCTACGTGCCGGGGCAGAAACGTTTCTTATCAGGGCTGGAAAGCTCACGTGTAATCGACAGTGAGTGAGGCTTCGCAGTGAAAAGACAAACCGTTTTCATTTCTACTGCTGGCGGGAACTGAAGGTATCGGGGTTGGTAAGTAGTGAGTATAGTGTGTGCGCGGTCGATGGCAAATATTGATTTGACTCTGTACGGACTACGAGGGTTTGCTCAATGGCTTCCATTCAGGCTAAAGTGCTACTAATTGTGTCCCGTTGATAGAGCTTCCTCGTGTTACAGCAGCTGAGCGAGACCCTGGCTTATTCAGGTCGTTTTACTACCCTACTATGTGACGCATGTGTAGGAAACAATCTGCTTGCCACCTAGCTAGCACTAGAGGCTCGTCTGTCGTAGCGCCTTGGCCTGATCGACAGCGCTGGTGCACTTGTAGCCGAAGAAGACGGATTTGTACGTGGGACAGGTGTCAGGAGTGTAGAGACAGCGGGATAACAGCACGTGGCCCAGGACCGAGGCGAGTGGGTGAGTCGGGTGTTGCTTGTTGACGCCTGTTGCCAACACAGATATATAGCTTAGTGGCAGTTTCCCTCCATCTAATGAATGTCGTCTTGTGGATGTTGGGGCGCTGTCGCGGTGAGTATGTGCCAGTTCATCTTGTTTATCGGATACATTGACGCGCTTGTGTGTAAATTCATCTGCCATCGCCGTGACTGCCTACTGGCGAAGCGGGCGTCATGTTGTCACAACATGTGATGGCGTACATCTCCATCGGGACGTACAACCAGGCTGTGACATAGTCTTCTCTCCTGTCTTTCCCCATTTGCATAAATGAAACAGATTGTTGGCACAAATGTTAAGACAGTTCGAAGATCAATCATTGATCGGCATTGTGTGTTAGCCTATTCGGTTGTTATTTATCGCCATATGTAAAAAATCGCGAAAAACCGCTTTCGTGTCGAGGGCACACATGTTGTTTCAATACTGTACTATTTGGTCTTGTAACACATGTGTTAAACTAGGTACAGAATACACATATAGGACACAGATATTGCTAAATCGGTTTGTACATTACGGATCACGTGTTGCTGAACACCGAGAGGATATTACTGTTGTTATCATCAGTTTAATTGTGTTCATCATCATTGTCGTTGGTTATTTTTTTCCATCACAAGGCTACGGTCATGTACGACCGCTAGCAAGCCAACTTGTTTAGGAATCATCATCACCATCATCATCATCATCATCATCATCATCATCACCACCACCACCACCATCATCATCATCATCATCATCACCATCATCATCATCATCATCATCATCATCACCACCACCACCATCATCATCGTCATCATCGAGTGTTATTTGGCTCCCATACACACACCTTAATAATGCAAGACATAGTTAATTAGCTAACAAATACATTAATGTCATCACGGAAGTTATAGTTTCATTGAATCGTATCTATCTGCATTAGAGTCGTGCACGACGGGAGGCAGATATACCACATGTAGATCTAATGTCAAATGTCGGGTCGCCCGCGGCTTATCACTGGACGCAAATGTCATCCATGCCTTGTTTGTCCAATACACTATGTGATATGAGAGCTATCCTGTCATGGACAGCGTTACCGGTTTGACGTATTAGACTATTAGATTCTCTTCAGATGCAATCCATAGTTCATATAGTGCTGCTTTATACTCCGTATGCTGTTGGCGATGTCCTTGTTGCACAGCTTGATGGTCGCAAACCGTACATGCACCAACAAATTTATTAGAGTCACGTACAACGTGTCGCGGTGTTCCGGCGTCCCCAGTAATGCAGTGGAACTATGTCCTGCTATGCAATTCTATGTATCGCGGGGAACCACCGCCGGACATCTCTATAGTACGTGGAAACACTACCTCCATCGGGAATGTATGTTTTGCAGTTTCCTCCAATGGAGTGGGGACTACATGCCATATAACTGCATACATCTTCAGAGACCCGTATGTATCATGCAACTGGTGACTGTCACACCGTTACGTATAACTGGTGTATATTTGCCGTATCACATATCACTCTGGTGCCTGTCACGTATCATATAACTGTTGAGGTTCACGTGATATCACATTGTTAATGAATCTGTGTCACGTCGTATCATATATCACATACTTTAGGTTACTGTCACGTCGTAACGCATGCTGTCATTGTTTTTAAACAATTTTTAAAGTCATATACCATGCGGGCACTGGCGCTAATGGTATGTCAAGTTTCAAATGTTGGAAGTGGTGCTTATAACGTGCCATGTAGTTCCATTTTCGGTTGTCACGTCGAATAAACCCGTGAAGATCCGGGTTAGAATTGATCTTCTGTAACTCATGCTTGTCGTAAGAGGCGACTAATGGGGTTGGGTAGTCATCATCACTGACTGGGTTGACACGTCTTCGTATCCCGATGGCGTAGATCGATGTTCATGTTGTCGATATCTGGATTGTCTGCTCCAGATCCGATTATTTACAGACCACCGCAGGCTGAAATATTGCTAAGTGCGGTGTAAAATAAAATCACTTAATCACTCACGTCGCATCACATGCTGGCAGCGGTGCTTATACGATATGTCACATCGCTTCACATTATGACAGCGGTGCTTATATGGTATGTGACATCGTATCACATGCTGGCAGTGCTGCTTATATGATATGTCACATTGTATCACATGCTGGCAGTGGTGCTAATGCGGTCTGTCACATCGTATCACATGCTGGCAGTGCTGCTTATATGATATGTCACACTGTATCACAGGCTGGCAGTGGTGCTTATATGATATGTCACATCGCTTCACATTATGACAGCGGTGCTTATATGGTATGTGACATCGTATCACATGCTGGCAGTGCTGCTTATATGATATGTCACATTGTATCACAGGCTGGCAGTGGTGCTTATATGATATGTCACATCGTATCACATGCTGACAGTGGTGCTTATATGATATGTCACATCGTATCACATGATGACAGTGGTGCTTATATGATATGTCACATCGTATCACAGGCTGACAGTGGTGCTTAGACGATATGTCACATCGTATCACATGCTGACAGTGGTGCTTATATGGTATATGACATCGTATCACATGATGGCAGTGTGGCAGTGGTTCCTTATGTAGTTTGACACGTCGCGTCATACAATATCGGAAAGCATAATGTGCACAGCTTATCTTCTCTCCGCCGACTGTGACAATTTGTTATGTCACAAAAACTGCTCCATGCCTCGTCCATACCGCAGTCAATACTGCCATGCTGCATGACCTTTTTCCGTATATAACACGTTGATTACAGGCAGTCACAGTACACTTGTTGGCGATCCTGGTGTGCACGTGTCATCGCCTGACTAGAGCTTCACAGCATCCAGAGATCTTTGACACCGAACATAAGGATCCACGCTTGCGATAGTGATCTCATTATTTGAGAACATGGTCGCGGAATATTATTAAGGTACGCTAATACCGTCGGTCTTATAGTCATAGCAACTGATTCAGGAAACCTTTGTTCGTAACACATTGAATTCTAAAGGTTATCAACCACGTGGCCAAGGCACATATAACATGACTGCAACTGTAGATGTCAGTGCCTGTACATTGATTGGGGAGCAAGCTCAGGTTTATGGCGAGGAAGTACGTCGAATACAGCTTATTTAGCTTTACATACAATAAACAACTACAGAAGAAAAGCAATGACGGGGGCAAATAAGTGAGGAGAGAGGAGTTCAGCTTAAACCCAGAGCATGTCCAACCAGCATAAGTATCTTGAGCGTCTCTAAACCGGCAGTCGGAATACCACGAACAGTGCCTAGCATTATATATACACAATGACATTTAGAATGTAGTCTCTTACATTTGGGATTACACTTTCCCAGTAAAGTACAGATTCTAGTACTTTTGTTAGATACAGCCGCATCCGGGATCGAACTCACACCCTGAGAGTCGGGCACTAAATCGCCAACGCACAAAGTCAACGGTCCTTACCCACTAGAAAAGTCATGGATATCGCGATGTCTGAGCGGGTTTGGTGGCTGACTTTGTGTGCTGGGTCTTATTTGCCTGTCTCTGAGAGTGTGGGTTCGAATCCCGGATGGGACTATATACTTGATTAGAAACAATTTACAGATGAGGAGGCTACAACGGACAAATAAGCCCAACAATGACACTGCCGTGGACTTACCGTTGTGATACGCGTAACAATGACACTGCCGTGGACTTACCGTTGTGATACGCGCAACAATGACACTGCCGTGGACTTACCGTTGTGATACGCGTAACAATGACACTGCCGTGGACTTACCGTTGTGATACGCGCAACAATGACACTGCCGTGGACTTACCGTTGTGATACGCGTAACAATGACACTGCCGTGGGCTTACTGATGTGATACGCGCAACAATGAAACTGCCGTGGACTTACCGTTGTGATACGCGCAACAATGACACTGCCGTCGACTTACTGATGTGATACGCGTAACAATGACACTGCCGTGGACTTACTGAGGTGATACGCGTAACAATGACACTGCCGTGGACTTACCGTTGTGATACGCGCAACAATGACACTGCCGTCGACTTACTGATGTGATACGCGTAACAATGACACTGCCGTCGACTTACTGACGTGCCGACAGACGCGGCCCAGGCGGTAACCGATAACGAGTATATATGTCTTAAGAGAAACACAGCAATCTATGAACTGACAATGGGTCGGGTTGGCTGACAAGTCAATATACAGTGCCGTGGTGACGAAGAGTGAGGGTGAAGATTAGCGTCACATAAATAACCGACATCCAGTTATACGTGCCTTCGTTCCAAAGTAGATAGCCTTTCGTAATTATGTGAATCGGACATTGGATGTCCTGAATCACCAGCTTAAGGAGAAAGGAACCCATCTCCCAGAGCAGTCTGAGTAAACGTACGTTTAGTACTATTCATTATACTGCCATATAACAGTAACGAATAATACTTAGCCTAAGTTTACTTAGACTGTCTCCCAGACATGTGATCTAATAAGAGAATAGTTATGTCGGCATAGGTTAATAGAATATAATAAACTTTTCTATTGAAAAAAACCCTGTCATCACAGATAGATCAAAATAGTATCATTTAGCTCATATATGGCAATTAAATCTCGGAACTATTTAGCGTCTTTACCACCTCGATATCTAAATCTCTGAGTACTCAGTAAATATGTCAACAAAATTAGTGCGAGTTTGTCGACTGTGTGGCGCACACAATAACGAACCATGTTCAATTCATTCTTTCAATTTCAGTGAAACCAAGACGTGAGACAAAAGGGGGGTTTTACACTTCCTGTGGTTCTCTGTCACCCATTATCCGCCAGGGCCTGGGTTTTCGAAGCTCGATCTGATCATCTTATGATGGCCGTAAGTGCCATACATTAGCATTGACTTACGACTATCTTAGCGCTACGAGAGCCTCGACAATCTCTGCCCTGGCGTGTACATGCTCGACTTTAAGTGTGTCGCCTTTCCGTATAGATCTACAGATATATTACATGTGTGTACATGTTACACCGTGATAATATCAATCTGATTGTTAAGCCGAAATATGCCTCTTCTTGCATGTCGATGCGAGATGCTAACTTAAAATACTTTGCTGCCGAGAAGCCAGGGGGTCTGTCTCAATTAAATATTGACCTCCCGGTAATTAGCGCTACGTCTTCATGAGCTTTGATCCTCGCATTTCACACTGCAAAATGGTATGCAAAGTGATATCCAGTATGTTTTAGTCACGCGACCCCATCCAGACATTTACGATTCAGTTTTTCGAATGAACTAGCATACGTTATGGGTGTTGTCATTGTGGCGACTGTTAGCCTAGGCTGTACGGGGACGCGTATTCGCATCTTTGGTTACCGTTAGATTAAAACTTCACCTTCAAACGACATTATTGAAGCTAGCACGGTTAAGAAACCAGTTTGCGAGTACAAAAATATTTTCTTCAATTTCCTTTTATCGTCGCCTGCCGGATGTTGCTGACGGGAAGCAAGATGTCATTATATTTCTTGTTCATTTCATCGAGAAGATGATATCGATCTCTCCAGTGTTATACTCCATGGAGATGTGTCTTGACGAGTGTTGTTAAAAATCATGCAGGTGAGTGAGTATAATTCTGTTCACTTTTAGCAATATTCCCGCGAAATAACTGCGGGGACTCCAGAAAAATGGTCTGTACCTATATGTGGAATCAAACCCTGGTCTTCGGCGTGACAAACGAACGCTTTAACTGTTAGTAGAGGCGTGACGATGCAGAAAATTCACGATACAATACGTATGGCGATATCTTGGAACGATACGATTCGATACACCTCACGATATGCTATCTTTAGTTATTTTCTTTAGATATTTTGATATCAAGTAACAGTGTAAATGCTGGCATAGCCGTCAACGTCTAGTGACAGTTAGCAATTTGAGGTCAACGATAGGTATCAAGATACGAAAGAAAGCATCGATATATTTATCGTTCGATAAAGTACCGCGATTATCGATACTACGATATATCGCCACAGTTCTGTTAGCCTACTCCATCGTCCACCGCGCACTTGCAGCTCAGTGTATAAGCAAATATATATTGTGATTTTGCTTAAAACTGAGTGAGTGAGTTTAGTTTTACGCCGCACTCAGCAATATTCCAGCTATATGGCGGCGGTCTGTGAATAATCGAGTCTGGACCAGACAATCCAGTGATCAACAACATGACCATCGATCTGCGCAAATGGGAACCGATGACATGTGTCAACCAAGTCAGCAAGCCTGACCACCCGATCCCGTTAGTCGCCTCTTACGACATGCATAGTCGCCTTTTGTGGCAAGCATGGGTTGCTGAAGGCCTATTCTACCCTGCTCATATTATTGATCACTGGATTGTCTGGTGCAGGCTCGATTATTTACAGACCGCCCCCGTATGGTTGGATTATTGCGTGGTGTTTCGTTAAACTCCTGTCCAGTCGTCATGGAAACTACAGCTTTTATACCGACATTTGCAGCCATAATTTCACAAGGTTGTTTAATTTAGACATCTTTTTCTGTAACGTGTACAATTAAATAAAAAAACCTTAGAAAGCGCTTGATTTATTGCACATTACTATTTAATCTGTCATACCGTACTTACAATAGGTATATAAAATATTATTGTATACACATGTACTCTGGTCTGTCGTTGAGATGATGCAGTTAAACATAACGTATCCGACGCAGACTGTTAAACCGAGGCTCATAAGATAGTCCCTCCACCCGTACTTAAACACGCACTTAGTTCTTCCTTAAACAAACTAGCAGGTAGATATGATCTACTCAACGCATTTATATTTATGAAAACTCGGTATTTTTAAACATAATTGTTTCAAGGGACAATTGCGATTATACAATATGTACCAAGCCAGTCAAGTTAAAATTTAATGGGTCTGGGTTAACGAGGCACCGTCGACGTTAAGCGACAGCCAGCGTTGTGGGAATAATCAAGATCAGATCTTATGTTGTTTTCATGGTGTTATGAAACATTTATGAGGTAGCATGTTTGCCTAGCTCTGGTGTATTTAGCTGTCATAAATTCTCAGGCGATGTTTACTAAGTCACGCTTATTGTTCTCGATATCGCGTGCTGGTTTCTGTATATGCATGGAAACCTGTGATAGAATGTAGTTCTGAGACTATATTTAACCTTCATGACGTGTTAATGGTTATTGAAACTGGGTATATTTTATTTCGTAAGACTGGTTTGCTCCGGGCTCTGTTTCTTGTCGAAAAATGTTTTTTTTGCTGCTGCTGCTTAAAGAATCACAGCGGGGGCACAGAAATGGAATCACAAATTGTACCGATTTGGGAATCGAACCGGGCGTCGAAATGACGGGAGAACCCTTCAACCACTCGGCTAACACACCTGTCCTACTTGCCGAAAGAATTCGCCTGATTGTGTGATGACGCTCGTCCACTTCATGACACATTGTCGTACCCTGTCAGCGTCAGGTAGCCTGGTGATTAAAACGTTCGCTCATCACGCCGAACACCCGGGTTCGCGTCCCCCAGTGGGTACAAAGTGTGACGCCCATTTCTGGTGTCCCCTGCCGTGGTATTGCTGGAATATTGCTAACAGCGGCGTAAAACTATACTCACTCACTCTTGTCGACGTAGGTGGGTGCTCCTTGTAACAATCACGGGGGTACATTGATGCTATCTGTCTTTTTGAGTAGTCCGCAAAGAAAGGGTTAACGGTTTAAGGCAGACACAGAAGTCTGAAATTTTGAATGGCGTATAGTTATTTCCTGGAGATGGCGTCCAGTTGGCCCAGTGGACACGTCATGGGGTCTAGTTTGATTTCTAACATGGATTCCATGTGTGAAACCCACCTTTCATACCGCCACCTCGATCCACACTAGTCAACAGAAGTTAAAGAACACCCGATTCCTTCATCTTACTGAAGTCTGTCTGTCATGTGTCATACCATTGGCGGTGGAGTAGCCGTGCGGTGTATGTGTTTGCTAGTCACGCCGCAGATCCAGGTTTAATTCGTCACAATGTGAAGCCGAGTTAGGGTGTTCTTTTCCGTAATATTTCGAAAAGCGACATAAAACTATACCTACTCATCACCTCTAGGGATATAAAAAACTACCTATGTGCGTTTTGGATAGTCTGTGGGAAGCTAAAATATTGGAAATCCTACACACTGAAGTGCCCTTGTCTGTTTACCTTCTCGACTGTATCACACATCTGCAGGTGTATATGAATGAACTCACGGCTCTCATTTGATGAACATGCTTTTGATTAGTTGGGGGCTGAATCAAGAACTTGTCAGAAGTAATTCCTTGTAAGACGCTCCAAAACCGTTCACACGCAGCTAATATGCATAGAAGTTTTTTACCTTCCGTATGGTATTAGCGCTAGCTTCCTGATGTCAGGATTGGGATGATACTCTCGCAACCATGTCATGAAAAACAACCAAACTGACGTGTACATTTTACTTTGCTGTCCAAACCTGGGATTTATTATCTGTAAACTAAGTCTTGGGCACATTGACTGAGAGAGAGGGAGAAAGGTTATCCTCAATGCATAGCGTGCACATAATTGTTTTTGCATTTCAAGAATATTTGAGGAATCGATACCAGAACACATTTTTATAAAAGATAGTAATGTTTGATTAATTCTGGTTGTCAGAAACCTACCTATCGTGTTTGCTGTGTCTAATGCAATCTTTGGACCATGTTTCTGTATTTTGGTGCTGGTTTTGTTCTTATTACCAGTATTTGGACGAAAGTTCTGCTGTAAACATGTTTTTGTTCGTGTCAAACTTTGCTTACATCAACCAAGAATATATCCACCCCACACACCTACATCTTGTGCAACCGTTGAGTCTCATGTGCACACGGCACACTTATCGCAGTATGCCTTACATGAGAAGAAAATGTCATCAAACATTTTCAATAGTGGTCCTATTCCGAATGCCACGTGAAGGTCCGGGGCAGAATAGGCCTTCAGCAACCCATGCTGGCCATCTAAAGCGACTGTGCTTGTCGTAAGAGGTGATCGGGTGGTCAGGCTCACTGACTTGGTCATCGGTTCCCATTTGCGCAGATCGATGCTCATGCTGTTGATCACTGGATTGTCTGGTCCAGACTCGATTATTTACAGACCACCGCCATATTGCTGGAATAGTGCGGCGTAAAACACAACTCACTCACTCGCTCCTATTCCGAGTACCTAGTCGGAAATTGAGGTTCTAGTATTTACAAGATTCTTCCGGATGTGGGAAATGTTTTCCCATCTTTCAGGGATGACAAAGGAAGGCGTTTTGGCATGGACCAGCGTCCACAGCGTAAGATGTGTCCATTAGAACGTCAGAACCAACTTCTGACCTCTACCTGTATACTCAAGCAACACCATTTTATAAATAGCCTAATGGACCACGGCGCCACTTGTGGTCCCTTAGCTGATAAGATGTGTTCGAATCTCATGAACCTCTTTCACCCAAACCCTCCTCTCCAGACTGAGAGTCTTCGCGGTTGATCCCAGCAAACAAAGCTTGTCCTACGAGCTGACGTCATTTATAAATTGGCCGGTCAGACAACCATTCATGACCTCGTGTTATGGTTCCCTCTAGCTGAAGCCATGAAATAACCGTTGCCAACATGTTCAACCCCAGCTGTAGGTACATAGAAAGTCCTGTCTTTCAACAGTACCCAGGATAAATGAATACCCCCTCTTGTATTCCCCAGAGTTGGAAATCAAGGAAACAGCTGATTAACTACATTTACTTACAGATATAGATCTATGCATGGCAATCCAAAATGATGGCGACCTCTGTATCAAGCTGCGTACAGCGTGGGATGATTTCCATTTTATCGTGGATTTTTCTTCATGTTTAGCAGTTGACCATTCCACCGAGCCGGTGGCGTCCACACTTGCCAGTTGCCGATATTCTGGGAAGTATATACGTATCGGTAACGTCATTTAAAAACTTTACGGTAGACATTGAAAGGAATGTAAAACTTAAATCGCCAGCGTGATGTGCGATGTCCGCGCTATGACATGTAGTTAATTTTCTCAAGTCATCAAAGATACCTACTTCAAAGTGTAAAGGGCGGTCAGGCACAGCTGACACTATGGCAATGCTGCTGACAATAATCACTGGATTGTTCCATTGTTTTAAGTGAAAATATGCACGTGGCGGGTGCCCACTCACTAACTCAATCTCACTCACTCACCCACCCACTCACTGTCACCAGTTAACCATTGAAGGCTTACAGTATCAAGGTATCATACTACAAAAATCGCTGTGGTTGTGTTACCGCTTTTACAGACTGACTAAAATTTGAGACTGTGATAATGGCAGACGTTGTGATAGTTTAAATTATTGATAAAAGGGAGAAGGGTTACTGTCATCTTGTTTCTGCAACAGTATCAGTTCCGCGACCAGTGCAGCAGCGCGTGCGATGAAGCCATGCGGATGCCCAGTCGTTGGCCATGTTGAGAAGCCTCTCTCAAACAGATGGCCACAACGCCCGCCTTGCTGTAGAACCTATTAACAATTCAGTGACTAGGATGTGTGGCGACATGGAAGATCCTTGTTTGGAAAATAATTACCCGGAGAAATATATCGCATGATGATTAATAATGAATCAATTTATGCCCATATGTGTCTGTATTTATCATCCCACGCAAGTCTGTATATTACATGTGCCATTGTGGCAATAATATATTTCTATTAACAGACCACGGTATATCACTGAGAATGGAACGTAGCTGTGTATATGATTTTAGTTATATATACTACTCGACGTCTCATGGGGATAATTGGATATAATAAGTGATATGTTAATATGTGATTTGCGTAGATCGGTGTACATGATACTGATCACGACGACTAACGGGATCGGGTGGTCAGGCTCGCTGACCTGGATCACACGCGTCATCGGTTCCCAATTGCGCAGATCAAACCAACTAACTCGTCTCTATTAAATGCAACAGAAATATTGCCCATGAATATATCCCGCTTGTATCACCTGTAACACGCTTGTGCTGATATACAAACGTGAAACAAACAAACCGAAAACGAAAAAAAAAATAAATAAAAAACAATCAAGCCCACCAACATATACACTTTACATAGGAGAATCAATGTAGTCTGTCATGGAGAGGTTGCAGTAAATTGTGTCACAAGTGTGTATGTACGAAATAATCGGTGTCAACTTAGTACCACATACATGGAGTATAGTTCTTTACGTTACAGCATAGTCAATATGTACATGGCAGTGATATCCCTCTACTACCTGCCACATGCACATCAGCAAATCGATTCAGAACCATTGTTAAAATTGGGATGAACGTGCAAGTGCAAATTTCATTCATCGTAAATTGTCCCGGAGAGATTACACCGCCTTGCAAACATCAAATATTCATTGCTTGTTTGGTAGGCATATCGTAGGCAGTTTCTTCGGCTCAATAATGTATTAGCTTAAGAGGGTAGTTATTTCGGGTTATTAGGCGGCAGTGCTCGGGTTTTTGTGATGAGCAAGGCGGAAAGTCAAGGGCACCCATTGATGCACGCGACTGAAGTTGTGGTGAGACGTGAATTTCCGGTCTGGACCACCACTCATAACCCGGATCAGTGTACCGGGACAAAATTATGGTATGGGAACACCAGGCTCATGTTTGATGAGGTGAGGTGAAATTGGTTTGAATGTCGCGGATTATTGTCCTTATGTACTTGCGAAGATGTACGCTAATGTAAGCGGAAGAGCGCGCGATCTTGTGCCAGGCTGGTTTCATCCCGCCTTCCGAAAATACCGATCCACTATATAGAGTGAATACTTCTCTGAAATAGACACTCTTAGACACATCATGCCGACTCCAAGCCGGCTAGTCCGTGGTTTACCTCGAACTGACAACCACAAGGCACGGCAACAACAAGAATCTTGAGTTGGTATGACGCATGGGGATCGAGTGAGTGAGTGGGTATGGTTTAACGCTGCTTTTAGAAGTATTCTAGCAATATCACGGCGGGGACACAAGAAAAGGACTCCACACATTATACCCAAATTGGGAATGGAAACCGAGCGTTCAGCGTGACGAGCGGACGCTTTAACCATTAGGCTACCCATTCGCCTCTCCTCTGGATCGAACCACGGACTTCAGTATCCACTTCATATTTATCTTCTCTCGGTGTCAGAAAAGCGGCCACTCAAATCAAACGGTGACATATAATTGCACTGTAAATGTTTACAGGATGCACTGTTAATGCATAAAACCGGTTTTACTGCATGCAGTACGATACACGTGGGCAGGTGGTCAAAGCTATTTACGGATGGAGCTAGAGAACGCAAACCAACAATTTACAGTCGGATGATGTAGGACCGGAAGAGGATCTTGTGTCATAGCAATCACGTGTCGCATAAAACCAGTTCTTCATGTTACCGCATCGTGCACAGAGCCGCTGCTTGGGACGTGTGTGCCACGCTGTGAGGTCAAGGCTGTACAGGTCAAGGCTGATATTACCGCTGACCTGTCCATAGCGTAACTGTCTGTGTGCAACTTCATGTTACATCAATGGCGGCATGAAGGGAGCTACAGAGTGGTGTTCAGGATGTGGCCGATCGGATAATTTAACTCCGCTTCGACCAGTATTTCCGTTAATCACAACGTGTTGTGTTCACGAGGTCGGAAAGCCAGAAAGCAATCAGGTATAAGGTTGGTTGATTTGTAGGAACGGTGGGGTAGCTTATAGTGATTAATGCGTTCGCTGGTCACGCCGAAGACCCGGGTTTGATTCCCAACATGGGTACAGTGTGTGACGCCCCGCTACTGGTATCCCTGCTGTGATATTGGTGGAATATTGTCAAAATCGGTGTAAAACTGAACTCAATCGATGTTTTGTTGTTAAACACCGCACTACACAGTTGGGAACCAGCAACACGTTTAAACCACGTCCACGACGAGTCTGACCACCCCATCCCGTTAGTCGTGTCTAACCCCGACAAGCTTGGGTTGCTGAAGACCAATTCTCGTCCGGATCTTTACGGGCTGACAATGTAACGGTCATGCAGTATTCTGCAAAACACAAGGGAAGTTGTATGTTTGTCACAAATCAACTTTCGTCTGTTTAGTCTTCTAAGCCCAATTCTTCAAAGGTCCAGATATATAGCTAAAGCCATGTTAGACATATCCTACTGGTGAACTTCAATCTCCAACGTGCGAGAAATAGAGACCGCTTCTGTTCCACTCCGACGTCAACACCCCTAGAAGGAGCCTTTCTTTAGCCGTTTCTAGGGCATTTTATGACTTGAACGTCTGGATGTGCCCTGTATTCTCTTCACCTGACATTTGTCTGTTTTGCTATACTGTCTTTCACGTATTCATTTTAATATCTGTGGACAGATTATCGCTTCTGCTACTCCACATTGCGAATATATTCATTCTCTCCCTTCGTGTAGGTTTAAACGCGAGACGTTGGCCATGATCAAGACGGCGGGGATACATGATGTCTGTATGTGTGATTGACATGTCAGCAGACGTTATGTTGTCTCCTGACATATATTGCGTGGAGATTTGACGTGTAACCCCACGACCAAGTAAAGCTCTGATATGAACGCGCAATGGCAGGTTTCTGGTACTCCCAAGGGAGACAGCTCTGAATCGCCTTATCAATTCATAAACAGCTGATTACACGTATAGGTGATGTCATATACTTTGCACCACGTGAGTGACCAGCTAGTGAGGATTATTGATAAGGGTGGAATGATGTTAAGCGTTAATATCATGGAGGTGACTCTTTATTGTGGGTATGATGGTAAGACTAAGCAGCTGATGCTATGGAACAGATATACAAGCGATAATCAGTATACAGGTTATGTTGTACAATAAAGCAATAGAGATAAAATGTGATTGGTAACACATACGTAACGAAAGAGACTTGATACGATTGTGTGAGTGAGTTCATTGTTACGCCCCACTCAGCAATATTCCAGCTCTCTGGCGGTGGTCTGTAAATAATCGAGTCTGGACGACAATCCAGTGATCAACAGCATGAGCACCTATCCGTGCAATTGTGAACCGGTGACATATGTCAACCTAGTCAGCGAGCCAGGCCACCCAATCCCGTTAGTCGCCCCTTACTACAATCATGCTCACTGTAGATTAATTCTAACCTGACTTTAACGGGTCCTGATGCAGTGGAAGTGATAGACAAATTGTAACATATTGATACCCTTACTGTAAGATGCCGGTTGCCTTAACGCCGGATCTGTTCGGCATCTTTGTAGGAAGACACCACTGACGCTGTCACTATAAACTTTGAAGATCCGGGTTAGAATTGATCTTCAGCAACCCATGCTTGTAGGAGGTGTCTATACTGGGATCTGCTGGTCAGACTGTCTTGTCATCGTATCTCAGTAGCGTAGATCGATGCTCATGCTTTTGACTACTGGACTGTGACCCAGACTCCGTTATCTGTTGACCGCCGTCATATACTATATATGAGTGCAGAGTAAAACAACAAACAAATAAAATACAGTTTGCACATGGAGATTAAATTGTCCTTCAGACATTAATAATAGTTTCATATATTGTGTTGACATGTGACAAACGTAACCATTAACACCACAATACGTAGGGATTCCGAGTCAGAAATATGCCTAACGACAAGCGCCTCGTGAAAAGTGGCGGTATACGAAGATCGTGTACGTCATCGCATCTTGACGGATGGATCGTGTACATCGCATCTTGACTGGTGGATCGTGTACGTCATGACATTCTGATGCGTGGGTCGTTGCTCACTCTATCAATCACTGGGTTGCGACTTTATTACAGGCGCCGCCATGCTGGTTGAATACACGAATATTGCTCAGTTCGGCGTTCGACAAACTGATGGGACCGGTGAGACAATCACTGCTAGTATGTAACTCAAAAGACGTTAATGTCCCCCGATTCTTAACTTCCCTCGAGTTGAGCAAACTGAACAGATAAGCACATGTGTATTAAGTGAAACTATGTTCTTGGAGTTTCAAATGGGCGCTTATCTTATATACAATGCCTGCACCCGTATTACAGGTGTGCCATATCGCCATCTGAAACTGAAGTAAAGCTACATTAAACTCTGTTGTCCCTGCTGTGGTCGAAATGAGGTTCTGAATCTATTTCGCGGATTGACGACGATAACATTGATGATGATGATGATGATGGTGATGATGATGATGATGATGATACGGGTTTTTTTTGTTGTTTTCCAATGGTACTCGATGTGTTGCCTTACTGCTACTGATGAGGATTCGTTGAGTCGTGAACGACCACGACATCGTAACTTCACTGCTCTGCTGAACATAAAGCCAGCGTTGAATCTTCGATAAGCTATCGCCACCATCTTTACAGAATGTTCTCGTTCTAGTTTTTCTCCACACAGTGTATGCAGGTATAACCATGAACAGCCTTTATTTGCGTTTCACGTCACGCAGACAGGCAAACACTGACTTCACACATCGAAGATCTGATTTATCACTTCGAAAATGTTATTAAAACTCGAATGTTATTCGAACTGTTATTAAAAATTCAAGCAGCAAATAATAACTCTGCTGCCCACCAACAGTCATCAATCAAAGACTTTTCAAGCCAATGTAATTTATGTTATGCTAAGCTATACAAGATGTTATGTTGAATATAGAATGTACATAGTTATGCTTCAATGTTTTGTTTTCGCGTGTAGCCGGCCGCATAGGTCCTGATTCAGACATCCGAATGATTCGTATATCCGAACAATTCAATAAGAAACCAAAGTGTTCGCATAAACGAGGTCTGACTTTAGTTTCTTCACAGCTTATTTGAAAAAAAATAACAGTAATTGGCAAAGAACATTTATATAGTAATAAGAAATCTCTATAATTATGTATTCAATTGCCCTGTACAAATGTGTTTATCTGTGTACCCTTCAGTCTCAGATAGTAAAGATACACGATAAGTTTATCCCGCTGTGCATGTCAAGCGTTCATCTCGAAATACTCTCGGAATTATAGGTGAATGTTAAAAAAGGTAATTGCGTGCGACATCATTTTCGGCACAGATGCGTCAAATTTGGAAATTTCAGCGGATGTCTATGCAGTTGTCACTTATAAATGTAATCCCTGCACAAGCAGGTACGTTCTGTGTTGTTATATAGCTGATGTTATATAGCTGATGTTATATAGCTGATGTTATATAGTTGATGTCATACAGACGTAAGTAACAGTAATTCAGTATCTCTCGATCTCACTGCTGTCTCCGGACACTATGCTACAAGATATTCGTGAGGTACTCAACATAAAGGAATATATAACTAAGTAAATAAGTAAGTGAGTGAGTTTAGTTTTACGCCGCGCTCAGCAATACCCCAGCTATATGGCGGCGGTCTGTAAATAATGGAATCAATCCAGTGATCAACACCATGAGCATCGATCTGCGCAATTGGGACTCGATGACATTTGTCAACCAAGTGAGCGAGTCTGACCACTCCATCCTGTTAGTCATCTCTTACGACATGCATAGTCGTCTTTTTTACTCGCCTATTCTACCCCCCACCTTCACGGGGGAGTGAATACTGTTCAAGATAAAGAACATCAGATTCTTTCAGTAATTAGACCATTAAATATGTTACTGCATGGCCGGTTAACCGTACTAATATGAATTGTAATGTCCTGAGATGCGCCTGTCACGCTTTTGATTCATTTTCGACATACTGAACGAGCGAGCACATTGGAGAGATAACCAGTTACTTGTGACATGATCTGAGACAAGGCTTTAGTGCTTGCATAGTAAATGACGCATTTTCGCGCACTCAGTAGATCGTGTCACGTAAAGCTCTGTGCTTCATGTCGTTGTTTCATTACTCATATTTGTGTGAGGTTGTGTTGTGTTTGGTGCGGTGTCATGATTTATGTTATTTTCACGCCATGTTGTTCACGTTACTGCCACGTGCTCTGTAAACCATGTCACGTAGTGATGTTATTTTACATCTTTGGCCCGTGCTCCGTGATTCATGTCATTTGGTGATATTATTTACGTCATTGCGCGTTCTTGCAAATCATGCCACGCTGTACTGTTATTTACGTCATTGCCACGTGCTGGCACTGTTACCCCATGTTTAGTAACTGCTCACGTGAAATATGTTTTGTTCAACATTTTAAGCGCCACTCGTGGTATTCAGATCGTTCGTCGCCTCCATTACCGCTGCCAGCTTCCGGTTGAACGGAGTGACGGAACAAGAATAGACACTGTCAGAAATTAGAAAGAAATACCACATTGCCTAATTTTATCATGAACCTGTTGGAGTTTATTTGTCTTATCTGTCGTCGCTATTGGTTGAAGTTTCGAACATTTATTCTACGTAAAAAAACGTCTGGCGCAATGGGCGAATGAAGCAGGGGAGGTAACTGTAAGTATTCCATACAGAATAATACCCTCCTGTTCCTTCAGTCCGTGGATGCGGAAGCTGGAAGGAGGAATGGAGGCGAAGAACTGTCTACGCTTAAAATGTTAATTTAAAAATATTTCACGTGAGCAATTGTTCAACATAGGGTTGGAAATGTGAGAGCACAACCCAGTGAAGAAATGGGTGTATACGTTTGATGGTGGCGATATTTTATTTGGACATGAAAAGTATTTTTCGAACCGCAGCGCGGAAAGTACGTTGGCAACCTTTGCTCGCATGTAAGAAGACTGGTCATTTTCTCTATGCTGCGCAACCCATTTGCGCTACAGTTTGCCTGTGATCGTACCAGCTTCTCTCTGAGATGAAGCGCCAGAATACCTTGCCTTGTCATACAAACTGAGAGATTTGTTGTATCGGGAAAGAGAGATATAAATGTCGACGTCAGAGACCAATCAGCCTCGATTACCTGTCGAATTGGGCGTTAAAGACAAATCAATCTGTCTGTCAACATCAGGAGTACTGCAATGACAGTCATCCAGGATATCAGAAGAGGAGAAGAACGAGCTGGCCTATAATTTAGACATTTAGCCTTCAAGCCAGGGCACACCTGATGGATAAAGTTTGAATTCAATAAAGAAACGGAGTGCCATCGGTCTTAGAATCCGGCTGGTTATCACCCATACTTACTGTCGTGTTGATGTAGCGGATCCACAACGAGTGTGTAAATAGAATATATCACGTCCCCAGGCAATCCTCCGCGCTTATTACATGTTGGGTACTCTTGTCCATATATCTCATGGAGGAATTGTCGCTGTAACATACAGACTCGTGCCTGCTATATTCGGACACTTGACGTAATTTCCATAAACTTAAATGTTATTTCAGTATAGCATAAATAAATTTCATGAAGTGAGTTTAGGATGGATCTTTGTCAAATTTGACAGTCAAAAGTGAAATTATCTCTGGTATGGGCACGTAATTTCCGTTCAATTTTCTGACCATTATTTAACAAATGACATCACATTTATCAGCTTACGTATGGTTCCACACTGCACAATCCCCTAGACCGCCATGTTAAAGGAGTTCTCGGCACTGTACATATGTTGATTAAATATTTGCCATTTCGCTCTATGTGCAACGGAAAATTCAACAGAAACTATGTGATTGTAGGTAGATGATTCCTCACAAATGGGCAAAATTGATCAAGGATCAAGAATAAATTCACGAAAAGTATATATCCTACAACGAATTACAACTTGTAAGTCTATGGACATTACGTCAAGTGTATATAACTGACACGGGTCTCGTGAGTCAAACAGTTAAAACACTAAATATTTCAAATGTGTCTTTTGGTACCGCGTTCACCGAGACTCAACAATGAGATGGAATTTTAGTACGACCAGAATAAAATAGCCAAGTGGAAGATTAGATTGTGGAGCTGTGGCGGAAGGAAAACGTGTTTCTGGCATCACGCCTTGGCTTCTACTTAAACAACATAACGGCTGGAAGTGAACGCCGTATGACTAACAACGTTGTGGCAAGATAAGGCGTGATGGTACATGTCGCTTGTGCCAGCGGAGTGGTCTCGGTGGTCATTATTAGAATCGTCATTTATTTCTCTACCCAGGGGAGTTTTAATGGTTATTCCAATCTGTTACAAAGCTGACAAAATAGTGAGCATGGCGGATATATGATAATTTTCCCTACTAAACCTGCCACAAAAACAGAATCTCAATTCTATTCTTATACGTCTTGAAATGGTTCTTTGAATGACGTTTTTGAAACTACATATACATACGAAGGATAAAAGAAACGTAGGATCCCAGTTTCTTTCTTCAATATAATGTATATTCTTGCACTTTTATCAAGCCAGCAGACGCAATTGGTGCCACGCAAATGTGAAGGAAAACGGGGTAGCTAATTCTAAGGCTTATTGTTATCGTTTTAGATAGCATGATTGCTTTTGTATGCTGAAAAAAACATTAATGTATTTGGTTCGCCGTGATTCTTGCCGTGTATATTAAAGATATATTCCTTCGCATCCTCTTTGTGATTCGGTATTTGCTGCGTTCATCTGGTCAGTCTTCACAGGTAACTAGTACAAGTGTACCTGAACCATACTGGAGGTATTTGGATCCACTACACACTGTAGTCACATGGCGCAACTAGACACATGTAGTCACGTGTCGTCACTAGACACCTGTTGTCACATGGCGGCCCTAGACACCTGTAGAGTCATGGCGTCACTAGAGACCTAATGTCAGATAGCGGCACTAGACACATGTTGTCACATGGCGCAACTAGACACATGTAGTCACTTGGCGGCCTGTAGTCGCATGGTGTCACTAGACACCTGTAGAGTCATGGCTTCACAAGAGACCTGTTGTCAGATAGCGGCACTAGACACCTGTTGTCACATGGCGCAACTAGAAACCTGCTGTCACTTGGTGTCAGTAGACACGTGTGTTCACATGGCGTGACTAGACTACTGTTTCATGGCTTATCTGTTGCGTCGCTACCCATGTTGAGTTAGTAACAGTTCCGGGCTCCATTTGGGTCCATGTACAGCTGCAAACGTTTGCAACTTGAATGTAAAGACGTATCGCCATGCTTTGTCTGACAGTAGAAACAACAAACGTCTTGCTGACCACATCACATTTCCTAATGCGGTAAAACCACAAAACGAGCGCGCGCGTACACACATACACACACTCACGCACGCACACACCATGTGAGGTATCCGTCTGCCGGTCAGTACTTCATTCAGTATGAAAAACACAGGCTGATATAGAAATGATCAATGTGCAAGTGTGGGAGTGACAGTATATGTATAATATTAAACATTCAACAAATACTTTGCATTTTCTTAGGAATAAACAATAGACAAGCCTAAAGATTTTATTTTTTCATGATGTTCATACATCTACGTGTACTGGCATAACTGATCCATTTCTTGGCGATATATTTGTAAATACCACATAGAGGTAGGAAAAGGTCGTCCCCGATATTTTTAATTGAAAGGGTTGAGAGACTATATTTTTTTTAGAAACTACTAGTTCTGTTATGCGGTTCGAGTGACAGGATGTGTGTCTTAGTCTTGAAAGACGACGGTTTCATCCCTGAACTACAAAGACGTTAAAGCTGGTACTTGTTGCTACACTGCCTGGTGCAAATAGATCAAGGATTGTACGAGAGAGAGTGAGAGAGATATGCGGGTTAAAACCCTGGCGTTCAGATTCCTGTCAAAGTCTTGAATTGTTTCTTTTAGAGATTTGGCTTTGAAGAGTTGGCTTCGCGGAATGGGAAATGATATATTCAGGGAGTCAACACATATATTTGCGATAACCACCGTTAGACAAATTATGAAAAGGTACTCATCAAAAAGAAACATGATCCACATGCAGACATGGTAGCACAAAGCCTACTCCAGAACTAAACCAGTATATATGAGGACAAGAAGTATGTAAGCTGTAGCAGGGCGCCATGTTAACACCCTGATCACAACCATCTCACTGTGACGCAACATACAAACGTCGTGTCAAATACTACTCTCCTCAAAACCACTCGCGTCCACCATTACGTCAAAACAATCCGATTACACTCACAGGTTACATTGTGACGTGATTCTGTGTAAGACTGCATTTGTTCCGGTTTGCACATACAATGCCCAGCTAAGCACGGATTAGGCGAGGGCGTCTCGTGGCAATTCTGTAGTGTAGACTCAAATGCGGAAGCGTTCAAGAGGCAGTCGCAAATAATCTCTTTACGTGCCATTCTTTGAAAACATAGATACTTTGAGCCAGTATGTAGTCCTATTTCATAGTGATGATTCACCCCTTTCTCCGTTCTCAAGATACAGTTTGAAACTCACAATGGACCTACATACAGCTCAAATGTCTTATATTACGGAAAGTGCTTTTGTCGGTTTTATATATAACGTATTGTTTGATGTGTTGCACATGTATGTAGAACGAAGGCCGGAAAGAAGTGTTTGTTCTAGTGAGATGTTTTTTATACCATTATGTATACGTTAGTATGCTGACTGGTTTGCTTTCGCTGATGTTGGTAGAGGAAACCGTGAATGTGACATTTGTGATAAAAAGGAGGAACGACCTTTATCGTTTGTAAGTGAGTGAGTTTAGTTTTATTCCGCTTTTAGCAATATTTCATCAATAGCCCGGCGGGGACCCCAAAACTGGGCTTTCACGTTGTACCCATGTGTAAAGTAAGACAAAATGCAAGTATTTACGAAAACAACATTCATTTGCACGTGAAGTATGTCAGTGTATAGATACATACTTAGTATGTCAATACAAAGGAATATGTTGTCATAGTAACCACTTCTTAACTGCAGCTAATGACATCGATATGCTAATACCAATGTTGTAAACCAATGTGTAACCAGATCTCATTGTGTGTTTATCGTAAATCGTCATAAACAAAGCAATATTCAAGCTATATATTGTCGCAAGATAGGCGGAAGTCGCGGTGTCTGAGCGGGTTAGGCGGCTGACTTTGTGTGCTGGCGATTAGGTGCCTGACTCTGAGGGCGAGATTCGAACCCCGGAGGGAATTCAACTAAAAAAGTACTAGAGTTCGCACTTTACTAAGAAAGTGTTATCCCAGACATGTCATATGTTACATTTGACCACTTTCTAAATGACACTCTGTGCGTGCGTGCGTGCGTGCGTGCGTGGTCAGAGTCCTGGCAGGTAGGGGTTTTGTTAAAAGCCGCACTCAGCAATGTACCACCTATACTGCGTTCTACAAATAAACGATTCTGGACCAGACAATCCCGTGAGCATCAATGTACAGAATACAACGGATACAATGCCATGTGTCAGCCAAGTCTACGAGCCCCAACACTTTGATCCCGTTTATTGCCTCTTACGACAAGCATTTATTGGTGAAGACCAATTCTAGCCCGGATCTTCACAGGACACAGATACAGGATGATATTATGTAAATACATGTGCTTCCATATGTTTGTTTGTTTTGGATTATGGTCGAATTTGACATAACATTAGGAACTCGTTAGTTTCAGAAATGCCAGTTATAGTGTTCCTCTTTTGAAATGACTTTTGGGGAAAAGACAAATTGAATGAGTACGTTAAAGTTTATAATAGGACAGAAATATTCAACCAAAGTGTCAAAGAAAGTAACAAAAATATACTTAAATCTACACCCATATTTGACAGCAATAGAGGCCATGAAACGTATCTGAACATCGGTTTGCTTTGTGGACACAGACGTGCTGACATCATTTCGGTATACAAGTATATTAGTTCATTTGAACCTACATCTATTTGGCATATCTTCTAATATCGCCGGTCACGTTTTAATGCCATGTCAAGACAGGCTCTTCTTAAAAATATGGATAAAAATTTATGGATAAAATATGTGAAATTCATTTCTTGGGTCTCCAACTGCGATGTTGCTAAAAGCGACGTAAATAAATAAATAAATAAATAAATAAATAAATAAATAAATAAATACTTGTCCCGAACACCCTTCCTTGTCTCGTAGGTCGGAGTGGAAAAACGTTAATTGTTCGTGGTATCAACCAATGGTCTCTCTGACTCAAGCACGATCATTTCCTGGTTGACAGGATGTATATAGATATAATTAAGCGCGTCCTCATTCAATCTTCCTCATCAAACATCACACATTCAAATACAACTCGATCGTTCGGACCCGAGAGCATTCTCTCGCCAAACGTCACGTGTACCCAAGGCTTATTTCACAGATAAATCTTCGGGAAGAATGTTAAGAAAGTCAACACTTGGAGAACTAACACGCTTTGCAATATATGAGACTAATCATAAACGTTTGGACTGTCTGAGCACGTTATTGTAGGAACGCCATCGGACTGTAACTGGGCAGGTAACTCCGTCGACTGTTTGTATGATCTGGTGGTCAATTATAATTCTGTGTCGACAATCCGAGAAGACGAATCCGTATAGCATGTTGGGACGTCCAGCAAGAAACAACTTTCTTATCGGTTTAGTCGCCCGGTGATGGGTCTTTCTTGTTAAAGTTAATTCCAGGCGTGGGACTGGTGGGGTCCTAAAAGAGGGTCGTTGTTCTATGTGATTAGGCGAACACATTCACAAAATAACCAGCGTGATACGTCATGAACAGTGATTCATACGTCGATGTCGACATAGTTCATCCCTGAACATTTACGTTTGAAAATGCAGAGATACATGTGCACATCGTGACCTAGAAATATGTGCATGAATCGTCAGATGCGGATAGAGTTTTCTGAGACGGGGAAGGGGTGCATATTTCATTTCCACCCGTTTTCACGAGAGCATCAATGGTCATTCAATAAACATTCAGTACTAAAAAGGAGGGTAGGGGTGGGATGCTACCCCTGCACCCCTATCTAGTTCCATCTATAATCCTTCTTTAAAAACACGAACGACCCGAGGACATATTTATGTACTTTAGAAATTAATACGTTTCTTATTTATAAACTGTGATAATTTTATCGTGAAATTTCACTAATGCCTATATGGGTTTCCGGGTCCGTCTCGTGGTTGACGCGTTTCCTTCTTTCGCGGTTGATAATTCATCAATAGCACTTGAGTAACTTTAATTTAAAAAGACACGAACTCAATTAAATCACCAGCAAATAAGCCGCGAGAGAAATGAATTCACTCAATATTGCAGGCATTATAAATTGCCACTAACGAAAGTCATCATGATTTAAATATCAACCCCTTTACGATGGAAGAAATTAATGCCGAAAGCCGTATGAGGTCTTATTGTGTAATGCATGGTTGGTTTTTCTTTGTATTTGGGGACGAGTAAGGTTATTTAGTTGAAGCATGATGCATAATTCTACAGGCTGATGCCCAACCGCATTGCTTTCCGCGAACTAAACTACCTGACAGCGCGCCCTCTACCGGCCAGCCGAACCTCGTCACGTCAAGCCTCGGAAAGATGGCGACCGAAGCTCGGAAACAGGGAGGCAAAGCAAGCCCAGTTGTCGCTGCGTGTGCGAATAAGGCGAAAGATCAGGTATCCAAATTATTACATACCTCATATATAAACATGTAAGAAGGTGACTATGCCTTTGTGGTAGAGATCGGAGGTGGGTTTCATGGTGAACAACGGTTAATAAGTTAGGTGAGTGAAAAAATTCGTGCAAATTTCTCTCAATATCTGAAGGGTTCTGAAGTATTTTGTCAAATATCTCGAGATCCGTGAGTACATGCGTGTAACTACAATATATATGAGATTCTAGACTGTTTGTACATTGTGAATGCAATACAAATATGTGGATATTGGTCTACACAAAAGCGTACTAAACGGTTTCTAGGCATGTATTTCGCGATGTCGGCTGCTCGCTTATGTGGGAATCTGCATGTTCGTCTGCCCCTACACTGCGGTAGTCAGGCTTGCAGCTAGCGCTCTGCTTGTTACGTTTATTTATGAGTGTGTCTAAAGTGCGTCCATATACGACTTAATCTGTCACCCAGTTTCCCATCCATGTCTTCACAATTACATATTTAATCTATACATACTGTAATTTCAATAATATGTATTTGATTTGAGTACTCACAAGCTGTTCACCCTAAACGAACCAACATGGAAAACGTTCTAGGAAAGGTTTATGTGAAGCTTGAAAAGGTTTTTGATTTTCAAGTATATTTCTGGAAATGTTTCAGACCTTGTTTTATTAATTATGAAGTCATGGCTTCCTGAATGGTAAGCATATATTCATTGTACAGTGGAATATTATGCAGAAATATATATATATATATATATATCTACTTGTATTTTTTCTCTTTCAGTTCTGAACAATTTTAAGTAATTAATTTTTATCATGGCTTCAAATGTGAAATATTAGTTATGTGTGATGACACCTGTGTTGTTTGTAAATACTTAGCAGTGATTGGGAATAGTGGGTCTGCCTTATGGCAAATATACTTATCAATTATAGAACAACTAGGAGTGATTGTCCCCATTCTTTGCTTCCATATGGTTGTGAAATGTTTGCCTTTAATTGTCAAATAAAATTATTTTTTGGAAATACATTTAATGAAAGTATATATTTCTCAAATATGCTTGAAAGTAAGCAGCAGGGATTCATGTGAAAACGTGATTTTGTCTGTTGTCATTTTCACTCTCTATATTTGAACATATTCTCATTGCTGTATTTATTTTCATTAAACATTCAATTTCCTCAAGACCCTATGGAATGTTTCGTTTATTGCCGTCATGTTTCGACCTGATTGGTCTCTAACTGTGCATGTTTCGTGCCTGTTCATTATAGTCAAACTAATCTTAGTGGTAAAGTAAATTCTGTCTGATATAATGTTGTTTGTACAGACCGAGTCCATGCTGTGTTATCAGTGAGGCCAGCCCAGAGGCGTGGTCAGTGTGTCCAGTAAAGACACTTTACCCCAACTATATACTGTGTATATAGGCCCTGATCTCTGTGTACATGTGTAAGAAATAGGTCATGGCTTTGCCTGAATGGATGAATGGGCAGACTGTACACCTGCAGTATAGGAATTTCTTATGCAATTTTGAGGAATGATCCTCTAGCTTTCTTAGTTCATAGGAAAATTGTTTATTGGGCTTCTGGAGACATGTGTTAAGTATGAGGATTCATTCTTTCCCTGATATTTCATTGTGGCTTGTGGTGTGTCAGTCATCCCTGGATGATGACAAGATATGCTCAATGTAATGAGAGTAAAATGTGGATTGGCTGGTCGGTATTGACCAAGCTTGTGGTGTGTCAGTCATCAGGAGATGATGGGAAGCATAAGTTCAATGTAATGAGAGTAAAATGTGAACTGGCTGGTCAGTATTTGGTCAAGCTTGTTGCGTGTCGCTCGTCCCCTGATGCTGGCAGCATAAGTTTCATGTAATGAGAGTAAAATGTGGATTGGATGGTGAGTGTCTGACCTGCCAATTGGATGGCATCATGCCTCATCATTGTCAACTGTTACATTGTCTCGGTGTATAATATTTGAGAATACCATGTAGTTTCAGATTAGTGTAATTTTACCATCAGTGTCAGCACAAATTTCTCCCCCCCCTTACATCCAACTTCAAGTGGATTTGTAAAACAAACGTAAATGCCAAAGCCTAACCAACACTGTCACTTCTGCCATGAAGGTCCCGGGGTAGAATAGGCTTTCAGCAATTCATGCTCGTCTTAAAAGGTGACTCTCCTTGTCATAAGAGGAGACTAATGGGATCGGATGGTCAGGCTCGCTGATTTCATTGACACGTCATCTGTTTCCAATTGGGCAGATCGATGCTCATGTTGTTGATCACTGGATTGTCTGGTCCAGACTCGATTATTTACAGACTGCCACCATATAGCTGGAATATAGCTAAATGTGGCATAAAACTAAACTCACTTGCTCACTGCTATAGGGCAGTGGGGTAGCATTGTGGTTAAATCGTACACTTGACATGAAGACTAGGGTTAAGTTCCCTAAATAGATACAAAAATGAAACATACAGTTCTGTGGGTTATAACTATTTGTTTATTACAAGTTGTCATCCATAAAACTGTATGTTTCATATTTGACTCACAAACTTCTAGAATGCCCATTGTACAAGTACATAGATACAATGTGTGAAGCCCATTTCTGGCGTCCCCTACTGTGATTTTGATGGAATGTTGCTAGAGGCAGCGTAATGCTATATTCATTCACTCACGTCTGCTACAGAAACATTAGAGCAGAGCATTGCTCAGTAATGTGTTGGAGTCAAAGAACCACTAGTACTTGACTGAATGTTACTCAGAGCCACAGTATACAGTATTCTAGCTGCGAGTATGTGGCCTCAAGCTTGGACTAGTTTATGCAGGTCATCAGACTGTGTGAACACTTTACCCTGTGTTTAACCTGACTGGCTCTATATATTTAGAAGTTCCTTGGACTAGAATAATTGTCCAGAGTAGCTTATTTGTCCTCATAAACATTCAGATTCATTGCAACTTGGTTTTTGTTTCAGAATCTGAAGAAATACAAGCAGACACACAGTATTGGATCTCGCAAGTTGCGCGAGAAGTTTGTATCTTATAACGACACATACCCCATGTACGAGTCAGTGATACAGGTGTACCTGGAAACCAACAAAGACACTCTCATGTCCAAACAAGACCACAAGGCCAAGAAACGCAAGCATGACGACATGAAAGAGCCAAACAACAATGTGGTTGTCAAACCGGACAAAAAACAAGCAAAGAAGGAAAAGACTGAGAAAAAAATCAAACTAGAGAAAAAAGATAAGGTTGGTTCAGGTTGCAAGGATTCTAGTTCTGACAGAAATACAGGAAAGTCAGCCTCATTTGCTAAGAAAGTGTGCAAGGAAACTTCAAAGGGCAAGAACATGAAAGTTAAAGTGAAGAAGCACAAGAAGGAGTTTAATGTGTATCAGTTTATGAGGCTGAAGCGGGAAGCAAGTCTAAATGCTTCTGCCAGAGTCAATATCATGTTTGAGAAGCTTCCTGCTACTCCAAAGAAAGCTAAACAGAGTAAGGAAGAGTCCAATGTTCAGTCCAGTGAAAAATCAACCAAGGACAAGACAGGACCAAAAGATAAACCCACAAAGGACAAAATTAGCAAATCAGTCAAGGAGAAGGATAAATCCTGTAAAGAAAAGGTTGAGGATGTCAAGAAACAGCGTGAGGAGATTATCAAACATAGGAAGGTAAAAATTGAAGAAAAAAAGAAAAATGCCAAATTGGATAAAAATAAAAATAAGGTTGATTCCAAAGGAAAGACTTTGAAAAAAATTAAGAAATTATTACCAAAATGTAAAGCTAAAGACAAAACTACAGAAAAAAAATCAAGTCTTAAGAAGAAAAAGGACAAGAAAGATGTTTTAAAGAAGAGAGTGAAGGATAAAATGAACTTGGTTGGAAAAACTGGCAAAAGAATAGCCAATCTAAATGCAAAGGCTTTGATGGCTGCCACGAAAGATGTGAGACCTAGTTTGGAACGTGCTGCTCGGATAGACCGCTTTTGTGTTTCATGGAAACGCGTATCAATAGCTAGCAAGCATCACCCTGCAGCACGATGGGTAGATGGACTGGGATCAACAGTGTGCTGCACAACACAAGCCAGTGTGTGCATCTCAAAGAAAGAACAACAGATTTGCGAGGAATCTAAGACTACTACGACAACTGTGATGACAGCCATTCAGAAACCATCGACAATACCAGAATCAGAGGCAATTAGTGATGACCGCCCGTCCAGTGTTGTGGACGTGGTCGGGGCGCACACCCCAGTGAAACCCTTGTCTCGGACACCCCACTGCCTCACGCCCATGTTCTCATCCAATCACAACTGTGTTCCTCCATGTAATGGGTTTTCTTGTGGGTCTGGGTCTGAGCGGTTTGTGGCAGCTGGGCAGTACCAGTCTCTGACCCTCGGAGGTATAGGGAGTCTCAGCAGCATTCAGATGATGTCCTACAACCACCAGTCACCCTACAGGAGTGCTTTCAGTGTCCCATTCAACCATGCAACTATTCCATCATACAGTGAGTATGATAGTCTTATTAAGTGTTCATCCCGATAGTTAAAGACACTTACTAGTCACCAAACATAATATAAGTTGAGCACTGACCTATCAACTGACCCGTATAAATAAGACATGCAGATATGCACGGAATCAATTTCATCATCATGTACTGCACGTGCACTACCCTACATCTGCTCGACCATGCGCAAACCAAATAGGCTGTGCATCACCTACTACTGAAACATCTTTGGCTGCGGTGTTAGAGAGCATTCTCCCACTTAATTTCATTTTGTTGCACTCACATTTCTTGTTGCAAACACACATCTTTATTATGTTGTTGCTAAGAGAGAGCAAGACTCTGGAAGAACAGTTAAATCCTATTCAGTGTTTACCCTAGAAAATTTAAGAGTCATCATGACTCGCTGGTGTCATGAGAGAAAGTCATGGATGTGGTTTTGGGAGTCAACTTCAGTATGGTGTCATGAGAGGGAGTGGTGGATGTGGTTTTGGGAGTCAGCTTAAGTATGGAACTTTCGTCAAGACATCATTAATAACGCTAAATATGGTGTTATGAGAGGGAGTGGTGGATGTGGTTTTGGGAGTCAACTTAAATATGGAACTTTCGTCAAGACATCATTAATAACGCTAAAAAAACAAGGTAAAACAGGTCAGGTATTTAATCAGCACTGAGCAGTTAACTGGCAGACAATAAACTAAGTAGTTTTAAACAACAGCAAATTACAAACTTAGATTATCAGAACTTATGGCCATGAAGCATTGGGTCACCAGTGATGCCAGCTTTTAAATTCACTGTGTATTTGAGAAAGGTATTCAGGTTTTCTGTGGCATTGGCAAACACTGCTGTTTCATCTCTGTGCTTTCCTCATACAAGTCATATCAGGACATTGACAGTGTTAGTGATAATAGTGAATTGATATTAAATTATTAATCTATGCTCAATGCAATCATTCAGGAAAGGCAGTTTCAAATAAATAGGTTTTTAGCTGAAATCGTAAGGAGGCAAAAGTTGAAGACTGTCTAATATTGAGTTAGAGATTTTTCATTTCATTTCTAACTTTTCTGTTGATCAGAGGCTTACTAATAATGACATTATATTTTATTGACATAATTGAATAAACCATCAGTAAGGCTTCACTGAACACAGCAGATTAAAGCCTCTTTATTTAAAGTACATATCATTTTTCATTGATGTGAAAGGCATTCATTTTGTATTTTTTGTAATATACACGAAAAGGGCATTGAGTAATTGTACTGGACCAAAATAGTTAGGGATATATGTAAATTTTGAAATTATGAATAATGATCAATTTATTTATTGACCCACTGATGAAAATCAATCAGAAAAATACCCATATCCCTAACTTATTTTATGCAGTACATATTAGTATAATGAATAACTTTTCAAAAACTCAGTATCGTGTGTTATTTGTCCATCATGAATGAATTCTGTACCTATCCTTGGGATCATAATGCCACCTTATTTTCAGAATTCAGTATTGTATGTAATACGTTTGGCATTGCAGGTTACTATGGTGGGGGATTCTACCAGCCAAACCCGCCAGTGTTGCACCAGTCCATCGACCCCTGCTTGCTGCCTCATCACCTGCCCGTCCCCGTCCCACATGCACAGGTCAAGGTTCTCATCCACAACCCTGACAACTCCCATGACTGTGCGTTCTCCAACTACACAAAACACGACAAGGAAATCCCTGAGGATCCAGCAACTGGGAACACCGTCAGCAAGAAGCCAAAAGGAGATAACAAGTCGAAGCCAGAAAACCCCAAGCCAAAGAAAAAGGTTGAGAGAAGGCGCAGCAAGAGTCCAAAGGATGAGGGGGTGGAGAAGAAGGGGGCCAGTAAAGTAGTTCCAGCAGCCGTGCAGCGACAGATTTCTTCTCCCTCGCACAGCTGGATGTGGTCAGGGGAATCTGAGATGAAGGTGGTACCAAGTTTGGTAAGTGTACATTGGAGTAAATGCAGTCTTATCAAGAGCATTAAAATCTTCATACGTCTCCTTGTTTTGGAATCAGTGCAGTGACAAGGCTCCCTAGTGGAATCAGCTAGCTCCTAGGATGAAAGATAATGTTACCCGATACATTCTGTCTTTTATGGGCATCTGAGACAAAGGCAGTACCAAGTTTGGTAAGCGTGCATCTTGGATTGAAACAGACGAAGTAAATGTTGTCTATGGGCATTAAAATATTCATATGTCTACTTGAATCTGTGCAGTGACTGCCATGGCACACACATAATGTGACATTTCCTGTGAACAGAATATAGATCACATTTAGGTAAGCTCAAAGTCAGACAGTTTGTACATCAAGAACATCAGCTAACTTGACTATATAGAGTGTCAGTGCTCCATGATAGTGAAAACAGCTAGCTAGTAGAATGAAAGATAATATCAGTAAACATCATTGCCATGTGGGCATCTTGGACTATATACTCCCCAGGGAGTTCAGAACGAGATTCACGCACATACTCATCCTCTGATCAGAGTAATATATCTGTATAGTTAAGCCTTCTTCAGTAGATGGAATGGCAGAAATTAAGAGTTTAAACTCTCTATTATATCTATTGTACTATGTCATGTGTTCTTGACTCTGTTACGTGTATTTTAGGGGGACTCCCCACCGGTGAAAAGGAAGAGCTACCCAGCTATCAAACACAGCAGTGGGGATATCATCCGAGTGAGAGACTGTGTGCTTCTACGATCTGGACCAAGAAAGAAAGACATTCCATTTGTAGCCAAAGTTTCTGCTCTTTGGGAACATCCTGATGACAGTCAGTATTTGTTCTCACTGATCCTGAAATGTATCTTTGTAACGATAGATACATGTCACTACAGACACACAAAATAATATTTGCAAGTTTAATATGTGCATGAAACACTCTGTGGCCAACGCAGATGACTTGAAACACAACCAAAGCATATTTTCATTGCTGCTGAATTCTTTGATGGCATCTAAAAGTCATGATGAATTCGATGAAGGTAGAAGTCACATCTGTAAGTCTTTCATTCAGAGAATGATATTAGCAGGATCTTCTCTGTTCAAAATAATATTTTACAGCTCATAATAAACATTTCTACCACAAACACATTAATCATTGTGAAGAAAAGATTTACCGACCAAAACAAAAATTCTCTTTTGGGATATTAGCTATTAACAGTCCTGTCTGTCTTTTGGGGTTGCAGTGTCTCAAGATGTGGAATCATATTTGTTACATATTGGCCACAGTGACTGTGGAATGTAGAGAGTTCTTGATTTAAAATCATCTTTTGACTATCTGTATCCATGGTTACAGGTGAGATGATGATGAGCTTACTGTGGTACTACCGTCCGGAACACACAGAGATCGGGCGTAAACCACACCATGTAGACTGTGAAGTATTCGCTTCTAAGCACAAGGATGAGAACAGTGTTGCCTGCATAGACGACAAGGGCTATGTACTCACCTTTAACGAGTATTGCAGGTAGGCACACGAGTCCCATGAAATGATTTATAAAGATAAAAGGTGAAGTGAAATAGGTTCTGAAGTGGCATTGTTCAAGGCCTGTGTGTCCTCCATCTTGAGTAACGCTAGTGCGATAATTTAGCAGAGTGATTAAAAATGTCACCACTCGTTACAGTTCGATTCCTACATGGGTACATGTGTGAAACCCATTTCTAGTGCCCCATGCCGTGATGTTGCTGGAAAATTGTCACAAGTTGCGTTGAAACCAAACTCGCTCACTTACTCACTCTCATTATCCCAGTGTTGTCATGCTACTCCACTTATATGCTCTGCCGTTGCTTGCATACTACACAAGCCACTAACACTACACAGGTCAGAGCCAACCAGTCCTTGTTTATTCCCATTGAGGCTTCCAAAAGTAATATATTTTTACGTCTCCTAGTACCACATCAAATCCTCCCTCCCTCCACTGAAGCACTGAGGGGACTGAATCCCGATACAAGCAAATCTACTTGATAGGTTTTTCTGAGACATGCCCACAAATTATTCAACATTCATAAATCAACATTTCAATAAATACATAACTGATCTACTTGGTTTCAAAACTAGGGCATAGATTTTCCATGTGTAAAATGTAAAGACCGTTTGTACCATTTGGAGTTATCTCCCTTCCATTGTGTCACCTTTCCTTCATGCTTTCAGCCTTTCTTGCAGTCTTTTCTTCTTTACTTTTTCATAGTCGTGATAAGTTAAAACGTTCAGCATAAGCTCAGGCATGTCATCAACTGAACATTAATGTCACTACCTTATTAATACTGTAAATAGTTCTTCAACTTACCTCGGGTGGTAGGGTAGCCTGCTGGTTTAGGCGTTTGCTCATCACACCGAAGCCCCGGGCTCGATTCCCCTCATGGGAACAATGTGTGAAGACCATTTCTGGTGTCCCATTCATGATATTGCTGGAATATTGCTAAAAGAGGCACAAAACTAAACTCACTCACGTGTGTGATAGGTCAAATTGACTTTCAGCTGTTGATGAGACTGAAATAAATGTATCAAGTAATCAAAGGTTCTCCACAAATGCAAGATAATGTCTTATAGAATACACAATAACCTAGCTTTCACTTTCAGACCTCTGCAGAGGGCTACAGATAAGGGGCTTACAGGCATAATGTACAATATGATTTCAAGCGTATCATGTATGCAAAGAAATACCCGTATATGTCTAACATATATACAGCTGAAATGTTGTTTAATATTATAGAAAACAAATCACATCATCAGCCATTACCTCCATTTGCAATATAAGGGGTAAATACACCCACACCCCAAATTTTTGTCATGAGCTCTGGAAGTTAAACACGACAATGTTCGATACTTTATAAAACTGTGACAGAATGGTGCTTACATTATCTTTACTCTTCGTAGGTACCGAGCGGAAGTCTCCCGAAGTGATCAGCATGCATGTGTACGATCCAAAGTAGTTCCTGATTTAGAAGGAGATAATCCAATCTTCCAGCGTATGCCAGGAGTTGACATTGACCCATCCACAGTGTTCGTATGTCGACAGGTGTATGACTTTAGACAAAAGCGAATGCTTAAGAACCCATCTTGAGAACTGACCCTGGGTTCATTGACTGGTACAGGACCACTGAGTGTGAGATCACGACGACCACGGCGTAACCTTTACATCTCGACCAATAGGACCCACACCTCCCCTTGGGGGGTCACAGTGTGCAATACATTTTTATCAAGGACCCTTTTCAGTATTGCAGCTGCCTTCGTTTGGAGGACAGCGTATTTCAGTGTTTGAATGATGAGAGTGTCTACTTGCCTTATTCCATGTACACTGATGCTGTGCAAGACATTCATCACAGTGTCCCAGACACTGTCTCAAGTAAAGAGCCTGATGTCTCTCAAGTAAAGACATCACTCCTGAGACCATGAAGATTGAAACGTCTTGGTACATCTTGGTAGAAGTCAACATTTCATTGTTATGTTGAACTTATGTTTTCTTCCATGCCAAACTACATTACCGTAGTCATGATGCTAAAATAATCATTTTGCAACCAATGTTCATGCATTTCTATGGTAACGTAAACCACAAATTGAAGTTTCTGAATACGTCTTTCTGTTTGTATGAATGTTTATGGAACAGTTTGTAGCCTATATTGCAAAGAAATTAGGAGACTTTTAATGTTAACACCTATAATATATTCAACCTTTTGGAAGGACAACAGTATGTGTCATGGTTTTAAAATAGGCTCTTGTAATGTAATGAAAACCATTTTTGTATATCGTGGAAGGTGAATATTATCCTATTGAAAAGTTGAGTATCATATTTGTACAGTTTGTACATTTTGAGTCGTATATATATTATTTATGAGACTTCCCATGTGATAAAATACTTTCATTGGTCTAAAGAGTGACATTAGTTTAAAATCTATCTATAAAGTGAGCATGGGCTCTTTGGCAGCACAGCAACATAATAGATATTCTTTGCATTATGAACCATGCAGAATGTGTAGTTGTTGCCATGGTTACATGGTAAATGTCCAGAACATACTCACAGAACATGATCAAAGAGGTCAAATCAGCCATGTACTGACACTGCACTTTTGTTAGATCTGAACTGTCTCTAAAATAAAACAATTGTATGCCTGGGTTCAGGGGAAGTGGGTGAAGGCCACACTTTAGTGTGTTCTGGTGAGTGATGTGTCTCAAAATAACTTAATGAATAACTTTGTAGTGTTTATGAAGATGTGGGCACTGATGACAGACACCAACAATGTGATTGTTTGGTATGTCACATTGTTTGATACTATGCTGTACGTCAAGTTCCAGTTGACTGTCTGCAGTTCTCAATGCACTCTTTTCATTGATGTCATGTGCACGTCAGAGTGATGTCATGGTTATCAAAATATTGGGCATGTCAGGATGACAATTTTTTGACAATATAATCATGATAATACATTAGATTAATGTTAAAACTCGCAGTTGGAAGATAAATCATGTGTGAGGCCTGTATCTAGCGTCAACCACTGCGACATTGCTAGAATATTGCTAAACATAAAACCATACTCAGTCAGTCAGCCAGCCAGTCAGTCAGTGAAGGTATATCTTGTGATTATCAAGGGTATAAGATAGCAACATCTCGTAGACAAAGTTTTATGTCATTATTTGGTTCCGATGGATTAGAAACATAATACTGCTTCAAAAAATGCTCCAAAGTAACAATTTTTAGAAAGGTAATTGGTCAAAGGGGTAGTGGTACTGCCATATTAAAACTAAGGTAGTGCCAATGCCAAAACACTTGTAGAAATTGCCTTGAAGAGAATAGCATACATAATCTGTGTCACTTGACACTAAGATGTGATGGGTGTAGACACCTGACTGACAACTGACTGACACCTGGCTGCATACAGGTATGTTTGTATTGTCTGCGTCATTTCCTTTATCTTTGTCTATTGTTTATCAGGTTTATATGTTAATTTATTTTTTATGTTCACGTACATGCTGAAAGCTTCTGAATGTATGAATTAATCTCTATTTTGAGGCTCATTGAAATTTTAGTTCAGAGTTTATTGAATGTTGGGATCAAATAGTTTTATATGACTACATGTTTTGATTGTTTAATTTTTTATATGTACATAATGTAGAGAATCTCTCAGACAGACCTTACCATTCTATAGCTGGCTAGAGCCAAAGGGGTTCCTTGGGGGCAAACACTTGCATTGTGTTAATAATGGTAAGTTCAGCATCTGGATGTTCTTCCTCAGACGCCACAACTGCTGCACCTCAGGAACAATTCCATCTATGATCACCTGAAATTGATCAGTGACTACAGGAAGTGCAATACATGCTCTACAGGTATAATACACTCAAGGAACCTCTATACTCCAGCTTACCATCTATAAAAATGTTCAGTTCTGTTGTGGACAAAGAATTTTAGTGTTATACCATCTCCAAAATGGGATGGTTGTTATCTTCTCTGAAATGGGATAGTGCCGCATACTATGGTTTCCAGATTTGCTGGAACCAAATTGTGCTAGAAATGGTAACAAGACCAGTTTTAATGCATTTTATCCACTCACCATTAATGCTTTTGGCATAACATTATTATTGCAATGTTAATTGGTCAGTGTGTTAGAGTGCATGTTCAGCTGACAGTGGAATTCAAGTCAACCAAACTTATTGTTTTGTTATGAAAACTCTGAATTTTTAAACACACTATGGTTGTCTTATGACAACGGAAAGTGACTACACATAGACTTGGGGCTGGTTGATAACCAAAGACTGCGTGTGTCGATCTGGTAATGTGCTGTGATGAGATCTGTGTGTATATATACATAACACTGCCATGGTGATGTACAAGCAATAAGGTGGACAGACCAGGAATATATAGAGTAGTGAGGTTTAAGGTTGCTAGGACTTACGACATCATCAGATAGTTCCCGCAGGTAAACACTATGTTCCTAACTGAGGAACTTGTATACAGTAAGCACAAAGATCTTTTTTTTTTTTTTTTTCATTCAGTCACTCAACATCTAACAGTGGGCATTGTAAGAAGTATTTGAAGATGAAGATTGTTATAAATCTTTATTTGCATAACCTTTTCAATTATTTGCAAGAGGGGCATAATAGGAGATATCAAGAGGTGTCATATATTGACAGAAATGTTTAGACCATAGCTGTTTGGGTTCTTAATTGAAAGTGACTCAAAAGCTGAGATGATTAGGTCATCAAAGTTGCCATATTGTGTTATGCAATGCGAATCCAGGGCACATTTATCCAAAGTTTATGCAACTAGAATTGTTAGTTCACTAGCTCCCTAGACACCATTCACTTTGATAGAGACAGCACAAAGCAACACTGGTCAGAACCAGATATATCATCCAGGTTGTAATGGACTAGGATTCCCAACCTGTTTAAGAGGTTCTGAGATAGTGGTTAAAGAACTGTCACAATGGTGTGAAATATACTGACCAGCAAAAGAAACACAACTCAGGCTTTTGGTCAAGGTTTTGAATAGAAGAATAACATGAATGCTTACTTTTGAGATTTCATATTTTTAAAACTTGCGTTTCTTTTGCTGTTCATTATAGATTTGATACACATTTGAAACGTTTCATCTGAGGCATACAGTATGATTGATGCTGTTTAGTGTAAGACGCCAATTGTGTATTAGTTACTAGTATCATGAATCTGTTATTCCAGTTACATCATTGTCATCCCAAATTAATGAGAAGCATGGCTTGAAGGAGTTGCTCTTTGTGCAATTGTTTGTAAAGTTAGATCTGTAGCGTGTTGGTCACACCCAAACTTCAGAAGACAGTCCTTCTGTTGTCCTACCAGTAACAGATGATGCATTTACAGGTATACTTAGTGAACGCTCTCACTAGTCCTACAATCAACCCTCTTCTTCCCAAAATAGCAGCATAATTTATACCCTTGTCCACCACATCCATTATCTTGTTGTGTTTTACCTGTGATCCAAGAGTGTTCAGTCTTTCGCTTTGTGAAAATGTTCCTAGTGAAGCAATATCATTACCCCAAGATTACCAGAAATATATGTACATATGTGTTTGTATGCTCAGCAATCAAGATGCAAGAGGCCTGTTCTTTATTAGTCTACAGAGTGGTGTCAGATATATTTTATTGAATATTTTAACACGAAATCATCACTGCACACATGTTATAGTATTTTATTATGTGATTGATTTTATGTCAAGGAAATGGTTGTTTCTGGGTATATCTTGTATATGAGTAGATTTGTGTTCATAATAATTGTACATAACTCCCCACAAAGCATTGTCAGTTCACAGTGAACAAGTTTCAAAACAAATTGTACAAATGGTGTGCTGTTTAGACTTTTGTCATTTTTAGAGTAGGGACGTTTTGTTGGTACCTTGTTGAATGCATGCCTATCAAGACTGTCTTTGTCTGAAGCAAGACAACAGTGTCTTGTGAACATGTTGTCTTGGCTAATAATCTCAGACGAAATCATAGGCAGCAACTGACATTCCAATACCTCCTTGTGAGGGTCTTCAGTCAGCATGTCACACTGTTCAGTCACACCATCCCAGGGTTTCAGAACACTGATGGCAGAACATCCAGGCTAACATCATGCATGCAGAACAAATCCGCCTCCATGAACATGCATGTAGGAAAGAATGACAATCCGGCCTTCCATTTTCATCCATTCATTGAATATTCAGGCAGAACAGTACATGCATCGACTATGCATGCAGAACAGCACATTCAATGACCGTGCATGCATTTACTGCGTATGTAGAGCAGCACATTCATAAAACATGATTGCAGAGCAGCACATTTATTGACCATGCATGCAGAACAATTCACGCATCAACCTCGCACAACTGTACTGTCCATTCTAACATCCACGTGCATGCTGAAAATGTGACAATTCGATTCTATTTGCAGTATGATGCAGCAAGCATCGTACAATCAACAATCTTCTAGAACACGTACAATCCAACCTATTTTCGTGCATTGAGCACGTTACAGTTATCTCTTCCATCAACATCCATGCATCTGACGCACCACTACGTAACATGTTCATGCGTGAAGACACACATCCTGTAGTCACATTTATGAATGCACAACATAATCAACCCGGTCAGCATCATGCCTGCAGAATATTACAGATTAATGTAACCTGCCACTGATATGCATGCAGAGCCTTTGTCACTTTTGCATGCATGCACCTGTTCCTGTTCAGTAGGCACTTGTGTTACAGATAGAGAAATATACAGCAGTGGTTCAGTACACCGTTTCATATGCAGAAAAACTAAATTTGCTCGTCTTCATTATACAAGCTTTTAGCCTGTCTTGAACCTGTTTAGTGCCGGTTATTTTCCCCACACGCCATGCATATTCTGGTTGATATTTCCGTGTTAGTGCCGAATTCAATATTATATCAGGGTGACAAGAAAGCAAGGCCTTCCTAGATGATGTGTTTGTATCCTTGTAGATACTAACCTGCCATGACATGACTCACTAGCCTTAATGGGGCGAAACCTTTCTGTAAGCAGGAAATGTCTTCTAAAGGCAGGGTCCGTTCTACGGTCCCTTTGTATGAGAACACCATCTCCAGTAGAGCAGTGAGACTGATAGTAGCTGGTAAAATGTCATGCTTCGCTGCTACAAACCCTCAATCCCCAAACCCGGTTCGATGCCACCTAATGCCATTTCGCCAACTACCCTTCCTGACAAGGCAGGGGTATTGTGTAAAAGGGCCTATACTTGCATCACCGGAGAATAAGCCCACATGCTGGCGCTACCATAGAATCAAAACTCATTGATCATAGTGTTCATTAAACTTTGATCGTTGTTAGACTAGTGGACGTGAATGTACAAGACACAATAACAGGCATTAAGCATGCCTTTATAGCATGTGTCCAGCTTGTGGACATTAAGCGTAAAGGCGTGCGTGGACCAAACCTACTCTAACAGTTCAACAACGCACCTTGTTCATGATCACACGGTCAGTCGATATTACCCCACATATTGGGTCTCATCAAACGCACTCTTCAACCTTGCCATTTTTCTCTATACGCCACTGAAAATGTACTTTTTATTTGAATTCATGTATTTATATCAATGTTTATATGAGTGTTTGAATCTTAAACCATTTATCTTGGGTTTATTTTTCGTCATGAGATTTATACGCAATTGGTCATTATTGTGACAGGTAAATTTGGCGACGTTGATTAGACTTCATGCAATGAATGTATGAGAATCTATCTGTCAGTATACCCACTTTAGCTTCCCCCTGTAAAGTCATCCCCCTCCACCGCCACACTGAGCATCTGTACATGTGTAATCATTATGGTATTGTGGCCTTACACGTTACACCACCAGTAGGAATACCGTCTCCTCGAGCTCTCGTTACGTCTCTTCATTAAGTTATGATAATGCTTGATGTATGATGATTATGGTGAAATGCCTAGTCTTGTTCTAATGAAAACAATAAACAGCCAATTTATTCAAATGACTTTTATACAACAGCAATATGAATTCAGTATGATTGTTTTAAATGACGTTAAAGCATATCGAGGATAATATTCGAAATTTCAGCTTTATAAATCTCGAATCTTAGTTTGAACTATATTCGAACGTTTAGTTTTGTCATTCTCAATAGTATTTGCTATCACATTGTTTTACGTCGAATTATATCAAAATAGTATTCAAATCGTTCCTTGACATTTTGAGAAAATGTTTTCTTTTTTTCGTGCTCTTGTCGATGATGCGACTCTTGCTGAAGTGACGGAGTAGAGTGCTGTTACTGGTGGTGTTGTATCCTCTGTGTTCACCCCATGCCTCCCCCGTTCTCCTCCACGCCCTTTGTCTCACACGTGTCTTACCTAGTTTACCAGACATACAGTACCGTGTATCTGTATATATATATATGAGACGACTGGTTACCGTTGGGTTGTTCTTGTTGCTACGAATGTGTTTGACAATTAAACTATTTGAGATATCGTCCTGGTTTGTTTTATCTATGATACCCGTGAATGTCCGGGTCAGAATTGGCCTTCACCAGCCAGTGTTCGTAAACGGCGACTAACAGAATCGGATGGTCAGGTTCGCTGACATGGTTGATACGTCATCGGTTCCCAATTGCCCAGATCGATGCTCATGTTTGTTGCTCACTGGATTGTCTTGTCCACACTTAACTATTTACAGACCGCCGCCATATGGCTGGAATATTACTGAATGCGGCTTTAAACAACCAATCAACCAATCATATTTCTGAAGTGGAAATGTTTCACTCAGGGATGCGTCCTTTGCTCCTTCCTGCCCGTGAATGTCCGGCTGAGATTTTTTTTTGTTAAGCCTTGTTGAAACACCATCGAATACCTCGAATGTGGGTCGAGGTTCGTGCTATCAAACATTGTACTGTCATCATAAACTGGGTTATTTAGATATCTCTTTCATAAATCTGGAGTAACGAGATCATATCCCAATTGCGTAGTTCCATGTTCAGTGCTGACCACAGGATTGTCTGGTCCAGACGCGATAATTTAAAACCGCCGTCATATGGCTGGGGTATTGTTGAGAGCGGCGTTCAACAACAAACGTACATACAAGTGGAGAATTGCTGAGTCCGGCTTGGAACAACCAACACATGAATATATTCCTAAAAAGGCATATACTTATGTAATTGTCGATTTGTGTTACGAAATGATCAATGTTTACATTTATCCCCCCTATTGTTGTTTATGTTTAACTACCCTCTTTGCACTAAGTTCTGCTTACAAGAAACCACAACAAAGCCCCGGTTCAATGTATTCATTTGTATTTCTCTTCTACTAATAATTAAGCTTGATTCGACAGTCGATATAGTTTCGTGTTACTGAAAGACGCCTTCCAAACCCATGAGTCACAGAGCGCTATAGATCACGGCAATCCAGAAACTCCTACCTAGAACCTGTAACCATGTATAGTGTGTGGTACACCCGCTCGGCAATGGTCAGGTTCACCATGGCGATTGAGCGATTGAGGTCGTCTACAGAGACTGTCCATCTAATCCACATCTTCGTCCTTGACCAGAATCACCACATATATAACACGTACTGTAATCAAATTAAGTCAGTATGAACCAATATCAGTTTCGACTGTTTTGTGTTTTGAAACGTTTAGATTCACTTTCCATATGGCAACAGCCACAATTTGCTATTCAAAGTAACACCCTTGGTAACGTCTGTGACCAGCTTCATTTTTGTCTCTCTTTTCTCTCTTCCCATCATATAACAGTAATTCCACTGGGCGGTAGACCCCACTCACTAACTCATTGCTCCAAAACACACACACACACACACACACACACACACACACACACACACACACACACACACACACACTCACTCACTCACTCACTCACTCACTCACTCACTCACTCACACTCAGACACTCACTCACACTCAGACACGCACACACTCACACACACTCACACACACACACACACACACACACACACACACACACACACACACACACATCCCATGAACAAACGCACTTTGTCGTTCCTTGAAAATATTCATAGGAACTGATTGTCTAGTGTTCGCCTTTTTTATCATTCATGGAGCACGATCGATGGCCCATCCACGTGAAAGGGTAAGATATTAACAAGGATGCATGTCAAACTTCTAGTTATTCACAGTCTAACTGCAGATATGTGCTGCTGAGAGGATCCGAATTATTCATATGATTGCATATAGTTCATCAGTCCCAGTCTTGTTTCTGTGTGGAACATGTATTCCCCTAAGCTTCCATCTTTATTGAGGTGTATATTTGACTGCGCACCTGCATGGGAGCCTATTTGTGTATCGGTCGGTTTACTGTATGATGTGGGGGCGTTCATTGTGTCCTGGGACATGGATAGGTGTTCATGCTCTCGGTCACTAGTTTGCCTGACTCGATTCTCAACTAGCTGGCGTGCTATGGATGAGGCATTCCCGAGGGCGGCAAAGAGAATACGAAAAACAAACCTGGTGTGGACAATTAACGAAGCATCTTAACTACATTGTTTGTATGCATGTGTATGTCTTGATTATACTTTTTCACCAATTCCGACACTCGTAAAATCTCACACACCCATTCTATGCGCTTCTTATTCAAGTCCTGTAGAAACAAAAATAGTCAAGGCAATGGGAAAACATAAGGTGACAGGGTTTAAATGAGACCCCTACCGATGAGGGTCTGGTCTCATGTACCGTCTGCATTTTAGTGAGCATGGGTGTACCCCGCTTTTAACATTATTTCAACATCATTCATTGCACCAGTGTGGGGAACCAAACCTGGGATTACTTGACGACCGAAAACGTCACCGGCCTTCTTCCTTCGTCCTTTAGGCAACTGGTTAAAGCGTTCGCTAGTCACGCCAAACGTCCTGGTTCGATTCCCCACATGTGTACAATATTCTAATGTCCCCCGCCGTGATATTGCGGAAATATTGGTGAAAACCTCGAAAATCATACTCACTCACTGATCCTTCAGCCTCTACTGAACAGCTACAGAATATGAAAAAAACCTTCTTTTTGCCGCTAACATTTGTATGTATTAATATTTAGAATGATCAATGGTATAATTATTCAACGGAGATAACGGTTGTAGCGTGTCTTTCGTGCAGAGGGTCACCTGAAGGTATGTAGATAGAGTGTATCTATACATTGTATCTGGCTGTATTAACTAGCGGTCGTACTCTGAATACCAATAGATTATCAAGTCACGACATCATGCCATACTTTCAATGAGAGGGAAAGGAATCTGGCGAACTGTTTATGTTGTTGTCAAGGGTGAATTATGGACAGCAGTGTAAAGCCTTTAGATCTAGACCGAAAGTCAATCATTGGTCTGCATTTAATTGTGACAAACATGTACACGCATGGGCTGCCATTGTCTGTCCTCTGGTTGAACAGGGTGACATTGTAGCTGAGTTTTCAAGGCAATTAATCATGAATATCGCACCCCGTTGATCCATACACCTGTACGGTAATAAAGGCTTCTGACTGTTTCCTAGCCCAGAGTCACACTTGCCCAGGAGACGAGGTAGATGTTTGGGTGAGACTATGGCAGACATAGCCTCCCGTATTTGGCTCGGGGTCACGTTGGTTTTGATTGCTGTGGTGTCGTTAGTGGTCAACATAATAGTCTTAGTTGTGTGGGTCAAAACTGCCAAACTCCGAGATCCGAAGTACTATTTCTGGATTAACCTTGTCGTGGTTGATATCATCGGAATATGTATGTGGTCGTCGTTGTCCGTCACGGCCGTTGTCGGCGGTGCATGGATCCTACCAGACGTCGTTTGTAACGTCCATGCGTACTTCTCCACCTTCTGCAACGTCATCAACCTTCACACACTCACAATCCTGGCCCTGGAGAGATTTCTCACGTTCTTCAAACCGTCTAAACATGAAGACATATGCATTGGGTTCTTCCTTATTCTTCTTATTTGCGGAGTGTGGTTCTTTGATGGTGTCGTCTGCGTGTTCACGGCCATTCATTGGGCGCAGGTCAGATACTACCCATCCCAATATCAGTGCATCCCAGAACACCAGCTCAGCACCTCGCACATGAACTTCATGTTTGTTCTGTCATATGGAATTCCTCTTGTTGTCATGATCGTCTCTTACACGGCATGTTTCATAAAGGTGCTCCACATGCGCAGTCGTGTCCAACCAAAAGGAGCCCTAGTGCTGGAGACCAATAAGAGCGCCATGGGAGACTCTTACTCCGAGAGGATGAAGCGATACAGTGACAAGTTTCAGAACGCAGGAATGAAAAACAAGAAGCCGAAGTTGGAGAAGACCTACGACTACACTAAAGATGGCTACGTCGTGAAGTCGGATACCGAGGACGACTTTCATCAGAGTGATACCAAACCTAAGTTCAAGAGGAAGGAATACTCACTAGCTAAAGAGGATTACATGCTGCTGAAGGTTTACGTCATCACTTCTTGTGCTTACGTAGGCACGTGGATACCTTACGTCATCAGCAGTTATGTGTGGACGTACTCCCGGTTCAGCCCTCTGCCATCTGGTGTGATTACCTCCCTCGTGTGGCTGTCTCACTGTGGAGCGTTCGTCAAGCCACTTGTGTATGGGCTGTGGTTTGAGAAATTCAAGTCACGTTTAATGACTGTGTTAAGAAGACAGGAGACGTGACCAAACAAATGTACAGTCACGCTTTTGGACACGACAATCATATATAATGGAATGCATTTGTCATACACTTATTCACAGTCAGGTGAAAGGTTCTGTTTCGTTTACCTTACGTTTCCTCTGGTTCGATGGTTTTACACTGACGCCATGTTTTCATGGTTCAAAGACGTTTTGTTTGACTGTACAATTGATATAATGTGGAGATAACATACATCTCGCTTTACTACTCTGAACATGATATAGAATACTGTCATAGATTGCGTGCTAGTCCAAACCATTTTCTCAAATGATTCACCGGTCTATTAATAGACCAAAATCAGCAAGGATCGTTTGACGTCATTTTAAGCTTGAAGAAGAAGAAGAAGAAGAATACAATTACATATAATATCATATAACCGATTCTTTATGACATTCGTTTGAGATTTAATTTTGACAATTTTTGTTTGAGTGTTTTCTCAGTTACAGCAACTGATTATTCTCATTGGCTTTCTTCAGAATGTATCTATGAAATCGATGACAAGCATCTGGTTATTACGGCCACGTGTATCGTTGAACAAATATATTGAATATATGCTCATGGAAATGAATAAGGGAACACCTAAAAGTACAAGTGTTCCTTCATTCTTTAGCAGAATGTCACCCACAGTACAATACAAAGCGTGTGGAGAAACCTTGAAGAGAGTAAAGTATATAATGTTGACTGATACCCATTAGTTGATATTAATCTACTTGGTCTTTCTCTGTTGGTCACTTTTACAAACGTGTCTATGAACGGCAACCTTTAACACCATGTAAAGCGTCTTTGACTGACATCGATTAAATCCATGTAATGCTTCGGGGATAGTGGTCTGTTTAGATCCCATGGTTTCCACGCGACCAACATGTTTATGATCTACATGATATCCTAGCTGTAGAGTGAGTGAGTGAGTATTATTTATTATTTATTACAAGCAACATCACGAAGTTTGACACAAAAATGGGCTTCACACATTACACCCATCTGGTGACTCGAACCCGGGTCTTCAGCGTGACGAGCGAACCCTTCAACCGTTCCTCTAGCCGAGAGCCCCTCCAAAGTGAAGAAGATCCTTGTCAAGATCCCATCTACGCAGGACATAATATCTCCTATGTAGGACTAAGTATTCAATATCTCCTTAGTATCTATTCATAGAACTTAGTATCCCCTATGTAGGACTTAGTATCTACTACGTTGAACTTAGTACCTACTACGTAGGAGTTAATGTATCCCTTTTAAGGTACGGATTATGGAGTATGCTTATCAAGCTGAGAAATGTTTAGTTGTGCAGAACGTTAGTTATGAAATGCAGTGTTATTGTGTGTGTTACGTGGCCGGGTGTTACGGGTGACGTGAACCTTGATCTAATTGCAGTTAAGGAGCTTTGTGTATTCACACACACACGCACACACACACACACACACACACACACACACACACACACACACACACACACACACACACACACACACACACACACTCATGAACACACTCATGAACACACTCATGAACACACTCATGAACACAGAGACAGTTGGAGTAGGGTAAGGAACTGATATGAAATTCTAGTTGTAACACCAGAATTCTGGTTGTATTGTGACCTATGTGGTTATATGAATTTGGAAACAACGTCCGGTTGCCATTTATTTTCTCGCAATTGTTTACATTATGACTCTTTTCTGGAGAGGAACAGTGTTGATGCGGCGTGAAACAATGCCAAATTCAAAAAAGGCAATAAGATTGTCAGCATGGTTGTTTGTATAAGAATCAGGGAATTAGGACGCGTAGGTTGCCACCGATAGTCTAAGACACGTCTTTGCACGCAGATTTTGCGCAATGACCGCTGAAATATCCAACACATACCAGTAAAGTGCAGCGAAGTGCTACATATAACACATCCTCAATATCTCCAAGGTATACGATATCTCCAGGGTACAAGTCTCCACTATACCCTGGACGCATCTAGGGATCGGCCCGATAATTGTATTACCTCCCTTTGCTGGCTCTGCACTCTCACAGTAGCTAGGCCGCAGTTATAACCGAGCTTGCCAGTGTCAACAAAGGTAGCGGTCGCAACTGCAAAGGTATGCTCGCCATGCGACTGAGAAGTCATACAGAACTCCTTCTACCTCTTTCAGAGAACCTCTGCATGGTTTGTGTTGCCAAGTTTAATCGGTTAGATGATTTGAAAAGCGAAAGTGATTGGTTCGCTCAATTTCCCAGCGTGGACCCCTGATTGGATTGAAAGCCACCCAAGGGAGGTAACAAATTTATCGAGCTGAGCCGTAGATGCGTCTTGGGTATAATAGAGAATTATCGGAACGTATACCCTAGAGATATCGAGGATGCATATAACAATGAACTAAATGCAACACGTAACAGCAAAACAGTAACGTGAGGCAGTAAAGTCAGTTAGCCGGTCCAGCACATGACAGCAATGTGCCAGTCTGTGTAAACTTATCCTCAGCACTTTTCGTTACACTCCTCTACTGAGTCTATCAAAACCTCATGGGAGGTGGCGTCAGGTAACCTTTGAGATTGAGCAATCAGAACACAGCTTACCAAATCGCGAAACTGCACATTCGCACATACCTTTTGAACTTTTTATCTCGAAAAGGTTCGTACCCGAACGATTCCGAATGCTATTTAGCGTACGCTTGCTTCCGGCGTACGTACAACCATGACAACGGTGAGTAAACATTGGTGTTTTTGGCAATATTCAAGGCTGTCATCTTGTGGAAATATTAGCTAATGGTAACCATGTCAACAGAAACCCCAAAGCGTATATACTGCAGGTCAAATAATTGTGTTATATGCGGATTTTTGATTGTGGAGAGATCTGTGTCAGAAGTCCCTTCGATCCCTAAATAATAGCCGTTGTCTGATTGGTTAAATCTATTTAACCGTCTTGCTATTGATTGGACGGTCATTGGTTGTTCAAAGGTTACCTGACGCGACATTCTATTAGGTTTTGTTAGACTGAGTGGTGGAGTGTAACGAAATACACTGACACTAAGTTTACCTAGACTGGCAATGTGCAACAAATTGTTGACCACATGAGTCTAATAGTGAAGGTATCAGTTTACTCTAACAGTAAATGACACACATGATAGTAGACTCTAATGATAAATGTGACATATAACTGTAGAATCTAAAAGTAAATAAAACTCTATGACTGTAAACTCTAACAGTGACTAAACAGTGAAACTGGAGATTGTTTGTGTGTCCAACCTTGATATTGAGTCGTACGTAGGAGATAGTAAATCCTATCTAGCAGATAAAGAAACTAAAACATCACCGTGACCCCACTACGCTCCGTACGCTTCAAGTGTAAGCGTGTGTGTGTGTGCGTGTGCGTGAGTGTGTGTGTGATAGAGAGAGAGAGAGAGAGAGAGAGAGAGAGAGAGTGTGTTTATTTCTATGATGTCCACAGTGGACTGATGACACGTGCAAAAGCAAGTCAACCATTCGGCCGGGTAAGGACGTTATAATGCTGTACAAGCAAACTTTTAGACTTCGATTGGCATTTAGAAGTGACACAGATAAAGGTTTAAAGTTGGGATGTCAACTTAAGTAATACCATAAATCTTCAACTTTTATCATTTTGGTCACTGATGCTTGAAATGTAGAAATGTCTTACGCGTATTAACCACTTAATGTTTAAGCATCATTTTTAACATCTCGAATATTGTAAACCTGATCAAACAGTTTTCATCAGGAAAGTTTATTGATGGAGAGTTCAAGTCCGCCATCTCGTCACATAGTCTTGGGGAGCGTGTGTCGTCACTACCGTGACAAATACTGCTGTTCTATTGACCTTTTTCACTAGTTCGGATGGTGACATCGGGGGAAGAACTTGGCCCCTGTGACCATTTTTGATCGATAATGACTTGAGATGTTGAGGGTGTTTTTTCATCGTCTTGTGTTGTTGTTTTTGGTGGGAGGGTGTGTTTCAGAAACAGTTCAGTTACATGTACTTAACGTTGTTTTTGACCGTGTTCTTTTGAACAATTATTCCCTGCGCTGAATGGATTTTACTCACACATCACCAATACACAACATGACGTAAATATATATCTATGTTTTTGTGTAACCATGTTATGTATACAGGAATAAACCCCGCCACTATACGTCGAATGTTATTACCAACAGAAACACGCAGACAGGTTATTCACCTGAAACAAAGCAATGGATCAAGGGAGGTAACTCTGTTGAGACTTGCTTCAGATTTGTTTTAGCTACGCGAGCTGGTTGGTAGACTGCTCTACCTGTCAATGTTGCCAAAGGTACAATTACGTTTCACTAAGGCTTATACAGGAGCCCATTGCGTAACTAACTCCGGACAATAAACCATGGAGAGTACGGCTGAAGACAGACAGATGACGACTCATCCTGGTTTTGGCAACAGGCAACCAGGTACATCGGGCCTGAGGCTTCAGTTGCTTGTCTTCGTACACATGGGGCGCTGCCCATGATATCGATCACTGGATTGTCAGGTTTAGTCGATTATGTGTAGGCCAACGTCATTATAGCTAGAATATGACTGAGTGCGGGGTAAAACAAGAAACATAGCACAGGTTTTCCCGCTTCAGCACATTTGTTCGGGACCCGAAATAAAATTAATCTTAACTAGAAAGAATGTGACATATAAATATTGTTTGGTTATATATGTCTGTATGTAAATGTGTAAGAATGCAGACACACTCGAATGTCGGACATCGAGAGTCCCACGCTGTTACGGTAGCATGATCACACTTACTGGCTCCATATATATTAGTGTGACAGAGACAGCATAGTGGGCTGTAAATCTGCTTCAGAGGCCTCGTACATCTGTTGTTCACAGCCAGGCCTCCTGAGTGGACAGCTTACAGGCTGTATCTTTCTTTACTAATATGTATGCTTCAGGGGGAATTTGATAGAAATTGAAGTCGCAATAATAGCAGCAGCAGTAGCAAAAGTGGCGGAGGTTATAGTAGCAGCAGCAGTAGTAACAACAGCAACAGCAGCAATAGTAGTAACAACAGCAACAGCAGCAGCAGTAGTAGTAGTAACAACAGCAGCAGCAGCAGTAGTAGTAACAACAGCAACAACAGCAGCAGCAGTAGTAGTAACAGCAGCAACAGCAGTAGTAACAACAGCAACAGCAGTAGTAGTAACAGCAGCAGCAGTAGTAATAACAACAGCAACAGCAGCAGTAGTAGTAACAGCAGCAGCAGCAGTAGTAACAACAGCAACAGCAGCAGTAGTAGTAACAACAGCAACAGCAGCAGCAGCAGTAGTAGTAACAGCAGCAACAGCAGTAGTAGTAACAACAGCAACAGCAGTAGTAGTAACAGCAACAGCAGTAGTAGTAACAACAGCAACAGCAGTAGTAGTAGTAACAGCAGCAACAGCAGTAGTAGTAACAGCAGCAACAGCAGTAGTAGTAACAGCAGCAGCAGCAGTAGTAGTAACAGCAGCAGCAGCAGCAGTAGTAGTGGGTGAGTGAGTAAATGAGTGAGCTCAGTTTTACGCTGTAGTCAGCAATTTTCCCGCCATATGGCGGTGATCTGTAGATAATTTATTTTGCATCAGACAACATAATGGTCACTAGCACGAGCTTCTATCTAAGCTACTGGGATACGATGACGTGTCAACCAGATCAGCGAGACTTACCACCCGATCCTCTTAGTCGCTTCATACAAGCAAGTGTTGCTGAAGATCAGTTCTAACCCGAATTTTCACGAGTAGTAGTAGTAGTAGTAGTAGTAGTAGTAGTAGTAGTAGTAGTAGTAGTAGTAGTAGTAGTCATCTTGGAAACAACGACTCGTAACAACAATGTTTGATTTGTCTGATCCAGACTCAAACATTTACCCACTATCACCATATACAGTGAAGATTATGATAAACCGCCGCTTTTAACAAACTTCCAGCATTGTCAGGGAGGGGAGCACCAGACATGAACTTCAAACACGGGGAATCGAACATGAGTATTTCCTGTCACTAGCGAACGCTCTAACCACTAGGCTACCCGACCCCGTCATCATATAAAATACATGTTGCTGAGTAGGGCATTAGCAATTAACAGCAGATCTTTGTGAACAACAGACACGCCTTGTAAACTAAACATAACGTGCATTTGCTAGAATTATCTCAGCTTAACTGGCGCCCTTCTGTTTTGTTGTTTACTCATGTACCGTGCATGTAGTTATCCAGTTACGGCACCTCAGTCAACAGGTTAATCGATAAAACCGATGTAATACAGCGAAGGGAAGTTCTAGCAATACAGTTTTGAAGAGGATTGATTTTTAGTTATCACCTGGTTGTGTCACACAGGTTTGTGACAGAAACCGAGCCAGCAGACGACACCGTGAAATCGATATCGAGGCTGTCAGATTGCCGCGCCTGGAAAAGGTACGGACAAACTTGTAGAAGGCTGGGATGCGTTTGTGTTGTCCGCGGTGAAAGCTGGTATAGCGATTATACCCACAACAAGAGCGAGTGTTTACAACTCGCTAGTGGCGTCGGTGCGGCTTTAAAACAGGACTGTAAACACACTTTACACCGGTGACGGATGGCCCAAACTAAACTAGGTGGTTCGCGCAGTCGACATTCCATACTCCGAGGTGAGAGGCTATCGTCTGCTACCTTCACTAGCAGACGACAAGAGAGCACCACCGGAAACGTCGAGTAATAGAGAAGTTTGTGTGTGACTGATGTTAGAAGGGCTATGCCTGTCTGCCACTTCTGCTGGTCGCGATCAAGTATGAATGGCAACTGTTCTACGCTAGCTTGGAATACCTAGATCTAATTGTTTCGTCTGAAGAAGCAGGGATTAATTGATTGTGTTTCCTGTGAATCCCAAGGATCGGTATGGTTTCCTGAGACGGGTGGTCAAACTGCTACAGGTAGGCAACAAGGTTGATGATGTTGCTAGGCTAATACAAAAGCACGCTATGGTTGGTTACATATTCATGTCATATTCAACATCGCATGGTCCCTAATCTGTGACTAGGATTTTATATTAATGACAAGCTCCAAAAGGAAGATATCTTTTCCTCCGGACTCTGTCCTAACAGCCGTTATACAGGATGGAGACATAGCTGAACTGGCACGAATACTGCATTCGTCGTCGCCTTGCGTCGACGTCAACACCGGCAGCCACACTGGACTTACTGCCCTCCATCACGGTGTCCTCAGCAACAACCTGGACGCTGTAAAACTTCTTCTAACACACGGAGCTCATGTTAATACCCCGGATATCCATGGATTTACTCCCCTCCATACGGCCTCTGCGTGTGGATTTCTCCAAGTCGCTAGTATGCTGGTTCTGTATGGAGCTGACGTGTTTGCGCTCACTCGCCAGTCTGAACTGCCCATAGATCTCGCCAAGGATATAGGTGTCGTTCGCTTGATATCAGAGGAAATGACTCGTCAAATTCACGCCGAGTTGTTCGTTCCTTCAATTGTTATAGCAAAATTCTGGGAGTTGTGTGTCCTTTGCCAAAAGATTATCATTTTGTTATTGACGTTGTGTTCCCAGAAATTGAAAGAAGTTTGGCATCGGTACAGACGGAAACAGGATTGATGAAGCGGAGTCTAGATACTCATCCGCGAAACTGTTAACTGTGAGGTATGCATGTGTATACTGATGTTTGAGTGAAGGGTGTGACGCAGTATTTAAGTGTATTATAAGTAAACACTTGTTCTTTCAAATCTTGTAGCATAGGCCTGAATAACTTGTACATGACGCAGACCAAAAAAATATTTACATTTTCCATTTGCTGTATTTGCCTATTGTGTCCTTCCTTAATCTCACCAGTAATGTCGCCAATCGCTTTTACAACCTCCAACCATTAAACCATGCTTCAATTGAGCACCAGTTTTATTGATAGCGTGTGGTATTATGCAACTCCGTTGAACCATTTGGTATTCAGTAAATCCAGTTCACTGTACTATCTGTGGGTCTTCAATAAAACGCAATGTGCAGAGAATGCAGAAATTCATACACATGTTGGTGTTTTTTTGCGTATTGATGTGTACCTATAACGCACGCGAAGAAGACATGCATATATACGCCATTCATGAGAGTAGGAAATCAATCCAATTCTCCGCAGTGTTCTTTAATATCTGTATATAAACTGGTTCTGATACATACAAGAGGAAGCGCAGCTGATGAAGGACTGCTAAAAGAGCGTTTTATGAGGTCGTATCAACTTCCTATTAAAAAATGTAAAAATCTTCACTTTACTTCTCGTCAACAATGTCATTACTTTGGCAAATCTTCAGCTTAATTTGGGCGCATGTCGTTAAACCTCAAAATAATGCTTTTCAGATGGAAGCCATATAGGTTCCCAGGCATATGTGTTTGACATTGTGCCAGTCTCTACATCTGTTTGTTTGTCTGTTGTTTAAAACGACCCTCAGCAATAGTACTCAGTTATATGACGGCGGTCGGGAAAACAACGAGTCTGGACGAGACAATTCAGTGTTTAAAAAGCACAGGTCTACGTTAATGAAATACGTCATTTCAGTGAACTTCCCGATCTCAAATGTCGCCTCACATTACAAACCTGCATGGTTTGGTGGAGACCAGCTCTAACCCAGAATTTCAATATCTTCTTAAGTGAATGATTTCTTCTGTCTAAGTCTTTGATGTATTTTTATCGATTTTGTTTATACGGTTTCTTCCCAATGTAATGCGTCCTATGACGACGGGTAGCCCAAGGCACCGTTGTTTTCTGGGATGTGTAGTGCGAGCTCATTAAGTGGTGTTGCAGTAATAGGGAACGGGCGACAGAAAAGTGATGAAAGATTGAATGTATTTGTTCAGCTTGAAGAAATGAGCACTTAAACCACTGGACCACCTTTTCTACCCCAGCAGCAGGCCCCTGGAGACATCGACACTGCGATACATCCGAGTAGGTAATCTCTTAGTGTGCGATATATCCGAGGAGGTAATGACCTGGAGAGCAATGTATCCGAGTAGGTAGCGTTGTAGTGTGCAGTATATCCGAATACGTTATATCCGAGAAGACGATGCCTTCGAGTGCTGTATATCCGATTAAGTAATGACCTACTGTGCGATATATCCGAGTAGGTAATGACCTAGTGTGCGATATATCCGAGTAGGTAATGACCCAGTGTGCGATATATCCGAGTAGGTAATGATCCAGTGTGTGATACATCCGAGTAGGGAATGTCCTAGTGTGTGATATATCCGAGTAGGTCATGCCCTAGTGTGATATATCCGAGTAGGTAATGACCTAGTGTGCGATATATCCGAGTAGGTAATGACCCAGTGTGCGATATATCCGAGTAGGTAATGATCCAGTGTGTGATACATCCGAGTAGGGAATGTCCTAGTGTGTGATATATCCGAGTAGGTCATGCCCTAGTGTGATATATCCGAGTAGGTAATGACCTAGTGTGCGATATATCCGAGTAGGTAATACCCTAGTGTGCGATATATCCGAGTAGGTAATGACCCAGTGTGTGATATATCCGAGTAGGTAATGGCCTAGTATGCGATATATCCGAGGAGGTAATGACCTGGAGAGCAATATATCCGAGTAGGTAGCGTTCTAGTGTGTGATATATCCGAATACGTTATATCCGAGAAGACGATGCCTTCGAGTGCTGTATATCCGATTAAGTAATGACCTACTGTGCGATATATCCGAGTAGGTAATGACCTAGTGTGCGATATATCCGAGTAGGTAATGACCCAGTGTGTGATATATCCGAGTAGGTAATGATCCAGTGTGTGATACATCCGAGTAGGTAATGGACTAGTGTGTGATATATCCGAGTAGGTCATGCCCTAGGGTGATATATCCGAGTAGGTCATGCCCTAGTGTGATATATCCGAGTAGGTAATGACCTAGTGTGCGATATATCCGAGTAGGTAATACCCTAGTGTTCGACATATCCGAGTAGGTAATGGCCTAGTGTGCGATATATCCGAGTAGGTAATGTCCTAGTGTGTGATATATCCGAATAGGTAATGCCCTAGTGTGCGATATATCCGAGTAGGTAATGGCCTAGTGTGCGATATATCCGAGTAGGTAATGGCCTAGTGTGCGATATATCCGAGTAGGTAATGTCCTAGTGTGCGATATATCCGAGTAGGTAATGGCCTAGTGTGATATATATTACAGTAGGTAATGACCTAGTGTGCGATATATCCGAGTAGGTAATGGCCTAGTGTGCGATATATCCGAGTAGGTAATGACCTAGTGTGCGATATATCCGAGTAGGTAATGCCCTAGTGTGCGACGTATCCGAGTAGGTAATGGCCTAGTGTGATATATATTACAGTAGGTAATGACCTAGTGTGCGATATATCCAAGTAGGTAATGGCCTAGTGTGCGATATATCCGAGTAGGTAATGGCCTAGTGTGCGATATATCCGAGTAGGTAATGCTCTAATGTGATATATATTACAGTAGGTAATGACCTAGTGTACGGTATATCCGAGTAGGTAATGTCCTAGTGTGCGATATATCCGAGTAGGTAATGAGCTACTGTGCTATATATCAGAATGGGTAATGGTCTATAGTGCAATATATCCGAGTAGGCAATGACCTGGTGTACGATATATCCCTGTTAATCTCAGTAGATAATGACCTAGTGTGCTACATATCCGAATACATAATGACCCCGTGTGTATTCGAAAAGGCAGTGCCGTCGTTCCCGTTATATCCGAAAAAATAAGCCCTTAGTGCGTGTTATATACTAGTAGAGCATGCCAAGTGCACACTGTGTCCGAATCTGCGCTGTTTTGTGTGTTCGCCATATCCGACTTCGTTTCTTCACTGTGTGAGCGATATCCGAATTGGTTCTGTCACTGTGTAGCAATATTTTTAATTTCCAGTGCACGATGTAGACAGGATATACCAGGCATGTGATTTGGGGTGACGTTTATAACATTGTTTACTCGACCTGGACATCAACAACATCACGAGGTCACCGACTGATGTCTACTTTACGTGAATGTGCATGACTCCCAGTAACATCCCGTGATAGATGAGTACATTCCTGCTTGGACGTTGACAGGTGCTGATGTGTATGTATGTATGTAGGTAGGTATGTAGGTAGGTATGTAGGTAGGTAGGTAGGTAGGTAGGTAGGTAGGTAGGTAGGTAGGTAGGTCAGAGGACGAGTCCTGGGTATACTGCCACGCTTTCAAACAGCGCTCTGTGACAGACACGTGCAAGTCGGAAAGGTGTTGTCACATATAGCAGACGACAACTCAAGATCGACACCCTCATGCAGACGACCGATTTGTTTCTGAATGTATATAATTTGATATACAATTTGGAAATTTTGAACCTGAGCGATCTAGACTTGCTTCATTTAGGGCTTTAGCATTTAGGGCTGGGCAGAAGGGAAAATACTGATGTTCAGGAACTGTGAGACAGACTAGTAGATGCCTGCTGCGTCTGTTTGCCTCTTCACATCACAGCCCTTTTAAACAAATGTCTGAACTATTCGAGAGATGCTTTATCATTTTTATAAATATTCAGAATGTGTTCCTCATCCTTGTCGCGGCATCCCATCTTGTCAGACCCCTTGCATCAAACACCTCACCCTCATCTGTGACCCCAGATACGTACATAGCTGATCGACACAGTTGCGCTACTACCATCCACAACCTGCTTGATGTGAGCTTGAAATCACCCAGCTGTTTGTATACTCTCGCAGAGACCCTGAAAAATAATCGTCGACCTCTCTAGGGATGACTTGCCAAGCTTTTTGATGAATTTCCACTCAAGCGTATTCCAGTAGCTCGCTGCGGGCTTCACTGTTCACAGATGGTCGGGCGTGTTTCACATTCCATTAAACAGGCCTTACTCGTTACTTAATTGCTCCATTACTGAGCTAATATAGCGCCTCGACTGCACCAGGTACTGTCAAAATAATCTTACTTTCATTTGAACAACTTTATAGCAAGACAGGGCGAGCGAGTCATTGATTGTCCATAGTCGTTTCCCCAAACCCAGATATATGACGTACGGCGTCTAATAAATAACAAGTGGACTAGAGTGAGTTTAGTTTTACGTCGCTTTTAGCAACATTCCAGCAATATCACGGCGAGAGGACACGAGAGACAGGCTCCACACATTGTACCCATGTTGGAAATCAAACCCATGTGTGACGAGCAAACGCTTTAAGCACTAGGCCATCCAACCATCCCTGGACTAGAGCAACTGATTGCATGACTGTACAACCTTCCTCAATTTCATCCAAGATGACCGTCAAACAGGTCACAGGTCAATCAGTTTTCCTCCAAGGGTGACCAGAAGTTAATCTGCCTCTGAATTCTAAAAACAGAATTGTTTTCGTGGGTTTTTATTCAAACTTATGACATGAGAGGACAATAAATATTTTGCTTGGACAAAATCCATTTCCGGGCTGAAGGGAAATTTACTTTCTCTGACTGGTTTGCTTCTAACATCGTTGTATTGGGGTGGTGGAATTTCCAGATGCTACCATGCCTGCATCGTGCTACCATGCCTGCATCGTGCTACCATGCCTGCATTGGTCGGTGGGGGCCTTTTACAAAACGGGCGGTACCACTGACCTACATATCTGCTTGTACTGAATTCTGTCACTTTATTTTCCTATCCTAACTGAAATGGGGTCGGTGGGTTAGCCTAGTGATTTAAACGTTTGCTCGTCACGCCGAAGTCCTGGATTTGATTCCTCGCATGGGTACAATGTGTGAAGCCCACTTCTCGTGCCCCCAGACACGATATTGCTGGAATATTGCCGAAAGCGGCGTAAAACCATACTCACTCATTTCTCTAGGTGAGATGAAATTGCTTTTCGTGAAATTTAACTCGCAGTCGCCAGTGACTAAACACGAATTCACGTGTTTCTCCGCCGCAGCAGACCTTAGAAGATCCCGGTGAGAATTGATCTTCAGCAACCCATGCTTGTAAAATGCGGCTAACGGGATCATAGATGAAACACAGAGGTAAAACCATCAAATATCGGTACCTTCATCGGAGATTATAATTATCACTTCCGGTATGATCAGATCTCCACTAAAAGGGGTAATAACAGGTTTTATTTGGAATATTATTAACAAAATCCGCTCGTACGATAGAGGTGGAGCAAGAGGTGGGGTGCACGGGTGCGATATATCGAACTGCATTGAATTCATTGCCGCAGAACCATATCCCAAAGCCAGGGCTGTTTTGAATTACCTTCCGACGTACTAACAATCCAACCAAGAGCTCAATAGGAGTATTTACAGTTTATGTCTTGAGTTTGCGTTATCACAAGTCACAGGTAAGTTGTTTATGGATTTATGATCACATTGAAGGCTTGGCCTCATTCGTTACATTACATTTGTTTACGTAAACCTCAGCTAAAATATGACGCATATGCTTCGTTGAGTGATTCCAGGCACATATATCTCACCAATGACGTCATTTTATTGCTTTTTCCAGCTGTTCGTGACGTAACATGAGGGCGAAACACTACAAATGTGTACTTCATTATATCAACTCTTACTCTCATAAAGGTGAATGCATGCATATGACGCATGAAATCTCGGATGTTAACGCGGGTTTTAAGTAGAAGACTCTCTTAAAACGTCAACAGCTAACACACCCAGAACAGTTATAACACAACGCACCTGCAAATGAGGCGGCTATGTTTATGTCCTTTATTATGCGGCCCAAAGGAAACATAGTCTTTGTTTCCTAGTCTTGCCTACATGTGAATGTTGATATTTTTGTCAGTATTACTTTTGTTACGGGAAGTTAAATTCTGAAAGAGTATTGTAAACAGACTTCCTGTTACAACTTCCTCATACAGTGCAGTAGAGATACAACTTGGTCATACATTTTTTGCGGCAAGTTGGTGAGGTTATAGCAAATGAGGGAGTTCAAACAATTATGGCGACGTCACACTGTTGTTGCTGTTGCTGATTCTGAGACGGGAGGCTTAACGTCCATAATGCATAAATACTAAAGACTTAAAACCGACAAAACTAAATGTCTTCAAAAATAAAAAGAAATTATAAACCCTAAGAGGGTGTAAATCGGAGAAATGACGCGAATCTGTTGATACCGGAAGTAATACCGGAGACTTCCGTTACGGCCCGTGGGCGCGGCATGTGATATTCAGGAGGAAAAAACTCCATGACGCTCCAGGTTGATAGACACGGCGTCTGCTTCAGGACTTGGATTTCCAGGTACCCGGCAAACAAAAATTAGGAAGACAGACGGACGGTCGTAAATTTCATTACCGTAAGATTATATCAATGGACAAGTTGACTTTCATGTTAAGAGAATTTAGTCGTCCTGACTTGTCTTATGCCTCGGGACCGTTTATAAGTATAAATATATGAATGAATCTCTCTCTCTCTCTCTCTCCCTCCCTCTCTCTCTCTCTCTTCCTCCCTCTCTCTCTCTCTCTCTCTCTCTCAACTGCGGCATGGTATCTGAATGAGCTAGCACTATAAAACCAGCTTAAGCCTGGGCTAGTGCCAGCAGCCATACATACTCACACATGCACATCGTCATATGAGAGAAATATTCTTGAGCGCAAGGTTAAACCCCATTTCACGTCATCTCACCAGTTTAGAGACGATCTGACTGTCTAACCACCAGGCTACCCTTTGTAGAAACCACTGTGTAATGAACTGTGTAACATTTCAAATATACTACCGACAGAAAATAAGGGAACCAAGAAATTGAATGTAGATGACTTTGACTGTGACAGGGTCCGTTATCGTGGCGTATCTCCCAAACGCAACATCCAATGACAATGGAATTTCGCATAATGCATGCCCAGCACGTGCTACACGTGCATACAGAAGTTAACTCCTGTAAATGTACTGGAGAAGTCTCAATCACTAATGCATTTCAACCTCAACCGTTAAAAGCCGACTCTATCAAGCTCGTCTGAAAGCAAGACGGCCTTTTAAGGGTGTCACCCTTTCAGCTCACCATAAGCGCCAAAGATTGGCAGCATCAGGGACGGGCTATGCCCCACTGGCGTTACACCATGTTCTCTGAAGAGTCAAGGTTTTGCCTACGATTCACAGATGGCAGAAAACGTTGTTGGCGTCGGAGCGGGGAGCGACATGCCAGAGCAGCAATTCTTGACCATGATCGATGTGGAGGTGTTAGTTGTCATGGTGTGGGGTGAGATTACACATGACAGACGATCAGATTTGGTCATCATTAACGGAGCCATGACTGGTCAGCGATACGTTGACCAAATATTGCGTCCTGTTGTGGCTCCATTGGCTAGAGTTATCAGCCGAAATTTTGTATTCCAAGATGATAATGCCAGACCACATCGGGCCCGAATTGTCTCCGCTTATCTCCGACAAGAAGGTATCCAGACATTGGACTGGCCCTCTAAGTCCCCAGACCTGTCCCCATTTGAACATCTCTGGGACGTTCTTGGTCGAAGGGTGTACGCCAGGGACCCAGGACCCGCCAACCTGACCCAGCTTGGTGCAGGTCTCCAAGAGGAATGGCGGGCAATATCACGGGCAGCCATCCGGAAATTGATTAACAGCATGCCATCAAGGTGCCGTGAATGTGTTGCCCAACATGGTGGACACACCAGATATTGAACTTGACGCCTAAAATTGATTTAGTGGATATTTAAAGCAGTTTCAAATTCGCTATTATTTCATTAGTTCCCTTATTTCTTGTCGGCAGTATATGTTTATTTTAAATCCACAATCACGTGCAGTCGGTTATTAAAATGAGTTATACAAATATCAGTAGACGACAGCCTGTAACGACTGTTTATTTACTCTGGGAATTAATTCTGTCTATGAGTCTTTTCATGTTTTTAACCAGCCTCAGGTACTGAAATATGTCCTTTTACTTCAGAAACCTTTGAATGACATAGCCCGTATATATTTCAAGCACATCTGTATTTGTACTTGGGATCAGAATAACTTTGAAAGAAAGACCCACGGGGTGATAAATGAAACACTGGAAGTAACTGCAGACATCGCAAGTTGAGCACATGGAAAAGGTTTGTTCCCCGGGCATCTTCAGAGGATACTATTTCTTGACGCGTGTAAACGTTTCTAGAGTCAGTTAACCTTAACTGCAACTACTTGCATGTCAGCTGTGACATGATGTATTGTTTTGTAGTCCGTCTGTTTCTAAAATTATTTATTAGTGCCAGTTCAGAATGCCGCTTTCACATTTCATGGGACGTTTTACCTTTAGCCATCATCTGCCAACCGCCAGCCGCCACGCACCAAGCGCCAGGTTTTACACTATGCGTAAAAGTGCAAACCTGAAGACGCACCAACAGGCAAGCGGAAACATACACCAATGTCTGATCGTGATTAAAAACCAAAGACCAAAGAAATTGTTTCTTTATAATGGTCTGTATGTTTTACACCAAGCGTTTGCAGTGTCGTTTTGTTGATTGTTTTCAGCCGAGTGACGTTTGTGATTGGTCGGTTAAGAATTTCTTTCCAGTGTAAAGATTTTTGGCCCGGCAGTTAATTGAAATCGACATGTCACTTGTGTAAACAGCACTGCTTAAACCAATATGAGTCTTCTTGACGGACACCAATACGTCTATGTGAGATCTGTGCGATACGGGCACATAGATCATATAGCTTACATTGACATGGTCTTTTCCAGGTACCTGGCATTTACTCTTGAATCTGAGACACGCAGGAATTTCATTTTTTTAGTCGAGGTCGAGATAACCTAACAGTTTGATGAGCCGAATATCCTCAATGTATTCAAAAGGAGAACAACTGTCACAAGTGACAACCGCCTCCGTGGTGTAGTGGTCAAAGCGTCCACCAAGGCAGCGGAAGGTCGCGGATTCGATCCCAACGTCAAAAGACGTTAAAATATGGTACTTACAGGCCCCTGCCTGGCGTTCGGTATTAATGGGTACAACAAGGACTGGTTGGCTCTGAGTCCGTATAATGTGTATGTGTAGAGTATTCATGCTTAACCCTGCAGCATGGTATTTCAGTGAGCAAACGCTATAAAACAAGCTGAAGTCTGAGCTAGTACAAGCAGCCACACATACACACACGTGCACGTCGTCATATGAATGAAATATTCTGAACCCCATTTCACCTCACCTCACCTCACCTCACCTCACCTCACCCCAGCCCTCCCAACCCCTCCCCACCTCACCTCACCTCACCTCACCCCACCTCACCTCACCCCAGCCCTCCCCAACCCCTCCCCAACCCCTCCCCACCTCACCTCACCTCACCTCACCTCACCTCACCTCACCTCACCTCACCTCACCCCAGCCCTCCCCCACCTCACCTCACCTCACCTCACCTCACCTCACCTCACCTCACCTCACCTCACCTCACCTCACCTCACCTCACCTCACCTCACCTCACCTCACCTCACCCCACCCCACCCCACCCGCCACAAGTGAACGTTGTTGCAAATACTTGGGTTTTTGCTTACTGTTTATTACATTCAGCAATATTCCGTCTATATGGCGGCGGTCTGTAAATAATGGCGTCTGGACCAGACAGTCCAGTGATCAACAATATGAGTATCAGTTACGCAACTGGGATGCGATAACGTGTCAACAAAGTCGGCGAGCCTGACCACCCGATCCCGTTAGTCGAATCCTTCTACAAGCATGGAAAACAGTTCTAACCCAGATCTTCAGGGGGTGCTCGAAATGTAACGTGATCTCTCCATAAAGTACATCACCTTCCTTATCAGAGTGTATATTAATATGTCTGTCTGATCGGAAACCCACGTAGTTGCAACATGTACACTTATAGAGGAACTTGGTGTTTAATATGACTTACAATACTCCGTGGGTTTTACAGTCTCCTTGAACTAGATTTCAGTGCTGTCGAAGTATCACAGACATGTATGTTAAACGTGTTAAACTAACGTGTCAAGAGGGAGTGGGTTAGCGAGTAGGTTGGGTGGGTGATGAGCTGTTTGGTGAGCTGTTGGGTGGTGAGTACGTTAAGGTGTACTCCACCTTTAGCAATATTCCAGCAGAATCATGGCGGGGAGCACCAGCAATACGCTTCATGCACACATTGTATGCATGTGGGGAACCGAACCCGCGTCTTGGGCGTGACGAGCGAACATCTTAACCACTGGGCTACCCCCACCGCCCGTGTAGAGAAAAAAATGTGTGAGTCAGTGGGGAAATAATTAATACCCATACCGATTATTTGACTATGCAGACACTGAACATTGTGAAAACGGGGATTTCTGTGTTGTAAGCTGGTCATGTGTTGTGATAATAGCATTGAATAGTGTTTGTCTCATATCAACGATACAGACTTAAGTATACACCATCGTTACCACATTAACCTAATCACGAGCTTAGGGAATTAATTTTATACAACGACCGAATATATCTCCGCGCTTTGGCAACCTGCTTCATTACTCATGGGGGATAATCTGCAATTCCCGGTAATTAGCAATGACATTAAACATGGCCTTTCTCTGAGATATCGAACAAAGGATTGCTTCTCCAGAGCAATGCCGGATATAACGGATCATGAGGCCATGAACATTGAGTGACGTCACCGTTTGTATGATTTACGTAACCTGGCTGTGATGGACATATTTGGAAACAAGGCATGAACCACATTAAGCAACAGTTATAATGATGAATGAGAATTACTCAAAAGAGTTGCAACGGCATGACTGCCCCTCACATATTACATCTTTGTATACGTCATAAACATTACCCTTGATAGATGTTTATGTGACACATCACAAGCAGGGGGATTTTTCAAATCAGTTTCCACATCTTGTTCACTCAAATGATTTACGTCATGACGGTTGCCTCTTTGTTATTATACTGCTGTTGATCACTTGATTGTCTGGTTCGAAGTCAGTTATTTACAGACTGCCACCATATAGCTGGACTATTGTTCAGTGCGGCGTAAAACTAAATTCGCTCACTTTTTCTTATTAAACGTCAATGCCCATTGGCGCCGAAGATAATCCGTGTTTTGACTTAATCTTGAAGCAGGGTGACGAGTTAGCCTCGTGGTTAGGGTGTTCGCTCGTGACGTCGAAGGACCACTGTCGAGTCTCTGTATGGATCCATATGGGAATACCATGAACCTTTGTGTCCCAAGTAGTACAAATATCGTAGGATGCTGCAAAACCCTACTCACTACCGTATTTAAACTTCAGAGGTGAGTAACGTAGCCGTCGGACATGCAACATCTCCAGGGTTTTATAGTGAGGGGACAGGTGTATATAATTTTAACGTTCACAGTTCCTCCAGATCACTTGATCCCTTCTCACATTTTTGAGAAAGGGGAATGCGCACTTCACTTTCACTAGGGTTTCAGCGATCATCACACGCACATGCACACGACACGCACGGCGCACGCGCGCGCGCGCACACACACACACACACACACACACACACACACACACACCTCCCTCTGGATTCGACTGTGCATTTCCGTCTATTCATTTCAGCTTAACTATTGGCGTTTAATCCAGTCCATGCGTTAAATCGAATGCTAGCGTTTCAACGAGGATATACTGTTTGTCTTTGAGCCGAGTGTTTACTCTTAGAACAAAAGAGGGGCAAAGCCGCAAGCCACGACAAACACATCTACTGCAAAACAACAAAGGAAGAACTAAATACAACAGTTTGTTTAGAATTACACGCAGTAGCATTCAAACACTAGCCTTTCCCTAAGTCTAAAAGCGGTTTATGTAACATTCCTACAGCAAATCGTCGATATCTGCGTCTTGAGATCACTTCCTCAGCTCTATTTACATGATAGATGGAGTGTCGTGCGACCGGCAATTTTAAGGCAAATATACATGGCTTGATTAAGACACGAAACTTAATGTTTTGCAGCTCTCAGTTCCGAGTAGCAAAGGTAATACGGAATTCTTGTCATTAAACAAGTTATGGCTACTTCATCTCTGTGCAAAATGCCTCTCAGGTTATAGGAGAAAGTGAAATATTTGGGATAACACCGTAGTCATTACAAAACTGGAATATTGTTCACGCTTTGGTTAACAAACTAAATCAGCTGGGCTAATTATAACAGTTTGAAGTTCATTCAGAATGGGGGTGGTGGGGTAGCCTAATGGTTAAAACGTTCGCTCATCACGCCGAAGGTGGGGGTTCGATTCCTCATATTGGTACAATATTTGGAGTCCATTTCTGATGCCCCTCGCCGTGATATTGCTAAAAGCGACACAAACAAAACCCACTCACTCATTCAGTATGTGCCTTTGTAATTGGGAAACGTCTTGTGAGGACATATTTTCTAATTATACCAATACTATTACCAGTATGTTCCGAACAGCACTGATCACTGGTCGAAATGACTGACCGAGAATTTGTTATAAACAACGCACAACCCGGAGAGTATTTAAACTGAATCCATCCCACCATGCCTCTGAGTCTCTGAGAGTGACCATCGTTTTACTCGCGACATATATTTCTACGACATGCAAAAAATGGGCTCCACGCATTGAACTCGGATTTTCGATGTGACGAGCGAACGCAATGAACACTAAACTTGCTCAACGCCAGTTTTAGTTTGTCTGCCTGAACCAGGAACATATAAGTGAGATTAAGTCTAACTTGTCTCAGCTCACGGAATCAAACCTTTTTCAGTTTGATTTACCCGTGAAGATCCGGGTTAGAATTATTCTTCAGTTCCTATGCTTGTCGTAAGAGGCGACTAAGGGGATCGGGTGCTCAGCCTCGCTGACTTGACTGACACATGTTATCGTAGATCGATGCCTATGCTGTTGATCACTGGATTGTCTGGTCCGGATTTGATTATACACAGACCGCCGCCATATACTGGTAGCTGGTGTTAAACTACAGACCAACCAAACATTTGGAATTGGCTTACTTCGTTGATTCAAGGTGAAGATTATAATATTTCTGCGACTAAATGTCAGTGGAATTACAACCAGACTGTCATGACCTGGCAGAAGAACTCTCGCGAAACATGAAGCACTAAATTAATAACCCACTTCCTCCACAGCTTCTAAACATTCTCGATCATTATCAAAAGCATATTTCCTTTTAGAATGACTGACAATGTTTAACCTATCAATTATGAATGCAGCTCAAAGTGTGTCGTAAAGAGACATGTCAGTCCCAGGGGTCCTCTCATGGAGACTTGTTTACTGACAGTCTGCTGGTCGGCCTCTACAGCTCGCGACAGCTCACTGCATCGCTTTTTGCTTAGCTTGAAATTGATTTGTGCTAATAGCACAAATATGCACCATTTTAATGCAAATGCAACACTGTCGCTAATAAAGACATTAAACTATTTCATAATGATGAAATATGAATGTGCTTAAAATTTGAAGACTCTACACACCATGCACGTGTAGCAGTGACGTCTTTACAGCGTGGGAGAATGGATTGCTGGGATACATATAAGCATGTAAACATGGCGACCGCCGTGATACTATCTGTGAAGAAACATGTTGAAAGTGCAGCTCTGGTGTCGTGAAGTCATCTTAACCCGGTCCTGACAGGATTTTGTCGATAACTTAATGACACGAGACGCGGTTGACCAGGAAATTGCTCTATTACTGAATTACATGTTTCACGCCATCTTTGTTCTGTAATGGGCTAAGCATTTAAAGAGAGTGACGCCGCATATATCAACGTTCCAACAATATCGCAACGGGGATGCAAGGAAGGATTGGTTTCATTTTAATGGCCATTATTATTGATAGTTTGTTAATTCCATTGCTGTTGGTTGTAAGTAGAACACCTGTAACAGATTATCTTGATGAAGTATAGATACTCTTTTCTTCCTTTGAGTATTTTAAAGTAGTCTTTAAAAACTTTCCATCCTATATAGGTTGAAGGGCCAACGAGCCTTTCCTTCTATACATTAGACCAAACAGTTACAAACATTATCAAAACGTTGCAAGGATGGCACAAGTCTATCATATATCTCTATCAAATACATTAGCACTGAACTACTATATTTCGCTCTGATTTGTTTTTAGTCTCCATGCAACATTATCTTATGTTTTCTTTTGTCGGAAAATTCATTACAGAGTGGGAGAATGGATCGCTGGGATATGTACACATGGCGGCCACCGTGATGTTATCTGTGAAGACACGTGTTGAAAGTGTAGCTTTGTTGTGAAGTCATCTTAACTCAGACTGATAAGGTTTTGTCGATAACTTAATGACACGAGACGCGGTTGACCAGGAAATTGCTCTATTATTGAATTCCACGTTTCACGCCATCTTTGTTCTGTAACTGATTACTTGTACTTTAAGTGACGGGGATAACAAGATAGTTACGCGGCCATTATCTTTATTCAGTTTGTTGGTTCCATTATTTAGGGTAGAACAATTACTGCCTGATACCATGATGGACAAGCCATACTTAATTATGGTCTGCAGCAGGCTTGTGTCCGCGAGTGAATGAATGTATCTCAATGCCGCAATCAGTTATGAGTCACAAACCATAACGATGACTGAAAGACAAAGTAAACGGGATATGCCCTCGGATGACAGAGATGTGCATGCATGTGTGCGCGCGTGCGGGTGAGAGAGAGATAGAGAGAGAGAGATAGAGAGAGAGGGTGAGAGAGAGATAGAGAGAGAGGGGGGTGAGAGAGATAGAGAGATAAAGTGAGAGGGGGTGAGAGAGAGTGAGAGAGAGATAGAGAGAGAGAGATAGAGAGAGAGGGTGAGAGAGAGGGGGTGAGAGAGAGATAGAGAGAGAGGGGGGTGAGAGAGATAGAGAGAGATAAAGTGAGAGGGGGTGAGAGAGAGTGAGAGAGAGAGAGATATGATCGTTTACTGCTATCACGTTTGTCTCAATTACATCATCACTGGATAACCATTCCTTCTTTCATCCATGATTAGCCCCGTCGTCAAACATGGATGTGAACGTCTTTTACTTTGACTGACAGTTTATCAGTAACGAATCGAGACAAAACTGCATTGGTGTTATATCTGCATTTAACAGAATCACTGTCGCCATGACAGCTGCAGTAACCTAATATGGTCAACTGCGAGCATGGTCCAGATCTGTTTCTAATATTGAATATGAACTTCGCGACCTTTCAAGAAAAATAGATGTTTGGTATTGTTTGAATATCCGCACACATTTTCCTCGCATTGATGTATTAGTTGACCCTGAACTCTGTGATTCCAGTACAGATGTAACGCCAATTGATGATGACTCATACGTAACCACGGCCCCGATCCACAAAGTGTTCGTAACGTTATGACGTCCGTCAGTCTGTGACAATCTGTTGACTCACGACAGGTCTCACTCTCCTATCTGTGTCAACGATTGTTCAGCAAAATCCAGCGCCCTCAACACTTGGGATGAAAAACTGACTTATCTGGTCCCGACCAAAATGTACACAGACCGGCGTCTTAAACCTTGAATATTGCTGAATATGCTGCAACAAACAAACAAACAAACAAACATACAAATACGCAATATGTGCAGGCAACCAAACCACCCCAAAATACCCATGTGAGCAGTCCTGAGCCCCGTTTCAAAAACCTCTTAGGCGTAAGATCTTGTTATTTTTCTTGCAGCCTTCGTACGTCCTATTTTACAGTATGAAAGGTCCCGTAAAGGTGCCTACAATACCATTACGTCACATAACATGTACGCGAAGCCCATTTGTCATGAGTACAAGCCAGACCGACCCTGGTCAGCGTTAGGTCACTATATTCCTGGACTATCCATCCGCAGTATCATTATCCTACTCACACGCTTGGCGGCCAGGCTACTTTCTGCCTCCTTTGGGTGACAGATACAGTATGATGAATTGGTCCATTACAGAAATACAATGGCTCGGTCTCACTTTCAGAGAATGGAGTGTAGAATCCTGGTGGCTGATACACCCAACTACACGAACTTCGTATAGTTTTACTTTATGTTTTGTATGCTATATATGTAGACAGATTTGACCCTGGTGTTGTTTACAGCTGTCATGGGGCTATAGACACTGATATCATTGCTGGTACCGGACCAGAACTGGCTATACATGTTGCACGCGTGTAGAAAGATACCACCTGATACTCTCCTGGCAATGTGTGACTGATTACTTGGTTGATTCCACCCGAGAGTCTGCATGCCGCGCATTAGTGCTCCAGGTAACACAGTGCCAAATGTTTTCCGATAGACTTCTATAGTAACCTTATATTTTTCAACAAAAAATATCCAGTTTATCAACATCCATTCCATGTACTCGTGGGTACAGTCTGGCCTTTAAACTTCAATAAAATACATTTTCTGGAAGCTGAACACATCAACCCCAGTTCCGCACTAAATGTCACCAACTTGAAAATATCTGTGCACACATAACCATAAGTCATGGTGATAAAAACAACAGAACTAAACACTTAAATGTGTGGTCTGTTGTAATTACTGAATGGTGTGTTTTGTGGGGTTTTTTTTAAAAAACAAACAAAACTTCTAACTCTACTTCATCCAATCACTGCTCTCACACGTCCCTGTCTCTTCAGTTGTTTACATACCGTAGTCGCTCTAGGAGAATATGATTCTAATTAAGTGTCGTGTAACCCTTAGATGTATGGCGGGTCATGGTTATTTGCGAGTTGTGTCCCCTATTCGTGTCAGAAACGGAAGCTTTTTATTCAAATCTTGATTCATCAACATTCGAAACCCGACGTAGTTTACCATGGACTTGAGTTCGAATTACTAACCTCACTCGACTGTGGGATCGTGTCTGCAGAAGGTGTTCGTTAGCATTCTATTTATCGCTGAATGCCTTACATGTGGCAACAACAAACTGACATCTTTTGCTTTCATAAGTGGATGAAAATTATGGATATGACTAAACACTCCTAGTGGCACTAACCTTTTGATGATGAGGAATGTATTGTTATTGCAACGTGGCACATCGATATTAGGAAAATATAATGTTTGATTTAATGATTCAACGAAAATATAAAAATCCCGTCTTGCAGAAACTGGATCACCATCCATATTGATGAGAAGTTCAGAGAAAGCCATTCTTCTCCGGAACTTCTGTATCTCCTTGCAGTGTAGATGCTAACTTCTCTGCTCCTTTACAATATCCCCGTCTCTTGTCCTGTTATTCATATCCCGTGGCCCATACATGGTATTCGTATTAAATCTAAAACTTCCGAAAGCGTGGGACTTAATCCTCGGCCGTGGCATGGTGGCGAGCAGGATATTGGGGACATGATGATCAAAGGCGGTAAGCTGGTGGACGGCCCGTGGGCTGGAGTCCTGCCATTCAGTGGTTGATGTGGTGCTGAAGACGAGGCCCACTTGGACCATCGAGGGAAACTCACACGACTGACAAAACATTCAGTGTCTAACTGGAGAGCAATGCTGGTCTGGCGTATTTAATGTCACAAAAGAAAATAAAATCTTACTTTTCGCGGAGACTAAAAATTAATCAGACGCGAAATGGCGAGTCATAAATTCGTGTGATCATGGACTTCCTTCCTTCCGTCTTGATAGAGTTTGTAACTGTTTGGTCTAATAAAGAAGAAAAGGTTCGTTTACCTTCAGGCTCTGCATGTTGGAATGGAAGAATTTAAAGGCTATTAAATTAATTTGTATAAAGTAAGGAGGTGTATTTATCGCGTCAATATTGCCAGAGTGTTACTGATTGTGGAGCTGTACAACATTTACTTATCCACATTCACTATTATGGTGTTGGGAGAAAAAGGTATCTCGTGTTTATCGAGCTAGCATAGAACAAGTGTTCTACACAACGCCACAACAACATTGGAATGAACAAACTACAAATAACTGCCATTAAAATGAAACCAATCCTTGCATCCCCAGTTGCGATATTGTTGGAATGTTGCTATAAGCGACGTTACTCTCTTTAAAGGCATTCTATATTTTTGAAGTGGGAAAGAATTGTAATAAGTCTAAACTGATATTTGACGTTTCATGACATAATTTACTAGTATTTGGGGTTACCACTAATAATCACAAGATGAAACCATATCATATGAAATGTCTATGTATCACATATTGCACCAAATATTACCAATTACAAATACATATTTGATTATGTGTACAATTCAATTCTGACTGTTAAATAATTACGTTATCAATATTACTAAAGAGTCACAATTCATAGTACACATATTGCATTACTTTAAGCAAGTTTCATTCCATGAACTCGAAATACCCTCTCTAAATAATACAATATCAATAATGGCAACAGTAAGTCCATGTTTCAGGGTGGACAGTTCTCTCTGGAGGCCTTGATATTTCTTTTTCTTTGGGGGCAGTCTCTTGTCGGCACTGTATTGCAGCATTTTCAGTTTATTGATTTGTGGCTCCTACAACAAGAATTTTATCATCTCGAAAACATAAAGGTAGGCCTTTCCAACAATCTTCTCTAACCTTCCATGGCAACCTCCAAACACAGGCAAACTGTAGCGCAAATGTGGCTGCGCAGCGTAGAGAATATGACCAGTCTTCATAATATGCGAGCGAAAAAGCGTTGTGTCTTGATGATGAAATTGTGGACGGATTCAACTTTTGTCTGGTTTTCACAGTGGGTAAGTTCTTTGTGTCCGTACTTGATGGTATCCATGTGGCAACTCTTAGTATAAAAATATTAGTTCGTATCTGAATATATACTACAAACAAAAAGTATGGAAACACCCTAAATTTTGATAGTCATACATAAGCTTAAACATGGTGATGTCATTTTCACTCTAAGGTAGATGCAACTTTTGGTGCGGTTAATGGACTCTTTAATCGACATGTTAGAACAAGTAGTGAAGTAATTGATTCAATATTGCTTAAGTCTGAGCAATATAAAACAGTGTCAAACAGATCGAAAAAAGGGTACTGAAACACTACAGCACTACGGTTGAATCCAATGCCCAGATACAGCAGCCCAGTGCATGTGGAAGACAGACCTTCCATGAAACTTGTGGCAAATGGGCACTGGCAGTTGTGAATCGGCTCCGAAGGGCTTGGAGCACCACATATCGGTCATCTGCCCTCGATGTTTTTCTATGTCTTCCTGAGAAAAGTCTGTCATATACTCTTCCAGAGGCCTAGAACCTGCCCCAAACTCCGTGAATGACAGAGGGAGACACCTGGAGACAGTGAGCAATATTTCCTATGGATTCACCATCTTGTAACCGTGCAATGGCCCTGCTTCTGTCATTGGCGCTTGACTGTCTGAGCTGTGACATGATGAAGACGTTGTGAGGCTTCAATACTGTCCGTAGCTTCTTTTAAAGGAAACGCTGCCACAAGCTATATGGGAAGTCTGTCTTTCACATGCACTAGGCTGTTGGGTCTTGGCATTGAATTCAACCATTGCTACGGTGTGTTTCACCACCCTCGTTTTTCGCTGTTTTTGATAATGTTTCATTTCACTCAAACTAAACAAATACCGAATAAGTTTCTTTGCTGCATGTTCTAACATGTCGTTGAAAGTGCTCATTAAGCACAGAAAAGGTTGCATCTACCTTAGAGTATTAATGACCTCACCATGTTTAAATGTATGCATGACTATCAAATTTTGGGGTGTTCCCATACTTTCTGTTTGTAGTATAGTTATTCCAAGTGAAAAAATAGTATTGGGCGTTTTCAATCTGATGTCCACAAGATCAACATGGACTGTCTATTAAATGCTTGATCTACTTATCTTCGGGTAGGTTTAGGAACTTGGAATCGAACTCTCGTAACTGTGACTGAGACATTATGAAAATGATACTAGCTGTTGTAACCTGATGGTATTTATACAATACGTAAGACATGTATGTACTGTATGACACTGACTGTGTGAACACATTAATCAGTATCATAATCTCAGTGAGGTAAACTCAAAATGAAATTATATTCCACAACATAGTTCAGAACTTCGCACTTCGAGTGAGTTAATCCCTTACAACATCCGCACAACATGAAGGAGACTGTACTATAACATCAAAGTTCTGCTTCCTGGGAATACCGTTGCAAATTGCATTAAAGATGGTGCATGTTTGTGACATGTATGTTGCAATCGCCTCTCTCTGTTATTAACAGCTATTAGAGTCACAGATACAAGCACACTTCGTCTCAAGTGTATTCATATTTCATCAGCATCCGCCGTATTTTCCAGCTTTGAGTCAACACCTTAGATGCATTTAACATTTCCCTCAAGATCTTTAGACCATATTTGTAGAACGTATTTTATTGCATCATCCTGTGCTCACCAACTTCCTGGTTCGCTCTCTATAATTAATATCTTCTTTTGAAGACCGCTGGGGTATGCTGATCTAGCTGAACAAAGGAAACAGTGTGTCAAGACTGTACGTCTCACAACATGCACGGAACAGGGTTTTTTTTAGTTTTAATAAGTTTTAATCATTTTGTTATTTTTTAAAAAAGACATAAACATGAACGTCGATACCTGCATTTCTTTTGCAGTTCAGTAAATTATCATATTGTGGCCAGATAAATCCTAGAATTCAGGTGGAAAATTTTAATCCACTTAGATAAATTGATTGAGCTATGTTTAATAACCACAAGTTAATAACCAAGGACGAACGTTGGAACATAATCGATATTATTCGACATAGTCCGAGGTGTTCACGGTTTATCTACATACCAGTAGTCGAGGTGTTCACAGTGTACATACCAGTAGTCAAGGTGTTCACATTGTATCTACATACCAGTAGTCGAAGTGTTCACAATGTATGGACATACCAGTAGTCGAGGCGTTCACATTGTATCTACATACCAGTAGTCGAGGTGTTCACAATGTATCTACATACCAGTAGTCGAAGTGTTCACAGTGTATCTACATACCAGTAGTCGAGGTGTTCACAGTGTATGCACATACCAGTAGCCGAAGTGTTCACAGTGTATCTACATACCAGTAGTCGAGGTGTTCACAATGTATCTACATACCAGTAGTCGAAGTGTTCACATTGTATGCACATACCAGTAGCCGAAGTGTTCACAGTGTATCTACATACCAGTAGTCGAGGTGTTCACAGTGTATCTACATACCAGTAGTCGAGGTGTTCACAATGTATGAACATACCAGTAGTCGAGGTGTTCACAGTGTATCTACATACAGTTAGTCGAGGTGTTCACAGTGTATGGACATACCAGTAGTCGAGGTGTTCACAGTGTATCTACATACAGTTAGTCGAGGTGTTCACAGTGTATCTACATACCAGTAGCCGAGTTGTTCACAGTGTATCTACATACCAGTAGTCGAGGTGTTCACAGTGTATATACATACCAGTATGTACCGCATACCGGTGTTTTTTGGACATGTCAAATAGTCAAAATGCGTGTTATTTTAGTGTAAGGTAGTCAATGTTATTTTTGCCACTGAGGTCAACAGCAAATATAAATTACAAGGTTTCTTGGCGGCGAAGTATGACGTGATGGTCTAACGACATTCGATCTATCACATACATCGTGGATGTTGATAATGGGATACCGTTGTGCCTCAGATGTCGACTGTTTGGTGTGAGAATGTTACATAAACTGTTGTGAGTCTTGGCTCATGATGTTGTGCTTCTGTATGTAGTTGTAAACAAACTGTTGCATTTAAGTATTCCTTTGATGTTTTGCAGTAGCTGTCATACACTGCAGCTCCCCCTCGAGGGAGTAAACACACAGCTTCAATAGATAGCGTACTTCCTCCATGAAACGCCCAAGACAAACCGCCGTAGTAATAGGTATATGTATCTGAATTCAATGAAATCCGGATCTCGTTGAAATGCCGGGTAGACAAATGAATGAAATGGCACTAACTTCATATCGCCATTCTGTTTTATTTGGGGCCCTTTTGTGTTTGTTTTGTTTGTTATATGTCGGTGCTTGTGTGCGTGGGTGGGTTGTGTGCGTGCGTGCATGCGTGCGTGTGTGTTTTGTTTTGTTTTGTTTTTAGTGGTGTGTTTGGTTTTTTTTTTTTGGTTTTTTTTTGTTCTTGTTTTTGTTTTTTTTGTTTTTTTTGTTTTGTTTTGTTTTGTTTTGGGGGGGGGGTGTTTTTTTCTTTTGATTGTTGTTTTCTTTAGCGGGAGGTGAGCAGTGATGGGATGTTTCTAACGACGACTTACTCGGCGGTCTGTGTAGATGTAATTGAGTCAGTCCAGAAATCAGCAACATGAACATTGATCTACACAAATGGGACACCCTGTGGTTTCATCGGAAAAATACGGTATTACGTGAGGTTTCGCGTCATACGACGTTGACCACACAGGAAAGGTTTAAACCTATGTGGACACCTGGGCGAACACGTTAATCACTGGGCTATCTCAATGTTTCGTTTTGGGTTCAAACTCGCAAACCTGAAACTGAAGCCTTCATATGCACATGCAGAATGTCATTGATTAAAACATTTCAAAAACAAGTAATTAAGAAATACGTCTGAATTTGTTAAATCAAATTCACACCTTTCAGGGATTTTGAATACATTATATGTGAAGCAGTGCAGTCTGTCTATTATTGCAATAGGGTAAAATATATTGCTGTACTATTTTCATTAATTCTCATGCTACATTACCATCTCTTCTTCATGTGGACTAATTTGTGTCCAGTTATTCAGATATTACTAAAATCCGCAATTACGTCACGTAATTTGTTACGTCACAAATTACGATGATTGATGATGTCAACCATTATTCCTGGTCTCACTGTAATGTTTCATGTCATCCCGTGCTATAATACATCGATAGTCTCTCGATTGTGCATCTACATCCGTTATCAAAGAAGAACGACCCACTCGTAACTCTGTTTGTCAACTTCTCTTGAAATTACGTTGAGAGTCCGTCGCCATGGCTCGGAAATTAATTCATTCTGGGTAAATAATTATCTCTCCAAATCGGGAGTAGTACTTTACAGACCAGTCCCCGTGGTTTGAACCAGTGTTACGTGTATAATCAATGTAGTTATTATCAAGCAAGCAAGCAAGCAAGCAGGCAAGCAGGCAAGCAGGCAAGCAGGCAAGCAGGCAAGCAGACAAGCAGGCAAGCAGGCAAGTCCAGCAAACAAGTACTCACTCACTCACCAACATCAAATCAAATTCAAGAGGAGACTAAAACCCTGTAAGTATGCAATGACATACATAAGACAGACTTTTGGAGGAATCTTAACCATGCGAACATTCAACTGTCACCTACAAATATACGTACGCTCTTCACTGTGAGTTCATGTTACATTTTAAAACTGATACATTCTATCTAACGACTTGCTTACTGCTGCTGTTGTTTCACTTCTTTCAGTACATAGAAGGTATCTAGCTCTTCAAAATAACACTGGGCATGATAGAATTGATCGTTTCCCGAATGCCTCACACACAAAACAAAGTGTCAAGTCTCGGGATAAGATATTGTCAAAGTGACTTATATGTTGCCTATTGCTGTGCCTGTAGTGATTTCTGCCGGAGGGCATTGTGCCACTATAGCCGAGTGAAACAAAATATCGATTTCATGAGCTGCAAAGCAAATAGAAATATACATTTCTATGATTTCACCGCACAATGTTATGAAAACTTTACCAGGCTGGAAACATCTGCCGAAGTGCAACAAACTTTAGGTCAAAAACATGACATCCGTGTCAAAAAACAGCACCAATGAATAAGAGTTCCTTAAACCATTAAACATGAGGGAATGCTTCTTTAGTCAGATTCACGATACAACAGAATGAAAAAGAAAGCCAAAACACAGGCGACACTCATGAAACGCTCTAGGAGGTTGACACTTGGAGTTCGCGAAACAACATGTATACGAAACAACGGGCCATGTATACAAAACAACGGGGCATGTACACGACACAACAGAGCATGTATACGAAACCACAGGACTTGTGTACGAAACAGCAGAGCATGAATACGAAAGAACAGAGCATTATACGAAACCACGGGGCATGTATACGCTACAACAGAGCATGCATACCAAACAAAAAGGCATGTATACGAAACAACAGAAAACGTCCTCCAAACAACAAAAACAACATGTCTGAAAGAACAGATAATTTCTGCGAAAAGTAAAGCATGTCCGCGAGCCAACAGAACATATCCACGTAACAATAGGGCATTAGAGCAAGACCGCAGAACAACAGAGCATGTTCTGTCTTACTGGTAGCGACCGAGTTACGGTCAAGGTCACCGTAACGTCGACCTTAGATACACTCCCCGTTCGTCAAGAAATAGTATCCTCTGAAGGTGCACGGGGAACAAACTTTTCCATTTTCTCCGCTTGTGCTGTTTGAAGTTACTTCCAGTGTTTCATTTATCACCCCGTGGGCCTTTCTTTCAAGGTTATTCTGGTCCCAAGTACAAATACAGATGTGCTTGAAATATATACGGGCTATGTCTTTCAAAGGTTTCTGAAGTAAAGGGATACATTTCAGCAACGTGTTAAAAAAGACGAAAACAACCGCAATCTAAGAATCACAGACCGTATTAATCTCAGACTTTATAGTACGTCACAGACTATCGTCTCTCTGTATATGTAGAGAACACATTTTACTTACCAAATATTAAGTTACTGGATTTTGAAACCCTTTTAGGATAAATAAATGCGTCCACCCATGTTAATTATTCGTAAAAATAAAACAAGACATGATTTATGGAAAGTGGTGTAATTAATACAGGTATTAGTCGGCGACCCTTTTTGTCCAAGCAACGTTTTGGGAACGTTTTTAATTAAAAGTACTAGAATCTGTAATTTACTGAGAAAGTGCGATGTAATTTGTAATTCTTGGGGTCAATCAGTTTTGAAGACTTTCTTTTGACGTTTCTTTTCTTTTAATATATTTTTGGAACTAAAGTAGACAAATAATCTTGGAACTAATTTGTTAATCGTTTTGAAAAAATATATAATTTGGACAGAGTCTTCTATTTTCAAGCAAAGAAATATTCGTTGTTGTCCAGACACGTCGTTAGGTTGGATAAGGTGTCTGTGTCTTTAAACAACAAGAACATGATCTGAAACACAATACCAGTTTCCCTGTCCAGTCGCGCGTCGAAATATTACAAAGGATACTGAGTGAGTAAATGAGAGAGTGAATGAGTGAATGAGTGAATGAGTGAGTTTAGCCTTACTCTGCTTTTAGCAATATCACGCCGGATGGCACCAAAAATGGGTTTCACACATTGTATCCATGTGGGGAATCGAACACGGATCTACGGTGTGACGAGCTAAAGCTTTAACAAGTAAGCTACCCCATTGTCCTTGTATAAAGGAGAAGGGGGGGGGCGGAGCTGCATGGGAGTTAATAAATACTCTGAAACACTGGATTATGACGGGCGATATTGTGATCACCCTCGTGTTTTGAATCTTGACAAACATAACCGTAAACTCAAATTATAGATATGTGCCACAAACTCACACCAATTGAGTCAGACAAGTCCATGACATGCAAAGAAGTCAGTGTATCAATAAGTGACCTTGTGTTTCACCTAACTGCGTGTCTGGCATCACGCGATGTTGTCAAGCCCACATACGTACATTTGGCATTTGGAGATGAAATAACATGAAAAACAAAAACGAAATGTTCGGTATTATTGCCACAGTTACAGCTTGAAAAAAACGTGACGGAGTCATTTTCGACCTTAGACGAGAATATTCAAATTCCGCGAAGAAAACGTTTTATTGCAATATCAGATGAAATTCCACAAGCGATTTGATGATAAGATATATGTAATGAAACGACACAAATTCAAAAACTCAGGTGAGACAATTACAAGAGCTTTGGACAACAGGTGAGACCATCCCATAAAGTGTAGATCTCAAGAGAGACAATCACATAAGCTGACAAACCCATAGAGACAATCACATAAGCTGTAAAACCCATAGAGACAATCACAAAAGCTGTAGATTTCAGGAGAGATAATCACACAGGCTGTGGACCTCAGCTGAGACAATCACACAAGGTGTAGACCTCAGCTGAGACAATCACACAAGCTGTAGACCTCAGGAGAGAATAACACAAGATGTAGACCTCAGGAGAGATAATCACACAGACCGTGGACCTCAGTTGAGACAAAAATAGAAGGTGTAGACCCAAGGAGAGACAAGCAGACAAGCTATAGACCTCAGGAGAGATAATCACAGGCTGTTAAAACAATCACACAAGGTGTCGACCTCAGGTGAGACAACCACACAACCTGTAGACCTCAGATGTAACAATCACACAAGGTGTAGACTCCAGGTGAGACAATAACACAAGTTTTAGTCTTCAGCTTAGACAATCACACAAGCTGAGGACTTCAGGTGAGACCATCCCACAAAATGTAAAGCCTAAGATATGTGGGCCTAAGATATGTGAGACAACCAGACAAGCTATAGACCTCAGGAGAGATATTCACACAGGCTTTACAGACAGTCACACAAGCTGTAGACTTCATGTAAGACTATCACACGACCTGTGAACCCCAGCTGTGACAGTCTCACAGGCTGTAGACGTTGGGTGAGATAATCACGCAAGCGGTAGATAGAAGGTTTGACAATAACACAGGGTGTAGACCATGGGCGAGACAGTCACACAAGCTGTATACTTCAGCTGTGACAATCACACAGGCTGTAGATCTCAGGTGAGATCATCAAATAAGCTGTAGAGAATACCATAAGCTATAGACTTACGATGAGACCATCCAACAAGCTGTAGACCTTAAGACAGACAAGCACAGAAGCTGTAGACCTCAAGACAGGAGAGCACACGAGATGTAGAGATAATCACACAACCTGTAGACCTCAGGTGTAACAATCACAGAAGGTGTAGACTCCAGGTGAGACCATCCCACAAAGAGTAGAGCCTAAGGTGTGGGCCTAAGGTGAGACAACCAGACAAGCTATAAACCACTGGAGAGAAGACTACACAGGCTGTAGAGACAGTCACACAAGCTGTAGACCTCAAGTGAGACAATCATACAAGCGGTAGACCTCAGATGTGACCATTACACAAGCTGTAAACCCCAGCTGAGACAATCACACAGGCTGTAGACCTTAAGTGAAAACAAATCATACAAGCTGTAGAGACAAATATACAAGCTGTGGACCTCAGATGAGGCACTCACACAGGCTGTAGAGAAAGCCACACAAGACCAGATCACAAAATGTGGCAGTGACACACGCACGCCCTAGACCTGAAATCAGACAGTGAAACTTCTTTCTACTAATATGAAAGAATGAAGCAATTTCTGAACCAAAGGTAAGATAATGTCACAAAACATAAGTCCAGGCAAATCACACTCCATATGAACGCAACAGTTCACCAGGTGCTACATTCAACTTTTATGAGCTCAGCTCATTTGCAATTTTGCATATGGATACATCTGTTTTCCAGCTGATTTATTGAAAATCGAAACCAAAGCCAGATTAGTGTGAGCTCCGTTAGTTTTTATATTCGATCTGTTCTCGTACAACCTGAACATAGCATGTCAGGTGTAATCGTCTGATCCTCTTTGTCTATTTCCATCACTGAAATTGCGCCCCTCGTGGAAAGTCTAGACGTGGAACTTCCGGTTGTAGTTATAAGCAGGAAACTTGAACAATATCAGGTCGTCAATGTCTACTTGCTTCCGTCATGTGTCGTTCGTCAGTGAAATTGATGCGGGTGTGATTCTAAAGATGTATGCCTCATCCTTGGAGAGTCTCACTGGTGTTGGCCTAATCTATTTATTGTAAGATTCATGTTCCCCTGATCATTTCGATGCTTGACAGCTGTAAGTCTTATCCATGGGGTGGGTGACTGATATGGGTCTTATCCTTGACATACGTGATTGATGTGAGCCTTTTCCTTGAGATGTGTAATTAATGTAGACTTGTTCCTTAAGATGCGTGATTGTTGGTCTTATCCTTGAGATGCGTGATTCATGCAGGTTTGTTCCTTGAGATGCCTGATTGATGCAGACTTGTTTCTTGGGTTGCATGATTGTTGTAGATCTTATCCTTGAGATGCCTGATTGATGTAGACCTGTTTCTTGGGTTGCATGGTTGTTGTAGATCTTATCCTTGAGATGCCTGATTGATGTAGACCTGTTTCTTGGGTTGCATGATTGTTGTAGATCTCATCCTTGAGATGCCTGATTGATGCAGACCTGTTTCTTGGGTTGCATGGTTGTTGTAGATCTTATCCTTGAGATGCCTGATTGATGCAGACCTGTTTCTTGGGTTGCATGGTTGTTGTAGATCTTATCCTTGAGATGCCTGATTGATGTAGACCTGTGTCTTGGGTTGCATGGTTGTAGATCTTATCCTTGAGATGCCTGATTGATGTAGACCTGTTTCTTGGGTTGCATGATTGTTGTAGATCTTATCCTTGAGATGCCTGATTGATGCAGACCTGTTTCTTGGGTTGCATGGTTGTTGTAGATCTTATCCTTGAGATGCCTGATTGATGTAGACCTGTTTCTTGGGTTGCATGATTGTTGTAGATCTTATCCTTGAGATGCCTGATTGATGCAGACCTGTTTCTTGGGTTGCATGATTGTTGTAGATCTTATCCTTGAGATGCCTGATTGATGCAGACCTGTTTCTTGGGTTGCATGATTGTTGTAGATCTTATCCTTGAGATGCCTGATTGATGCAGACCTGTTTCTTGGGTTGCATGATTGTTGTAGATCTTATCCTTGAGATGCCTGATTGATGCAGACCTGTTTCTTGGGTTGCATGATTGTTGTAGATCTTATCCTTGAGATGCCTGATTGATGCAGACCTGTTTCTTGGGTTGCATGATTGTTGTAGATCTTATCCTTGAGATGCCTGATTGATGCAGACCTGTTTCTTGGGTTGCATGGTTGTTGTAGATCTTATCCTTGAGATGCCTGATTGATGTAGACCTGTTTCTTGGGTTGCATGATTGTTGTAGATCTTATCCTTGAGATGCCTGATTGATGCAGACCTGTTTCTTGGGTTGCATGGTTGTTGTAGATCTTATCCTTGAGATGCCTGATTGATGCAGACCTGTTTCTTGGGTTGCATGATTGATGCAGACCTGTTTCTTGGGTTGCATGATTGTTGTAGATCTTATCCTTGAGATGCCTGATTGATGCAGACCTGTTTCTTGGGTTGCATGATTGTTGTAGATCTTATCCTTGAGATGCCTGATTGATGTAGACCTGTTTCTTGGGTTGCATGGTTGTTGTAGATCTTATCCTTGAGATGTCTGATTGATGCAGACCTGTTTCTTGGGTTGCATGGTTGTTGTAGATCTTATCCTTGAGATGCCTGATTGATGCAGACCTGTTTCTTGGGTTGCATGATTGTTGTAGATCTTATCCTTGAGATGCCTGATTGATGCAGACCTGTTTCTTGGGTTGCATGATTGTTGTAGATCTTATCCTTGAGATGCCTGATTGATGTAGACCTGTTTCTTGGGTTGCATGGTTGTTGTAGATCTTATCCTTGAGATGCCTGATTGATGCAGACCTGTTTCTTGGGTTGCATGATTGTTGTAGATCTTATCCTTGAGATGCCTGATTGATGTAGACCTGTTTCTTGGGTTGCATGGTTGTTGTAGATCTTATCCTTGAGATGCCTGATTGATGCAGACCTGTTTCTTGGGTTGCATGATTGTTGTAGATCTTATCCTTGAGATGCCTGATTGATGTAGACCTGTTTCTTGGGTTGCATGGTTGTTGTAGATCTTATCCTTGAGATGCCTGATTGATGCAGACCTGTTTCTGGGGTTGCATGATTGATGCAGACCTGTTTCTTGGGTTGCATGGTTGTTGTAGATCTTATCCTTGAGATGCCTGATTGATGCAGACCTGTTTCTTGGGTTGCATGATTGTTGTAGATCTTATCCTTGAGATGCCTGATTGATGCAGACCTGTTTCTTGGGTTGCATGGTTGTTGTAGATCTTATCCTTGAGATGCCTGATTGATGCAGACCTGTTTCTTGGGTTGCATGATTGTTGTAGATCTTATCCTTGAGATGCCTGATTGATGTAGACCTGTTTCTTGGGTTGCATGATTGTTGTAGATCTTATCCTTGAGATGCCTGATTGATGCAGACCTGTTTCTTGGGTTGCATGATTGTTGTAGATCTTATCCTTGAGATGCCTGATTGATGTAGACCTGTTTCTTGGGTTGCATGATTGTTGTAGATCTTATCCTTGAGATGCCTGATTGATGTAGACCTGTTTCTTGGGTTGCATGGTTGTTGTAGATCTTATCCTTGAGATGCCTGATTGATGCAGACCTGTTTCTTGGGTTGCATGATTGTTGTAGATCTTATCCTTGAGATGCCTGATTGATGCAGACCTGTTTCTTGGGTTGCATGGTTGTTGTAGATCTTATCCTTGAGATGCCTGATTGATTCAGACCTGTTTCTTGGGTTGCATGGTTGTTGTAGATCTTATCCTTGAGATGCCTGATTGATGCAGACCTGTTTCTTGGGTTGCATGGTTGTTGTAGATCTTATCCTTGAGATGCCTGATTGATGCAGACCTGTTTCTTGGGTTGCATGGTTGTTGTAGATCTTATCCTTGAGATGCCTGATTGATTCAGACCTGTTTCTTGGGTTGCATGGTTGTTGTAGATCTTATCCTTGAGATGCCTGATTGATGCAGACCTGTTTCTTGGGTTGCATGGTTGTTGTAGATCTTATCCTTGAGATGCCTGATTGATGTAGACCTGTTTCTGGGGTTGCATGATTGTTGTAGATCTTATCCTTGAGATGCCTGATTGATGTAGACCTGTTTCTGGGGTTGCATGGTTGTTGTAGATCTTATCCTTGAGATGCCTGATTGATGTAGACCTGTTTCTTGGAATGTGTGATTGATGATGTAGGCCTGCCTACGATAGACAGCCACACAGATCATGACCTACAGTAGACAGACACGCAGAACACGACCTACAGTAGACAGACTCGCAGAACACGACATACAATAAACAGACACATAGAACACGGCCTACTGTAGACAGCCTCACAGAACACCACCTGCAGCAGACAGTTACATAGACACTACCTACAGTGGACAGCCAGATTCAGAGGACACTACCTACAGTAGATAGCCAGATTCATAGAACACTACCTACAGTAGACAGCCATATTAGACACTACCTAAGGTAGAGAACCGCATAGAAGAGGACCTACAGTAGAGAGCTACAGTCCCTGCTCACATTCCAACTTCGTGACTTTTCTCATTTGCCAATTTTTATTTTGATCCAACATGATATTGCATATTGCGTTATTAACGTTTTGGCTGTGACAAAACTGGCATTGTTTCCCCTCTAGCCTGGTCTCCCGAAACACATCGTCACTTAGCTACGACAGTAAAAATGGAACACCAAGTCGAGAGGAAGGCGTGGACAGTAACAGGCTGACCGACTCTCAGCCGGCCGAAAGGATCAAAGTCAACCTGAGTCTGTTGTTGTGTTCATTAACCCTACAAGGTGAGTACGGTGACATCACGAACCGGCTGTTGACGTGGCCCTCCACTTCCCACGACGACATCAACACTGTTCCCAGACAAGCGGGGTAACTGTGAATCACTGTCCCAGGATGGTGGAGTTCGAACTAACAATGTCCCGTTTGATTACGATACAGCCAAATGGTTCAGGGTACAAATTCACCACATACTGAGTTTGAATTACTTTTAAATTGAAAAGGCGCCCCAGTGACAAGGGAGATTCAGAGGAAAACTAGGCTTGCTTCCTTTACTGCTTAACATTTCAGAAAAGCAGTGGCCACATCTTACGGTCATGAATGTTGTTGAACTCGAAGTTCACCGTAGTGCTACCATATTGAACTGGATTGAAGTAGGGTGAAGTAGGGTGAAGCAGGGTGAAGTAGAAAAGTAAAGTGTAGTTTTATCATAGTGTCAGGTTACCACGTTGTACAACAATCAACGCAACGGTGCAGTAGGGTCAGTTACGGTCTGTTAGGGTGAACTTGGGTCAATCAGGTTCAAACCCTTATAAAATAAGGTTATTAGCATCCACGCTAACTGTAGAGGTATTTTGAAACGGTTTAGTCTAACCACGGCCAAATCATGGGCTTGCTGAAGTTCAAAGTACGGTTATAACGACGGTGATGGACGTCGAACTACGTTTAACGAAGGTCTACGGTCTACTACGGTCTACTGCGTTCATCCCCCTCTAAGGCCAACTGCGTGCGTGTCCGTAAGATGTGACCGCCGATAAAGGGTTAGGCAGAAGGGAAAATGACGCGATTCGGAGACTATGAAATGACTGAATGAGTGGTTTATTCTCATAAAAATCACAACAGTGACATGGAGAAAGAAACTACGGAAGCGTAGCAGGACCACGTGTTTTATTTTTGTTTGTTTTTTTGTTTTTGTTTTTTTGTTGTTTTTTTTATGTCACTATCTCCTATGTAGAACATAGTATCATCTACGTAGGACTTAGTATCTCCTACATAAGACTTAGTATCTCCTACATAAGACTTAGTATCTCCTACATAGGACTTAATATCTAAGTCCTACGTAGGAGATAATGAGTTTTTTAAAACAAATTCACCGTGGCCTTAATACGCTTCCGTAAGAAACAAATGTACAGATTTGTTGTATGGAAACATGCAGAGACCGGCTTTCACATAGCTGCCTATTTTTAACAAAAGCGTTTTATGCGTACAGGACATGAGGGATATAAATTTTTCTAGTGGTGGATAATTACAATAATAGTTTTTTTAGAAATGAATTTCTTACATGTCTTAATTATGGACAGTATAACATGAAATTAGGTTCATCTCTATTGTGCTCTTACACAATGTACATAATCTGTCTTCTCTAATAATATTTGTCCATCTACTCCTGTTACTGGGAGTTTATAAGTTACAAGTGAGACAGACTAAAAATGCACAAAGAATGCACTTCAAGGTCCGATCTTGAGCATGTACGGTGCCATATTTTTTAAAAAGAATATTGTTGATGATTACCTTTTCAGATAGACAACTCACTCAAAACGTTGGATTCAACCCATACACCTTCTCTCCCATTGAGTGTGTTTGTGTTTACTTTAGTCATAAGAAACGACTACAAACACCCAGTGTTGACATTGTTGAGCTGGTCTGCTTGTTGAGTGACTTGCCAAGGGGGTTCTTGATTCAATTCAGCAGAGTTAAAGCTATAGTTGACTAAGTTCTCTAATAGTGCATGTGTCCATATTTTAATCTGCTACTGAAAATATGAGAAAAAAATTCTTTTATTGATCACACTGAATACAAACAGCCTATATGAAAATCAATTTTTTATTGATCACAACTTTCGGGCTTAGCTCTTCCAATCTACAAAGATAACAGGATAACAGGGAAACCAATAGGATTACCGAGACAAGGTGAGCTGGTCAGGAAAGGATTCATGATTGAGCCGGGATAGAAAAGAGCTTACTGGGACAATACGCCACTACAGCAATTGGTTCGGCCATGGTGACGGTACAGCACAGCTGGGTTTTATGAGAATATCTGTAGAAATCCATCTGAAAAATATAAGGAGACACCTGATTTATAAAAAAAAGTATCATGTTCAACAGATTTATTTCAAATTAACTTGCTTTTAAGTTGTCACAGATTAGAAGCCGTAAGAAAGCTATCTGGCGTGTGTAAACTATTCATTATAAAGCTCTAACTTGGAAGGAATGTTGTAGAAATATTCCTACAAATTATTAGAATTTGTGTATTCTCTGTGATCCGATTGTTGGGAAATGTGCTTATGAGACTGATATTGATTTTATGCAAAATAATGTTTTTGTATTAAATGTAATTCAGTTCACTACAGTGAATGTCTGGCTTGTTGGTTTGAATTGCTTCGGTTTTCTTTAACGGTCTATAAAAGATATGATCTCAACAGAACAATTATTAATTCACTATATTTATGTTTCATTACTTGCGATTCACGGCATAATTCACTGAAACAAGTTGACTGTCGGTTAAAGTACCTTCCATATATACAAACTGTTGCTGGCAGGAAGTTACTCCACGTTGCGATGCTTCAACTCACAAGGGTTCTTGGAGAGGAATTTCCATGACTGAAAGAAACACGCATCAATTGCACATTGCTGACTTTCGGCCATCAATCAATCTTCTGTTTTCTTCCTTCCTGCTGAAGATACTACTCTAGTGGATGCAGTGCGGAATCAACAAGATGCGCCACCAGCAGGTGCCACTACTTGCCTCAAGAGGTATGCTTATCTGCCTGCCCTCGGCCCCGCAGTAATATATCACGTCGCCACACTCGAAGACAGTCGTGTCTCACAGTGCCAGATAATCGACATGGGGTGATCCTAATTTCCAGGGAATGGCACTCTGCCCGCAGTAATTACACAGACACTGCAGACCCTGCTCCCAGGTGCTTGTTACAGGGAGGGTCACCCTCAAGTACAGCATGTTTGTGGTGGTTCAGGGAACGGTTTGTGCATTACTTCATGGATGTTGTCGCATTTGTTGCCTACGTCCACATGCAATGAAACACCGTTGTATCGAACTTACGGTTGACTAGAAATCGTTGTGTTCAAGTAGATGCATTATATTTTGGGTTTTGTTGAACCCCGGAAAACGGGAAGCGTTTGCGTATAAACAAGTAAAATATATTTTTGCCGTTTTTGCCTACTGGTAATTCTGAAACCGATATCGTAGTCTAGTGGATGCAGTGTCAGCCAGGATTTTTATGGCTCGAAACCTGAACTTGTTCTTACCTTGTCGTGTTTGGTTTTAATATAAGTTGATAAAGCAAGGACTGATCGGCTCTGAGTTGAGCCACCGTTCATAACCAGCGTCAATAGGACAGTGGATACTGCCATCAAATACGTCATGATGTACTGACTCCATGTTCAGCATTTTATGCTTACGTCTTGTATGACATTGTGTACAGACACCAAACATGGCCCTCTGTATCTACGTCATGCGTAATCACTGGTTTCCGATGTCATGCGTAGCCATGTGTACCGAGGTTATCAACAACACCGTGTATTGACGTCATGTGCGACATTGTTTACAGACGTCATCTTAGGTCATGTGTACTGACTCCTTGTTCACCAGTGTGTACTCACATTATATCCAGCCATGGGCTGACGTAAATTACAATACATTTGTGACATTGTGTACTGACGTCATTAAGTCATTTACAACAATGTGCTCAGTTGCATATTGACGTCATAGCTGACATTGTGTATCAGCAATACTGTTTTGTCTCGCCCCATGACAGCGTGGCCTGCAAATGGTACCTGGCCTTCTCCACTTAAGCACATTTTAATGTTTTAAAAGCCTATTACACTGTAAATACACGAAGCCCATCTCATCAAAACCGACTTAATTGTTTACTACAAGACTTAATGTGCTTTAGTAAGTGAAGTGTTTGCTCTTCCGTCCGCCAACACTCCTCAATAACATAAACATTTCCACACCTGCTGAAACCCTTCCAGCTTGATTCATGCTGCTGAAACTACATCTCCAAAACCTCTTCCCACACCATCACCAACCTACGCCCAGGGCACCACGGTGTCGAAACAGATGGAGATGGATGTGTCGATGGAGCGGCACTAATTACCCGACCTTGAGATGGTATATTTTGGCACCACGCGGCTTCCATCCAGTTAGTGATTCTACTTAGTCCAGCAACACCACCGGAAGAAGGATTTAGTGCGCATGTGCAGAATATACCGTATAATGGCGACACACAACTGTGAAGCAATAAATGGGTGTAACGTGGCGTGGTCGGCTTTCTCAAAAAGCGTGTATTAAGTTCTGATGAGTCATGTAATTGGAGGTGTGTCTGTGATTGCGTGTGTTTACGTGCGTGTGTGCGTTTGTGTTTGTGCCTGTGAGTGCGCGAACACGCGTATGAGCGTTGCAAATTAAAGAGATTAACTACATACCGTCGTTTCTCTATGACATGTTGGAATAAGTTTGATTGATGGGGTGAGTTGTAGGCTCTCTGCGAAGCATAGGGTTAGATCATAGGGTTCTTAATACGCCCATGGCGTAAATACATGCACATAGATGTTCACTGTACACTTGCACGTGTTGAAATGTACACACTTACTACATGTAGTACACATTGAACAATCCAGGGCACTTAACATCCATACTCATTCAAAGATTAGAACACTTGAATTCGATAAAAACATGCACACATTCACAGACTGAAAACCTAAACACAAGGGGGAAAACACACACACACACACACACACACACACACACACACACACACACACACACACATTGTATGCTGAAAGACGTATTACACAGCAGAACAGACACAGCCACTAAACTCAGGTTCCGTTAATGAGTGTTGTTAACCTGCTGTCCAAGAATTGATGGAAACGGAAGAAAGCCATACTGGTAGACAATTGTATGATGACACCGGCAATGAATGGCAATGTCTGTTGTCACGTGAGGCACATCCTCCATGTCATCACAACCACTCCCTTTAATCCCCTTTCCCTGAGGCCACTCAACAACATGAGAATGGCTGCACTTCTTATCGCCAGACAAATTAGTTATAAATATCATATCTAACTAGTTCTCCCATATCCCCCCCGCGGCATATTTCCTGGGAGACTTGGTGTAACATGTCTGAAGAAGAAGACGCTCTGGAACTGTTTCAGTCATGGTACTGTCCCTATCGTCACCGACGATATGTGGTTTACACGTCACCTAATGCCAGGAGCGTAAATCGATGTTCCTGCTGTTGATCACCGGATTGTGTGGCGATTATTTACTGTTGCAATTTAGCTGGAATATTGCGGATGCGGCGATAAACAACAACCAACCTTTCCCGTTTGTGCACCCATGACACTGAGTAGGAGCTTTGAATGAACTTTTTAGCACGATATCTGGGCTTCAGGGAGCAAAGTGCTGATGTCAGCCGAAAGGCCAAATCCAATTTTGAGCTTTCTCTCACATTTTCAAATATTGCAGGTGACGGACCTTAGATTCAATTTATGAAACAAAGTTTGCCGCAAGGTAAAAACATAGTCCGACTTTCCCACCTCATTTGGAACAGCTCGACAGTTTCCATGACCTGCATGACGATATTTCCAGAATGTTACGAAGGGTCCCTCTAATCACGTGACCCTTACCACCTTAGCTTTGTCTAAGGTTGTGCTGGTTCAAGCCGGGGGTGATAATACAGATTAATTAACTGAGCTGGGTCTCGACACACGCCGGTTCGGTCGGCAGATACTCCCGGCCTCGCCCTTCTGGCGATATAAAGCTCACGAGCAATCAATAACCGACAGGATGCACTCCTCCAAACGTACTTATACAGTGATGTCGAGACAGGAATATATTGTGTAATAAATTGTATATAATGAATTGTGTGATAAAAAAATATAGACAGAAATAATTGTACGCGGGCTGGTCAAAAGGTTCTTAGTCTACATAACTCCTAGACTGGTGACACCAACTAATCTTAGGAGTGTTGTTGGACAGTGTTCTTCATCAGCATTTCCAGTTATTTTACTCAAATAGATCAACCAGTTCGAAAGCAACAGGTCCTTGGAGCATATTTGGGTATACAGTACAGTACAGCAGATTTGAGCTCGTCATTACTGGCATAGCGTTTTCCACAGAGATGTTCCTTCAGTTTTGGAAACAGGTGAAAGTTGCTTGGGGCCAGGTCAGGTGTGATTTTTGTGATTTTTTCATCACATCTTGAAGTGAAGTCTTCCTGTCTCGTCAAACTATGGCACATTACAGGTACGTGGATCTAGTTTCATTCGACAACAATTCACAAACGATTAATTAACTGGGTTGTGGAAGTACTTTTAAGAATGCTAGCGATATAACCGAGGGTAGTTTAGTTCTATTTAACTACAAGGTATTTTTGAAAATAGCACATTTTCCCCTGAATAAACCATAAAAACTCCAAACAAACTTTTTCAGGGTCATCTGCAAAAAACTAAATCATTGTCTAAAAAGTCATTACAACAACAAACACACTATAACTAAAAATGCAAGGATATATTTAAAACGTTTTATCCAGGTTTTCTATCCACGATGCTGCATGTGATATTAATGGAGTCTCTCCAAATGTCAACTTACGTTACATAACTCTTAAGCATGGCTGACCGATCTATTTATTGATCTCTTTACAAGAAATCTGCCAAACCTGATTGTCGTGAAGAGATTGTTGAAAGCTTTGTCATATATTAAGGCCCACTAAAACATCCGACCGCCCTGCTAATTGATTCAAGCTGTTCTAATCCTGAAGCTTATCGGAGGAAACGCCACCTTGAGTGGTGGCGAGTTAACAGTAAATGAGATTCGTTGCTAACAGGCCAAGGTCAGTGTAGGAGAGGGTGAAGTCTTTGACCTACATGAGTGTACAGTTTTAGCTGGAGAGTTTCAGGGGAGTGAGTGGATAGTTGTTTACGCCGCAGTCTTTACAGTGCACGCGAGTGATTTCGGCATATGGGGTTTTTGAAATTGTAAAAAATACAAATGTACACTAGAAATAACTTTGACTCAACTTCCCAACATTGGGGTCGAACTCGGGTCTAACCTCTTGACTACATCAGTCCCCATCCTGCTGTGCCTTACTCTTGCTACAAGACTCTACCGAGTGATAAGTCCACACATGTATAGTAATTCTATCGTTTAAATAGGCAAGTCTAGATTTTTATTGGAAATTATCATTGAAACTATAACTTTAACCATAGAGACTAGTACAATCACATTATTGTTTACAGTGTCAGAGAACCTTTCATCGATTACTGCTTTCACAATTGTTCAAATTTAAACCGATTGGTAATTTGTATCAGGCTAAAATATACCAAGAGGCGGCGTTATACCGTGTGCAATGTTTCACCTGTCAGGTGAGGGAGAGCTAGGTGAGGGAGAGGTGAGCTTTATCTACACATCTTTATAGGCATCCATAGTGGCGCTGAGATCAAAGAGAATGATCTGGAAATGATATTCTAGAATCGTCTACCTTCAAGAGTGTTTTCGTGGGTGTTGAAAGGGATATTGGCTCTCATCTCACATTCAATCTCAAGTCACACGGAGAACAGCATTTGTTTAATCACTTTAAACTCTGCCAAGCCAGGTTACTAGCTGTTGCCAAGGGGTAATAATAAAATACTATCACTTTTGTCTTTATTGATATAATCACTGCTATTTGTATTATACTACATCTACCTCTGAATTTGTGTCCTTGGGACTGTCATAGTCATGCCTTTGTACCGAGTTATTACTGATTTGTGAACTTATATAATTCCAGAATACAGTAGTTAGTTACAGGGCATCCGTTTGTTGGTTTTTAAACATAATTCTTTTCGGTCTGATGCCTGTTAACAATATAGTTTCAACTTTGAAAACAACACGTGAGGAGTATATAGTTTACACGATTCCACCTTGGGAAATGCTGATGCTGTTTAATATCTTGTCATTATTGTGATGCAGATTCGCCGAAACAAAGAGGTCATTGTGTTTATGCTAACAATATATTACAACTTGTCAACCCTCTGTCAGTTTTGACTGACTAATGTTCATGACGTCATCATTACAAGGTTGTGACACGTGGGGACATGGAACATGCATGTCAGATGTACCATTGAAGACGTCCAAGTCAGGTTTACCATTGGAGACGTCCATGTCAGTTTTACCATTGAAGACGTCCATGTCAGTTTTACCATTGAAGACGTCCATGTCAGGTTTACCATTGAAGACGTCCATGTCAGTTTTACCGTTAAAACCTCCCTGCTCAGTATAATACCCATGTGCTAGTACAGTGCGTGAAATAACCTGTGGCCCTCTAGCCCGTGGCTAGTAAAAATCAAACCGGGACAGTAAATCTCCATGGCCAGTGGCCCGAATGGCTTGTAAGTTTTCTCGGGGGTCATTTTGGAAACATAAATCTCTCCCACTTGTTACGTTACAACACACATATAAATCATGCAAGGGCATGGCTGAAGATGATATAATAATCGTGTCGCGCTGACAATATCTTGTTCTTATCTATTATAATTTGTAACCTTTTGCTTTCTACATTCAAACTTTGGACAGGTCAATGATTTTATGGTCTAGCAACTTTCAGGCATAGCTAGCTTGTCTGGCTAGCAAAATTTGAAAACTATTTCTCACACTACCTCGGTATAAATAGTTCGATGAAACAAGCATGGTACACATACCTGATGAAGAGGTTTATCTCCCTTGGCACCACTTCGGGGGATAATTTGATAACAACACATGATACAACAATTACTCATAAATAGATATGACACATTGTCTGATCAAGAGATATATCTCACTTCGTACGATTTTAAGGGGATAAATCGAGAATACATCGTGCAGCGTTACTCATAAATAGGCCACTTAGGGTGTCCCCCACCGTGATATTTCTGGGATATTGCTAAAAGAGGCGTAAAAGTAAATTCACTCACTAATAAATATGTGTCAGAATTATTTCAATGGATTTACTTCAAACATATCTCTGGAGATTCGGTTATCTGTTACAGGTCGGCAATGTCGATGATGTTGTTCACCAGGAACCAGTGTTGATGTCAGTGGTTACGGAGGCTCAAAGTTAAACCATTTGTATCTCTGGAGACAAGGTGGCAAGCAGAGGTGGAAACAGACGTCTTAATGAGACTAATGGCATGCTTTTAGAAGCTGGCACTGTCGAAGATGGACTAACGTCCTGTGAGCCTGTGAGCCTCTCAGAGTCTGATGAGGATGAAGAGGTGAACTGGCCAGTAGAGGATTTGGGGAATTCACGCAGAGTAAAGGGAGTCATTGACGACGTGGTGATAGAATCGATGTCATCAAAATGTAGTAACAGCATATTTATTCAGTCGTATCCAAATTATTCCTTACGTGTGTTATCTCTTCCATCTGGCAGTGTCAGCTTCATTCGCAATACCAAATATATGGTTGCCGGTTTATCAGTAGAATGTATCAGTTTCATGGTGTCTCTCTTGCAGATATACAACTGTCTGTTCATCGAACTCCCTGTGTTGGTGATACCACGTAGATTGCACATACCGCGACATGTCCAGGGACAGGCGAAGAATAGAAGAATGTCGTGCTTGCTGACTTGATTGACACCTGAACTGTATCCCAACTGTAAAGAGTGATGCTCATGCTGTTGTTCACTCGACTGTTTCAGATCGCCGCCATACAACTGGAATATTGGTCCTTGTAGTGTGATCTGTTCAGGGAGCCACGGGTGCCTTGACGATAGAATGACTTGTCCTCTTAGTACACTCCCCAGTTCAGGGAGCCACGGTTACTCTGATGGTACACTGATCGGTTCAAGGAGAGCCACGTGTCCTCTGTTGGTACACTCATCGGTTCAAAGAGCCATGTGTCCAGGAGTTTTCGAGTGCTACAGACAGTTATGCGAACGCTATCACAGACCATTCCAGTACTGGAGGAAAAGTTCGTCTCAGGTCCCAAGGGGAGATAACCCGCAACTGTTGGAGACCAATCCATTATTCCCGTCTCCTCTATCAAGCTTGATAGTCTGCGATCTTTGGTTTCACAGAGTCAAGTAGCCAGACAGATGGAAGCGATATAAAGTCTGATGCATCGTTTATCATTTACTGTAGCAGAGATCAAGCCATACTAGACCTGGCTACAGATGTGATCGTGTCTAGGCAGCTTCATCGTCATCGACACCGACACCATCTACAGCATGACGACATGGTCCGTAATCATAGCTGCTGCAAATAGCAGGATCCACGTATTCCTGGTTCGAACCGCAGATCCTTCATCATTTCGCCCTAGCCTTTTACTCCGAAATATATCAACATCATGGTCGGTGACGATAGGGACAGCACCATGATTGAAACAGTTCCAGAACGTCTTCTCCTTCAGACACGTTACACCAAGTCTCCCAGGAAACATGCCGCGAGAGGGATATGGGAGAACTAGTTAGATATGATATTTATAACTAATTTGTCTGGCGATAGAAGTGCAGCCATTCTCATGTTGTTGAGTGGCCTCAGGGAAAAAGGGGGTTAGTGGGAGTGGTTGTGATGACATGGAGGATGTGCCTCACGTGACAACAGACATTGCCATTCATTGCCGGTGTCATCATACAATTGTCTACCAGTATGGCTTTCTTCCGTTTCCATCAATTCTTGGACAGCAGGTTAACAACACTCATTAACGGAACCTGAGTTTAGTGGTTGTGTCTGTTCTGCTGTGTAATACGTCTTTCAGCATACAGTGTGTGTGTTCCTGAGGACATAAACAATATAAAGGACACAAACAATATAAAGGACATATACAATATAAAGAACACAAACATATATTCCCCTCGCTTCATAGTTCTATCTGCTGGACCAGCCGGACGGATTCACCGCCATCGGTATCCACAGGTTGTTGTATGTGCAAGTTGTGTTTAGGTTTTCAGTCTGTGAATGCTTCTATCGAATTCAAGTGTTCTAATCTTTGATCATGTATAGATGTTAAGTGCCCTGGATTGTTCAATGTGTACTACATGTAGTAAGTGTGTACATTTCAACACGTGCACGTATACAGTGAACATCTATGTGCATGTATTTACGCCATGGGCGTATTAGGAACACAAGATCTAACCCTATGCTTCGCAGAGAGCCTACAACTCACCCCATCAATCAAACCTATTCCAACATGCCAGACAGAAACGACGGTATATAGTTAATCTCTTTAATTTGCAACGCTCATACGCGTGTTCGCGCACACACGGGCACAAACACAAACGCATGCACAGACACACCTCCAAATACATGACTCATCAGAACTTAATACACGCCTCTTGAGAAAGCCGACCACGTCAGGCATGTATTGCACCCAGCCAAGGGGAATTTACCTTATTCATTGCTTCACACTTGTGTGTCGCCATTAATGCGGTAATGTTTCGCTCATACGCACTAAATCCTTCTTCCGGTGGTATTGCTGGACTAAGTAGAATCACTAACTGGATGGAAGCCGCGTGGTGCCAAAATATACCATCTCAAGGTCGGGTAATTAGTGCCGCTCCATCGACACATCCATCTCCATCTGTTTCGACACCGTGGTGCCCTGGGCGTAGGTTGGTGATGGTGTGGGAAGAGGTTTTGGAGATGTAGTTTCAGCAGCATGAATCAAGCTGGAAGGGTTTCAGCAGGTGTGGAAATGTTTATGTTATTGAGGAGTGTTGGCGGACGGAAGAGCAAACACTTCACTTACTAACTTGCAGTAAACACGTCGGTTTTGATGTGATGGGTTTCGTGTAATTTTACAGTGTAATAGACTTTTAAAACAGTAAAATGTGCTTAAGTGAAGAAGGCCAGGTACCATTTGCAGGCCACGCATATACCCTGTGCACCATATCGGGTTGGACTTCAGTGCACGATGTCATCCACAAAGTAGAGTCACAGTTCCATACATATCGCTGATACACAATGTCATCCATGACGTCTGTACGCAATAATATTATACATTGTGCACATTGTTGTAAACGACTTAATGACGTCAGTACGCAATGTCACAAATGTATTGTAATTTATGTCAGCGGCTGGATATAATGTGACTATACACTGGTGAACATGGAGTCAGTACACATCACCTAAGATGACGTCTGTAAACAATGTCGCACATGACGTCAGTACACGGTGTTGTTGATAAACTCGGTACACATGGCTGCACATGACATCAAAAACCAGTGATTACGCATGACGTAGGTACACAGTGCCCTGTACACAATGTCTGTACACAATGTAATGCAAGACGTAAGCATAAAATCCTGAACATGGAGTCAGTACATCATGACGTATCTGATGGCAGTACCCACCTTGACGCCGGTTATGAACGGTGGCTCAACTCAAAGCCGACCAGTCCTTGCTTTATCAACTTATATTAAAACCAAACACGACAAGGTAACAACAAGTTCACGTCCAGGATTCGAACCATAAAAATCCTGGCTGACACTGCATCCACTAGACTACAATATCGGTTTCAGAATTACCAGTAGGCAAAAACGGCAAAAATATATTTTACTTGTTTATACGCAAACGCTTCCCGTTTTCCGGGGTTCAACAAAACCCAAAATATAATACATCTACTTGAACACAACGATTTCTAGTCAACCGTAAGTTCGATACAACGGTGTTTCATTGCATGTGGACGTAGGCAACAAATGCGACAACATCCATGAAGTAATGCACAAACCGTTCCCTGAACCACCACAAACATGCTGTACTTGAGGGTGACCCTCCCTGAAACAAGCACCTGGGAGCAGGGTCTGCAGTGTCTGTGTAATTACTGCAGACAGAGTGCCATTCCCTGGAAATTAGGATCACCCCATGTCGATTATCTGGCACTGTGAGATACGACTGCCTTCGAGTGTGGCGACGTGGTATATTACTGCGGGGCCGAGGGCAGGCAGATAAGCATACCTCTTGAGGCAAGTAGTGGCACCTGCTGGTGGCGCATCTTGTTGATTCCGCACTGCATCCACTAGAGTAGTATCTTCAGCAGGAAGGAAGAAAACAGAAGACTGATTGATGGCCGAAAGTCAGCAATGTGCAATTGATGCGTGTTTCTTTCAGTCATGGAAATTCCTCTCCAAGAACCCTTGTGAGTTGAAGCATCGCAACGTGGAGTAACTTCCTGCCAGCAACAGTTTGTATATATGGAAGGTACTTTAACCGACAGTCAACTTGTTTCAGTGAATTATGCCGTGAATCGCAAGTAATGAAACATAAATATAGTGAATTAATAAACGTTCTGTTGAGATCATATCTTTTATAGACCGTTAAAGAAAACCAAAGCAATTCAAACCAACAAGCCAGACATTCACTGTAATGAACTGAATTACATTTAAAACAAAAACATTATTTTGCATAAAATCAATATCAGTCTCATAAGCACATTTCCCAACAATCGGATCACAGAGAATACACAAATTCTAATAATTTGTAGGAATATTTCTACAACATTCCTTCCAAGTTAGAACTTTACCATGAATAGTTTACACACGCCAGATAGCTTTCTTACGGCTTCTAATCTTTGACTACTAAATATCAAGTCAAACTGAAATAAATATGCTTAACATGATACTTTTCATACATCACGTATCTCCATATTGTGTCAGATGTATTTTTAGAGATATTCTCCTGATTCTAACCTGTGCTGTACTGCCATCATTGGTGAGTCTATTGTCCCAGTAAGCTCTTTTCCATTCCAGCTCAATCTCGAGGCCTTCCCTCTTAACCTCACCTTGTCTCGGTAATCCCGTTGGTTTCCTATTATCTTGTTGTCTTTGTATTTTAGAAGATCTAAGCCCGTAAGGCTGTGAAAATCAATAAGAAAGTTGCGATCAATTAAATAATTGGTTTTCATATTTCAGTAACAGAGTGAATTATGGAAGATATACAGAGTGTTTATATTGCAGAGCTATGTCAACTGTAGATTTAACTACGCTGAACCACTGGCAAACTATAGCGCAAATGGGTTGCGCAGCATGGAGAAAATGACCAGTCTTCTTACATGCGAGCGATGCGAGTAAAGGTTGGCCACGTGCTTTCCTCGCTTCGGTTCGAAAAATATTTTTCATGTCAAAATAGAACATCGCCACCATCAAAGGCATACACCCATTTCTTCACTGGGTTGTGCTCTCGCATTTCCACCTCCATGTTGAACTATTACTCACGTGAAATATTTATATTCAACTTTTTAAGCGCAACTGTGGTATGTCAGACCGCCTCCATTCCCCCTTCCAGCTTCCGGTTCAACTGAGTGAAGGAACAGGAGGGTATTATTCTACATGGAATACATACAGTTACCTCCCCTGCTTCATTCGCCCATTGCGCCAGAAGTGGTTTTATATAGTATAAATTTACGAAACTTCAACCAATAGCGACGACAGATAAGACAAATAAACTCCAACGTGTTCATGATAAAATTAGGCAATGTGGTATTTCTTTCTAATTTCTGACAGTGTCTATTCTTGTTCCGTCACTCCGTTCAACCGGAAGCTGGCAGGGGTAATGGAGGCGAAGAACGATCTGAATACCACGAGTGGCGCTTAAAATGTTGAATAAAACATATTTCATGTGAGTAATTACTAAACATGGGGTAAGAAATGTGAGTGCACAACCAAGTGAGGAAATGGAAGTGTACCTTTGATGGTGGCGATGTTTTATGTTGACATGAAAAATATTTTTCGATCCGAAGCGAGGAAAGTACGTTGCCAACCTTTGCTCGCTTCGCTCGCACATAAGAGGACTTGTCATATTCTTTATGCTGGGCAACCCGATTTGCGCAACAGTATGCCTGTGGCTGAAAATAACTGGAAACACCATGGTAGATCAACAAAAGGTATCCCAGCTCAATATTGTCAACACAGGCTGTTTGTATTCTGTTTCTTGACTAAATTACAAACATACTTTGCAGGAAACAAATAGACTCCGTCTGCGGAGGGTTGTCTATCTGAAGGTGGACTACAGTCTTTAAAAACAATATGGAGTTAGGCATGCCCGGGTTGACATAGAAAGCGTCAGGTTTTGAGCTCTACTTAGCTTGAAATGCAATATCTGCACAAGAGGTAATGAAAACGGAAGAAAGCCATATTGGTATCAGAGACGATTGTATGATGACACCGGCAATTGATGGCAATGTCTGTTGTCACGTGAGGCACATCCTACATATCATCACAGCCACTCCCCCTAACCCCCCTTTTTCCTGAGGCCACTCAACAACATGAGAATGGCTGCACTCCTATCGCCAGACAAATTAGTTATAAATATCATATCTAACTAGTTCTCCCATATCCCTCCCGCGGCATGTTTCCTGGGAGACTTGGTGTAACGTGTCTGAAGGAGAAGACCTTCTGGAACTGTTTCAATCATGGTGCTGTCCCTATCGTCACCGACCATGATGTTGATATATTCTGGGGTAAAAGACAAGGGCAAAATGATGAAGGATCTGCGGTTCGAACCAAGAATACGTCGATCCTGCTATTTGCAGCAGCTATGGTTACTGACCATGTCATCATGCTGCAGATTGTGTCGATGACGACGAAGCTGCCTAGACACGATCACATCTGTAGCCAGGTCTAGTATGGCTTGATCCCTGCTACAGTGAATGTTGCATCAGACTTTATATCGCTTCTGTCTGTCTAGTCACTGGACTCTGTGAAACCGGAGATCGCAGACTATCAAGCTTGACAGAGGTGACGGGAATAATGAATTGGACTCCAACAGTTGCGGGTTATCTCCCCTTGGGAGCTGAGACGAACTCTGGCTCGAGTACTGGAATGGTCTGTGATAGCGCTCCACCTGCCTTTAACGTTAAACATTGTATACAACAAATTCAGTTTGCGTTCTATCGTGAAATGAAAGACAAGTTAACCCCTGCAACATTTGGTGTTCCAAGTATGAAAACGGAACACGTGTTTCCCGAGTGAGTGTGCTGATGGTGTCACTCTGAACTGGTGAATTGCACCAACAGAGGACACGTAGCTCCTTGAACCGGTGAGTGCACGACGGAGGACAAATAGCTCTTTGAACCGGTGAGAGTATCAGCAGAGGACACGTAGCTCTTTGAACCGGTGAGTGTACCAACAGTGGAACCGTGGCTCCCTGAACTGGTGAGAGTACCAAGAGGACAAAACATTCTGTCTTCAAGGCACCCGTGGCTCCCTGAACAGATCACACTACAGGGACCACTTAGCTCCACCAATATTCCAGTTGTATGACGGCGGTCTGAAACAGTGAACAACAGCATGAGCATCAATCAGTTGGGATACAGTTCAAGTGTCAAGTCAGCAAGCACGACATTCTCCCATTCTTCGCCTGTCCCTGGACATGTCGCGGTATGTGCAATCTACGTGGTATCATCGACACAGAGAGTTCGATATACAGACAGTTGTATATCTGCAAGGGAGACACCATGAAACTGATACATTCTACTGATAAACCGGCAACCATATATTTGGTATTGCGAATGAAGCTGACACTGCCAGATGGAAGAGATAACACACGTAAGGAATAATTTGGATACGACTGAATAAATATGCTGTTACTGCATTTTGATGACATCGATTCTATCACCCCGTCGTCAATGACTCCCTTTACTCTGCGTGAATTCCCCAAATCCTCTACTGGCCAGTTCACCTCTTCATCCTCATCAGACTCTGAGAGGCTCACAGGCTCACAGGACGTTAGTCCATCTTCGACAGTGCCAGCTTCTAAAAGCATGTCATTAGTCTCATTACGACGTCTGTTTCCATCTCTGCTTGCCACCTTGTCTCCAGAGATACAGATGGCTTAACTTTGAGCCTCCGTAACCACTTCCATCAACATTGGTTCCTGGCGAACAACATCATCGACACTGGCGACCTGTAACAGATAACCGGCTTTCCAGAGAGATCAATGCCAAGGCTCAATTAGTGGCAGTCTCGGTGGGATTATGGAGTTACTAGATACACCGTATTGAGGATGAACCTCCAGAGTGCCGTTGACGTGAAACATAGGTGTTAGAGGCTCGTGTACTGAAAGAAAGGAAATGTGACACAGTTAGAAAAAGTAAAAGGAGATCTACTAAGTAATGGAGATGGAGGGAGGGGGAGGGGGGGGGGGGGGGTGTAGAGAGTAGCGAGAATATAAAGAGGACAGTGGAATCAAGGGAGAATGAACTGTAGAGAGTACATTTGAACATATGGAGAATAACGGGAATCTGCGGAGTACAATGGAACATGAGAATTCGTATTTATGTCCCAGAGAGAGGGAGGGGTTATTCCACGTGTCTAGTGAACCTGTCATCGAGTAACATGAACATAGGTGAGATGATAGGTACAGCCTATTTCACTTTGACGAATCAAATTTAAACATTATTCATCCGAGAATATTTCATTATCAAAATCCAAATTCTCCTCAGTTCTCCGAATTTCTTTTTCAGGCTCAAATATAAAACAATAATAGTTCTGTGATTTAAAACTGACATCGATTGACATCACATGTGTGTAACAGTTTCTACCTTCGTGTAGTCTAGTCATGTGAAAGTTCTATGTTTAATAATTTCAGCACTTGAGATAACATCCATTAAACAGTCGTTTTGTTCTTAGCACAAACGTTCTGGCGCACGAACACAAAACGACCACAAACGCACCACGCAGAGAAGCAGTTACTCTCAGTCGTACTCGCTCAGTGCGGATGGATGCACTAAAAGGGTGACTGACTCGGCGATCAGCTTATCCGTGCGCGTTTGTGGTCAACCAATTTCCGTTTTTGTGCTGTATAACAAGATGTAAAACAATTCCTTTTTAAAGTAGATATACTCATCCAAAACCTCTTTTTATGGACAGGCTGTGACATGCGATTCTACAACAAGCAGTGACTAATTAAGAATAATTCATACTCTGTAATTCAGTTTCACCCACGGCTGTAGTGGTCACTTAATTTGTGGTGTGACAGTTTTAAAAATATTGCTTGGTCATATTTCCATGTTTGAAGTAAATCCATTGAAATAATACTGATACCTGCTTATGAGTGAATGAGTTTACTTTTACGCCGTTTTCAGCAATATGCCAGAAATATCATGGTGGGGGACATCCTAAATGGCCTATTTATGAGTAAACGTTGTATAATGTATTCTTACCGATTTACCCCCTAAAATAGTACGAAGTGAGACATACTTCTTGATCAGACAATGCGACATACCTGTTTATGAGTAATTGTTGTATCATGTACTGTTATCAATTTATCCCCCCAAGTGGTGCCAAGGGAGATAAACCTCTTCATCAGGTATGTGTACCAAGCTTGTTTCACCAATCAGTTCATACCGAGGCAGTGTGAGAAATAGTTTTCAAATTTTGCTAGCCAGACAGGCAGGCTATGCCTGAAAGTTGCTAGACCATAACATCATTGACCTGTCCAAAGTTTGAATGTAGAAAGCAAAAGGTTACAAATTATAATGGATAAGAATAAGATATTGTCAGCACGACGCGGGTTTCGTGATTATTATATCATCTTCAGCCATACCCTTGCATGATTTATATATGTGTTGTAGCTTAACAAGTCGGAGAGACTTCTGTTTACAAAATGACCCCGAGAAAACTTACAAGCCATTCGGGCCACTGGCTATTGTGATTAATTTACTGTCAAGGCTTGATATTTACTAGCGGGACAGTGGCTATGTCGCACACTGTACTAGCAGAGGGGTAGTCTACTGAACGGGGAGTTTTTAACGGCAAACCTGACATGGACGTCTTCAATGGTAAAACTGACTTGGACGTCTCCAATGGTAAAACTGACATGGACGTCTCCAGTGGTAAAACTGACATGGGCGTCTTCAATGGCAAAACTGACATGGACGTCTTCAATGGTAAACCTGACATGGACGTCTTCAATGGCAAAACTGACATGGGCGTCTCCAATGGTACATCTGACAAGCATGTTCCATGTCCCCACGTGTCACAACCTTGTAATGATGACGTCATGAACATTAGTCAGTCAAAACTGACAAGAGGGTTGACAAGTTGTAATATATTGTTAGAATAAACACAATGACCTCTTTGTTTCGGCGAATCTGCATCAAGGTAATAACAAGACATTAAGCATTTCCCAAGGTCGAATCGTGTAACAAAACATCATTTTGAAACTCTTATACATATATACTCCTATATATAAGTATTGTCACGTGTTGTTTTCAATAGCGCCATGTAGCAAGACAATGGCTTCCTTGGCATACCAGGATCGGGACTGATGCCTGTGGCTGAAAATAACTGGAAACACCATGGTAGATCAACAAAAGGTATCCCAGCTCAATATTGTCAACACAGGCTGTTTGTATTCTGTTTCTTGACTAAATTACAAACATACTTTGCAGGAAACAAATAGACTCCGTCTGCGTGAAGGGGTATGGCTTGATTCCAATGTTTGTAGAGGGTTGTCTATCTGAAGGTGGACTACAGTCTTTAAAAACAATATGGAGTTAGGCATGCCCGGGTTGACATAGAAAGCGTCAAGTTTTGAGCTCTACTTAGCTTGAAATGCAATATCTGCACAAGAGGTAATGAAAACGGAAGAAAGCCATATTGGTATCAGAGACGATTGTATGATGACACCGGCAATTGATGGCAATGTCTGTTGTCACGTGAGGCACATCCTACATGTCATCACAGCCACTCCCCCTAACCCCCCTTTTTCCTGAGGCCACTCAACAACATGAGAATGGCTGCACTCCTATCGCCAGACAAATTAGTTATAAATATCATATCTAACTAGTTCTCCCATATCCCTCCCGCGGCATGTTTCCTGGGAGACTTGGTGTAACGTGTCTGAAGGAGAAGACCTTCTGGAACTGTTTCAATCATGGTGCTGTCCCTATCGTCACCGACCATGATGTTGATATATTCTGGGGTAAAAGACAAGGGCAAAATGATGAAGGATCTGCGGTTCGAACCAAGAATCCTGCTATTTGCAGCAGCTATGGTTACTGACCATGTCATCATGCTGCAGATTGTGTCGGTGACGACGAAGCTGCCTAGACACGATCACATCTGTAGCCAGGTCTAGTATGGCTTGATCCCTGCTACAGTGAATGTTGCATCAGGCTTTATATCGCTTCTGTCTGTCTAGTCACTGGACTCTGTGAAACCGGAGATCGCAGACTATCAAGCTTGACAGAGGTGACGGGAATAATGAATTGGACTCCAACAGTTGCGGGTTATCTCCCCTTGGGAGCTGAGACGAACTCTGGCTCGAGTACTGGAATGGTCTGTGATAGCGCTCCACCTGCCTTTAACGTAAAACATTGTATACAACAAATTCAGTTTGCGTTCTATCGTGAAATGAAAGACAAGTTAACCCCTGCAACATTTGGTGTTCCAAGTATGAAAACGGAACACGTGTTTCCCGAGTGAGTGTGCTGATGGTGTCACTCTGAACTGGTGAATTGCACCAACAGAGGACACGTAGCTCCTTGAACCGGTGAGTGCACGACGGAGGACAAATATATAGCTCTTTGAACCGGTGAGAGTATCAGCAGAGGACACGTAGCTCTTTGAACCGGTGAGTGTACCAACAGTGGAACCGTGGCTCCCTGAACTGGTGAGAGTACCAAGAGGACAAAACATTCTGTCTTCAAGGCACCCGTGGCTCCCTGAACAGATCACACTACAGGGACCACTTAGCTCCACCAATATTCCAGTTGTATGACGGCGGTCTGAAACAGTGAACAACAGCATGAGCATCAATCAGTTGGGATACAGTTCAAGTGTCAAGTCAGCAAGCACGACATTCTCCCATTCTTCGCCTGTCCCTGGACATGTCGCGGTATGTGCAATCTACGTGGTATCATCGACACAGAGAGTTCGATATACAGACAGTTGTATATCTGCAAGGGAGACACCATGAAACTGATACATTCTACTGATAAACCGGCAACCATATATTTGGTATTGCGAATGAAGCTGACACTGCCAGATGGAAGAGATAACACACGTAAGGAATAATTTGGATACGACTGAATAAATATGCTGTTACTGCATTTTGATGACATCGATTCTATCACCCCGTCGTCAATGACTCCCTTTACTCTGCGTGAATTCCCCAAATCCTCTACTGGCCAGTTCACCTCTTCATCCTCATCAGACTCTGAGAGGCTCACAGGCTCACAGGACGTTAGTCCATCTTCGACAGTGCCAGCTTCTAAAAGCATGCCATTAGTCTCATTACGACGTCTGTTTCCATCTCTGCTTGCCACCTTGTCTCCAGAGATACAGATGGCTTAACTTTGAGCCTCCGTAACCACTGACATCAACATTGGTTCCTGGCGAACAACATCATCGACACTGGCGACCTGTAACAGATAACCGGCTTTCCAGAGAGATCAATGCCAAGGCTCAATTAGTGGCAGTCTCGGTGGGATTATGGAGTTACTAGATACACCGTATTGAGGATGAACCTCCAGAGTGCCGTTGACGTGAAACATAGGTGTTAGAGGCTCGTGTACTGAAAGAAAGGAAATGTGACACAGTTAGAAAAAGTAAAAGGAGATCTACTAAGTAATGGAGATGGAGGGAGGGGGAGGGGGGGGGGTGTAGAGAGTAGCGAGAATATAAAGAGGACAGTGGAATCAAGGGAGAATGAACTGTAGAGAGTACATTTGAACATATGGAGAATAACGGGAATCTGCGGAGTACAATGGAACATGAGAATTCGTATTTATGTCCCAGAGAGAGGGAGGGGTTATTCCACGTGTCTAGTGAACCTGTCATCGAGTAACATGAACATAGGTGAGATGATAGGTACAGCCTATTTCACTTTGACGAATCAAATTTAAACATTATTCATCCGAGAATATTTCATTATCAAAATCCAAATTCTCCTCAGTTCTCCGAATTTCTTTTTCAGGCTCAAATATAAAACAATAATAGTTCTGTGATTTAAAACTGACATCGATTGACATCACATGTGTGTAACAGTTTCTACCTTCGTGTAGTCTAGTCATGTGAAAGTTCTATGTTTAATAATTTCAGCACTTGAGATAACATCCATTAAACAGTCGTTTTGTTCTTAGCACAAACGTTCTGGCGCACGAACACAAAACGACCACAAACGCACCACGCAGAGAAGCAGTTACTCTCAGTCGTACTCGCTCAGTGCGGATGGATGCACTAAAAGGGTGACTGACTCGGCGATCAGCTTATCCGTGCGAGTTTGTGGTCAACCAATTTCCGTTTTTGTGCTGTATAACAAGATGTAAAACAATTCCTTTTTAAAGTAGATATACTCATCCAAAACCTCTTTTTATGGACAGGCTGTGACATGCGATTCTACAACAAGCAGTGACTAATTAAGAATAATTCATACTCTGTAATTCAGTTTCACCCACGGCTGTAGTGGTCACTTAATTTGTGGTGTGACAGTTTTAAAAATATTGCTTGGTCATATTTCCATGTTTGAAGTAAATCCATTGAAATAATACTGATACCTGTTTATGAGTGAATGAGTTTACTTTTACGCCGTTTTCAGCAATATGCCAGAAATATCATGGTGGGGGACATCCTAAATGGCCTATTTATGAGTAAACGTTGTATAATGTATTCTTACCGATTTACCCCCTAAAATAGTACGAAGTGAGACATACTTCTTGATCAGACAATGCGACATACCTGTTTATGAGTAATTGTTGTATCATGTACTGTTATCAATTTATCCCCCCAAGAGGTGCCAAGGGAGATAAACCTCTTCATCAGGTATGTGTACCAAGCTTGTTTCACCAATCAGTTCATACCGAGGCAGTGTGAGAAATAGTTTTCAAATTTTGCTAGCCAGACAGGCAGGCTATGCCTGAAAGTTGCTAGACCATAACATCATTGACCTGTCTAAAGTTTGAATGTAGAAAGCAAAAGGTTACAAATTATAATGGATAAGAATAAGATATTGTCAGCACGACGCGGGTTTCGTGATTATTATATCATCTTCAGCCATACCCTTGCATGATTTATATGTGTGTTGTAGCTTAACAAGTCGGAGAGACTTCTGTTTACAAAATGACCCCGAGAAAACTTACAAGCCATTCGGGCCACTGGCTATTGTGATTAATTTACTGTCAAGGCTTGATATTTACTAGTGGGACAGTGGCTATGTCGCACACTGTACTAGCAGAGGGGTAGTCTACTGAACGGGGAGTGTTTAACGGCAAACCTGACATGGACGTCTTCAATGGTAAAACTGACTTGGACGTCTCCAATGGTAAAACTGACATGGACGTCTCCAGTGGTAAAACTGGCTTGGACGTCTTCAATGGTAAAACTGACATGGACGTCTTCAATGGTAAACCTGACATGGACGTCTTCAATGGCAAAACTGACATGGGCGTCTCCAATGGTACATCTGACATGCATGTTCCATGTCCCCACGTGTCACAACCTTGTAATGATGACGTCATGAACATTAGTCAGTCAAAACTGACAAGAGGGTTGACAAGTTGTAATATATTGTTAGAATAAACACAATGACCTCTTTGTTTCGGCGAATCTGCATCAAGGTAATAACAAGACATTAAGCATTTCCCAAGGTCGAATCGTGTAACAAAACATCATTTTGAAACTCTTATACATATATACTCCTATATATAAGTATTGTCACGTGTTGTTTTCAATAGCGCCATGTAGCAAGACAATGGCTTCCTTGGCATACCAGGATCGGGACTGATGCAGCCAAGAGGTTAAACACGAGTTCGATCACAATGTTGGGAAGTTGAGTCAAAGTTATTTCTAGTGTACATTTTCATTTTTTAACAATTTCAAAAACTTCATATACCGAACTCACTCGCGTGCACAGTAAAGACTGCGGCGCAAACAACTATCCACCTCACTCCCCTGAAACTCTCCGACTAAAACTGTAGACTTCACCCTCTCCTACACTGAACTTGGCCTGTTAGCAACGAATCTCATTTACTGTTAACTCGCCACCACTCAAGGTGGCGTTTCCTCCGATAAGCTTCAGGATTAGAACAGCTTGATTCAATTAGCAGGGCGGTCGGATGTTTAAGCGGGCCTTAATATATGGCAAAGATTTCAACAATCTCTTCCCGACAATCAGGTTTGGCAGATTTCACGTAAAGAGATCAATAAATAGATCACTCAGACATGCTTTAGAGTAAAGTTGACATTTGGAGAGACTCCATTAATATCACATGCAGCATCGTAGATACAAAACCTGGATAAAACGTTAAAGTATCCTTGCATTTTTGGTTATAGTGTGTTCGTTGTTGTAATGAATTTTTAGACAATGATTTAGTTTTTTGCTGATGACCCTGAAAATAGTTTGTTTTGGGTTTTTAATGGTTTATTCAGGGGAAAATGTGCTAGTTTCAAAAATACATATCAAACAGTCGTAGTGAAATAGAACTAAAAAATGGATGGTCATATTACTAGCATTCTTAAAAGTACTTCGACAAACATGATATAATTAATCGTTTTCAAATTGTTGTTGAAAAAAACTAGATCCATGTGCCTGTAATGTGTCACAGCACTGTTTGACAGGAAGACTTCACTTCAATGGAGGTGATGAAAAAATCACAAAATTCACACGCAAAAAAAAACTGGCATCAAGGTTTGTGTGAGTGAGTGAGGTTAGTTTTACGCCGCACTCAGCAGTATTCCAATATTCCAACTATAATCAAGCCTATAATTTACGACAAACTTAGTCGACTTTTGTGGCCAGCACGGGTCGCTGACAATGACCCGTTCACGAATCTTCACGGGCCCGTATATACTATAGTACTATCACTTCTGGATTAAGACAGTTTAACTCTACGAATGATTTACAATTTCTGTCTGTCTGTTTGTCTTTAACGTTATTGCGTTTAGCATTATTGTGTCTGCCTTCATTAAGCGCATGGACTCTTGAAGTAGAATGATTCCTTTCTATCTATTTTGATCACACAATTCATTTATAATGCATATTGCTGAGTGCGGCGTAAAACTAAACTCACTGACTCATTTATAATACACTATATTCCTGTCTCGACATCACTGTATAAATACGTTTGGAGGAGTGCACCCTGTCGGTTATTGATTGGTCGTGAGCTTTATATCGCCAGAAGGGCGAGGCCGGGAGTATCTGCCGACCGAACAGGCGTGTGTCGAGACCCAGCTCAGTTAATTAATCTGTATTATCACCCCCGGCTTGAACCAGCACAACCATAGACAAAGCTAAGGTGGTAAGGGTCACGTGATTAGAGGGACCCAATCCAATTTGTCGCCTCTCAATACGACATACATAGGTTGCTGGAGATCATTTCTAACCCGCTAACTCGGATCTTGAAGGGTCTAAACGAGAAAGGGCAGTCTTGCACCATTAAATGAAATGTGTGCACGTTACACGCATATGTCATCCTTGGTCCGTGAATATAGGACACCGGAAAAAAAACTAGTGAGGAGCATAAGACCAACATCGACATCAGTGGCAGAACAAAATAAAGGGAGATAACTGGGTTATAACAAACAGACCGAGAGTTTATTCAATGAGAAAACCTTTGGTCCGGACACTGTTTCATTGCATGACCCATTTATTCGATCAGGTACCCGATTGTATTAGGTTATTGCCAGAGGTAGGGGTCAGGGGGTTGGAAATGCACCCCCCCACACACACACACACACTCCGCACACCCCGCACACTCCTTTTGATAATGACTCATGATCACACTGAAGTGTTTTTCTTTTCTTTTCTTTTTCTTTTTTCTTTCTTTTTTTTTTTTTTTTTGCTTTGGCGTCGCTAATCTCCTTTCAAAATTCGTAGATCAGCATCCATACGCCTTTGGACTTTATATCGAGATAAACTTGTGTTCTAACAAACACGATATGCTTCAGGTATTTTCAGATGCGTTCAGTGTATGCTACAGTTGTTTGTCTTAATTTTTGTGTGTGTCTCCCCGATTCCATTGTACAAACTTGCAACATCAAGGTATCAAATGCACAACTGATAGAATATAGATGTAGACCGCCAGTGCAAAAGAATGCTTGAACAACCCAGGAAACAAATTCCGTTTGATGGAAAGTAAAAATAGCAGTCATGTATTATATCAGTAAAATATTATCAAACAATTATGATCATTAAATCTGTTAATGATCTTTGTTTAAAGACGTAAATAAATATCTTCACATTGCCAAAACCATTTGTTAACCATACATGGAGGATACTAAACGACCTTCCGTGTACTACCATTTTTATTGAACGAGTTAATGATTTGGTATCAGACAAGCGAAAGCGAGTTTGATACTAAATCTTTAACGAGTTTAATGAAAATGGTATTTCACGGAAGCGAGTTTAGTATTCTGTTTATTACTCGCCAACACATATTGACAGAAACTGCAGCGAAACTGCCTACAGCGTGAGGACTCTCAGCTTTCAAGTCAAGCAAGGTCTAGTAAATCGCGACATCAACATCAGCATTGTGACGTCACAACTTTGAACCAATTTGACGTCATACGTCAAGCGGTATTACACTAGTGTAAAACTGAAGTGAAAATATTACACTGCAGTATCTATTTATTTATTTATTTATTTATTTATTTATTTTTATTTGTTTGTTTGTTTGTTTGTGTGTGTGTGTGTGTGTGTGTGTGTGTGTGTGTGTGTGTGTGTGTGTGTGTGTGTGTGTGTGTGTGTTTTTTTTAATCGATATAGACGAAATGTTTGTCTGTAGAAAGTAATTATTGATCATCGTTCTGAAACATCCGGGTACACCAAAAAAGGCACTAACACCAATAATGGCCAACATCCGAGAGGAGATTATCCACGCAGCCCTGTACAAATATGGCCGAACGGAAGCGCTCTGGTCGCCAAACTGAAAGCGCGAAGTTGGTACAACGAACTCCCCTCAGATGAGACTTCATTAGCCCCGACAAATCCTTCCGGGAGATAACAGAGTTACCCAGGAGCTACTTCTACACAGTCGAATGGTTCGGAATCACGTTTATGCTGCCGATGAATACCGAACCGCCGGTTTAAACGGTACACGACTTATAACAACAGTTTGTAACCCTGGTTAATGATATAGGACATGGTGGTATCATATACCATCTATTAGGAGTATGAGGTGTGTGTTGCTATTGTGTTTTTCCTTACTGTTTCGTAATTCTAAACATATGTTTCATATTCTGACACGTTTACCGCAGATTGTGATTAACCACCATTTTGAGAAACGTAACCGTTAAGTGAATCCGTGAAGAAATTAACTAATGGTTGCCCGGCAACGGTTTTAAACGTTTGGGTTGTGAGGGTTAAGATTGTAGTTATAATTATCATCGGTGCGGTTTCTGCAGAAAGAGTGTGTTTTTCAGGCCACTGACCTTACCTTACAACACGGTTGTATCGTCAGAAATAGCGCAACAGTTATATCACGGCTATCACGTTCAGAATCGTTACAACAGCTAGCATGGCTATCATTGTCAGAAACCTTACAACAGTTATATCGTGGCTATCAATGACAGAAATGTTACAACAGTTACATCACGGCTATCAATGACAGAAACGTTACAACGGTTATATCATGGCTATCACGTTCAGAAACATTACAACGGTTATATCATGGCTATCAATGACAGATACGTTACAACAGTTATATCATGGCTATCAATGACAGAAACGTTACAACAGTTATATCATGGCTATCAAAGACAGAAATGTTACGACAGTGATATCACGGCTATCAATGACAGAAACGTTACAATGGCTATCAATGAAAAAACGTCACAACAGTTATATCACGGCTATCAATGACAGAAACGTTACAACAGTTATATCACGGCTATCAATGACAGAAACGTTGCAACAGTTATATCATGGCTATCAATGACAGAAACGTTACAACAGTTATAGCATGGATATCAATGACAGAAATGTTACAACAGTTATATCATGGCTATCATTGTAAGAAACGTTTTAACTGTTATATCATGGCTATCATTGTCAGAAGGTTCTTCATCACTGTTCTCGCCTAGTGTGACTAAGGATATGTCTTTACAATGTGTAAGAGAACAGGGCACACATGCACAATGCGATCTTAGCGCTTCAATAATTGTAACACCTTAAGATAGTCGCTTTGCGTAAGTGGGCTCAGAAGTCAAGTGTCAACTGCTGGCAAAATCGAAACTGCTCTCCTCTGTAACGTGACAGATGGCAGTTTGGATGTTGATGATGCTAAGGTCAGCAGTCTCTCTGTCCTGCGGCAATGGACGGGGCGTGCTCCGCTGGGATGAAATCAACATACTTGCTTCTCAGGCACAATAACATGCTGGCTGTAACTCGTCGGATGACAGGTCTACCAACCTCGAGAAAAAGGCATCATTAATACCGTTGTTTCTAACAACAAATACCATTACTTCAGTGTTGTTCTACACGTCTTCTCCATGCTAATGGAGCATCAAGAAGCAAGCAAACTTTCACGCACATTGTGTGAGCGGCGGATGCTAAGAGCCGTGGGATGTGTTTTACCCTTGTACGACGTGGCTCATAACTGTTTTCAGTGATCGATACGTGTGCTATTCATTACTAGTTCGTCTTTCATAACAATCTTTGTTATGTGGGGGAAACCGAGACTGGTTATTGTCATGCATTTCCAATCTGTCATTTAGTTCATCCTACATCCGGTGCCAACACATTCAGTTGATTTCTCCTTTACAATACACATATTAGCTGGCATGTACTATTGTAATAACCTAACTCTGTATTATCTCATCTTGATTCTGACGGATGGACAGGCCAAACGATCACCAGCTGCCTTGTCCGCTTAGGGTCAAGTCTACAGCATCACAGTCCATCAACCCTATTGTTTCCCTTCCTTCCAACCCTTTCTGCAATACAAAAACTATGAAAGAAGCACGTGTAGACTTTCCTCGGGCTAGAGTGTGAACCTACCTCCCCATCGGGGACCAGTTCCAATAAAGTTACCGATTCCTATCTAAATTATGCATTTCAGGAGACTAAGCGAAAGTCCACCGCGTCTTGTAAAACTTAGATGTGCCCCAACAGGAGACAAGCGTCCTACGGCGTCGAAGAATGGTTTGTTGTTTGGGAGCCAGGGTGGTGGATTTCGACATCTATTTGCAAAGGAGGGAACTTCTTGCCAGTTTACTGTAGCCTTTGGTGCGTACGTTTAAGAACGCAATACTCTAGCTATAAGCCGTCGGTTACTAAATAATGGAGTCATACAACCCAGTGATCAACAGCATGAACATTTATGTATGGATAGGAGGACATGTGTCAAATACGTCAGCGAGCCTGGCCACCCACGGGTTCGTTGCTGAAGATAAATTCCCACCCGGATCTTCACGGGTCTTCTGGAAAGGCAGACAAACGCCTATTAGTATGTGCTAACGCAGATATAGTTGCTCACATGCATTTTCATCTAGCAAAGATAAAATGTTTATGTTCTACATAGTTTCCTTGTTTATAAAGATGCCTTTCTAAGTGAGGTCTGCTGTAGGTTCAAGTATTGCGGCATGCTTCTTCATCATGACATAAATGTAATCCGGCTTGTATTTAGTTTCTCCTCAAGTCTGCTAACATGCTGTGCAATCAGAGAATAAACGACCTTCACCAAAGATCCTTGAAAGCTTGATGCATTTCACCGACCAAAGCCTCCACAAAAATGAAAGGTCAATCTGCAAAAACATTTCACCAATCAAAATGTCTTGATGAAAAGCCACCAAACAGTGCATGAAGGACTTTCGTCCTGCATTAACGGTCAGGACGCAACATATCAGAGTGCAGATCCACCAAGTTGGCTTAGCCCCACGACTGTCGTAAGTCTCTGAGAGACTGTAGAGACAATAGCGCCTTACAACGGTTTGTTCCACGATGTCGAGATAAAGAGACTTCAAAGAGATTACTCCAAGACAGTCGCTATTTAGAAACAACGAAGAGGCGAGAAGATGAGGGTTTGAAGTCTGAAGTTAGTAATGTAGTTGCTAAACTACTGCGGCTTCACGCAGTCATGAGACACCTTGATGAAGCTGTATGTCGTCCATGTTGTTGCATGCCGAACATGTAGTTGTGTACCGTCCATGTAGCTGATAGTTGTATGCACGACTATTATTTGAAAACATCATGAATACTGTTTGGAAACATAAATATTGTTTGGATACGTCATGAATATTGTATAGAGTAGATACGTCATGAATATTGTTTGGATACGCCATGAATGTTGTTTGGATACGTCATGAATGTTGTATAGGGTAGATACGTCATGACTATTGTTTGGATACGTCGTGAATATTGTGTAGGGTAGATAAGTCATGAATATTGTTTGGATACGTCATGAATATTGTATAGGGTAGATACGTCATGACTATTGTTTGGATACGTCGTGAATATTGTATAGGGTAGATACGTCATGAATATTGTTTGGATACGTTATGAATATTGTATAGTGTAGATACGTCATGAATATTGTTTGGATACATCGTGAAAATTGTATAGGGTAGATACGTCATGAATGTTGTTTGGATACGCCATGAATGTTGTTTGAATACGCCATGAATGTTGTTTGGATACCTCGTGAATATTGCATAGGGTAGATACGTCATGAATATTGTTTGGATACGTCGTGAGTATTGTATAGGGTAGATACGTCATGAATGTTGTTTGGATACGTCATGAAAATTGTTTGGATACGTCATGAATATTGTTTGGATACGTCGTGAATACACAACCATTGATAACTAACCCTACCTGGATCATTGGGTTCTGCCATGACAGTTAAGATCTTCAACCTTGTGTGTCGTCCCGACATTGTGGATTGTATCTCAGCTTCAATTGACAACATTTACTTTATCACGGTGGACGAGCTGGCTAAAGCGTCAGACTAGTGATCCAGCGAGCCTAAGGAGCCAGGATCGAGCTCACCTGTGACTGGGTGCAAAAACCTTGGAGTCAACTTTGTGTGCAGACTTTTTCAGTGTTGTCACAACTCCCAGTGTGCACTACACAACCCTGTGTACTTAAAATAAGACACGAATCCACTGGTATATGGTCATGCTGATGGTGGCCACATGAATACATGCAAACGCCTAGTTGTGGGTACAGCGACGTGCAGTAAAGTTGGACAAAGTACCCTAACTATGAGTCCCAGTCCACCTAGCTGTGAATGGGTACCTCGTAAAGATGGGAAAGTTACACTAAGCTGGTGCGCCTAGTGGCTGCAAGAGTTGTATAGTCCCCATGGAGCTGAGATTGATAATTCTGCCGATTGGGACTGACATCCAACGATCGAGAGGAAAACAAAGCACTTTGGACAGGTGGTCCGGATATCGGCACTATCTACATAAAACAAAATAGAGTAAAATCATCGTGGGCTACAAGCCAAGCTATACCAACACTAATGTACATACTACCTGGGTAAGAACAGGACCATTGAGCTGATTATGCAGAAACTTATCTACCTGCCCACTCCGCAGTAAAAAGCTTAACACAGAAACATGTAAAGACGCGGTATATATATCATTACCCCGGTCAGTTGATCTCTGTGTCCGTTCCACCATCCCTGCTCTGTTCAATGTCCAACAGGGGTGGTTGAGTAGCAGCGTTCGCTCTTCACACCGAAGACCCGGGTTCGGTTTTTGTATTGGGTACAATGTATGAAGCACGCCCTGATATTGCTGGGATATTGCCAAAAGCGGGGAACAACCATATTCACTTACCCCATGAACAACATCCAAACAGTATTAGTATAGATTGCTATCCAATCCTACCGGGTACCCAGTCAGTGGGGTGCGACTCAAGTTGAACATTTTCTGACGGAGGCGCATGCTTTACAACCATGTTTCAATGCCGAAAAGGCAGAATAACAAAATTGACAGCAACAACAGCAGCAGCAACAACAACAACAACTCTACACATGCCAATACTGTCAACAGTTCCAGCAGCTGTTCCAATTACTGCGATGTAATCATTTCAAAGTACAAGACGCTCTGACCCGACAGCCATTCATTAAACGAGGAAACGCACCTAGTCTCCATGTCGAACGACTAGGCAGGTGACTGTGGAGACGTGGCTGTAAAGGAAACAACCGTCGACATGGGTATCCGCGCCTAATGATTCCTAAATGGACAAGGTACAGTATCAAGAACAGTATCTGCGAGTGTTGGCTCACAAATAATGTTCACGAACATCAACGGCTTTTCCTCGCTTGTCGAAAAAAAGAAGCTGTTACGTGGTTACCATGGCAAAGTTAATGTATTTCCTTAGGCACCAACAATTCGACGTTTATTGGGTTTTTTTACAAAGTAGTAATTCATTTTCCATAGAGGTAGTGAGAGTACTTAAGTGAAACCGATGGTTTTCCAGGAGAGAGGGTAGTGGTGATGGAATTTACGGGGAATAACACAGAGAGACACACAAACATGCACTCAGACACACAAATACAAGTATATCTGTTTTAAGAAGGTTCACTTTGCCACTGTGTACATCGTCCAGTCAGTCACTCTGCAATATTCCAGCTATGTGACGGTGGTCTGTTAATAATGGAATCTGGACCACACAGTAGAATGATCAACAGCATGAGCATAGATTTGATCTGCGCAATAGGGATACGATGACATGTGTCCACTACGTCAGCTAGCCCGACCACCTGATCTCGTTAGTCGCCCTTTACGACTTATAACCCGGATGTTCACAGGTGTCCAATCAGTGAGGAACTCGAGTACGTTACTTTTTTCCGTTTGCAGAGCCCAAAAGGGTCCTCGTGCGTGCGTGCGTGCGTGCGTGCGTGCGTGCGTGCGTGCGTGCCTCTACGTGCATGTGTATCGGAGTCTAGATTTCCTCAGGTTCTAAATCTCCCATCTGACTAGTGTTCCTTTTCAGTCAAAATGGGTTTATTTGATACTGTCACGATTATTTATATTCTGAGACTAAGCGTATGTCTAAAGCAAGCCAGTCCTTACTGTACTATCTTAATTAAAGCAGAGCACAGGGAATAGTACTGAGTGAGTGAGTAAGATTTTACGTCGCTTTAAACAATTTCCAGCAGTATCGTGAGGGGGACACCAGAAATGAAGCCATTGTACCTATGTGGGGAATCGAACCCTGGTCTTCAAAATGACGAGCGAACGCTTTAACCACTGGGCTATCCCAGCGAGACATAAAACCTGTCCCTACAAAACAAAAACCTCAAGTGTGGTTATCCTGTGAAAACAAGACTAATACATAGTGAGAAGCACACTTCAGGTTTATGTGACTGGGTAGCGTTTTCACAACCTATACCGTCACTGTAGTCACACATTCCCTGAACCACATCCATACTGCCTTGTGCCCAGCCCTCCCTGCAATTCTTAAGCCCAAGATGAACCAAGTCTGGACTTCCTCACGTGCAGAATCTCCCATCATACGTAGACTCTTTTTCAGTTTAAATAGTTATATGTGTAACTATCACATATACAACCCTTCCGACACAACCCTTTCTCCCGACAGGTACACTGTACTGGAGTTCATCTGTCAGTAGGACTGGCGAAACACAAATGATCACAGGCGAACGGGTTCAAAAATATTTTACGACTCTTCGCATGGTTTACTCGTGAAAATGTTTTCCATAGTTTGTGCTATTTGTGTCCAGGTGTTTTGAAGAGCATTTCGTCAATATATCAACCTGGAAAAAAGCCAGACGTGTTACTGGACATAGCCTATAGCGTGTTTGAATGAACGATCAAAACCTAGGATCAAATTCAGGGCGAACTGAGCGCAGGGTTCTGGTACAAGGGACGCAACTCTTCTAAGTGAATGTCGATGCATTCAGCTACGACTCGTTCGCTAATGAACCAGTAATGACCCGGATTAGAATTCATCAACCCATGCTTGTCGTAAGATTGACGAACGGGATCGGGTGGTCAGGCTCGCTGACTTGGTTGATACATGTTATCATATCCCAGTTGCACTCATCGAATACATGCACATATTGTTGACCACTGCATTGTCTGGTTCTGATACGATTATTTACAGACCGCCGCCTCAAAGCTGGAATATTGAATATTACAACCAAACCAAGCCTGTCGCTAATGGCCACTATTATGAATGGAACAGACATGAATTTGAAGCTGACAGTTTGACTGACGTCTTCAACTCTTCCACAATGCTTCTAGAACGGTTCATATGATCCACTGGAAATCGTCTTACTTAATACATTACTGACGTTGTTACTGTATCCGGTAATGATCTATTAAATGGTATGAATATTCTCAAGTGTCATCATCTTTCTTTTGAGGTAGATTCACTTATTCCAGCCCTGGTCGACAGGACCAGTTGCTATCCCGAAACCGTACCTACCATAACATTTTTTATATTGCTTGTGGGGCGGTGGGATAGACTAATGGTTCGTTTCAGTGGACCTGGGTTCGATTCCCCATAATGGTTCAGTGTGTGAAACCCGTTTCTGGTGCCAACCTCTCCGTTATTGTTGGAATAATACTAAACCAACGTAAACCAAATTCACTGACGGATGTTGGTAATCCCAGATATAGCTTGTAAAGGAGAAACGTTATGTGCCTTATATAAGGACTAGATCAGCAGACATGCTGCCAACTGAAGGCATGCTGCCGTCTCTAACGTGATGAGGGAGGTGGGGTAGCCTAGTGGTTAAAGCGTTCGATTCCCCACATGGGTACAAAGAGTGAAGCCCATTTCAGGTGTCCCCTGTCGTGACTATTGCTGGGACAGTGCTAAAGCGGCGTAATATTCACTCTATCAATGATTAACAGTCATGTAACATTGATATTGCCCCCTTATCAAGACAAGTTTACCATGGCCTTAGGTTCAAATCTTTTGTTTTTGTGTACAAAACACTTTATCCACCGGTAATACCGCGGACATTAAAATGTCCAGATTGCCATGTATCTCTAATGATGATATTCTATTGTTTGTAACGCACATACCATCATGTGTCCGGCTAAAATGGTGTTGAACAAAAAGTTCAGAGGCTGGTAGAACTTTTCGTCTGCAGCAGTAGAATGTCATCTACAATCGCAATGCGCATGTGCGTGTTTTTTTCTGTATATAATAGTATGAATAATGGGTCAGAATGAAGATTTTTATGGATATCAACTTCATTAACTCCGAAACGTTGTGTTCTCATAATAAAGAAGTTGATATCCATAAAAAATCTTCATTCTTATGTATTTCACTTCTAAATGCCCTTCAAAGACTTGAGAACAATGGTGGTGGTGATGATGATGACGACGACGACGACGACGACGACGACGATGATGATGGCGATGATGATGATGATGATGATGATGATGATGATACGCCATGGGATACGGAAGGGTGAACCTATATCAAAGCCTCTCTAATTGTATCCTAATATTTTACCAGCTTCAGAGATAACACTATTCACATTCAAAGCACGTCACTGTTGATGTTCTTTGATGACACTATAAAGGGAAGGATGATATTTTCAAAGACGGCAAATCAATTAAATTCCAGTGCAATGAGGAGTATACGGTAACTTTAAACCATCCTTCCATAACAATTCACATTCTCTCTTGACTTTTAATCAATATCAACTCAAAGGAAGTAAAAGATAATGAAACTGCCAATTTTAATACAGCATGTGGTACGTAGAAACAATTAATAGGATTTTAGAATTCCGAATGTAGAAATATCAAATGTGAAGCTAAAAATATTTTGTATTTACTGGGTAATAAAAAGCGTATTTCAAGAAGACAATATTGTTTGACGAGAGATAAAAAGCAAGTCATTTGTTGTTAAGAAAAATAACGTTTATATATATTAAAGAAATCCAATGACTTAAAAACAGCGGTGTGTCTAAAAGGGTTGTGGAATATTGTTCGTGGCATTTCGAGATTAGGCATTATTGAAAATAAAACAAGAAATGACATTTGTCTTTAATTGTTGCAGCATACTTATTAAATGCTGGTTTAGCAGTATGATGTACACTTAAGAAGGTCGTTACAATTATTGCACATGTTTAAAAGCAGTGAGATTGTGCCCTAGTCGACGATGTCCCTCACAGTGTATAGGAATCTCCTTTAAGAAATTCAGAAATCCATAATTCAATCTTTCATTGAAATGATGCCATAGTAAACAGGTATGGCCAGTATTATAACTGAAATGTTAAAAGGAATTGTATCTTAAAACGCCTTCTCTTCCGACAGAAGTCACTTAATCTCATTGCAACCAATCACGAATCCTGAACACTTGCACCATGGAAGGGTCATATTAGAACAGAGGTTCGCAGGAAGATATCAAAAGTATCCCCTGTGGGAAAGAGAATGCCAAAACGTGGATAATGCCTTTCCCAAAGGCGTTTACTTAAATATTACAATGGAAGCAGTTTCACTAATCCATAAACTAAGGTTGTCCACTTATTCATTGCAAACGATGTGTGTGGCCTTTGTAAGTTTTAAGAAAGTTTTGAGCTTTGGGAAGTTAGTAAATGGGAATAAGGCTCCTCATATTATACTATTGTCTGGATGACTAAGCTAAACAAAACTTATGTTTTAATTATGTTAGAATAATGTCTGATTCCTGATATATATATATCAAGGCGGGGAGACATCAGAAAAGGGGCTTCACGCACTGTGCCCATATGGGGAATCGAACCCGGGTCTCTTCGGCGTGACAAGTGAACGCTTTAACCACTAGACTATCCCACCGAGAGAAAGCTTTACTTCTGTGAAGAAATATAGGTGTAGACACAATGTGAATGTGAATGAGTGAGAATGAGTGGTTTTGAGCCATTGTTAGGAAGATTCCAACGGGAATGGGCTTCACGCACTGTACACATGAGTGGAATGGAACCGGGGTCTTCAGCGTGACAAGCGGGCGCTTTAACCACTAGGCTACCCCACCGACCCATACAGAGTCAGAAGTGGAGCGAACTGGATACACATGTATATGTTAGGCATGGACACACGCAACACATTTGTATGCCGTAATCGATTTGGGAACCTTAATTGATTAACGTTTTATTGGTCCACAAATTTTAACAACGTACGTCTCGCAGTGTGATGGGCCTCTTGGGCAGGTCCGAGGGAAAACGTTTCACTTGCAGAGGGCTGCGAAATTTCATTGCCACAGAAACAATTTCAGCAGTCTCAGAACAATAATGGGGTTGGCGCTCGCCACCATGCGACAGGACAAGTGGCCTATCTCCAGCACGGTTCCACGTAGCAGTGATTACCGCTCGGAACATTCGGTGCATCAATTCAAAAGCAGACAGGAACGGCTTACTCCACTACGGCAGACGACTACGTCTTCCCGCCATACGACCTCTCCTGACGCAACATCATCGAGAAAACCTTCGACGACAGTGCCGAATCACGTCCTTCAACCTCTGTAAACTGTTGTCACTGTGTGGATGTGTGGGACAAAACGAAAAACTGCAAATATTGCATCTGCTGGTGTGTAAAACGGTTCTTCACCAGACTTTGGGTTTACACCGGTTTTAGTATTCAAGCAACACAAGAAGGGACATCAGAAGCCTTACACAAAGTACCCATGTGGGGAATCGAGCCGGGGTCTTCCGTGTGATGATCAAACGCTTTAACCTATTACCTACCCATTACACCTGTGGAATGCCCCTGTCGATCGAATCTAGCCCTACATAGGTGCCATCAACGGGGCTGGAATTCATAAACGAATTTAAAGGGCGAGTTATCGCGGTCTTGCTTGAGCCATGGTTATGGATTTGAATTGCTGAGGTAGATGTTTTTGGAGAGCCGTGGTGTGGAACTTTTGAAATGATAATCAGATTGTGACAATCTATAGCTCATTTTGTAGGGAAAGTATCTACCTTTCTATCCGTAGGCCCAGTCGGGGCCTTAACCTATTTTACGTGGTGAAATGTAACCTTATAGTAATGGGGTACGGTCTATGTAACCCTCTATATATGTTTCTATCTGTTTCAAAGCGTGGCACACCCCTACGGGTTTGACCCACTATAGTCAGTCTGAGGGAGTTTAATTCTTAAGTGGCTGTTAGCAATAATGTAGCAATATCATGACAAGGATACCAGAAATGGGCTTCACACACTGTACTCAGATCTTCAGATACATGCACAATCGCTTCAGCTACTTAACCCAGCAGCCCAATTGTCCATGCTCTAGTGTGCAGTCATTGCCCAGTCATTGCCTTGATGAGACCATGTCAGTGATGTCACAATCATCAGTCAAATAAAAACATAAGTATTCATATAAATAGATTTATTTTGCTATAAAATTGGTGTTGCAGCACAGCAACAAACAGAAAAAAAACATGAAGTGGAATAAATACACACATGGAGCAGTAAACAGTACGTTTATGCAACAATTATGAGGCACAAACCAACTACTTCTATTCTGAATTAGTTGCATAAAACACCTAGAGTTCCTCACTATTATTTGACACCAGGTGTTCCCTGCTGTGGAGAAAGTTGCTTATCGTATGTGTAATGATGCACCATCTACTTTAATGCCTTGGTACTGTCCACTCACTGACAAGAATAATCTGTCATATCTCAAAAATTGCTCATGTCCCATTCAACATCTGAAAACTTCAACAAACTAATTCATTAATTCTTTGTAACAACCAAAATGATCAGGACAACAGATGCCTGGTGTGTATTAAGCATACACAAAACAAAGTTCTTAATGACAACCAAGGGGAGACAACTGTAATGCCATTTAAGACAGCTTAATAGTCATTTAATTGTATTGCAAAGGCAGCATTCTTCATCAACGACATATCATATGTGACAGTTGTATATTCAGTTATAGCTTCCTCCACCCCTACCTCTACCCCTCCCTCCCCCTCTTCCCCGACCCCTTCCTCCTCCTCTACCCCCGCCACCTTGATATCCACCCCCACCTTGATATCCACCCCCTCCTTGATATCCGCCCCCACCTTGATATCCACCTCCTCCTTGATATCCACCCCCACCACCTTGATATCCACCCCCTTGATAACCACCGCCCCCGCCATATCCTCCACCCCCACCTTGACTATACCCACCCTGATTGTAACCACCCCCACCCTGGCTGTAATTTCCTCCACCCTGATTATACCCTCCCTTTGACCCTCCGTATCCTCCCCCACCCTGTGCCCAGTTTCCTCCTTGGTTCTGGTTCTGATTCTGGGAGTCACCCCACCCACCCTGAACACGCCCACCACCTCCTCCTCCTCCTCTTCCTCCCCTTTGACCACCACCTCTGCCACGTCCTGCAATAATCAACAGAAACTATACCTACTACATATAATATCTGGACATGCTCATGACACTGTATCTTTAAATGTTTCCCACAGTTACATGGATGTAAACAACGAGGTAACATTATTATGGAGCAATGCTGAAACTGTTCCAGGGCTCCATTTCATAAACCGATCGTAGTGCTAAGGTGATCATAACTCTGATACTTTAACATAGACTTACGACAGTCATAGATCGCTATGATCGCCATGTGAAACAGGCTCAAGGTGTATTTTACACTGCTTCACATACTCATGATTTAAGACTTATTTTGTCTCAGATTGTAGGCTTTTAGCAAAAATAAATGTGCATGTTTTTATGTTAATTACATTGATCTGGAACACACTGGCAGGCTTACCTTGAGGCGCGGCTGATCTCTGCATGAAGGCTGGCATCTCTGGAGGCGGTGGTTCTAGCTCTGTGGTACGACCTCCACGATCTGGAACCTGGTTAATCAACAAAAGCTTCTTACAGACTCACCACCTCGATTTGATTCATTCTCACTCCAAGTGATTAGGTTTTATTAGTTGCTAGTGGTACCCAGCAAAGTGACTTGCCTCTGTCAATGATCTGGAGCAGAGTCATGGAGACTAACTACCTAATCCACTTTGTCATCTCCAACAACCAGTACTGGTTCTTTGGCTACTGACATATTGAACAACCATTTTAGTGAGTGAAATTTTACTCTTAGCTAATAACACCTGTTGGGACACATTTTAAGTTCAGCTCTATACATAACATGTAATACAAACCCTGAAAGTTGTTAGTTTTCTCTTTCTCTCTCTCTCTCTCTCTCTCACACACACACACACACAGACAGGCAGACAGAGAGAGACAGAGAGAGAGAGAGAGAGAGAGAGAGAGAGAGGGAGAGAGAGAGAGAGTGTCCAGTACTCACTTGTCCTATCATGACTTTATTTATTGCACATTTTGTCTTTTCCCTGGCTTCCCCACTGCTTGTTTTCTGAATCCTTGTTAAATCTGAAGTGGAGAAACATCAGATACTTCATTGCAAAACCAGTCATGGAAACAGTTGACATCAATCCTGTATTACCTTATCACATCATATTTCAGGTGCACTTTGAAATCTCTTTGACCTAACTGATTTATCCAATATTTTATGCAATCACAAATTTTACACAATATCATAGAAAAGAATAATATGCTCACATTACAATACGTCACATCGCATCAAATGTATCACATCATATAGCATCACAATACACATACTGTGTTGTATTACATCATATCTTATCATGTATCATATCACATCACACCATACCATACACACATCATGCTACATCATATATCATATCATACCATATCACAGCATACCATATTATGCATCATATCACACCATACAATATCATATCATGTTACACCATATCAGAGCATATCATATATCACATCAAACCATAGCATATGTCATATCATATCGCACCACATCACATCATACCATAATATTATCACATCAAATTACAATATAAATGCATACTTTCTATATTTCATTCATGCAGTCATACGTGGTTTAGATTGCAACAACTAAACTTACATCTCACTGTAGGAAAGAATATACACACATTTCTGTAACTAATCATTCAAGTTTGAAGAGGAGTGAATAAGTGAGTTCACTTCACTGCTTGTTTCAACAGTACACTCATTATACCACTGCGTTACTCTAATTATACCACTGCGTTACTCTCACTATACCGCTGCATTACTCTCATTCTACCGCTGTGCTAATCTCATTCTACCGCTGCGCTGCTCTCATTCTACCGCTGCGTTACTCTCATTCTACCACTGGGCTACTCTCATTCTACCGCTGCGTTACTCTCATTCTACCGCTGCGTTACTCTCATTCTACCGCTGCGTTATTCTCATTATACCGCTGCGTTACTCTCATTCTACCGCTGTGCTACTCTCATTTTACTGCTGCGTTACTCTCATTATACCGCTGCGCGGCAGCTCATTCTACCGCTGCGTTACTCTCATTATACCGCTGCGTTATTCTCATTCTACCGCTGCGTTACTCTCATTATACCGCTGCATTACTCTCATTCTACCACTGTGTTACTCTCATTCTACCACTGTGCTACTCTCATCCTACCGCTGCGTTACTCTCATTATACCGCTGCGTGGCAGCTAACATGAATGGAAGTATAGGGCGATGATGGATTTCTGAAATGCCTGCTACATCTGACGAACTGTCACAGACAGATGTGGAGCTAACAAACTGAGAAACATCACAGGACAAACAAGGAGTCAAACAGAGTATTGGAGAAACATACCATCTCTTGCTGCAAGGATCTGGGGCACTCCTATATTCGTTTTAGATGAAAGTTGTTTTCTAATGGGCTGATATACTAAATGCATACTTTCTATATTTCATTCATGCAGTCATACGTGGTTTAGATTGCAACAACTAAACTTACATCTCACTGTAGGAAAGAATATACACACATTTCTGTAACTAATCATTCAAGTTTGAAGAGGAGTGAATAAGTGAGTTCACTTCACTGCTTGTTTCAACAGTACACTCATTATACCACTGCGTTACTCTAATTATACCACTGCGTTACTCTCACTATACCGCTGCATTACTCTCATTCTACCGCTGTGCTACTCTCATTCTACCACTGGGCTACTCTCATTCTACCGCTGCGTTACTCTCATTCTACCGCTGCGTTACTCTCATTCTACCGCTGCGTTATTCTCATTCTACCGCTGCGTTACTCTCATTCTACCGCTGTGCTACTCTCATTTTACCGCTGCGTTACTCTCATTATACCGCTGCGCGGCAGCTCATTCTACCGCTGCGTTACTCTCATTATACCGCTGCGTTATTCTCATTCTACCGCTGCGTTACTCTCATTATACCGCTGCATTACTCTCATTCTACCACTGTGTTACTCTCATTCTACCACTGTGCTACTCTCATCCTACCGCTGCGTTACTCTCATTATACCGCTGCGTGGCAGCTAACATGAATGGAAGTATAGGGTGATGATGGATTTCTGAAATGCCTGCTACATCTGACGAACTGTCACAGACAGATGTGGAGCTAACAAACTGAGAAACATCACAGGACAAACAAGGAGTCAAACAGTATTGGAGAAACATACCATCTCTTGCTGCAAGGATCTGGGGCACTCCTATATTCGTTTTAGATGAAAGTTGTTTTCTAATGGGCTGATATACTTTGGCTATCTTGTCCTCATTATGCTGCAAAAACAAACAGTAAACATGTCCATAAAAGTGATGAATCAATCAGCTGGGTTCCACACAGTAACCATCTGATACTCGAAAGTTGCAATAAATAGGGCCATAAGCATCCTCTTGAATCTAGGAATAAAAGTGAAGCATCTAACTCGGTATGACTCTGTATTTGCTGTTTCCAACCACATTCAGCACCATTCCAGCTATGGGGCAGCACAAGAATAAAGAGGTTGTGTATCCACAGACATTTCCACGTTGTTTTTGTGATAGAAGTCTGTAAACAATCAATGGACAAACCAATGATCAATACTGATCCATGCCATCAATGCATGACGACATGCAATCAACCTCAAGCCACCATCCTGATTAACCAGTCAATTTTGTCATCTCTTATTAGCACGAGTGACTGACTTTAGTTTTACGCCCCATTCAGCAATATTCCAGCTATATGGCGGCGGTCTGTAAATAATCAAGTCTGGACCAGACAATCCAGGGATCATCAGCACAAGCATCGATCTGCGCAACTGAGAACCTATGGCATGTCAACCAAGTCAGTGAAACTGACCACCTGATCCTGTTAGTCGCCTCTTATGACAAACATTGGTTACTGAGGCCAATTCTAACTCAGATCTTCACACATCTGCAGCCAGCATGAAAATGACCAATTCCTTCATGGAATCCCTTCGATAAGCATAAATTTAATAGTACATATGTACAAAGAATGAAAGGATACCCTTGCTTTGTCAGACCACTTGAAGGACTGGATGGTAACGTCAAGTCGTTTAATCAGCATGTCCCTTCTTAGCTTGTATTCCTCACTCAGCGCCATGTTCACCTTCAGAACCTGCTCCCACTGCTTGTCAGACAGACGTGCCTTCAACAACGGCTTGCCGAGCTGACTTGGATGCTTGGCGACCAATTCCTTAATCTGTGCACATAAGTTAAACATGTAGGACATTTCTGTCAAACCAGTATAAGATGTGACCATCATGTAACAGTCTGACTTCTGTTATGAGTTAATGATTTACAGAGATGAAAATGACTCCTCACCTTAGCTTCCACTTTACTGAACAGTTGAAATGGTGTGATGTTTGTGGGTGGCTTGGGAAAACCTAGGGCCATCAGCATCTGTCTCAAGTAGGAGGCAGTTTCACTCTCAGCCTGCAGCAGCAACAACAGTCTCATCATAACACATTTACAACAGCAATAACAGTCTCATCATTAAAGTCATAACACATGTACAACAGCAACAACAACCTCATTATAACACATGTACAACAGCAATAAAAGTCTCATCATAACATGTACAACAGCAACAACAGCCTCCTCATGACACATGTACAACAGCAACAACAGTCTCATCATAACACATGTACAACAGCAACAACAGCCTCATCATAACACATGTACAACAGCAACAACAGTCTCATCATAACACATGTACAACAGCAACAACAGTCTCATCATAACACATGTACAACAGCAACAACAGCCTCCTCATAACACATGTACAACAGCAACAACAGCTTCCTCATAACACATGTACAACAGCAACAACAGCCTCCTCATAACACATGTACAACAGCAACAACAGCTTCATCATAACACATGTACAACAGCAACAACAGCCTCCTCATAACACATGTACAACAGCAACAACAGTCTCATCATAACATGTACAACAGCAACAACAGCCTCCTCATTAAAGTCATGACACATGTACAACAGCAACAACAGTCTCCTCATAACACATGTACAACAGCAACAACAGCTTCCTCATAACACATGTACAACAGCAATAACAGTCTCCTCATAACACATGTACAACAGCAACAACAGTCTCCTCATAACACATGTACAACAGCAACAACAGTCTCCTCATAACACATGTACAACAGCAACAACAGCCTCCTCATTAAAGTCATAACACATGAACAACAGCAACAACAGTCTCATCATTAATGTCATAACGCATGTACAACAGCAACAAGAGTCCCATCATTAAACATGTACAACAGCAACCATTACCTAGCTATTGCTAGTGTCTTAAATTACAAGTGAGTATGGGTACTGACATTTCCAACAGTATTTCTGATAAACACAATGACACAGATTCATAAGTACAAGAACTGACATTATGTTTAGTCTTAGATATTAACAACTTTTGCAAAATCAACCAGAAACAAACCCATAAACATGAACCAGTAGCGAAAATAGCTTCGAACAAAATAAAGCAGACCACATTATGGATAATAAGTTCTTAATAGTGTGAGAATCTACATCAAAACATTGCTGTATGCAATAAAACAAGAAGCTGTTATCCGTAAAGTTGTAAGCTTCATTACTGACCAACAACTTCTGGAATGCTGATCAACCATCGTACATAGCACATGCTAGCAAGACATGTATACATGATAAGAGACAATGGAAACCTGCTTTATGAAATTTACAATGACGAACTGAGTATCTAATTCCATAGGAGAGAACTCATCCTCACAAGCTAGTACCTGAGTAGACACACCATCAGGCGTGGTAGATGCTGTTTTCAACAAGCCAGGTTTTCCAGCTGCCAATATCCGTACACTGGCCAGCTCTGTACACAGATAGTCTGCAATATGGAATGTACACGGTCAGATCAAGCTTAGCTCGACACTCTTACACCATGTTACACCTCATAATGTCATGAAAGTTAAATAGTTAAACTTGTATGAGACCACTAAGTCCTGGTCCAGTGAGGTCAATCTGTGTTATCGCTATCCTGAAGTAGAGTCTAATTTCATGTGTTTTCAAGTATAATTATTTGTGTAATAACTTTTGAGGCTTGTGAATGTCTTAGGCTCAAAATAGGCATTAGGAGGAGACATTTAATGGTAACATGAGAAAGTGACTCTAGAAGGAAACTTTGGAAGGTGATATAAGAAAAAGACATGGGTAGGTTAGGAAATATCAAGAGACTAACCCAGAAGTTGCAGCTTGTTCATTCTGGTGGTAAGCCGCTGATTGATAGGGCCATCACTGAGAGCAGGGTAGGGACAGCCTGCAATGGAACCATATGAATTAAGGCCAATGTACAGCAAATATTGAAGATATTTACCATGATAAATGTGCCAGCAAAGTGCAATTACATAAAATTTCCACTTATTTCTCGCCACAGTTTTTTTGTGTTTTTGACTGCAGAATCAGCTTAGACGTACAGACCAAGAGTCAAATACAGATTCAATTACAAAGAATATATTTGCACATTACTCATTGCATAAGCCAGTTACTGTCTGGATTAGGAAAAATGATTCCAAACAGAACTAAAGTAAGACATACCATATTCTCGGAGGAAGCCACTTAACTCAAGTTCAAAGTTAGGCCAGTCACCGGCATCTGCAAAATGTTTGTTTTCGTTACTTGACTTTTCAAATACGTCACCACATTCAGAGTGGCCTTCCAACATGTGCAAGACCAGTAACAAGTTGCAGAAAACAGTAGTTATATCCAAAATGCAATAATATAGAACATTGACAGAAAGAAAGGTGCATCCTGAGTTCCTGGCGCATATCAATAACTATGATTTGTGTTACACATAGTGATGAATGATACAGTCGAAGACGTTTTGACTAATAGAGGCAATGGTATATGTATTGTTTATATATAGCTTGTCACTGCATCACTTACACAGCTTGAACAACTTGCTGTGATTGATATATTTTTGCAAAGCAGAGTTCTAATTACAAGGCAAGCAATATCTATTGATCGATACAGCTGAAACAGATTTGACATTCAGATTGGAAGTGAAATTCAACTTCAGTAGAATTTGGAAGATGACGAACATTGTCTGGGCATGTCCACTAGTATTCTGATGTAAGTGTAATGCACCAGGACTTCACAATGTTTCCCGAGACTTGCATACTGAGCATATTGAGGTCATGACATATTATTGCACAAGTATCAGTCAGGTACCCTCTACACACTTGACAACAGGGTGATTACAAAGACTTTGAGCATTCTTTCAGCACTGTTACATTAGCAACTTATCCTAATGAATTACTGATTAACTGATCCTCTAGAATACACAGTACTTTATGGATAATGCCAAAGAAACTATGAGCTATCTAATGCTCACTGATTTCTGTGTATGTGAACACTTCTTGAATGTACAATTGAAAGAAATCACGTAGGTTCAACTCTCCGAAGTTACTATACAGTGGGTCAAATTTATTTCAGATCCATTTTCAAACTTTACATTATCCCTCACAATGCTCAGTCTCTGAAAAAAAATATACAAATACTAATAGCCATTTATAAAGCACATTTCCACACACTTGTGCCTGCTCCAAGAGCTAAAACATTATTACTCCAGATAAACCAAGGTGCCTGTTTTCTGCTGGCAGGTTACAGTCAAATGACTTATCCCACTGGGTACCCATATACTGCTGGGTGAACAGAGGCAACTTGCCTCTGTGCATGCGTGCACAAAAAAACATGCTTTGTTGTAAGGCTGGACTGAAGTCCTAGAAATTCTCAGGGGTCAAGCTGCCTAATATAGTCAGCCAGCAAAGGATTATCCATTCCCAATGGGGCTTTACTTCAACTGATTTGTGACCTGAGCTCTATGCACAGGACCACACGCTACCAAAAAATGCCACTTGAATTTCAAAGGAGCCCAAATGAGATCAGAAATTCAAATACTAAACCCAAATAAATCTAGACTTGTTCAATCGAGACTTGCTCCATCAGAAGTGAAATAATATGGTTCAAGCACTGTGAAACAGACTAATGTTTCTCTAACAGTTTGACAGAACTAACTTGTGATGGCATTGACATGTTCCTCTAATCCACAGAACTGTTTCAGTTGCCTGGTGAGCCACTCAACAAGGTGAGTGTATTCCACGGACTTGTTGCTGGGATCAACTGATGACGAAAGTACTGCTTCATCAAGAAGACTCCCCGAGAAACTGTGAAAAGGAAAAATATAAGTCAAATGCTGATTGGTACAAAAACTGCAATTTCATTTCCATTTGTGTCAGGTTAAAGTGTTTGTATGAAAAATAATACATAATTCAGAAAATACATCTCCGTTTCACACATGTTCACAGTTCTTCATAAGTATTGATAGATGAGATCTCAAATACATGTACTTTCTTTAGTCAAATACTGATCACTTGACAAGTAAATGTGTGTTAGAATTTAGAATTTATCTTCAGTAACTCATGCTTGTTGCAAGTGGTGACTAACGCAATGGTGTGTTCAGTAATCCCTGACTTGGTTGACACGTCATAGTATCCCAATTTCATAGAACGATGCTCATGCTAATATCACTGGATTGTCTGGTTCAGACTTCTTTGTTCACAGATCACTGCCACAAAGCTGGAATATCGCTGGCAGCAGCATTAAACAACATAGCAACAACCATTCTCTATTGTTTTAATCAATATGTATGATGATAAACAGCTTACAGTTATACTGGGGCATTATCTTTTGAAATAAATAGATAAACATTATTAACACTAAGCAATTCCTGTTATTGTCAAGATATCATTTGTTTCTGTGCACACTGTAGACCCTTTCAATATACCAGGGATAATCAACAGCATGTCTCCTGTCTCCCTGAATGTACATTGGAACATGTTTAAACAAAGTAGGGGGATGATCCCTTGAAAATTCACACCCTCAATCCCTGTGATAGCGAACATTAGGTCCTTGATTGTGCAGTCGATCTACTTAGTAGTTTCACCGCTTCTACATGCATACATATGACATGGTAATGTAAGCTTAAAGGGTGAAGGAGTATGGGAAAAACAAACTGCATATTAATGTATGTCCATCATTAATAGTCATTTTTGAAACTGTACGAATAACGAAACTATCGCATCTTTTTTTTTCAAAACCACGTTACCGTTCTAAGCCCAGATGCACCAGTGCACAGAACACTAATCTACTGTAGCATTATCCTAAACTTTATTTTGGCATAGGTAATTTGACTGTACTGCGCACTTATAACTGTCAAAGGAAAACATATAGTTTATGTAGAAATAGGAAAAGATTGTCAATAAATATCCCGGTTGTGCTGACAAAGCAAGTCTGCTGTAAAACGTAGTGACGTATTGCAATGCGTTTGACACTCCGTCTTGCGGCACTTCACCGTTGAGTTTATCTGACATAAAATATAATGAGGCGTTATGAGATAACATTGACAGTGAATTGAAAGAAGTACCCTAGATCTTCAAGAGAATCTAGAATGTCGTTCTCCATCACAAGTCAGCTGTTGTCCGTCAAATTATCATACACAAATGCCGACTTTTACTCCGCATGTGCTTGAGTTTACGAAATGCAGAGTACTTATTTCCATAAAACTTATGTTATTCAAGATACATATTGGTGATCATCTAGTGGCAGTAATGAAACAAAATAGGTTTGTGTGGAAATGAAAATGAGAGCATTCCCTGTTGCGAAATTGAAACACTCAAACCACATAATACCGTTTGTAGGGTATTCTCACCTGAGAAACTAGATTCCACTGTATCAGGAAAGTTTCTGTCTGTCTTTCTGGAGAACACATACAGAATATAGTATGAAATCACATGTTACTAAATATTATTCACATAGAGTGAAAAATAATATATGTCAGGCAGGCATTAAATTCGATGTTGCTCATGTAAGTATTATACCGTTTATATTCAAAGGAAACTGCTCTGAATGGAATGGAATTGACAACAAGTTCATTCAAATTGGAAAACCTTCTCGGTGACTGATATCTATCTCCAAAATCACGCTGTCCAATAATTGAACAGATATATATTAATTTCAAAGAAATGGAAAGCCTTCTTGGTGGCTGATATCTATCTCCAAAGTGTAGGTGTCCAGTAATTGAACAGATATATTAGTTTCAAAGAAACTGTCACCTGACACTATCTAAAACATCTTGTGAACGAACCCATCAATCGGATTTAACGCTGTATCTGTTGAAGTATGAGATTGCAGCTCTATTAGTGTTGTGACCAAAAGAAAAACTTAGTCGACTTACGGATAATCAAAAATTGACACTGATCAATTCTGAACCAGACTTTAGCGAGGCGGTTTCAACCTTGTTCCTTGTCTACATTCGACTTTTCACCCCGATATTTTCTCTAACTGCTGTTGAATAGTTTAAATGCAGAACAACAAGGATAGTTAGTGACTATCCATGAATAATGGTCGTAAAGCATTGCACCAGTTACAACCATGGAGCCTATATAGAGGGGGAGAAGAGACTCCTCGAAAAGCCCCCGAACGTATATCTCGGGTCGTTACGAAACCAGTGTAGCCAATATGGTGGCAGCGTAGTATTTAAGATTGAGCCCGGTTTGTTTTGAACAGCTGATTAAGTTCGCTGAGTGTTGTAACAACTGAAATCCTACATGTAGAAGACAGGTTAACTATTTTGCCACTTCAGTTTAAGTCAAATAATTTATTGAAATCAAGTTTAAAGTCGGTATGTTATAGCTCTCTGGCTTCTATTCTCGATTCACCGCGAACATAGACTAAATTGTGCCGATGAAAACCTCTTTCACACATTCGTTTTATTTTTAGAAGGAAAACATACCCTTAGTTTAAAGGTATTTGCAAGTAATAGTCGCGGTTTTATGACTTCAAAAATTGTTAGGGTGTAACTGAGGTGCTTGAAAAATATGACATTTCGCAGATCGGTTCTGATCCGCAACTGAAATGCTACACGCCATTGTTTGAGTGTTTCTAGTTATTTCTTCAAAAACATCTTTCACATACACCTGTAATTCATAGGAGGAGAATATACTATCAGGGGAAATGTGTTTGCAAATAATAGTGATAGTTTCATAATCTAAAAAAAGAATGTTAGGGTGTATGTGAGATGTGTGAAAAATGTGGCATATTGCCGATCTGATCTGATTAGCTATTGATTGAATGTTATAGTTCCATAACTTCTTTCTTTCTTGTTCATCTTATTATTTCACAAAACTGGAAAGGTGTTTTAGAACGCTTTGTGACAGGTTTACACTTTATTTTTGAGGGCAGTGTGACAGTGTCAGTTAACATTTTGTTAATGTCCATTCCATTCCCCACATGTAATAAGATATCTGAATTAATTATTGATATAAACAAAAATGTCTCAAAGTAGATTTTTTAAAAGGACAGCTGATGTTAACACGCGTTCTCGCGATACTTTTGCGTTCTTTAACATGTTTTGGGAGGGCAGGCCGAGGTGTATCATTTATTCTTTCATTCATTCACAAATGTACTTTCTTTTATTCTTTTCCTTTATTTCTTTCATTCATTCACATCACATAATCCTTGCTCTTAATTCTTACAATCATTCATTCATTCATTCATTGTAAAATTCTTATTAATTAATACACTGGCTGAAGTTCTGTTAAACACAACTGATGCGCTGGGAACGAGCCAAGTCGCTGTGTGCGTTGGAGCATGACGAGGTACACGTTAATTAGTACAAATGGTGAAGAAAGCAAGCGAGTGATCTATCCCTGTTGTAGAGTATCCCTGCTACAACTGACTCTGAAGGAGACTCCAATAATTGGGTGTTTGTAAAATAATATGCTGAGACAGCCTCCCTGATGACCAGAGACAATATGGAGGCACAACATGCTTGTATTCATACTAGGTATTATTATGGAGTATATGGTATCATTTTGGTGTTTGTGGTGCGTCTTCTTGTGAAAAGCGTCGCAGGTTGTTCTTGTTTGTGCTCTGTTGTTTTCTATCAGCGACAAAAATGACAATTCTGACAATAAATAGTAGATAAAGCATATTTATGAGACAAAATACACATTATAACGCATCGTCATTATATATACAATCCCTTAATTACACATCAACTGTGTGGTGTTCAATGAGAAGGTACGTTTGTGTTAACGGTATGTTGAAGTATCCAGCAGACGATACGCAGATTGAAACGTAGTTGTCCGGGAAAGGTGATTTATATTTTCATCCAATCAGAATGAATTCCAAACTGAAACACGTTCCTGCAAACACGACAAACATGTCTTCCTTGAAGGAAATCGTTGGAATGTATCAGAATTTGAAGCGTGAATTCGATCGCAAACCACCAAACCTTGACAGATGTGGCGAATTTTTAGCAAAGCTAAAGGTATAGTCTTTCGAATGTCCCATCAATATTTACTCTTTGCTGTATTATTGCCTCTATATCAGTCCTCAAACAACACCAAGTCAACCACAGATTTGCTTTGTCATTTCCATTTTGATATCTTCTCAGTAACTAACAAATCATGTTGTCTTGATTAGCTGTAGATCTGTGATGCTAGATTGCCAGTAAATGACCATTAATATGAATAATCAGTGTTATTCATCATGATAAATTGATGACATTTATACCATAGATCTAGATCTAATAGAAGATCCTTCAGCGCAAACACACACTAGCAAGGGAAACATTTTCCAGTATTATTCTCAGGTTTGGGGTTAAGAACAAATGTATTTGCTGTAATAGATGTAAAGATGCGCTTAAATTTTGGCATCTTTATGCCCTCCTTCAATGCGGGATGAAGTGACTCCATACCATGGTTGATGAATGTCATCGTATCCCTTTTGAACAGGTGGATAGGCCCCGGTGGATATTCATGATATAAATCACTAGATTGTTTACATGCCTCCTACATTTGGCTGAAAATTTGATGAGTATGGCATTAAACAACAAAATAACCCATATTGTACATCAAAGCAATAGTATCCTGGCCTAATGTAAATTCGTGGACATATGTTTTCATGCACCTATCACTTCCACATTTTTGTGGTTGCTAGACATAAAGCTGTGGTGTAAAATTTCATATTTGTATAAACTGTAAACAAGAAGTCCTCTTTGTTTTTCTTCTGTCAAGATCTGGAAATCACAAACTTCAAAGGAGAGGGGTTTTTTATCCAAAGTTTTCCAGCAAACATATTTTTATGCTTCTGCACTAGTACAAAAACATGAAGACAAAAATGAACCCAAAAAACTAGTTTTCATTCATGACATCTCTGATAGGCCAGTTGTCTGCATTGGTAAATGATAATGCTAAAGGTCACAACCCCAGAAGTTGGGATGTTTTGCAGGAAAAGTAACTATGGAAGCCCATTTCCAATGCAATCTTTATAAATTTACAACACATTTTCATGAAAAGTTACTTATTGAAAGCTATTATGACTTTATATGATCAAATCAAATGGTTTAAATTACAGAATTACGAACATATGTTTGTGTTTATTCTTTCAAAGTCTCCAAAGTGATGTAGAATATTATTTAAATTTTCATTCATAATAACTTGAACTTTAAACTTCTGTTTAAATGCGTCTTTTTGATGACAATAGACAAAAGCAGATAAATTCTGAACAATTCCTTACAAAAAAACCTTATCGGCATTGTGAGACATGAACTTCAATATTACATTGATATCTGCTGTGGGCTTGAACTATTCACCATACCATTTATCCGGATTTTAGCCATCACAACTATTGATGATGTTGCATGCGCTGTCCTTGATACTGTTGTGTGGATGATGGCTTTGTCCTGCTACAATAGCGATCTGTGAAAGGCTAAAACTTATGTTTTTGTAAACATTTTATATTGATGATGGTTTGTATAATTGTTGATTTTCATGTGACTTGTTAATTCCTCTTACCGTGCCGAAACATGTCAGGGGCGCGAATATTGATTGCGTGAGGTTATTGCAGTGTACACCCTCATGGCCAACACATCAGTTTAGCGAGTAGTATGTTATCTAGCTGGTGACCACTTGCTGACAACATCCTTTGTACCTGACCTGAGACGTGTGACTGCTTAAAGGTCACATGCAACCAAAAAATCAAACATAATTAAAACACATTTATCACTTATTCATGACATATAATATACGTTGCTGCTTTTAAAAAAACAAATAAACAAAATTATAAGCGTAAAAAGTGCAATATTTTGTACTTAGGCTTACTTCCCCCGAAACGAAGCCTTCGGGAGACCGAACCCAGTCATAGCGGGTGGATATGCACTCAAGTGTAACGACAGCTTCCGATTGGCTGTTTCATTTGCTGATATGCTGAGGGTTCATTGTGTGTACAGAAAGATGATCTGTTTGATGGGCATTTTAGAAGTATAGCCAGTTACAAGAAAGTAAGATTCTTTATGGATAACAACTTCTTTTTGTGTACTTGATGCGTCGTTTCAGTATGGATTCATATAGTGTTGTCAAACAAAATCGCATACACTAAAAGAAGTCGTTATCCATGAAGAATGTACATAGAGATGTTGGCTTTGGAAAATACATGTTCTCTGAATTTGAGTTCGATCCAATCAAATATCATGTCAGCAGAGATGGTAAACTAGTGCGTGGCTGGAATCTGTCCAAGTACAAAGCAGGACTTGAGTTTGCACCAGTTTCCGTCAAATCCAGTCATCCGAAAAAAATGAATGTAGTTTGTTTGCAACCCACAGTCATAAAAACATGTCATGTGTATCACACGTACCTAATTACATAATGTGACAGACACGGGACTCGGGTGCACGAGTCATAAATCAACTTGTTTTCTTTATGTCGTATAGTCTGATAGGTGCTAAGTTTAAATTGCACGTGGTCAGTGATTGAAGCTGTGTATTGCATGTTGTCTTTAGCAGACAGGCAGGCAGTCATATAGGTGTGAATATACCAGACAATGAGCTTTCTCTGTGACAGAGACTCCCTACCACAATCAACAAGTTTTTTTACGTAACGAGTAGATTATTTACTTGTTTGTGTACACAACCAAGATTAGACTACTGCTCACGACCTAAGACGCTGGACATGCATACTGTTTCAAGCTCCACGAACCTATTCACTGCGCATGCGTTATGGACGCAGCGCAGCACAGCAGTTGAAACCAGTTTTCCCCCCAGCTCTGGGGGGAATTTAGTGAAACGTTTGAACTCCGATTTCGCAGGCTTTTCTTTCATCGCGTTTTTTTCAACTTTATAGGTTGAATTGGCATTTTTTATGATTTGTTTCGGTAAGTGCATACCGAAAGGTACCAGAATCTGCAAAGTTGTGTTTTACGTTGCATGTGACCTTTAACATATGTTCATGAAAGACAGATCAGTTATGTCTTTAAAGATACACATAAAAAAACTGAGTGTGTGCCATTTTGATCCTTGTTTGTTACAAAGTTGTTTCAGTTAATAATGTTGTGATAGTTGTATTTTATCTGTACTTTGATGTGTTGACATTGTTAATTTTCAGATTGCACTCACTAGTGTGACGTTTTTGCCTACAGATGAATCAAATCCATCAAAGCAAGAACTGCTCATTGCTCGTAAGTTAATAACCCTCAACTCTATCAAGTATCATTTGTAGATATGAAGCTTCAAAAGATACCAAGTGGAGGAAGATGTCAGGGAACAGCACAAGTACTTTTATTGTATATGGAACCGGCTGATTCTTGTTCACGCTGCAGTGTTCATGAATGGTGTTCAAAATAACAGGACATTTGGTCTTGTCAGTTTCAGATGTCTGTCTGACCCACTGAATGAATATTCTCAGGACACATCAAATAAAATTAATATTTCCTGTAACTGGCATTGAAATCATTAACAAACATAAGATTTATGAACAGCCACATGTAACAACTTCAGTCAAAGTCATTGTGAAATATACAGTCAGACACTGGGGTCAGTGGGTTGTAGACTTCTATCAGACCTTTGGCAAGTCTGCTGGATTTGTCACAGGGTCACATGCTATTCATGAACATTTTCATATAGCCAGAAATTGCTCAGGGCAGCATTAAACAAACATTTCAGAAATCACAGTTTAGATTTGTTTTCACATCAGATGAATTACAGCTGAATTATTATTATGTCAAGTGTTTATGCTTATTACACTTTCTTGAGTGTTGTCTGAAACAGTGAAAGAAGTGGAAATATCTACTCATACAGATGTAAGTTGTACTTTAGATATTGTCTACTCAAGACTGCCTCAGTGTAAATAAAGATGTTGTAATAGTTCTAGCTAGGGTTATGACATAACATTTTATTTCAGGTCTTATGAGAGACATTTCTATGAAATATTTTCTTTTCGAACATATGAATGCAAAATTGAATGACACTCATAGTAAGCGCTAGGAATACAACCTTATTCGCAGCTAGTGCATTGTAGTTTATGTATGACTGTATGAGATATGTGTAATTGTGGATGAATGACTTAACATCAAAATGAAATAATGTTTATTCATGTGCAATGCTGTTTTATCTAAAAGGGCAAGTTAACTCAACATAGCTGCCTTGCAGATCTGAATATTTCAGAGCATATTATCCACAACTGATCAATTGTACATTGAGATAAACTGCACATGAAATTGGTGCTTATGATATTTCCAGGTGATATTCTTGAAATCGGTGCACAATGGGCAATTGCTAAGAGAGACATTCCATCATTCGAGCGCTACATGGCACAGCTGAAATGTTACTACATGGATTACAAGTGAGTGTTCCAAGTGAAACACGAAGTTACATAAACTCTAGTAGTTTTTATGTCTTCAGCAAAACTAAGGAGGGACATAGTTTTCAGAACATGGTGTGATATGAATTAATTTACTTTTTAAGATGTGAACTTGGTTTCCTTAGAATGCTTTGCTGATATTAGTTATGGTGAATGTGAATCTGCTGATGATGCTGTAAGTTGTTCAAATATGCTGATGATATTGTCATCTTCTCTTTCAGGGACAATTTGCCAGAGTCAACTTACAAATACCAATTACTGGGTCTCAATCTGCTTTGTCTACTTTCTCAAAACAGATTAGCCGAATTTCACACAGTAAGCTTCAGTTACATTGTTTCAGTTTTTTGTCTGTGTGAAATTGTTATTTCTTTTTGCAAGCACTTTTCACATGTTTGTAGACAATACCAGTGGTGATACCTAAGATCAGTGATCTGATACAAGAGTTTTGTTCATAAATAGATTTCTTATCACACTGATGAAAGTGTTGCAGTTCCATTGTTCCAGTGAAGAATAGATATTAAAAGTATATTTCTGAAGTGGTCAGTGATGTTATAATCTCAGGTGTATTTCTATATAACAGGTCAAGCAGTTCTTTTGTCTGTAGTGTAGGAAATGTTGACATCAGATGTATTCCATGGGTGGTCTTTGTGTTTGCAGGAACTTGAATTATTACCTGTGAAGGAAATCCAGACGAATATATACATCAAACACCCGGTGTCCATGGAGCAGTATCTCATGGAAGGCAGTTATAACAAGGTTTGTGATGGACCTTTGAATGGGGATCAGGTCAACAGTTATCTTTTCTTGTCATGAGATATGGATTGTCTGAACCAACCCATACAGCCAAAGTTGACAGGCCTCTGTGATATGTTATCGCTGGATTATTGCTCCAACATAAAACATTAAATATATACTTGTACCCTTCAGTCAACTTATGTTATTTGCAGCAAATATGTGTCATCCTGTAAACAAACTTTGTTTTGGACTCCTTTTGTAGTGAAGTTAATTCTTTACTTTTACATGATAACATGCAAAAGATATGACATAGCAATCAAGGTTTCTACTGCTTGTGATTGCCTCCGTGGTTGAGTGTTTAAACACAGCTGAGAAGTATAGAACAGGCATTAGTACAGTTAAGTAGAGGCAGAAGTAAATACATGTGCACGTGCATTAATTTAGAAATGAAATTTTCTTGAATATAACATTGATATCTTCGAAACATGCTTTCCATCTAAAATCAGTCTAAGTTAACTTAGCCTCAGTGTATTTCGGTCCACTCCACCACTGAATCTAACAAAACTAAAACTAGTAAAAGGTCACATCAGGTAACCTTTGAGCGACCAATGACCGTCCAATCAAATGCGAGACAGTTATATAGATTTAACCAATCAGACAACGGCTACTATTTAGGCATCAGGGAGACTTTCAAAATACACAAATCCTCATATAACACTGTTATTTGACCTGCAGTATATACGCTTTGGGGTTTCTGTTCACATGGTTACCATTAGCTAATAGCCATAAGATGACATCCTTGAATATTGCCAAAAACAATATTTTCAGCGACTGTTTACTCACCGTTGTCATGGTTGTACGTACGCTGTGTGCACCACCTGGAAGTGAGCGTACACTAAATAGCATTCAGAATCTTTCGAGCACGAACCTTTTTGAGATAAAAAGTTCAAAAGGTATGTGCGAACGTGCACTTTCGCGATTTGGTAAGCTATGTTCTGATTGGCCAATCTCAAAGGTTACCTGACGCGACCTCCCATAAGGTTTTGTTAGACTCAGTAGTGGAGTGTAGCGAAAAGTACTGAGGATAAGTTTACTTAGACTGGGGTAGAACAGGCTTTCAGCAAACCATGCTTGCCATAAAAGACATCTATGATTGTCGTAGTAGGCGATCTAACGGGATCAGAGCGTCAGGCTCGCTGACTTGTTTGACAAATATCATTGGTTCCCAGTTGCACAAATTGATGCTCATGCAGTTGATCACTGGACTGTCTGGTCCAGACTCGATTATTTACAGACCGTCCCCATATAGCTGGAATATTGCTGAGTGCGGTGTAAAACTCAACTCACTCATTCACTAAAATAAAAAACTTGTTCATGTTTTTAATTGAACTGTGTGTTATGTCTGGCAGGTATTCTTAGCAAGAGGAAATGTTCCTGCAGAGAACTACAACTTCTTCATAGATATATTACTGAATACAATTAGGTGTGTACCAATTATGTGTGCCTCTTATATCTGTCCTCTATCACTGTAAAGAAGTTTACTCACCATCTGGTTCTATCATATCATATTAATGTGAAGACAGGATGGATTATGTATAGTAAGGATGGATTATGTATAGTAAGGATGGATTATGTATAGTAATTCAAACTAATCATGTGTTCCTTAATTTCATTTGAGGTGTATACATTATGAAGGGCTGTGCTCAGACATTAGGTATACTTGTGGAATACAATTATCTTCGCACTAGTTTGAAAACCATAATTAGTCTACACCCAACCTTTAGAGTCCAATAGACTGAGCCTGTCTGTTGATGTCCTTTTCAATAAATGTTAGTGTTAATGTATGTATATTTATAGACAAGGCTTAGAAGACAGGATGTGATTTTCTGGACCTTGACTTTAGACTAGTGGCTAAATGAACAAACTGTTATTTACCTTTGAAACATATTTTGTTTAAGTTAGATATCACCAGTGGTGTTATATCTATATGAGATTGAATTCTCTACTTAGTTTTGAAAGTTTTAGCAGGTAATGTCATTAACTTACAGAAAATCATTCACTTCTACAAGACAAACTGTTAAATGGGTGATTGTTGTTTAATTTTCAGAGATGAAATTGCTGGATGCATTGAGAAGGCTTATGAAAGAATAGCACTGACTGAAGCAGGTCGCATGTTGTTCTTTGAGTCCCAGAAACCCATGAAGGAGTATGCCACACAGGTAGTTGTTTCTAACTGCATGATAACCCATGAAGATCAGGGTTAGAGTTGATCTTCAGCAACTTATGCTTGTCGCAAGAGGTAACTTACAAGATAGGGTGGTCAGGCTTGCTGAGTTGGTTGAAACACGTCTATTGCCTAGATCATTGGTTATGGTGTTGATGACAGGAGTGTTTGGTTCAGATTATTTGGAGGATATATCACTAAGTGCAACGTTCAACAGCAAACAAATAACCAGTCATTACTAAATCCTCACACAAAGGGGTAGGTACACAACTGTGAGTTTTTGTCCTAACAGATGTCTGATTATATGAAAATGATGTCAAACCTTTATATGCTCAGGGAAGAGAATGTTCTGCGGATCCATCGTTTTGATCTCACAGGGGTCATTCTGTTTATCATCTAAACCTAGGGCCTCCAAGTCCCGTGGCTTATTTTTCACTCTTACCCTTTCTCATCCCTGCATTTTGTAACACATGTCTCCACACGTTTCTGTGTGTTTATTGACATTTCATATTTGTTGCAGCGCAAGTGGACTGTAGGACCAGACAACTTTTTCAGTTTTTCTCATGACACAAAAGACACAGAGGAAGTTATTCCGGCAAAATTGCTCGCAGAACAGACGATAGAATACGCCAGGGAGTTAGAAATGATTGTCTAGTGAAAGCAATTTCATATATCTCTTGATCTGACTTTGTGTGCAAGTGCCAGGTTTACAGCTCACCAGGTTGTCACAGAGTTACCTCCACTTTGATGCAGGAGTCATCTCCCTTGTCAACTGGGCCCTGGAAGTAGACATTCAGTTGCTGCATATCATTATGTACAGAAGTGCTACTTGGGGCAGAGTACCTGCTTAACTTGCCCCAGTACTGTTCATTTTCATGTTACAGAGTAAGCCACACTGGTTATTTTTAACCAGCTGACAATCTGGAAATTGTTAACTCTTCGAGAAATATCATCTTTGGTTTGTTACAGTACTGGATTCACAGTTCATCCTGACAAATGTTCGTGATGAAGAGGTTATCTTTTGCTGAATGATACTATGTAATATTTTGTTTGTAATGGACACGGATAATAAACCAATTCAAACTGTTGTTTACTGTGATTCATTTATCATTGATTCAGTTCAACCTTTGTTGAAGCACTTAATCTGCCCCTTGTGAGGTCATCCTAATCTCCGCTCTTCCAGCCTACACACGCACGCACGCACACATACAAACAGAGATGCACACACGAACACGCAGGCGCACACACATTCGCACACGCATGCACACATACAGGCACACGCACACACACACATACAGAGGCATGCACACACACAGGCACACACAGCAGACACACAGAGACCACACACAGAGACCACACACAGAGCACTCACAGAGGTAATATAAATTCCAGTAATTCGTTTAAGGCAGGATTGTAATGTGTTTCTCGGGTCATCTTGGAGTTAATTTCCTGCCAACATCTGCTAATCAGTTTGGAGTTCTACATATCAGTCCAGAATTGACTAAACTGTTGATAGAAGAAAGTTTAGCATATGGAATGTTTGAATGTATTTTTGTCATATTCTGCATTACGAATTCGCAAGATAATGCATTTTACCCACCATTATCTGTTGTAACATGTTTGCTTTTGAGGAAACAATATATTTTTCTTTTTTTTAAAAAAGAAATAACTGCACAGAAATGCCAGTGTGACCAGCTGTATATTTTTATGCACCATCTGGGTTCAGAAATACGTAACACAAGTGTTGTTAGGACTGAATCTTACTACACCACAGGAACAACTCCCAAGAATTCAGACTTGGAGACATGCAGTATCAAGACTGAATTCCAAAACGCCCTAACATTTAGAATGGGTCCCCGTGATCGTCTGCTTACCGTACATAGCTACACTGTAAAATGGTGGTCAGGCACTCAGTTGACTGGGTAGCAACGTATTTACTTCAGTGATGTAGGTCGTTCATGTAAATCACGTGATAGTCTGGTCCAGCATTAAACAAAGAAATCGTGACCCCGAAGGTGGTTCTTGCTGTCTGGGTGAAAATCATTAGGACCCTACTTTTGAAACGTTCATAGCCCTGAGAATTCTTAACTTTGATCGTATCCAATGTGTTAGGAAGTGGGCCTAATAGGCCAGGAGCATTAGACACGGCATTGGAAAAAAAATAGTAGAAAGCTGGATTTTTCAGGAAAGCTTCAGAACATCATTGCCATGTGCAAAGTACAAAGTTAATGACAAAATATCTGTGTGTATAATCATTTTAATGATTTTGGCGGCCATTTTGAAATTGGCGGCCATCTTGGAAATGCCACAAGGTAGAATTTCTCTTTAGTTTACCATTTTTGAAAAAGGTTCGATCTTACACATGATTGTTGTTGAAAAGGATTGACAAACCCTCAATACTATCTAAATATAAAGCTTAGCAACCTAACGGGCTAACGCGAAAAAACATGACTGGCTACGGGCTTGGCATAATGGCTGGTGCTGTTACTAAATGACCAGGTGAGCTACCTGCCTACTGCCACTTCATCTCTGCAGCGCTAAAACCGCAAATGAAGCTAGTCTATATTCACACACACGCACACACGCACGCACGCACGCACGCACGCACACACACATATATTCGGAGACTAAGCATTAGTCTAGTGAGTCTGTTCACTATAATCACAAAAGCCACCTGCTCACTCGGTTCATTCACAAGGGTAGATTCGGTTAAATGAGACAGGTGTCTAGATGAAAGGGAATGCCAGGGTATTGTTTAACGACAATGAACATTGATCCGACACCACATAGACAGTGTTATTTGACAATGAACATTTGTGCGACTCAACATTCACAATATTCAAGAAGCTAAAACAAACGCTCCGACAGAGGATTATCATAGCTTTACCCTCGAGCATAAGCTCAAGTCCGTGAGTGAGTGATATTGTTTAATCCCCAACGATTCTGAAACAGGTCCTGGGCACAACATGGTTTGTAGAACACATGATAACATAATGATTGTTATCCCCTAAATGCATAGACCCGAGGAGATCAGGTGAACTGATCTTCAGCACCCTAGGCTTGCCTGAAGGGGCGATAAACGGGATCGTGCGGTCAGACTCACTGACTTGGCTGACCCAGTTGCGTAGATCGATGTTCATGATCAGACTGGATTGTCTGGTCCAGACTCGATTATTTACAGACCGCCTCTTTACAATTGGAATATAGCTGAATGCTACCTTAAAAACCTACCAACCAACTCGAAACGTGTGACGCAGAATCTGTTGCAGAATCTGTTCCTTAGAACAATCTTCACCCTGCCATAAATGTGTCAGGCTATTCGAAAGACATCCTGTATAATCTGGGGTATTTTATCGTCATTCTTTAGGATAAAACCATGAAATCAATTCGATGAATGCCTTGTCGGAACAGAAGCCCAGATTTTCATATCCCTAACATCACAGAAATTCATGAGAGCCTAGAGAGATAGGAGATTCAGAACCCGACGAAATCTGCTTCATGTAGTGATATGCATTACAGAATGGGCAGGGCGGAAGGGAAAGTAATGTTGAGGGACAATGAGACTGTCTAATCCTTGTACATAGGCCATGATAGTGTAAGCAAAGTCACTGAATGTGTACTGCACTGACCAAGTATATGAGATGATCAGATTTGGAATGAAAATCCATATCCATAGCTTTTGAATTAGCTCCTGATATTTTGTGACGCTGTGTAGCATGCCTTGCTTCAGATTTATTCCCCACCGGCGCACAATCTTTTAGGATAGGACCCTCGGGCAATGACTGGTTCTTTGAGATGAAAACATTTCATAAGTGTGTATTGTGCAACATTCTGGACAGGGGAATACAATGTATTGCAACACAACGGCTTCCTTCCTCTATGTAGTATTCAATTCTTTTATTTTATTTCCCTGTTTAAACACACACCTGAGGTACTAGATGTCATGGCTGCAGTTCCAGTAACGAATTGATGAATGATCTGAGATGTGTATTTTTATGACATATTTCTTTTGTCATATAAGTGTTTATATGAATAAAAAAAGGGAATACTATTTGAGAGAAGATAATGCTGGTAATATTCTCACACCGCAGGCCTTGTAAAAAGATAATACTATATTTTTTAATAGTTTGAAAGTTTTATGTTTATATTACTTGATAGATAGGTCAGCTTTCAGGGACCGACCGAGGGTTTTGAAAATTTAGTGAGGAGCGGACAAGTCACAATTTGCTATGTAAAAATCTGTATGTATAATTTCCAACGGAAATATGAAATAATTGGAATGAAAATAGTTTTAGATCTGTTTTCTCCCCTCTCCAATGACAAAAACGTTGTCTTCCATCAGTCCTGAACACGACGACCCTCTATCAGTCACGTCGCTGCCAACAACGTGTAGTTCGGGTCCATGTCAGTCTCCGTCGGCCATGCAACTATCCACGTAGGGTTGGTATGCTGTAATACAGCGTCTACTCATCAACAGTCTGTCGACTGGTTCTATGACCTTAGGCATTCGTCATTGATGACGTCTTTGTGAGGAATCGTTTTCGGAGGTGTAAGGTGCGCAGAAACCGATCTTCGGTAATGGCAATAACTCTGGGTCTTCTTGATCTTGGTGTGTTCTGCCCAGTTTGTCGGATATGTTGCATCACGTTGGTTACAGTAACATGTGAGCAACCGAAGATTCTTGCAATGAGGGCGTGGATGGCCCTGAGCTGGGCCATTCCGATGGCCTGTTCTCTCTTTGAAGCTGGTGTGGTGTTTCTTTGCGTTTTTCTATTGCAGAGAATGGACATGCCTTTAAATCCATTTTGATAACCGGCATGCGCGCGCAGTTTTCATATCATAACGACTCACATGATTTTGATCTTTTCGCATTTTTACATCTTAACATGCAAACCATGCAATTCAAGTGTTATATCGAAGGTTGCTTCATTCTAACAATGTGCTTTCATTGGTTTGCGGACCTAGAGACTACTTTTCATTCTAACTATTTCATTTTTATACTTGTAAAGTTTCTTTTGGCGGTTAGTATATATTCGCAACACAACCAGGTTGACATGTAAGTGATCCTTCCTCGGTGGTTCAACTTTGTTAATTCAAACGCTTGAACTTTCCAAAAAATACATTTTGGGGAACTGAGGTTCGACTATTTTGACCAAACACACTTAGAACGGCAGGGAACTATTATTTCTTGATATTACTTAATGTTTCTAGTACAGGCCATATTTCAAGAAATAAGTGCCATTATTAACTGAATTATCAGTTACCAATATGATCTTAGCTTCCATGGAATTAGTTTTTATTACATTTGGCGAAAAAAGACGCCCATGTCCAAAATACTTGGTATAATATTAAAGATACGTTCTAAAATTTAAAATTCGCGCTCAGCATACTCGCGTGTGTTCGACAACATAAATCATTATCTCCCTTGAAAATACTCGCGCTAGTCCCGTTACAAGGAAAATGGCGTAGTTTTGTTTTGATTCGCGAGACTGTACTTTGTTTTCATCATAACTGTACAGCTCTTACCAGGGAATCAAGATGCCTTGGTACAAATTAATTCCAGAGTCTTGGAAAAAGAGAGCATGTAGATATCTTCTCCAAAGATATGTTGGTCATTTCTTGAAAGAAAAGCTGTCTTTGGATCAGCTGAGCGTTGATTTGTACAGTGGAAAAGGTGTCATCAAAGAGCTAAATTTAGATGTCGAGGTAAGATAATGAGAAAACTATCAAGGGCAGTTTTCCTGATTTTATGTCAAGACATATCCCGTTTGATTTCACTCGTACAACCAATACAGTTGACAATAACAACAAAATCGTATCACATCAGTACTCGACCTTTAGCTTCGTTTGTTTACTTTTGTGTCATGGCTCTTGCGGAGTAATATGTAATATATTCTCTTTGTTTCCAACATTATTTCGCCTTAGACAAGTTGTAGTCTCAACACGATCATAACTAATGACTATTGGAATATATTATTCGTAGTTTTGTTGCAAAATTAAGCAATGCCAGGAAGAAAATAAAAGTGTTGTGACGAAGGCCAGAAAGTGACATATTGCCAATATGTCACGAATCTTTTGTTCTGAAACATGTTAAAATAACGTGATTATTAAACAGCTAGTTGATAAATGCACTATATGTCATTATTTTCATCTCAGAATAGTAACATACGTCATCTTTTTTATGTTGTGGTTTGATTGCAACTTGCCAGCAGTAATGTCTATGCTGTTACCCCACAAATTCAAATTTTGTTGAATTAAGATTTTGTGTTCTTGAAATGTGCATTTTTTACCATGAATAACGGTTAAAATAGTAAGGGTATTAAAGCTGTCAAGCCAGTTCCTGCCAAAAATGTTTTTATCAGCATATTATGTGTATATTTTCTGATTTGAATAAACAATGATGCAAACAAGTATTTACATCATGAAATGGATTATAAAGAGATTCAGTATAATGCATGTAAATGTATGTGAACCTTTGATAGCCAGCTATGCTGACACAGATGACTGACTCTGTGAACAAAGAAAACAAAGGGAATGTCTCAACTGTCCTACTGAATAATGTTGACAGTTTGTTTTACCTGCTTACTCTTCATCATGTTTATCATGTGCTATTTATGCAAGTAAGCATGGACAAAACGTAAATAGTTTCCGTAAAAAAAATATGAATGAATTTAGGGGATACATCAGATTAATGTTGGGTACTTTTATGGTATGTACATCTATAAGTCTTTCCACATCATTATCATAGAATCGTCATGATATGGCTGTTGTGACATTAAATCTTAACTCACTTACTCATTATCTTAGAAAATTTAAGTGAGTAATGCATACAGTTTGATCTCATAAAGGCATCCTCCCCAGCAAACTCTCATCATGACTAATCAGTCTGACTGTACAAGCTGTATGTCATTGTGACCCAGTGATACCAAGGTCATGAATCTCACGTGTCATCAGAACTACTTCCTCAGTGATAATGCTGGAAAATTGATATAATGGAAAGCAACATGACAGACACTAGTAGCTGTATGTCACTGTGACCCAGTCATATCATATCATATATCATGAATCTCTAACTTCATCAAAACTAATTTCTTATGTGTTAATTGCTGTCATTGAAACATTATATGCTGAAAAACTAAAACATGCTAAGTATATGTATGGAAGTTAGGCATGCTGGTTTAAGAGAGGCTCAATCCCAGATCCCTATGCTTGTAAGTAAGAGTTGATTAAGAAGGAGATTATGTGTTTACATAACAGTGTGTCATGCATGATCTGGCTGATTGTGTCATGCTTTTACTGCATGACAAGTTGTTCATGCCATTGACCACTGGTTTATCTGGATTTCTATAAAACATAGTGTAGTCCTGTTTATATCATGATCAACTGGCATGCCCCATATCATTGTTATGCAACAATACAAGTCTTTATTACTTACAAGAGTGGAAATACATGTATTGGGGCTCATATTTTTTATACAATGACTGGGGGCAAAAATTTCACCTTGTCTTAGTGATGTGATGCCATGAACAACACTATGACGTTACATGTCCCCTGCTGCGTTGCGTTCTACATGCAGCAACAGCTGGTAGCCAGCCTATGTTTGAAAGTAGATTTGGGTTTATTTTCCTCAATTCGACTTCAGTAATAAACAGAATATCACATTCATGCCCATAACATACTATGTTTATGACACTCATGTCTAAATATCAGTGTATCCCCCACTCTTTCTCGAGAAATACCAACATTTAGGCACTCAAATCATAAGTACAGTATGACATGGGCACTCATATACTAGTAATATCCTCTCTATATGTAGTCATTCTCTCAAATACAGACCACAAACTAGATTCTTATTGCCATTATTAAGTCTAATTGATATGGATCTGAAATGCTCTAGTAATACTGGACAGACATTTTAAAACTGTGTTGTTGATTATGCCAATATCCCAGTATACCAAGTGATTACTGCTGCACATCACTGATGAATTCTCTGACATATTCTCATTTCAAGCACTGCAACAACTAATCTCGTCAGTATTTTTATTCCACAAAAACTGTTTAGGCCTATGTCCATTTGGATGACATGTTTCTGGCTTGTTGACAGGTCCGTATCAGTGTTCACGATGGTGTTTCAAAGTAACAGGTCATTGGGTCCTGTAAGTTTCAGATGTCTGTGTTACCCACTGAAAAATCACAGGACCCACAGAATTAAGTTAAATAAACATTTTAGATTTAACATTTCTTATAATTGGCATTGAAATTATAAACATTATATGATAAACATTAGATTTCTAAACAGCAAACAAGTGTCACATGCCGCAAATAACAACTTCACACAAAGACATTGTGAAATGTTCAGGCAGACACTGGGACTGGCGGTTGATGATTTCTATCTGACCACTGGCGACATCTGCCAAATTTGTCAGAGGGTGAGACGCAATTCGTGACCACTGCCCTATGTCATGGCAGGTCTACAACAAATCACCCAGACCTTGATTCGATTTTCATCATTGGACCCTCAATTCGATCATTTTCAATTTGATTTTGGATACAACTAAATCACCGCTAGAGTTATGTCGTTTCAGTCTGTTTAATAAATCAGTACATATTATGTAAACACGAGACCTGGATTCCTGAACACATAACTGCAAGAACAGTTGACCTGGACCCATAAACTAACCCACAAACTATGTTATCATCCAAAGTTGGATTTCCTGTTATACCCACTGGCATTCAAATTGCTGTGCTCATGTTTGTCTCTGAGAATAGTTTGATGATGCACAAAAATATGTTTTAAACCATTAGAGTAGGTGGAATTTATCTCATTTACCACTAAATGAATCAAAGTCAGTATTATCTGTATAAATTTTAGTCTTGCCACCAGGGCATACTGAAGATATTTCTTCCATGCCATTTCAGTATTTAACACAAATTAAGCACAATTTTTATCTCTCAGTTCATATTTCAGGGCAGTTTCTAAACTTTCAGATAATGGTTTACTCAAAGTAAGGATATTGCCATCACACAGTAAACTGTTCAAATCATAACTGGTCTTGTTCATGACATTGTCACTTTGATATAAATTCTTGTGGAAGATTTTTGTTTCTCCATAGTTTGACTCTCCTAAGTGAAAACAACTCCATTGGGCTTTTTGATATGAGTTATTACTTTGCATACAAAATTTTTCATATGTAGACACCAAAAATACCTTGTTACTTTTTCTCCATTTTAAACCCATCATGATCTTTAAAAAAATACCTTCCATTTTACGTTTTCTCATGTCTTCTGTTTCATGTTTAATTGTTCTAACAATCTGACATTGATATTAAAGTCACTATTAAGTCTTTCTATCATTTCTATTAGTATGTTTTCTTTCTTATTTTGTTCCCTTTTTAATATGAAGAAATTGTGTTACTTCTTACTTCCATTAACACTAAATAATTATCAACTACCTTGACATCTGTAGAAAATGTTTCAAAGAATCTTGTTCATGCTATCAGACCAGTGGACACAAACAGTTTTGTCACATGTATATAGTATTTATTGATGTGTGCATGAATTTTTATTGAAATGAGGATTCAAATTGACTTCCAGATTGATCAGCCACTCTCCTTCCTCTGCATGTATACTGATAAGGATTCATGTGTACAAGAATACATTTTATTACTCCTCCATTGACGATATCACTGTTTAATAATTTTACATTGTTATTATACATTGTAAAATAACATCAGGTTATGCTGTACGTATGAAGTCAAAGAGACTCACAGTTATGACATCACAATGCTAATACCTCTGTCACTATAGTGTTAGACCTGGCTTGACTTGCTTAAAGCTGACCATACTCATTGAATTCTTAGGAAAGAAGTCCTTCGCTTAATATCATTTTGCTAGTGTTGGGAGAGTACTAAATAAAATACTAAACCATGTCCCGTATAGTACTATATTTATGAAACGTGTCAATAGTATCGGTATCTTACTCACTTTCGTTTGTTAGATACCTAACCATTCACTCATTTCATAAATATGGTATTACACAGGTTATCATTTAGTATTCTCTGTATGTCTTCTTGTAGCAAAGTGTAAAAGAATTGATTCATTGTTAAATAGATAACCCTTCACAAAGTACCACATCAGCCAGTAGATAAGCTGGCCAGTATCCTGTCTGTTGAAGTAATGAACATTGCTTAAGGTTAAGGTTAAGTAGTTGTCTGTGCTGAAAGCTGTAGTTTCAGCGACGTTTACAAGATATCTATGGCATAGTGATACTCACCAGGTAATGCTATAAGGTGGGTGTAGATTGGAAAGGTTCAAGCCATTATGGTAGTAATTTCTCTCAAATGGTTTGGCCCTCAATAGTGGCCCATCTCTATTGATCTGACAAATAGTGACATTGATGCAGCCCTGTTGCTGTATCAGATTGTCACACCTGTCATAATATTGGAATGAAATGGATGGTGGATAATATGTTCATCGATAACAAAACTTCATAATTTGTTAATAATTGTGTTCATATATTTTGGCAAATAGTTCAAAACGTGTTTACAAATTTCCCTCACTCTTTAACATGCAACATCATTACAGGTTGATGTTATAGTCTCTGACATCACTGCAGTGATACTGTGTCACTCTTGCTGTATGACTGTTGCAGTTGTGAAAGGGGAATAAATTCACATTTTGTTAGACTATGACACCCTATTTTGATGTTTTGTTTTTGGTGATAGCTTTGACTCATGGTACTCAAACATATGTGCAAATAATGACATTTGACATTATTGAGGAGAAACTGCTAACAACGCTGTTTTATTTGAATTTTGGTATCTAGCTGTTCTTAGTATTAATGACTTTTTTTAATGACAGGCACTCAACGAGGCACTGGAGAGTGTCAACATCCCCCTTGAAATCGTGGATGGATTTATTGGCAGTATCTCAGTCTCCATCCCATGGACCTCGCTGCTAACAGACAGCACCACAGTAGAGGTCACTGGCCTCGAGCTCACAATACAACCCAAACAATGGGATGACAGTGGTAATGACCTAATGCCTATTGAGACTTTTAGTAGTTGCTGTTAAGGTGCCAGCTGCTGAACCATACCGTAGTTCCTCTATTTGATGCCTTGTCACCTGAGTACACAGGATGTATACTTGGGGCCTCTTGCACAAAGCAGTCTTAGCGCTGTGATGATCATGAGTCCCATGCTCTAACAGAGGTCTAAGAAGATATTAGCTCAGTAGTCACTTTGTGCATGTGGCCACAGTGCATATGCTCAGGACCAGAGTAGACTAAGTCTTCATCAGGCCATAATTGCCACAAAAAGGCGACTGTGCTTGTCGTAAGATGTGACTAACAGGATTGGGTGGTCAGACTTGCTGACTTGGTTGACACATCATCAGTTCCCAATTGGGTGACACATGTTCCCAGTTCCCAATAAATTCTCATGCGTTGATCACGGTATTGTGTGATCTAGACTCAATTATTTACAGACTGCTGAAATACAGCTGTGATATTGCTTTGTGTGGCATAAAACTAAACTCGCTCACCGATATACTCTGTCCAGACATTAGAAACTGGGTCTTTTTGGATGATGGGTCTCTGACAGAACCTAAGGTACATCTTTTGATGAAATCACATGAATGATATGTAATTATTACTCCTTTTGCTTCTAGTATCCTTCTCTTCTGATATAGTCTTGGATTCTGTAACATGTATATTGCCACAGTTACCATTAAGCAGAATACATCATATCTAATAGTAGACAGTCAGTGTAACACTGAAAGATACAAGCAGGACAGTTTGTGCCAATTTTTTCTACTGTTGTTTAACAGGGGAAATATGGTAATTTGATTGTTCTTCAAAGCCACTACTGTATATATATATATATGCCAGTGGCCTAAACCCATGGACATTATTTATGTTTTCAGTGTTTCTTCCTTAAACATACAAGGAATCTGATCATTGATTATTGTCCTGTTTTAGGCAAATTCCTTGGTATTGAAACCCCAGATAGTATTTCTCCGTTTTAAATTCTAGTAGGAGAGCACTTTTTAGTCTGAAATTTTATATTTACATGATCTCAGATGTTTGCTATCACCCGTCCAGTCATTGTGGTTCACATATGTACTGGAAGTCAGAGTTTTCAACCATGTCTTCACCCCCTTCGATTTTTATTTAAATCCTCAGGGTGTGTGCTTGAAAGAATGAGTGTCATGACATTAGTTTTACGCATCTTTTAGCAATATTCCAGCAATATCATGGCAGGGAATACCCAAAATCAGCTTCCAACATTTTAACCATTGCACCCAAGGCCCTATTTCACAAAGCTCTCAGAAGCCTAAGACCTTGTAACTTTTCTCGTAGCATTCATACCTCCTATGTTATAACATAGGAAGTACAAATACTACGAGAAACGTTACAAGATCTTAAGCTTGCAAGAGCATAGTAAAACAGTGAGTGAGTGAGTTTAGTTTTATGCTGCACTCAGCAATATTCCAGCTATGAAACAGGGCCCAGTTCCGGCGTGATGAAGAGATGCTTTTACTACTAGGTGGCCCAAAAGAGATCACTTGATATATCAGTATCAAGTTTACATTTAACATGTTTGAAAATGTGTAACCTACTGATAAAATATATTATTAGTTTCCTTCCCTACCTTGACAAGTTAATATTCTTAACTGGCCTGAAAAAAATTTAAAAAGACTCAGTCCAGGCAAACATGAGGTTGATTTGTGCTATTTCTTGTGACTACACTAACTACTAACAAAGTCATGGTTTAACCACATGCCACACAGAAACAACAACGCCCTGCTTTGAGCGTTATAATCATGGTTATATGTCTGAAACCAGTTTGTTATACTCACATCTAGTTCCTGAAATGAACATATATTACAGAATGCAAGGTTCATAAAGAATAATGATAAATTGTAATGAAAAGGTGCCTAGAGACTTTCTTTGGTTTTATGTAACTGTGGTAATGTAGTATTGCCATATATTCTGGACTTGCATGGGCTTTCTTGGATAAATTGTTTCAAGGCTTGCAGGACAGGCCATTCTTTGTTCTGGGTTAACATGGCTAGTACTTATCATAAGAAGATGAGCTCTGCCAATGTCTGAGCCGAATTCAGTTTTTTCCATGTTACCAGAACAGGTTTAGACCTAAGTAATTTTAAACCATAAATCTGGAAATTTATAACCAGCCTTGAGGAATTTGTTGAAGCCCTGGCTTACTAGGATGTGTTTAGTCCTAACCCTGACATAATCACATTGAAATCTTGGTATAAGACACTGTGATGTATTTGAAGGAGACAGCCTGGACACACTCTCCATGTTGAACAGCATGCACATGACATCCAGCATGCAGCTAGCTCAGGAAGTCCTCAAATCTGAGAAGCTGACAGAAGAAGCATCAGATGAAACCACGGGCTTTGAGGGAGTGCAGATGTTTGCCCAGACCATTGATGCAGGTTAGTGGATGCCATGGGTTGAAACGGCTTCAGATTTGAGGGAGTGCAGATGTTTGCCCAGACCATTGATGCAGGTTAGTGGATGCCATGGGTTGAAACGGCTTCAGATTTGAGGGAGTGCAGATGTTTGCCCAGACCATTGATGCAGGTTAGTGGATGCCATGGGTTGAAACGGCTTCAGATTTGAGGGAGTGCAGATGTTTGCCCAGACCATTGATGCAGGTTAGTGGATGCCATGGGTTGAAACGGCTTCAGATTTGAGGGAGTGCAGATGTTTGCCCAGACCATTGATGCAGGTTAGTGGATGCCATGGGTTGAAACGGCTTCAGATTTGAGGGAGTGCAGATGTTTGCCCAGACCATTGATGCAGGTTAGTGGATGCCATGGGTTGAAACGGCTTCAGATTTGAGGGAGTGCAGATGTTTGCCCAGACCATTGATGCAGGTTAGTGGATGCCATGGGTTGAAACGGCTTCAGATTTGAGGGAGTGCAGATGTTTGCCCAGACCATTGATGCAGGTTAGTGGATGCCATGGGTTGAAACAGCTTCAGATTTGAGGGAGTGCAGATGTTTGCCCAGACCATTGATGCAGGTTAGTGGATGCCATGGGTTGAAACGGCTTCAGATTTGAGGGAGTGATTTGAGGGAGTGCAGATGTTTGCACAGACCATTGATGCAGGTTAGTGGATGCCATGGGTTGAAACGGCTTCAGATTTGAGGGAGTGCAGATGTTTGCCCAGACCATTGATGCAGGTTAGTGGATGCCATGGGTTGAAACGGCTTCAGATTTGAGGGAGTGCAGATGTTTGCCCAGACCATTGATGCAGGTTAGTGGATGCCATGGGTTGAAACAGCTTCAGATTTGAGGGAGTGCAGATGTTTGCCCAGACCATTGATGCAGGTTAGTGGATGCCATGGGTTGAAACGGCTTCAGATTTGAGGGAGTGCAGATGTTTGCCCAGACCATTGATGCAGGTTAGTGGATGCCATGGGTTGAAACGGCTTCAGATTTGACATCCTGGATTTGTTGGTCAGACTTAATCGACATGGCATGTAGCTAATAATTATAATTCTAAATGTGAATTGCTCATAATATCAATCATTGGTTTGGCCTGGTCCAAACTTGATTACTTACTAAACACTGTCTTTTTTTAAAAAAGTCTAATGCTTCAGTTCAGTTGACTGCCTCACTATACAATGCGAATAGCAGCAAATATCAATAACTGCATTGAAATAGGTGAAAAATAAATATAGTTAGTAAAATCTACAACTGCCATATGTAATGTGTTTGTTGTGGCAGTCTGTCAAATGTCAGTGTCACTTTTATTGTGCTAATGGCATTCTCCTGAAATAATGTGTGTAATTCAATATGGAAAATGTTTGCAATATTGTATATCGACTTCATATTTGTTGCCCCAATTAAGCTTGCAAATAAAAATTTTCTTTTGTTATCAGTATGAGTGTAAAAGTCACTGTCATTATTGGTCACTGTGAATCCTGCGACAAATGTCTTATATCAATATTATCTTGAAAATATTATCTTAGATTTTCTAACTAAACTAAACACATATGTATACATATTCATACGGGGAAAGGTATTGGTTGGTTAGGGGACGTTCATAATTTATGGCAATTAGTGGCTTGTGTGGGTGTGTGGTGAGTAGAGAGTGTGATTATTTTAAGGTGGCGTCGCCCATCTTGTTCTAGGGAGGTAGGAAGGTCAACAGTTTTGTACACATGGACTAGGTTGGAGTCAGCAGTTTTGTGAATAAAACTATTAAATTATTATGCTTAAAAATTATGGGAAGGAGGGTGTCAATGATTTTATAATTTATTTTCAGGAGTAAGTTGCCCAAGTTAACATGTTCAATGTGTGTCACTCGAGTGACTGCTTATGTGGCTTGTAAACGGTGCTCCAAACATGCTGAATCTTGAGCATGTGACAGTCTAAGTAAACTTAGTCTCAGTACTTTTCGTTACACTCCACCACTGAGTCTAAAGAAAACCTCATGGGAACACAGCTTACCAAATCGCGAAAGTGGACATTCGCACATAACTTTTGAACTTTTTATCTCGAACAATTCCGAATGGTATTTAGCTTACACTCGCTTCCGCGTCATGCACACAGCGTACGTACAACCATGACAATGACAAGTATACTGTCACTCAAAATATTGTTTTTGGCAATATTCAAGGATGTTATCTTGCGGAAATATTAGCTAATGGTAACCATGTGAACAGAAACCCCAAAGCATATATACTGCAGGTCAAATAACTGTGTTATATGCAGATTTTTGTTCGTGGAGAGATCTGTGTCAGTGACCTGAATATTTTGAAAGTCCCTCCGATCCCTAAGTAATAGCCGTTGTCTGATTGTTTAAATCTATTTAACCGTATTGCATGTGATTGGGTGGTCATTGGTTGCTGAAAGGTTACCTGACCCGACCTTCTACTAGGTTTTGTTAGACTCAGCGGTGGAGTGTAACGAAATACACTGAGACTAAGTTTACTTAGACTGACTCAGCGGTGGAGTGTAGCGAAATACACTGAGACTAAGTTTACTTAGACTGACTCAGCGGTGGAGTGTAGCGAAATACACTGAGACTAAGTTTACTTAGACTGACTCAGCGGTGGAGTGTAGCGAAATACACTGAGACTAAGTTTACTTAGACTGACTCAGCGGTGGAGTGTAGCGAAATACATTGAGACTAAGTTTACTTAGACTGACTCAGCGGTGGAGTGTAACGAAATACACTGAGACTAAGTTTACTTAGACTGACTCAGCGGTGGAGTGTAGCGAAATACACTGAGACTAAGTTTACTTAGACTGACTCAGCGGTGGAGCGTAACGAAATACACTGAGACTAAGTTTACTTAGACTGACTCAGCGGTGGAGCGTAACGGAGTACACTGAGACTAAGTTTACTTAGACTGACTCAGCGGTGGAGCGTAACGGAGTACACTGAGACTAAGTTTACTTAGACTGACTCAGCGGTGGAGCGTAACGGAGTACACTGAGACTAAGTTTACTTAGACTGACTCAGCGGTGGAGCGTAACGGAGTACACTGAGACTAAGTTTACTTAGACTGACTCAGCGGTGGAGTGTAACGAAATACACTGAGACTAAGTTTACTTAGACTGAGTATGTGAAGAACACAGATTTCTGATTGGTTACTGTTAACTCCCTGTTAGTCATTTTTTCTGTCATTCAAAGTTGTAATTGTAATTGGTAGTGGAAGTATCTGTCATGTGTAAAATGATGGAGTAGGCAGACACTACATGTGATTATCAGGGATTTACCTTGAGTCCTGTATTGGAGGGTCCTTTGGATGCATGCTCATAAAAGGACAAGAAAATGGGGTCATAGACACTTAAATATCATTATTAATTCTGTTATTGTATTGTGTATCATGATCAACACATAAATTGTTGCAGTAATGAATACCATATACCAACTAGTATTAAATTCAGTGAGAACTTATTGTTAGTAGATTAGATTATATTTTTGTAAAATATTTGGACTTTTTCTGTGCCCCTCTGGATGAACTGATAAATTTCTGTGCATCCACAGTCGATTTTTATGTGTATAGGATGCAAGAATTCACACCCAGTAAATCCCTGGATTATATTCGCAGGTTTATGTTTTGCTCCAGTGCATCAAAATTGAAGAGAAAAAATAGTTATGTTGTTTCTGATATTAAATAATACATTGACTGTTGTTACTATTGTCTGATTGAGAATGGCAATACTGCTGGATACTATATTAGTGGTTCATGTAGATGACTGTATGTTCCAGTTCTGTCCAGGATAAAGATGTCCTTCGTGGAGACCACCATCAGGCTAGAGCATCTCCACAAGGGTGCAGACAGAGGAGTTGCTCTGGAGCTCAAGGTTGAAAGGTATGCTGTTGCCTGCATGTGTAGTATGTGAGAACCAGAGATAATTCAGTCTTATTGACTGATCCTGGCAATAACTGACTAGACAGTTACTATGGTTACATGGACATGTCACATTTTGGTAAAAATTGTCATTGTCACTATATGGTTCCATTGTCAGTGAGTGAGTGAGTGAGTGAGTGAGTTTAGTTTTATACTGCAGCAATATTCCAGCTTTTACGGCAGCGGTATGTAAGTAATCTAGTCTGGACCAGACAATCCAGTGATCAACAGCATGAGCATCAATCTGCACAGTTGGGATATGATGGCATGTGTCCACCAAGTCAGCAAACCTGACCACCCAATCCTTTTAGTCCCCACTTACAATAAGCTTAGTTGCCATTTCTGAGTGAGTGAGTGAGTGAGTGAGTGAGTGGGGTTTCGTGCCACTTTTAGCAATATTCCAGCAATATTATGGTGGAGTACACCACAAATGGACTTCACACATTGTACCCATGTGGGAACCAGTTTCTTCAGTTTGACAAGCGGATACTTTAACCATTAGAACTACCCCACTGTCCCCCATTTTCAGTGAATGTTTTTATGCATATCTGTTTTCTTTGATTGGCAGTCCAGAAGTTGGGTAGACACCGACATTAGAATCTATTTTGAAATGTGACCTGTACAAAACAAAGAAGTTGCATATCCAAAAAGTATCCCCATCCTACATATCTGTTTGTTAAGTTGATAAACATGTTACAATGATGCCATGCTTGCCACATGAAAGTTTAAAGAGTTAAAAAAGCCATACTCCCTTCATGAAAAAAAGCCATACTCCCTTCATGAAATTTGTGCCAATTCTACAGTCCCATGGTGTTGAAAGGTTCTATGCTGTTGAAGGTTATTGAATGTGAAACAAAAGAAATATTGGTGTGGCTGCGTTTGAGATTTTGGGAAGAATATTTTGGATGATCGAGTTTGAACATCCTGGAACAGTCGATAATGCCCTTTGTCAAACTGCTTGAAATATATCTATATAGGTTTGCTTTCATTGTCTGTTGTCAGGATGGAATATTTTGACGACATTGCCACTGAGCAGGATGGTAGTCCTGTTGATGATCCAGTAGGAAGTTTGTCTGAGCCAGCTGGCATTGCTCACAAGAACATCCATATTATGGGGGTGTCACTGTTCTTTGATGAGTTCTTCAGAGACCCCTGCCAGCACCAAGGGCCCGACTCACCTGAGCTGTCACCAAGAGTAAGACATTCAAGCAAATGTATATGCTGAATGAGTGTTGTGAGAAACAATAGTGAGCGATATAACAACATTCCACAGATAATGTTATTCTACAGTAAATCTGGAAAACACAGACTGTTCACATTAACCTGTCATGAAGCAGATTTCTCAAGATCAGGAGAACTAGTAAACAGAATGGCAACTTTTATTTGAGATTGTGCAATGACATAATATTTTTATTCCAAATATGCAAAACGGAGAAAGTGAGTGAGTGAGGTCTGTTTTCCGCTGCACCCAGCAATATTCCGGCTATATGGTGGTCTTCTGTAAATAATGGAGTCTGGACTTGACAATCCAGTGATCAACAGCATGAGCACCTATCTAAGCAAGTGGTATACAATGACATGTCAAAATGAAGAAAGGAAATTCAAAAATGTCGAATAGTTGTTCAAGATTGGACTCTGGAAAAAAATTTTTCCTTTGCATCTGTTAATCCCATGGAAGGAAAGAGACAAATAGACAAATTTTGGCATTCATGATCACTCAACCTTTAACTGTTGTTGTATATGCCCTGAAATAACCTTCACAAGGTTTCATTATTACAAAATACATTTACACTTTTGATTGATCATCTTTCTTTCAGTATCTGTCATGTGATCTTGTGTCATGTGTCCTCAGATACTTGTGTAGCAGTAGAAAGCACTAAGATCAGTTATAACAGACTGCATCTTCATGGAAGCTTTCGTTTATTGGTACCTATGAATATCCATGTTGATATTGATCTTCAGCAAACAATCTTCAGAAAAGATGTGACTAACAGAATCGGGTGGTCACCCTTCCAACATGTCATCATATTCCATTTGTTTAGATCAACATCAATTATTATAGTTTCTGGAACGACAAGTTTTCTTAGCTGTTGGGAGTCATGTTGATTCATGGGAGTTAGGTCCCTTGTGGACCAGATGCTTGGAATAAGCGTGAAATGTGTGCAATGTGGTCCTTGCCAATTTTCCAAGTCATGGTGTACTCTGATGCATCTGTGATGCCAGTGTGTACAGGTGAAAGGGGGAAAGTCTGTGTTGTTATGATTGTGAGATCTGCGATCATTGGCCCCATGAGAGGATTGAAGGACTTCTGTGTTATGTAATGTGTGAATGTTATATAATGTGCGAATTCAAAATGCAAATTGACTGGAATCTGGTCTCATGGTGTTCCTCGATCTTGGAAACATTACCGTTTCTGAAATGTAAAGTTTCATTTTGTGCAAGATGCAAGGCATGTTTGGCCCTACATTATTACACAGAAGCTAACAAATATAAGAAATGTGATGTATCTCAGTACTTTCAGTTGTTCACTTGGTAATTGTCAATGTTATTTCGTATTTTAGCTGTACGATTCTACAGTGAGTTCAATGTACAAGAGCACAGCGGAGAATTTGGTCAGCCAAAGTATCACCACACAGCCTAAGTCTCTGGGGGCATCCCTTGTGTCTGGATCTCAGCCCATTCAGGTGGCAGTGTTCTCTGGCAGACAGGAACTCAAGGCCAAGCTCAAACAAGTGGACACACTACCTGGACCAAAGGTATCAGTTGTTGAGTAGTATGTGTTATGTGTGTACACCAAAACCTTGTGGATAAGGACTTGTTGAGCAGGAAACTGTACTATTCAGAATATTGCTGCTGAAAAGATTATTTTGTATCCATCATTTGTAATCTTGCAGATTTCACATGGAGTGCTATCATCAGTATTAATGGGTCCCAGTGTAGCAATGTAGCCTTAGAGGACAGGGCCCAGAACCAAAAAAAGTTCGTAATTGTGACATTCCTAGGCCTATGACAAACTAAAGAGTCACGACTGGTCATAAGGCTACCAATATTTTGCAGATCAGGAAAATGTAAGAGAACCTTTATGCTAATCTTTAGCTGCATCATGTTTAGCACAGCTCTTTAAGTCTGTTCAAGTTGTCAACATATGTCACATCATCACATTCCAGCTGAATTAATGATTGCAAATATATTTCAGCTTGAGCTTGACTGTCAGCTTGGAGCCCTTCATTTGTTGTTATCACCCAGACAGCTCCATGGGATTCTAGAGATATTCAGTGGTCTTGCTTCCCCAGGTGAGTGACCATGACAGGTCCACTTACTTTGTTTCTGTTCCTCACTGTGTTATGAAATTGAAAGAGGTTTGCAATGAAACAAATTACTGACATCAGGCAACTGCATAATTATAAATAATAACTTTATTCTGAAGAGATACATGTTTACATTGAAAATTATGTTTTAACCTTCTGGTGGATGCCCCTGTGTATCTTTCAGCTAACAGTGATGATTCCAATGGCAAGAAACGGTCCAGCAAAGACAAGCCTATGAAGGCTGCTGACTTCCAGCGAGTGGAGTATGAGCTACAGCGCCATCTACAGACCGGGAGGATGGAGCATCACCTGGCCCATCTGGCACCACAAACACCAGTGTTCATGCAGGAGGACATCATGATGGAATCTATAGGTGAGAATCATACAGTAATCTGTAACCATAGAAGTCAATTTTTATTTCATTTTACGATTTTCGAACCCTTGTTCATACTGTTAAAAACCTACCTTTGCTTGTTTCATCAAGCCAGTATGGTAATATGCTCATTTTTTGGGCCAATGAAAACTTTCAAATGGACCATCCTTTGAGTTGTCAAGGATTAGATACTGGTTTGGTTTGAATTATGTATGTGCATTGGCTTGGAAGCTTTGATTCCTCCTGAGTCCTTCTGCAGATGAGCTGAAAGATGAAGACCTGTACTACTCCATGCATGGTGGGGTTCGAGATTCGGCTCAGTCTGAGATGGAGTCCTCCTTCTCCAGCAACTACAGTGGGAGCACCACCAAGACTGCCACCACAGCAACTTGTAAGCCTTCTTTCAGTACATACAATGTGCCATTCTCACTTCTTACCTGTATATTATGTGAATGATCAAAACGGACTCCTAGGAAATCGGGAGGGCCAATGGGAATCCCTGGACATAGTGCATGTTATCCCCAATTGGAACAGATTTTCACAGTTACTGTTATAGAGAGAGAATCCCGCTACAAAGTGGATGTTTTCAGGACATGAATGCCTAGATGGAGTTTGATATTGGAAACAGCATTACAATGTGGTAGACAGTTGTGTCCCTTGTCATGCTTTTCTTGACTTTGTGCACAATGAGGACCCAGTGGGGACAAATGTTCTCAGAAGCTGTCAAAGATATGGAAACTAAACTTGGTGTGTGTTTTCACAACATGAATGCCTTGATGGAGTTTGAAAACAGAAATCCTGTTAAAATTTGTTATGGTCCCCTGTGATCTCCTCTTATGCTGAAGTAGAAGTATTCCTCGCAGTAGTCATTTAACAGCATATGTGTCACTGTCAGTTGAAAGGAAAACTGATGTATTGTGTGATTAAGTTAGAAAGTTAGATAATTTGGGTTGGTTTCATGCTTATGACCTCTTACGAAAATTTGGTATTTGAATTAATGTTTGTATTGAAATACCATAAGTTGACACATTTTTTTACACAAGTTGATTTGAATTTTTTTATTCATTTTGTATCTGACTGTTATTTAATACTTTTCAGCATTCCCCAGAAGTGAGTCTACAGATTACAGAAGACAAACTTCCTCATCAGCACCAAAGTCACCTAAAGGTACAAGTAGCAGATATCATGTGAAGAGGATAATCAGGGGACATAACTCTTAAGGCCTTTTTAGTTACATCGGCCATATTTCTGTTAATCCTGAAACGAATGATTATATGATCATATGATATCACTGACGGTTGTATTATGGGATACTATTTTGTGAATCTTCACAGCATTATACAACTGCTGTAAATGTGATATTCAGTTGACTTAGTCACATCCATCATAAACAGGGGTGGTGGGATAAAGCGTTCAACCTGGGTTCAAATCCCCACATTTGTACAATGTATAAAACCCATTTCTGGTGTTCCCTGTCATGATATTGTTGGAATATTGCTAAAAGCAGTGTAAAACTGAACTCAATCCTTCACTCCTTCACTCCTACACAAACAATGAAGTTTATGTCGAAAAGTCCTATAATGATATCCAGGTGTCTGTTCATTATCACCGTGGTGGGATAGCCCAGTGGGTATTGTATTTGCTTGTCATGCTACATGTCCAGATTCTATTCCCTGATTTGTAAGAAGCCTGTGTAGATCAGGTTAGAATTTGTCAGCAGAGTACCCATGCTTTTCTTAAGAGGCAACTGATAGCACCAGTTGGGTAATCTGGCCAACTTGGTTGATGTATGTCATCTTGACCCTTTTGTACTGATTGATAGTCCAGATGTCAGACATTGCTTTTCCTGATCTGGATTCATCCATATACATTTGGCCATATTGCAGAGTGCAGTATTAAAGAAAATGGAAGGAACAAATATCCATATTCTCATGATTGTTTATAACCAGACAGGGTGGAGAGGGGAAGTGGGTACAGTGAGCAGGGTAATCCATTTGCTTGAAAAACTGAAGGCCCAGGTTCCTTCAATGCCTATGATTTGTAAAGCCTGTTGCTGTTGTCACATTAATGGCATTGCTGGAATTTTTGCTGAAAGTGGCATATAACATGACTCATTGCTCATTGTCAGCTTGGCTCTATCTGCAGATCACATACAGAAACTGCTGGACGACCCGTCAGCGGAACTAAGCAGATACAGACTCAAGCTGAGCTTTATCTCCATCAACCTCCTCCATGAGAACCCCACCTCCACCCCAGGGGACCACTTCTCCCCTGAGGTGCCCGCCTCAGAGAAACTGAAGACTATCTCGGACACCTACTTCACTAAGGCAAAGTTGATTGCCTTCAGCGGCATGACGTCCACATTGAAGGATCTGAGAGAGAAATTCTCCACAGCGTTGCCATATGATCACATTGGGTGAGTTGGTAATGCTTACAATGTGATGAATGTAAAAAAATGTAGAGGTTACTAAAATAACTATTCACTCAGGGGCAGGTAACTGTAACTGGAACACTATGCCCCATTTGATTCCGGAGAAAGCAGTCCAAATTTGGACTCTATTTCATAAATGAGTAGTGCTGTCAGTGGACTTTTACTTGTCATTAGCACAGTTAGTAGTTTTGGTAAACTTTTAAGGATTTGATATGATGATGAAGTCAAAACTAAGGCTCTGTTACATACATGTAGATAGTTTGAGTTGATATATGAGTCAATGTAAGTATTTGTTTTTGTTGCTTGTGTTTTCACCACAGTTATATTCCTGTTGTATACACCATTTACCACATCATTGATTATGTTTTGTGACTTCAGGATTCTAGGGAAGCCCCTGACCCTGGAGTGTGCCCAGAAGACGTCCCAGCATGTTCAGAGTCTATGTCTAGACGTGACCATCGGAATGTTTGAGGCAACTGAGTGTCTGTTTGACCGACGCAACTTCACTGCCTCCATGATGGGCTTCAGTCTACCCATTGACAACAAGCTGCCTGAGTACAGCCAGGTAAGGAGTCTAAGTTTGCTGTTTCTGGCTGAGGTCAGGTGTTACGAATAGACTTTTGGAAACCATGTGCCATTTCCATGTGCTGCCTAGACTCTAGGTACATGTAGACAACTGGAAGTGTCAATACATGCCTACCTCATATGTGAACTTCTGCCGTTATAACCCATGAAGATTGGGGCTAGAATTGATCTTCAGTAATCCATGCTTGTGGTAAGAAACGACTACAGGATTGGGTGGTTATGTTCGCTGACTGGGTTGACACATTCATTCTGTCCCAGTTGTGTAGACTTATGCTTGTGCTGTTGATCACAAGATTGTCTGGTCCAGACTCGATTATTTACAGACCACTGCCATTCAGTTGGAATATTGCTGAGTGCGGCATAAAACTAAACTCATTCACTCTGCTATTATACCCAGCTGAGAGGTTGTTCTTATCAACAAGTGAACATTGATGGGGCACTCAAGTTAGATTTAACAGTGTTCTGGAACTGTAGCTTTGTGAACAGAGCAATATTCTGTTATATTTTCAGGAGAACGATATCATTTTTATCCCCTGCAATGTGATTTAGAAAATGTGCTCTGTCGGTCCATGTGTGTGTTCATGCATATTTGTCTTTTTCGTGGAGGAACTTCAAAACCATTCACTATTTCCTCACCTAACGTGCCACACAGTTAGGTCTGTTGCTGTACTGGTGCTTTTTGGTAATTTTGAATTTCTGTATAAAATCATTTTTTTTCATTTCCTTGGCAACAAGTTTGACTTTGACTGAATTTTGTGGTAGTGTTCTTTTCTGGAGTAGAACTGTAAAACCGTTCAATATTTCTTTACCAAACTTGCCATATATGGAAAGGTCAGGTGGTGTACTAATGCATTTTGGTAGTTTTGGAATTCTGACTAAGATATTTTTGGTGTTTCCATGCCAACAAGTTTGACTTTGACTGAATGTGGTAGTAGTACTCATTTCTAGAGCAGAACATAAAAACCTTTCACTACTTTCTGTCCACTTTTCTATATACACACCAAAACATTTTATATTATTATAACTAGTAGGCATATTTGTGAGGAAAATTTTGCCATTGCGGGATACTGATGACTTCTTGTGAAACATGGCATGTAGTTTGAAGGTTTTGATGAAGAAGCTTCTGGTTGAATTGTTTTGCTGAGCCACTCTTTGTGAGCCACTCACTCAACATGATTATTTTCCTGTTGTGAACAATACTGACCTGTGTTCAGTGTCATTGAGAATGAGGTATTTTCATTTCATCTTTATTTTCATTTATTTTGTAGTTGTGTATTGTATGAAATTCTATGGTGTGAAATTCTATTATACCACATACAGAATATGAACTTTTCAGTGGTGCGCTTATTTTTTAATATGAACCTTGCTAACGAAACTACATTAACATACCCGTATGTCAATATTATGTGAGTGTAGGTGTGAGTGTTTGTGTCTCGAGACTATATTTTGTAACACTCCTCACCCTGTATGGTTATGATATATCATGGCAACCCATTCTTAAGTGTTGTCTCATGATTTCATTCATGAATTAAGTGTCCACACCATAGTAATATAATCTAGTACTATATTTGTGGTGTTCACCAACTTTTGTATAACCTATGTACACAACAAAGTCTTATCTCCTGTGTCAATATACAGCTCTGTAGAGAGTGTATACTTTGTGTACACATATCTGCAGTTGTTTCTGTGAGTGAGATGATGAATAAGGAGGTAAATCTATGTGTTGAATTCTGACGTATTAAATGTAGAAGTCAGACTCAGCGTAACAAAAGTACTAGAATCTGTACTTAACTGAGAAAATGCAACCCTAAATATTGCATGTTATAATTAAAAGCTTTCTAAATGGCATTGTGGGGATTAAAAGTTCAAATGGACAATTTAGAAGTTTCATGCTGAAATGCCCCATGATACTTCTTGCCATGTTTTATTGTGATAATTTTAAAGATTTGGGTTTTGTAAAAAGTGATATAGCAGATGACCCTGTCGCCCTAAATATCCACATATTATGTGTTATTTAATGATTTATTTTATGATTTATGTGATGTGAGCTGTTTGTCAGGTGCTTCCGTCTGACCCACCCTGACACAGGTGAGACGAAGGTCACCTGGTAGTGTGATCTCACCTGTAATCAACAGGGCATGGCAGGCACAATGGAAGGGATGGATTCTTCCACATACAGTACTGAATGTCAATGCTGACTACTTCTCCAAATATAATTTCTATTCCACAGCTGAACTGAAGAGCAGGTACGCCTATAATAGAGAATGAGATGAATGTCATATGCCCATGAGCTGGTACAGTTTCATGTGCTGTCCATATTCATAATGTCTATCCACAGTCAGCAATAGGAAAATAAAATTACAAATTTAAACCACACAACATATTTAAATTCATATCAGAGATTGAGAAGGGAAGAATAGAGTCTGATGTTGATGTTAATGTGGCCAGATGTTTCACTTAAAATATTAATGCTGTCACAGGAATTGTTTACCAATTCCTATTATCTTTCATAAAAAAACAGGGCCTGCAATACAATGGCAAGATACCTCACAGTATTGTTATTTTGGAAACTTAAAACTTAATTTCTGTATATAAAATGTATACCCCTTGTTTCAAAGCTGTTTCAGGATTGGGGGAAATAATGTGAACAAAAAAAACACAGGCTATTATAGTAATTCTCAAAATGTTCCAAATATAATCATGACTCAGACTTGGTCTCAGGATTCATATCAGACCTGGGCACTTAATGTCACAAATATTGCATACAGGTTATCTTACATCCTAGTTTATCATGAAAGTCTCATCATCAAAGCCCCAGCTGAATTCATGTACTGCATACTGTTTTCCGGGCCCATTTTAGATCTTGGGGTGACTCAGCTAGTCCTTCAGACACGCAGATGAAATCCGGGAAAACCCATTTGTAAGTCCAATATTGAAGTGACTGTTATTGAATGTATTGGCAGCCTGTTACACAGGTCTGCCTTGTCAACTCTCCACTTGGTAGCTGTATACCAGCACAGCTTGCTGACAACTATCTAACATTAGGGTCCCTTGTTACTGAGAGCTGTTTGCGTATTATTCAGCTGTGTTGGTTGTAGCAGGAGGTCATAGCTATTTATAGCGCTTCAGTTCCGGCTGGTCAATCCCTCATCAATATTACTCACACGCAGGTGGTACAGGTGTGCTTGAGAGTCCACATGAGTTTCCTTCACACATTCTTAAAAATTTCTCATTATTTGGTTCAGTTTTACTTGAAAGAATGTTGAAAATTCAAGATTAAGTACAAATATTCTTTGGTATTGTCATGGCCGTATTGCTTATTGTTCTGAAAATTATGAAAGTATGAAAGATTTTCCATTCTTCATAATTTTAGAATCATTTTTTAACATCCTGATATATTCTGTTATGCCATACTTTTAGATGCTTCATCATTTCATGTTCTTTCTTGTTTTCTTATGTTGATCATTTACTTCTCATGATGATGATGATGATGATGATGATGATGATGATGATGATGATGATTTGTACCATGTTAGTAGGTTGCACTCCAATCTGTCATTGTGTCACATGTGTGAAGATCTGTCCCAACGTGTTTAGTAATGCACACAGCTTTGATTTAAAGCATCTTGTCGTATATTTGGAATAATAACATTTGTCCATGTTACAATTAAGTATCTGTCTCTGTAGTAACATAAGAGTTGTACTTAAACACACTTGATGAGCTGACATGGAGGGCAATGGACTATACTAGCAACACAGCTTTCTCACACTGTGTTCATTCACCTCTGAATGAGACTACAGTAGTGTTAGGTATTTGGAAAATTTACATATTATCTAGGTATCAACTAGGCAAGCAAAGTGACCTGGGTCAGATGTTTGATATGAGCTTGTCATGAGCGCTCGAACCTCGTGTGTTTGCCCAGCGTCAACAATGGCAGCAACCAGCTGAGACATGTTGGGACTGTATTCAGGGACTGGTGGTGTTCTGTTCATTTCCTTGTAATCAACAATACTGACCGCTCCACCACTGCTCGCAACTAATACGATTCTAATAAGAAACACTGAGATTTACATAGATATTCATTGTATTTTACTGAGACTGAGCATACCTTACATTCTTGAAATGTGTACAAACATGATTGAATCATAGGTTTGTTCATTCCTCTAGAGCTTTTGACTGAGGGTACGTAGAGGATATAATATAAGTGCCCATCTCACGCTATGTTTACGACACGAGTGTTGATATTTCCCATTGAGTCGTAAACATAGTATGTCGGGGGCTCAAGTATAATATTCTGTTTCATACCGAAGTCATCAAGTTGAGGAAAATACACCCAAATCTACATTCAAACATGGGCTGACTTCATGCCGTCACCACATGTAGAACGCAAAGTGACAGAAGAACCGTGACATCATAGCATTGTTCATGACATCATGTCACCATTACAAAGTGATACTTTGCCTTAAGGCATCGTATGAAAAATATGAACCCAAATATGTTCAGCCTCGTAGGTAATAAATCCTGTAATTGTCCAACTTAAAATCTCAGCATGTTAGATATATCACATTTCATAATTTGTCACCCAAAGCCTCTTGTTTAACATATTTGAACCTCAAGCTTACAATCAAGCATGGCTGAATCAAGAGTTCCCTAATATGGTCACGTTGGTGGGGTGATAGATAAGCTGGCAATACAAATAACAAGGGAATTCTCCTACATCCTTTGCAGCTGGGTGTGCCAGTCAGTCGTAAATCCTGGCTTGAGTGCTGATATAATATGGCCCTGTGTTGTCTCTACTGTATTATACTTGTCAGTGCTGTATGACATATATCTGATAGACTTTCAGGTTGTCTTACTGTTCTGCATTGTAAACAATACAACAATTGAGAAAACTAGAACTAAGTTTTGTTGACATTCAAGAGGTAGAAAACTCCATCTCATGAACATTCCACACATTTGCTTTGGTCTTGTGGGTTAATGGGTATGCAAGTATTGCAATATTTTCAGAAAGTCAGTTAGTAACATTGCTAGCCATCTTATTTTTGCTCCCTAGATAGTTTCACCATTGAAAGGTAAAGGAGGAAAAATTGTGTATACGGTGACAAATTATTTGTGTGTGTTTTTTTTCTGCTATTTCTCAGTAAGGTTTGAGAACAGAGAAATAAGAATTATGCTTTTTATTCAGCATCACACTTTTGAATGCCACAGTAGGATCATATGACATGCCATAATCGGAATCAGTTGAACTGCTGCTGATGATCAATGTTTGAGAATTCCGGACATGTCATATTGATTCAGAAATCGTGTTCAGTAGTCCAGATGTTTCTGTTCATATCCCTGATCCACAGGTGTCACATCCATGGTACACACAGCAGTTTTTCAGTTTTACAAACATAGCAAGAGGAGTTAAAACAGTCAGATTTACCAATTGGTTTTAAGAATTTATTACCATAAGAATATAATTTTCCATTTATTACCATAAGAATATAAGAAAGTCTGTACATAATATCTGTTTACATACCAGTGTATACTCTACCACTTCTGGACAAAGGAACAGGCTTAAGATAGGCACAATGGACACCTTATGTTACTGATGATTGCTTTAAAACCATTAAAGGGGGACTGTGTTTTACAGTTGTCGGAATTTTAAGCACCAGGTTGTCACTGCATCATGGGATACAAATTCATGAGGTAATCATTAACCACAAGATTGAGATGCTGAAACAAGTACTGGTCAGTTTGTTTGAGGGTAGTCCCCCTTTAACATAATACCATGATTTGTCAGTTGCCAAGATAACCTAGATGGTCATTATGGAGATAAGCAAGGGTCATCTGTCCACGGTTGGCTGCCTTAGCTGCTTACACACTTATAATATCAGATATGTACATCTGTACACTATATACAAGCTAAAACATGAAAATAAAACTGTATAGTGTGGTATACAAAGTATATCAGAACAAAAATCAACTGGAATGTATATAATATTCAGCTATCTCTGGTCAATGCATACACACATAATTTGCCAGGGACCATTGTTCACCAATAGTCAATACGCATGTACATGATGTCGGAGAATTCGACTAGCACTTGATTGAGATCTCAGGCTGTACATGGTCGGTTCAGAATCAGACGTCGACTTGGATGAGGGGACTTTAAATTATCAATATTCATGAAACAAAGCCCCATTTGCCTCAAGGGTGGCTTGGTTCATGAATATTCATAAATTTCATTTACATGCCCTTTGGATTCATGCACCTGGCATAATAGGTCCAGGAAGTAGTTCCTGATTCACATTACATTCTGTCAAATATAAATACATTATTACCCAACATTTACACAGTTATTTTCAGAGTGAGTGTATTACTCCTGAATCGGATCTGGATATAGTCAAACATTTATAAACTGGTACAAAAATACTCTAATGTTATGATCACATAATCATGATGATTTCAACATTGAAATGTAATGAATTCATATTTCATTAAAAAATCTTTTAAAGTGAGGTAATGAGATGACAAGTTTTGGTAAAAATTCAGTTTGATTACTTGATGACAAACTATATCCTTACATGCATGTCCTAAATGTAGAAACATCCACATGCTGACTGTAGTGGTTAGGTTATAGTCATGTCAAATAACTTCACAACACTGAAAATATATTTTACATGTAGGATATCAAATGAGCAGGGCTTTTTTATTTTGAAGTATGACAGTTTCACCTGTTTTGTAGAAATGTCCATGGAAGGTAAATGCTCTGATATTTAATATCACAAGTCTTTGCTATGTCTAAAACTGTTGATGGACGGCACTCACATTGTTCAAACCTGTTGGAAGATCAAGACCCCCTTTCACAAAGTGGTGTTAGTGCTAATTTAATTGCAACTCCTTAGTCCCCAAAATGCTTTGTGAAATGGGAGGGCAGGCCTGTTGTTTGATACCTGCAGAGTCTTGTTAAGTGTTCCATCTGAAAGGCACATCCTCCGTTAGACCAGATACAAGTCTGTTAGGTGCTTGAGATGAGTCACATTTAGATAACCTTGTACTATGCACCTCAAAGCACCAGTAAGCACTTCCTGCTGCTGGAGTGTTCTATGCTGTAAAGAGCTTGAGGAAGTAACATAATTTTTGCCACACAAACATAAGCATGAATAGTCAGGACTCTGAAATATATTATGGAGCCTTAAGTACTGTTGCGTGATAAACAGATCTTGTTTCCATGAAAATAATGTGGACATCATTCCACAAATACTGGATTGTTGGGTATTATGTACCTGTAAGTACGTCTTTCACATGCACATGTTCTTCAGTCTGAAGCCTTTGCACCAGGAACACCGACCACATGTGTGGAACCTTGGGACTGACCCAACTTGATGTTGGATTATCTGCCGGAGTCACTGATTTTGTGTGTCAAGGCACATTGAAGAGGTGATTTGTAGAGGCACATATTGGCTTACTTACTCTACAAGTGTATCTCTGAGTATGTATGGGGCTGTTGGTCTGGGTACATGCTGTTCCGGAAGGCTGGGTTATAGTAACCAGTCGAGTCTTGTGGCTTCTGTGGTAGTGGACGCATGTCCACATCATTCTCATATGGAGAGGACAACTGTTTTGCTGCTGCATCATTAACATAGGGAGGAACTGGGTTACTGCTGATTGGTTGCTTTTCATCCAAGTATTGATAACTTCCAGCTGAAATACGACCTAGGTTAGGCTGGCCATTTTTACCGTCTGTTACTGTTGACACAGTGACTTGGTTTTGGTTACCATCTGTAGTATCCTTCTTCTTCTTTCTGCCATACCTTTTGGAATCATATCCCATTTGGGGAAGCTCGGATCTTTTGAAGGTTCGAGGCTGAACAGGATATTTTTCTTTGGGAGACTTTTTCCGTAGAAACATAAGATAGATGATTGCAACAAGGATGGCTATCAGCACTAGCCCCCCAATAATGGACCCAATGATAAGTCCTATTTCTGTTGAGTTTGATGTTGAGTCATCAGTAGGGGGTGATGATGTTGCAATTGCTTGGGTTTTTTCTCTGATGCATGTTTGTTGAGGTTGGCCATCCTTTCTGTTTAATATAACACAAATCTCATATGCTGTATTTTGTTTTAATCCAGCAATGCTGTATTGTGAATTACCTGGGGTGACTTCCCTTGAATAACTAGGGGTAGTGCCACCAGGTACTTCTATGTGGCTGATTGTGATGTGATTCAAAAGTTCGGGTAGGTCCACTGTCCAAGAGATAGTGATGCTGTTAAGAGTGGCGCTCACTAAGGTGACCGTCATGGCAATGCTTGGTTTGGTGGTGCTGGTAGTGGTAGTTGTTGATGTGGTCGTGGTGGTAGGGCTGTAGTAGTCAATGCACACTGCTGTAGTTGGGGCTGTTGAGCACAAGTCAGCAGGGTTGAATGATGAGAAATCAGAACCATTCCTTACAGATGGGTATACACATGTGCTCGGTAGATATGTTTCTAAAGAGATTTGTCCATCCTTGACAGCCTTACTGAGCCAGTAGAGATGACAGTCACAATGGAGAGGATTGCCTATCAGGTTCAACTTCAACTGTGTGCCATATTCATGGAAAGTGCAGCTATCAAAGTAATTGATCAAATTTGAAGATAAATCAATGCTTGTTAAATGGGATTTAGGACCTACAAATGTTTCTTGATTAATGGTTGTGATTTGATTGTTTCCAAGATTAAGGGTACTTAGATTTGTCATTGCCCTGAAAGACATGTTAGGGATACTGCTAAGGCCAGTTTGTCTCAAGTTGAGTGTTGTCAGTGAACTAGCCTGACTAATTCTGTTCCAACTCTGGGCGGAAAGGGGCGTGTTCACCAGAATTAGGGTTGTCAAGGACAGGGACGATAGAGAGGGTAATGTGAGGGAACTGCCCACCAGACCCTGACGACCAAGGTCAAGCTTTTTCAAGCTTGTCAGTCCACTGAGAGAAGTGTCCCCCATTGTTGCAATCTGGTTTTCAGAAAGGTCCAGTTCTAACAGCGATGACAGGTTTGTGAATACTCCATTAGGTATATCTGTCAAGTGGTTGCCTCGTAGATCTAGAATCTGTAGATTTGGTTTGTTGCGGAAAAGTGCTGCACTAGTTGGAAAAGTTGTTAATCCAGAGTTTTGTAATTTGAGTGTTTGTAGGTCACGCAGGACCTGCAACTTGGACAAATCTGACAATGGAATTTTGTTTAAACTCATGTCCAAAAATTGGAGTTTGTCTTCCAAACCTATGAAACAATCATCCTCTAGCTCTGTTATTTCATTTGAAGTAAGCACCATTGTCTTTAAGACCTTCATTCTCTGGAAACTGTAGGCATATAGCGTTTCAATTTTCGTGTCTGATACCTCAATTTTCTCCATGGTATCCGCCATTAGGTTGATAGCTCCAACAGGCAGTGTTGTGAGATTTGGTTGTTGCTGTATGTACAGCTCTTTTAAGCTTATCAGACCTGTGAAAGCTGAACTGCCAATTGACTTCAGGTTCCAGTTATTAAGAGTCAGTTTCTGAAGTGCAGAGAAGGGCTGGAAGAGGGTACTGTTTTCTAAGTCTCCATTTGGAATCAGGAAATTTTCAAGACTCAGTTCTTGAAGGTTGACCAGGTTGCGAATGGCAGTGAATGGTGCGCTCATGCCATTCACACCTCCACTGAGTTTCAGCACTGCGAGGTCAGCTTCTAAATTGCGGAATGCCTCATCAGAAATGTTGGACAGTTTGTTGTTGGTCAAATCCAGGCTTTTGATGCGGAGTCCTTGAAAAGCATTGTCCGGTACTGTCTCAATGTTGTTATGAGCCAGTGTCAATTCAGAGATTAATCCAGGGTAAGATCCATTAATGGTTGGAAAGGTAGACAGGCCTTTATATCGACAGTTGATAACTATGTCAGTGGCTTGGTCCAGACTGCTTTCACAGTTACATTGTGGTATAATGGCTTTGAGTTGAGGACAGTCTGCTGGCACAGAGGCTACACTGTACAATCCTGCTGTTATATACACAACCACAGCAGTCAAGTAGAAATGCTTCATCATGATGCAGGTGGAAACTTGTCACTAATCTGAAAAGGATGAATAATAATAATGAGTCCAGTTTTATGGCACCAACTCCATACAGTATGTGTATGCTTGAGCTCATATCACTACCAATATACTATAATATTAACAAGCATAACATGTATTTAATCAAAGTGTTACAAAATGTGAAAAATGAAATGCATGTGTTGTCATTAGTACGTATTGTTCCAATACTGAGTCATAAATTCTGCACTATTAATATCAAGGAGTGGACACTTAGCAACCCCCAGTTTGCCAACTCATTTCGGAAATATTTCTGCCTACCCCAAACCTAAACCTAACATAATGTTAAATCTAAACCCTAAACCTAAACCCTAACCCCTAGAAATAATCATAATAAATAGGTTACAATTCGGTTACGGGCGGAACTCTTGCCCTCACATGTATTTGTTGGCGATTTCCACTGATTTCTTTTTTCATTCTAACAGTAACCCTAACCCTAACCCTAACCCTAACCCTAACTCTAACTCTAACCCTCATATTTTTGAAAATCCTTTATACATACTTCATTGGTTTCTTTATTGTCAAGATTACTTGATTTATTTTTTAATCTTTATTTTCACTACAAAACCCATTTCCATTTTCACATTTTAAGCAGGTGTTTCGGTCAGAGGTCTTACCTGTTCATTTGCTATGAAATGTTTCTATTACATCTTTTTCATCATTGTAGGAAACATGCATGGAAACAGTGAATCTATTTTCAAGTTTGTGTATTTCCACAAAGAATATTGAAACAGTTCATGTTTCATGCTCATGTCTCTACACTAATACCCATGTCAAGAAAAATAATGATCTACATACCTAAAACAAAGAACATAATTTATATTATCTATCACCTTGATGGAATGAGGCAGCAGGAATCCAACATGTAGCACTAGTCCTGGTCTCCTTGCTCAACATTTGTCACACCATAACGAAACACAAGAGTTGATACAGTGTCAGAGTCTGTCTCACCAGCTGCAGGTCACTCCCCACTATAGACTGCTGTGTTGAATGGGACGGAGGCTTGCATACCTTTCTCATGTAATCACTCACACAGGTATCAACAACCTGGCCTTAATTAGGTCAACACTGGACACTAGCTAATTAGTGTGTCAATGTAATTACCTAACACCTTTGTCTGGCTACCTCACCAGAATTGGCTATACTTATTGTCCTTTGTTCTGCTCCTTATGCAGCAGAGTTGTGAGGAACGCTGATATTGCTGTGTCGTTGTTGATGTGAGATTATTGTAAATACTAGCCGACGCTTTGCCCTGTCACAATTATCCTTTTGTCTATAGGTGTTAACCAGTGTTTTATATCTAAAGAGATTAAAAAGTCTAGCCATGTTATTTTGGGATATGTTCCCTAACATCTTAGTGTCAAGGTAAGAGTCTCACATACCACTATTCACATGACCTAGATACACACCTGGCTGTAAGATGTACACTTGTTGGTCTCAGCATCAACACACAGTGGTAAATGTTCCCTCAGGTAATAGACTGTCCAGCTGGTCTGGTTCCAACATTACGTACAGTTGTCACAATGTCAAACTCCAACTGTCCCGGGTCCAGCTTCCAAGTGAACGTCTACCTGTTTATCCAGTCCATTACCTGTAAGCAGGATCACCCTTGCTATGACTCACTCGCCCACATACCTGTGCAACAAACATGAGAGGCTCAGCCAGTCAGAATACAGCTCTCTGCTTTCGTCACACTTTGTCGCAGCAGGACAATTGTATGTCTCTGAATAGAGTCACATGCACAGGTAAAGAAATTCTTGAGGAGCATAAAGCAGTTGGGGCAATCAGCATTAACTGAGGCTAATGTTCACTGTTTCTTTCATTCTTTCTTTCTTTCATTCTTTCTTTCTTTCTTTCTTTATTTATTTATTTATTTATTTATTTATTTATTTATTTATTTATTTATTTATTTATTTATTTATTTATTTATTTATTTATTTATTTATTTATTTATTTATTTATTTATTTATTTATTTATTTATTTATTTATTTCAAGAGCTATTAATGAAGATATTTACTTATCAAGTTTTTTATCCATCTATATACCCATCCATCCATCCATCCAAATTTGTGTTGACAGTAAATGTTGAAGCGTTGAAGGCGATCATCAAGTAAGGTTTACAGTTCCGAATGAACGGAACACAAACTGAATAACATAGAAAACATGTATGCTCAAATGGTTTTGTCACTTCCCTAATTCTTTAAATTCAAGTCTGAAAGACAAGAAGAAACTGCTTGTGGTTGAGCAGCATATTGACTGTTTGCTCTAAATAAATCAGTTAGCAGCTGAGATGATTTGTACAACAGTGACGAGTAGAGCGTTTGTTGGTCTGGACCGTATGATTAATTCCTGAACTGTGTAGTAGAGGGTGCTCTTGGTCAGATATGTGCTGGCCATGTTTCAATATTTACAGCTTTGTTCATCAAACATGCAGGGAGTAGAATGTGTTTTGTGGGCTAGCTGACTTCTCAACTCAATGAGAGTGCGTGTGTGTAGTGGGATTTGGCATGTAGTGTAGAATCAGTCGTCACCTCTTGTGTGTCCAAGTCATGATGTAACTTGAGAAAAATCTCAAGCAGTTGCTTGTGTTGAAACTGTTATTGACAAGGTTCAGCCCACTCATTGTTGTATTATGACTTCTGGAGCTTCCTTACCTTGTACTAGCCACCCACTTCATCTTAATCATTGCCCTTAATTTAGTTTAATTCATATCATTGGATTTACAATTCTAAATTTTCATCAGTTTATTTACTTTGCAAGCTTTTCCTTACTTTTGTCACTGACTCTACAGATGGATCTGTTTATGTGTGTATGATTTAAGTTTTTGTAATCATCAAACCAACATGGAAAATCATCAATAGCTGATTTATGATAATGGTTTACACATGATAAAGGTTAAAAACGATTATTATAAACACAAAGTTGCTTTAGACAAGAAATTATGGTGATGAAACAAAATTAGGCAACTTGACATGTTATATACGTATGACAGTATCATATCCCAATTGCTCATGCTGTTGATTACTGATTACTGCTCCAGACTTGATTACTTACACACCACCACCATATATCTGGTATATTGCTGAGTGCAGCATTAATCAACAGACCAATTGTATACATGAAGTTGCCTATATGCTAGTTGTGTCAGGGTGACTTGTACCTAATATATATTTCTTACGAGTTTTGGTTGATGTTGAGCCACATTTGGTGAAGTGACAAATTTGCGCCCACATTTAGGTGTTTTAATGAGATCGTACCCAAGATACTATAGTGTCTAGTAACTTTGTAGATTCATGCCACTTTGATGCTGTGAAACATATTGTTATTTTTTTCAGCTGTTGGTGTTTGACAACAAAGATGGACCTGAAGCCTTCCCCAGCAACATGTACAGCAGCATGCATGGCGGTGCACCAGCTGTCAAGCTCAACATCGTCACCGCTGACAGGATTAAGGTAAGACTACTGTCACCAAAAATAAATTGACATGCGTTTGTTTACCAACAGTTCTCATGCTCCTTTTTCAGTTACATAGGTGGAACTTATCTATCCAAAATATATATTATGTGAAAGTAGTGAATTTAAACTGTGAAAGAGATGTTTCATGTTTTTTATGTTCATCACAGCTGGGAGTGTTTGTTTAATGATTCATCATCTTACCATTAAGGCTTGTGTTGAACAGACAAGTCACGTTTATTTATTTCAAATTCACGCTTATCTGTGTTTCCTTAAAGATTATTTTCTTGCTGCACACACTGTGAAAGTCATTGAGCAGTCAACTGCCAGCTAAGGGCAAGGTTGTTGCAGTAATTAGTTTATTGTGGGTGTCATGTAAGCATATTGGCTCTACAGGGGGGGTCCAGGCCTGAGGCAGTATGGAGAGAGTTAGCGATAGTCATGACTGACTGCTTCTACTTACACAGTCAGTACAACCTGTAGGATTACTTGGGTACAGTGCAGTGGCCTTGGGCAGGGTATTATTGTTATCAGGGTCTTCATTATCACCTGATTTCAGCCTACCTGTCAGTGCGTACTGACATTAGGGATTAGATGGGGCACATAGATCACCTTTGTTATCTCGGGAAACATGGACGAGAAAATTTATTGTAACTATCCTGTGTGATTGATTGATCTCTTGGACAGTTAATTTATTTTAAAATAGTGACAGATATGTAAAACATTCCTGGGTGGAGATATAGTATGTTGAAATTTATGATAAAAACTATATTTGTGTGACATAAACTTTTGTGGATGTCCATGTGATTCTGTTATATCATGTTACGAAAGAATTTCCTTTTGGCCCCAGAGTTGTCAAAGGTGCAGACTTACTGATGGACTTGATACACCATTATGTTGTTCTGAGATACGATGATACACAGTACTAGTTTTCGTATAGTTTTTAGCAGTTGGGAACATTCATATCCTAAAGCTCTTATTTATGGATATATCCTTATACTATGTTATTAATTTTCAGGTATTTTGGATAAATATTAAAAATATATAATTTTCACATGAATCTTTCACACTAAAAACTCAGTTGTATTGCAAATTCAGTGAGCCTGGAACAAAGTTTCCTCTGATATTGAAGACATGACGGCACCTATATTTTATGAAAGTGGAAACAGAATGTTGATGTTTGGCATACTGAAACAAGAAATTACACGTCTCTGATGTAAACAGTATTGAACAGAACCCCAGCGTCTTCATTATTCCATGTTTAATGTTCCAGTCGAGTTCCAAGTCACGCAAGCTGCCTAAAACCAACATCAACTTTGAACTTGGTCAGTTTACATCTGAAATTGACATCACCATTGTGGACCGCATCAGTGCCCTGTTGTCTCCTGAACCTACTGCCCCAACTGACCATGGAGGTGGTGCAAGGTTCAAGACATCACAGCAACAACAAACCAGTGTGGTGAGACCATATTCCTTTTCATCCTTCACTGTCAGAACTGTGGGCTAGTGTTCATATATTTCATTCCCTCTCCCCTGTTGCCATTAAGCGCTCCACATCACATATTCTATTGTTACAAACTACCTACAGACTAGAAAAACACAAGGTGACATTGGCTTCTGGTGTTCAGTGGGTATTCCCTATTTTTTAAAGACTCCCCTCATCAGGCTGAAACTTAAGTTTGATTCCCCACATGGGTACAATGTGTAAAACCCATTTCTGGTGACGCCTGCCATAATATTGCTAAAAGCAATGTAAAACCTCATTCACTCGCTCACTCAATCACTCTCCTCAGAAATATACCACAGGTCAGATTCTTTTTTTAATAAAATGTGCAGAATTTCTGCAAATCATATGTAATTTTTCGAGAATAGAATCCAATTATTATTCTTAGCTTTAGTTAAATAGTTCTGTTTTGACAGCCAAGCCTTTCATGAAATGTAATGTAATGTGTGAGTTTCTTACTGTTTGAACAGTATTTCAGCTCTGTTGTTAAATGACTCCTTAGTGTGGAAAGAATGAAAGCAGGTCGTAGATATGAGACCCACACAAATAAATATACTGTTAGTAAAGTTCAAATACGTTCCACGCAAGACCCTAAGCCCTTCCTGACAACTAGGAACCATATTTCACAAAATGATCTCAGCACAAAGGAGATCTTCACTGTCATCCTTTAACATGGGCTTACAATCATTGTTTGCTTTGATCGCTCTGTGGCACACACACCACGGTCTAGATTTTCTTTATAATTGGCCTCAGCAGAGGACTCCATATATTGGTGATGCTCCCACCATTAAGTTTGTTAAACATTTTTGCATCACTCTTAAGTATGTATTTTCCTGACAAGCCCACCACACAGTCCTATCATGGATTAATGATCCTTAACTTATGGGGTATATATGTGTTTGTGTGAAAACAAATTCTCATGGCCATCCCATATTGTTGTGACACATTTCAGCCTTTCCTTCACTTTCACTGTCATGCATTTCACTCCCCACTCCAGTTACAAATCTCACCAAAGGGGCATAACTCTTGCATTGCTTCATGCTACTCAGCATATAAATGGTCCCTATTTGTACGAGTGTGAGTGTATTTCTTCTCCACTCTTAGCAGTATTCATGGTCCCTATTTCTACTAGTGTGAGTATGTTTTTTCTCCACTCCTAGCAGTATTCATGGTCCCTAATTGTACAAGTGTGAGTGTGTTTTTCCTCCACTCTTAGCAGTATCTGTAATGTCATGGCAACGGACACCTCAAAAAGCTTCACACATTGCACCCAGGGTTTAAGCATGACAAGAAAAAGCTTTAACCACTAGGCTACCCTAACCCAGGGTTTTGGTGTGAGAAGTAAAACCTTTAACCACTAGGCTACCCAAACCCAGGGTTTCGGTGTGAGAAACAAAACCTTTAACCACTAGGCTACCCAAAGCCAGGGTTTTGGTGTGAGAAGCAAAACCTTTAACCATTAGCTAGGCTACCCTTCCACCCCCTTATTTGTGCCAGTTTAATCCATGGATGGTCTTGGTTGCAGTTGGGACGACAGTGTTTCAGCTCGGCAATGGAAGAGGGTCCAATGTTGGAACAGAAGCAGATGGACCTGCACATCTCCAGTAGTGGGTCGACATTCAGAGTCAGGTCAGATAGCACAACCATACATCTCCATATTGTTTCTTTATGTATGTTTACTATCTGGAACACCCCTGTAAATGTAAAGTTGTCGAATGGCTATCAAAACAAACTTCTGGAGACAAATTTAAATAATATGGACTAGATAATTTTATTTTACGTTTACTGCTATTAAACTGGTATATAAGCTGGAGTATATTTGACAGTTCAACTTAGGAACTTAGCAAAATTGTCACTATTGGAACATGCACATAAGTATATCTGTTAGAACATGTAGAAATGTTGTGGCTTTTTAACTGAATAAATCTCTCTATTAGGAAGATAGGATTTGATCCAGTATAAAGATATTTTTTATGGACTTGAACATGACCCAGGGTGCTGCATTTTTGGAAAAATATACAGGTCCTCACAATATATCCCAGGTCCAGGACAAGTCATTGTATGAACCTTGCTGTAATGCCAGCGTATTGTCCATAGAAATATATTTTTCATGATCAAGTAATGGTTATTGCAATTTTCAGGTTCCCTATCATTGACTTGAGGACAGGGCCCCAGGTGATGAGACAGCCCTGGTGGCAGAGGAACCTCCACAAAGAAGTCCTGATCCTGGAGATGAAGGACTTCACTTTCCAGACAGATCTGGGCAACTCAGGACCACAGCAGAAGATGGAATTCATGTGCAGTGATATTGCAGGTCCAAACAATTTTCTAAATAAATATTGTTACGTATCCAAAGATACTTTAAGAGCCTTTCTGGTGTTTTCATACAGAAGTACATTTTGTACAGAATTATCACAGAATGTGCAGTTGCATTTTGCCTTTCTTTATTAGGCTACTTCCAAGAGGATCCCAATGATGCCCCTGTGTTACTGGTGTCGGTTTCCTCTGATGATGGCTGTGATTCGTCAGAGAAAGGCTTCAACTGGCCACGGTGAGAAATGCCAGCAGACTCACTGAGTTGTATATGTTGTCTGTTTATGAAATATTTTTTCTCTGAATATGTCAGGAAATAATATGTGTCCACTGTTTTTAATTTTTCTTGTAATGACACCTCCCTGTAGTATTTTTTTATTTTGTTCCCAATTTAAAATGTATTCCTGCACATGGGCAGACTTGTGATTGTGACAAGCCAGAAAGAGCCATCTGTGTTGGAGGATGACCAGGCAGACACTGATGACTCCCTTCCAATGGATTCTTTGAATGGAGCTTGTCAGTTTGATCGGTCTGAACCATCACCCTTCTCAGCTCGCAAGTCTATGTATGAACAGGAGGATCTGAGCAGTCTGGGTGACAAGGTTGAGAGCAAGCACACCAGCGAGGAGGTGAGTCTTCATTCCTTTAGGCATGTGTTGTTTCTGCTTATCCAGTGTATCTAGGCATCAGGCATGTGTGCTTGTCCAATCGATTCGACATGTCTTAGTTTATTATGTGTTGTGTATATTGGTTCTATTTACCATGCATATTCTGATTCAGTCCGTCATAAATACTCTTGAGGCGAATGTAGCCTAATGGTTAAAGCATCTGCTTGTCAAACATATGACCCAGGGCCTCTCGTAAGTTTAAAACCTCATAAGTTTTCCCATAGCCATTGTACCTCCTATACTGTAACACAGGAGCTACGGATGCTATGAGAAAAGTTACAAGATCTTAGGCTTGCGAGAGTTTTGTGAAACATGATCCAAGTTCTATTCTCCACACTGGTACAGTGTGTGAAGCCCTTTCCTGGTGTCCCCTGTCATGATATTGCTGGAATATTGCTAAACGTGGCATAAAACCATGCTCCCTCGTTCAGTGTATGAGGCATATATTGGTTTATTACATGTCCACCAAGGATATCATTATTGAACCCATCAGTCATTTACTGGTTCAGTCCTGCAAGCATATGCTGGTTCAGTCCATCCAGTGCATACTGGTTCAGTGCATGTATAACCTGGAATGCATTATTCTTGGTGGAAATTCCAAAGCAAGGAGGTGGCTGTTCAGATGTCTTGATTGGTCTACATAAGACTTGGTAAAGAACAAGCACACTCATCAAGAATACTGAGTGATGGTTTTACAGCTGGAAATTGTGGAAATTCCAAAGCAGGGAGGTGGGTGTTCAAATATCTTGATTGGTCTACGTAAGACTTGCTTAAGAACAAGCACACTCATCAAGAAAGCTGAGTGATGGTTTTACAGCTGGAAAATCCAACAGAGAACATGTTAAGTATGAAATTTACATGATACAACAGAATAAGGACAGCACAAACAGTTTGGTCACAATCTCTTTAAAAATTTCAAATGGTATATATGCTACTCATGCATGAATTACCAGATGGTTCTTCCTGGAGACAAAGAGGAGATGCGAGGGTTCCAGGACTTCTGCATGAACAACACAAAGCTGCTGGTGGACATCACACTGCCGATTGTCACTGCCTGCCTCCCCAGCAGGAGTATGTTTGAGGTGCTCTACAACAGGTCAGTGGAATCAAACATTTGTGTCGGCCATACCAAGCTGACACCTTATTCATTAGACCAACCCTCTGTCTGTACTAGTATGGTGTGAATATTTGTTTCATGGACTTTAAAGACTTGGGGGACACTTCACAAAGTGATTGTTGCGATGCGACGGTTGTAAGTTTATGTTAAAGTAGGGGAGTTATGCTGAAATGGGGCCCAGGAATGATTTTCTCAATAAATTAGGAGCTAGTTGAAGTCCTAAGATACTCATAAGTCTCATAATTCTAACTTTCTTTACCTCACACACACAAAGAAAGATTTCAGGGTGTGAATTGTTTTCATTTTATCAAGGTATTGTCTCTCACTATGTATGAAAAGGTGATATGAGTGGTGGACTGTAGTGAATGCTATACCAACATATGTGATGTTCACACATGGAAGATGAAACATTGTTTTAGAACATCACCTATGGTGTCTGTGGTTTTGTCTACAGGGTAAACAATGACCTGACACTGTGGGAACCAAGTGCTCCATCTCCACTGAGAACACAGGAGTCTATGAACCTGGCTCATCCAGCCAACCTGGACATCCTCCACCTCCTGCAGCAGGCAGGGGACCAGGAGAAGTTCCAAATGGCCAAGTCAGCTCTCCAGTACGGTAAGCACCATCACTGGCATTTCAAAGTGTGCTTTACAGTAAGCACAATTAGTGCATCTCAGAGTCTGCTCTCCAGTATGGTAAGCACTATCAGTACATCTCCTAGTCAGCTTTCAATACAGTAGACAGGATCTCTTCATCTCAGAGTCAGCTCACTGGTACAGTAACCACCATTAGTGCATCTCCTAGTCAGCTCTTCAGTATGTAAACCCTATCCGTACATCTCGAAGTCAGCTCTTCAGGCAGCTCGAATCATTTGCCGACTGTTCCAGACTCTGGTTCGGACTCAGACTCGGAGGACTACCAGTATTCCATCCATGATAGCCGTTCTCGCAGCCACCGCACTTCCAAACAACAGCTTCCTAGCAAGTTCTGCTTCTCTCTCAACATCACCAAAGGAAAACTTCTTATGGTCACACCACATAAGGTGAGTTATCTAAATCTAAGCCTCATAATATGGTGCAAGGAATAAAATGTGTTGCTACATTTAATATACAGTTAACACTCACACTTGTCATAGCAAAATTACATTACAGAACTATTGTTCCAATATGAAAACATCCTGTTCCATTGTGATGTTAAATATTGATGTGTTTGTGCAAAATATTTACTTGCCTCACTCCAGGAGGAAGGAAAACATGGAGAGGTGTGTCTGGAGGTGGATGAAGCTGTCCTCTTCTCCGTCATCAGCTACAACGGTGACCCTGACCTCAGATACCTCTGTTTCCAATCTAACAAGGCAGCCATGAGTAACAATGGTAGGATAAGTTGTTAACCCTCACATTACAGCAACAAGACACACAGTCCCAGAGAGATACAAAGGATTCAATCTTTGAGCATTACATTTTGCTCTGCTTCTTCTTTGAAGCTGCACTTGGAATGTATCTGTGCAACCAAGTCAGCAAGTATAACCACATGACCCCATCACCTTTTGCTGCAAGGATGAGTTGCTGAAGACCAGTTCTAACCTATATCTTTAAGGCTTACATAATGCTGGCAGGCATTTTGTTGTCAAATGATTGAAACTGTAATTGGCTGTAACCAAATAATAGTCAATTCAAGGAAATTTTCAGGACCTTTTCAATGCAAGTAACGTTCTTGGCATTCTTGATGAATGAAAACTTGATATTCTGCTTTTAGGTAACCTTAGTAACCCAGTAATACCTGGCAATCTAGAGCCCCTGAAACAAGACTCTCTCCCAGCCCACCTGGAGCCCCGAATATACAAGTCAGAAATGGGTGTGGCCTCCAAGTCTGCCAGTTGTGTAGGGCGGGGCTCAGATAGCCCGGACATGGTCAGCTTGGCCATCAAAATCAAACTAGATACACTCAACAATACCAAGGTAAGGAACTAGTCAGAGACATCTCATACTCAGCCTGTCTTTTCTGCATTTATGTGTAACATGTCGGCTCTATTCCCAAATATGCAGTGGATACAATGGAAGTGTACACAACCAAAAGAAATGACACCAGTTCTGTTCAGGAAAGGTAGATCATAGGAATAATCTGGGCTAAGAGTTAGATAATTTTAGTGTCAGAATATTTCACATTTTTAGCCGAGACTCAACATGTTTTTGTAACATGAGAACAATGTCTGTGCCAGTAGTTTTAAGTCAGCATAGGTTTCATCATGAAAAATTTGGAACTGTAACTCAGCATAAGTTTTGATTGTTTTTGATCTTTAAAATTTGTACATTGTATGTTCAAGGACTTCATTGTGTCAGTAAATGTGAGAGGAGGAACTCTACGACACAAGATGGTTGCCAGTGGAGAGAGCTGGATTTCCCAGGTATGTTATTGGAATAATGTGTGAAGCCAGTTTTGGGGTGTTTTGGATAAAAAAATCACTTCTGTAAGATCACTTTGCTCACAATGCAGCTTGTATACTCCCACTGTGAATACAATGATTTTTCTGTGTTTCCCTGTAGTACTGTAACAGCCCTCCTCTGTTAACAGTGTCTAGACTTCCTGGATGTGAAGGACTACCCGATCCTCGGCTATGTTGAGCCCAAGGTGATCACAGAGCTTCATGTTCATCTATGGAGTTGTGCTGTAGACTACAGGTCAGAAGCACTGTTGTACTTTACTGTTTTACTGTTGTAATTTTACTGTTGTGAGTCACACTTGTACTGATTGTTGGATTGTCTAGATCCAGCATGTCTGTTAATATGTAGATGTGTCTTTAAGGAATAACACACATGCTGTTCTCCATCATGATTTGTGTTGTGTTTAATGTTGTAAGGATTTTATGCACTGGTGCCTAGATTTTCATTTTTATTTGATACTTTGTTCTTTAGTTTTATTTGCTTCTTTCTTCTACAGTGGTAGGGTAGCTTTGGGTTTAAGGAAATAATAATAGCTTGGAAACTCAGTTTGTAATACAGTTACACACCTACCTACAAGGTGTGAAGCATTTTCCGGGTGTCTGTAGGATTCATGTTGCTGGAAGCTACGAATCACTGCATACTGACAAACTCACAAGAGCTTCAGTGATTCATACTTAAATGAAAATTGTGAAAAATTGTCTTTGTGTGAGTGATGGTAATAATCTGTTTGTGTGTACATTCAGACCGTTCCAAGACAGAGATGAATTGGTTGCTGAGTAATGGTTTTAACTTATAGCTTTCCCTTGCTTTCCAAATCAGTGCCTTGCATTTTGATATTCAATAACTACAGCATTGCTGAAATTCATCCAGACAGAATAAATTTTAAACTGTTGCAATCTTTAATTTGATACACTTTCATCAGTCAAACCTTTAGAATATGACGTTCAGTGACTCGTTATTTGATGTTATCCTATATGATAGTTCTCAAGCTGATACTGTAATCCATCTCTAAGTTAATATGGCTGCATGGAAACCTTTCTTGCAACTGCAAACTCCCACTGACTGCATCACCCCACACACTCAGTAGTACTTACACTACTCACTCAAACACCAGCTTCTGTTGTGACCAAAGCACTGATCTTCTCCTGTCACCTGTTTAACATTGTTTATGCTTTCTGTGTATGTCGTACATATATCAGCCCAAAATGGCTGCCACAGTAGAAACCATCTTCCAATCAACTGATATCACTCAGGGAATATTACCACTGTCAGCGATTCTCCTCTCAGATCATTGTGATGTCAACTGTTACCATGATCAATATTACACAACTGATATCTCTGCAACTGAACACAATGAAGCTGGTCAGTACTACCTTTTTCACTCAGGCATCTTGTCATTGTTCCCAAGCTAGAAACGTTTGTAGACTGATTTTGAATCACAAATAGACACTCGCTCCCATGTCATAAATACCCAAACTTAGCAACATTTATGGATAAAAGTGCAAACACATCATCAAGCAGTATACTATCAAGCTCTGATCAGGTTGTGTTGACATATTTAATATGTAGAGATGCTCCGATGAGACTCGGTATATCACTGTCACAACTGAGTCAGATATGAAAGACAGACCACCTACATTTCTTGTTTTGAGAAATGAAAATTTAGGTTCATCGGTAACACAAAAAATTAACTCATATTGGTCTGAGAAATAACAGAATGGTTCATGTATGTATGCCATAAGTGTATGATAACTAGCATTTGTATGTATGTTCCAGACCTATTCATCTTGCTCAACGGGCCATGTTGACTGCCGAAACCTTTAGTATATCAAGCAACATTGTAGCCCAATCTCCAACAACCCTACTCAGGTAAAACTTTCATGACCGTTCTCATGCAAAACCACCAATACAACCCTAGTCATGTATTTGTTTAAAGCTGCATGCGGCAATCATGAGCTGTGACAGCAGTTTGTAAGTTATCGAGACTGGACCAAACAGTCATGTGACTGACATCATCAGCATCGATTCTGCATAACTGGAATACAGTGATTTACTGAATCAACTCAGTGAGTCTGACCACCAATCCTGTTAGTTGCCTTTTACGACAAGCATAGGTTACTGAAGATCAAGTCTAACCTGGATATTCACTGGTGTGTAGTTATGTTAAAAGATAACTGTTCATGTCTGTTTGTGTATACTTATGCATTCCTTCACACTTGTCGTTTTTGCCTGTCAGGTTCCACCTTGATGATGCAGCTCTGTTTCTGTCCATCAAGAATTACATGGAGGTGAATCTTAGACGAGGTAAGACATACAGACAGTATAACTTTGTCCTCCACCACTAGAGTGACAATGTTAGTGCTGAGGTGAAGCGCAATAGGGCTTAGAGTTCAGGCTTACTGACTTTATTAAGCGGTGTGTCTGTCTATGTGGGTGCTTGGCCTGCTCTAGGCTGGCTACCTTAGATGCCATTTCAGATATTATTTTATGCCTTTAGATATTAACACCTGGCATGGCCACAACAATTACCATGTTGTAACATTATTGATAAGATGCAGCCAGAGATCAAACCACAGACCTTACAGTCTCTGTGAAGAGGCTGCATTCACTAGAGCACGGAGGCTATGAACTATGACATTTTTTTTTTTTCTTTACTAACAGTTTTGCTGTTGCTGAAACATGTACCTTATATTGTTGCAATATAAGATATTCACTGTGTGAAGTATGATCAAATACAATTGTATTTAAATATTTCTCTGTAAGATGAACTCCCTGTTTCATGACATTACAATTGCCATGTTGGTGTTCGTGTAGGAACTGTGATGTCACTATCGTCATGTCATGTAACAGTGTCCAGACACGTATGAGATGCTCTGTTGCAAGCTGTACATTGTGTTACAGACTACGTGTGTGTAGCGGATCTGGAGAGGTTTGAGCTTTCCCTGAGGACTAGTGATGGCAAGGACCAGGTAGGTGGAGCTGCAGCTGGACCTGTGTATAGACACTAGTAGATTAGTGTATTGGGGGTTCTGAAAATTATAAAGGTACGGAATGTGTTTGAAATCATTTCAAATCCAAACATCTTTCCCAAACAAATCTGACATGTCAGATGCAGTGAATTAAGAACTGAGATTTTGAGCAGGCAGATTTTTACTTATCCCTTGACTAGATGTCCAAATTTGCCATTCAACATTGACCTTACCTTGCTATTTACCTGATTCTGTGATTTTTATCCCCCTGGCATGTAATGGGGTATAGTCGACACCTCGTCTGTCCATCTGTCTGCCCACCCGTCCGTCCGTAATCATTTTGTTTCTAGAGCATAACTCAGAAACCATTCGATATTTTTAGACCAAACTTGATAGATATAATAATCTCAACTTATGGTTGTGCCTTTTGCTATTTACAGATTTTTGGCATTTTTATTTTTTTTGTTTTTCCATGGAACATGGTGTTAAATGTTAGTCTAATGGTGGGGTGGGCTTCATTTCCAGAGCAGAACTCACAATCCGTTCTATATTTTTCTGCAAAACTTGGTAGATATATCAATCAGAACCTAAAGTGGTGCCTTTTGCTATGTACATGTTTTTGTGATTTATTATTTTCTCGGTTTCCATGGAAATGTTTCAGACATAGCCTCAAAAGTGAGAGGTGTGTTTGGTTTCCGGAGCAGAACTCAAACTCCATTCAATATTTTTCTGCAAAACTTGGTAGATATATCATTTAGAACCTGAAGTGGTGCCGTTTGCTCTTTACAGGTTTTTGTGATCATTTTCTCCGTTTCTGTGGAAATGTTTTGGACTTAGTCTCAAAATGAAGGGATGGGTTTCGTTTCTGGAGCATAACTCAAAAACCATTCAATATTTTTCTGCAAAACTAGCTAGATATATCAATCAGAACCTCAAGTAGTGCCTTTTGCTATGTACAGGTTTTGGGGATTTAGCATTTTCTCGGTTTCCATCGAAACGTTTCGGACTTAGTCTCAAAATGGAGGGATGGGTTTCGTTTCCAGAGTAGAACTCAAAAACCATTCAATATTTTTCTGCAAAACTTGTTAGATGCATCAGCCAGAACCTAAAGTGGTGCCTATCAGTACCTACTGGTTTTTGTGATGTATTATTTTCTCTTTTTCAATGGAAATGTTTCGGACTTAGTCTCAAAATAGAGGGATGGGCTTTGTTTCCAGAGCATAACTCAAAAAACATTCAATATGTTTCTGCAAAACTTGGTAGATATATCAATCAAAACTTAAAGCGGTGCCTTTTGCTACTTACAGGTTTTTGTGATTTATCATTTTCTCAGTTTCCATCGAAACGTTTTAGACTCAAAATGGAGGGATGGGTTTCGTTTCCGGAGCACAACTCGAAAACCATTTGATATCTTTCAACAGATCTTGGCAGATATAAGAGGCAGATCTTGAAGTGGTGCCTTTTATATACGGCATTTATATTTTTCATGATTTCCATGGAAAACAATTCAAACTTAGTCTAAAACATACATCAAGGAACCTTCAGATGATTTGTCCTTTCAAATAATCTGATGTTTTTGTGTTATATATGTCTACCTGAATTACAGTTGTTCTGTATCAGTTATTATCATATATTTTACAGAAGTTTGCCAAGACAGACTTGAGAATATCTACAAATCGTGTGAACATCCGCACTTGTGCTGACTCGTGTAGGGCCCTTACAGAGTTGATACGTTATTTTGCCGATGACGGGGACCTCATTCCCACCGACAGCCAACCTCAGGAGGCCTCCCATTTCATGCCCAGCAACTCAGTCAGTACTCTCACCTTACAACTCTTTCCAAGTGACATGTTCCTTTCATTGTCACCGCTGAATTTATTAGTTGCGGATTTACTCCGTTCTGTAACTGTTAGAATGCAATGTTTTTCAGAAAGGATTGTGAAGGGGAAGAGTCATATGTTATTACAGGACATTAGTTCCAGTCTACATTAGAGTGGTGATCTGCATCACACACATGCTATGTTTGTCATAAAGGCTTACCATATAAATACCATCTAGGTGATGTTTCAGTGACATTCTGTTGGCCACTAGCCTATAGTCTGCAACTTCAGACACTAGTCTGAAGCCCGTGTCCAGTAAAATGCTTTTCAGTCTGCCAAGATCTTCAGCTAATAGATACTGTGTAAAATCTACAGTAAATGATGTTTTGAGGCAGGCTTGGCTTGTTACGAAAGGTTTCTGCATAGACTTGTAAAATATGCAGATGTAATTTGATTCTGTATGTTCAGTTGATGGTGATGTCTTATGTTTCACAGTCTCGGGAGTCTTCACTTGTACCTGAAACTGTCCCAGAAAGCTACCTGATGACAGAGTCCCGCTTGGAGCATGTCAGCACCATGATGGTGGATGCCATGCAGGAATCAGAGGCCTCCTCGTCTAGCTCAGGTGGGTATCATGGTGAATGTAGTGGTGGGTATCATGTTGAGTGAGTGAGTGAGTTTGGTTTTACGCCGCTTTTAGCAATATTCCAGCGATATCATGGCGGGGGACACCAGAAAATGGGCCTCACAGATGTGGGGAATCGAACCTGGGTCTTGGCGTGACGAGCGAACACTTTAACCATTAGGCTACCCCACCACCCCGTATCATGTTGAAAGTAGTGGTGGGTGTCATGGTGAATGTAATGGTGGGTGCCATGGTGAATGTAGTGGCAGGTGTCATGTTGAATGTAGTAGAGGATGTCATGTTGAATTTAGTGATGGGTGCCATGTTGAATGTAGTGGTGGGTGTCATGATGAATGTCGTGATTAGTGTTATACTGAATGTAGTGGATTGTAATGATAAGAGCCTCTCAGACTATTTGAGAAGGGATGAGACAAGCTGTACAAAATATTCGTTCAGAAAGTCTTTCCACAATACAGCAGTCTCATATTGTGTGTCATTGACTAGTCATGTGCTGCTGCATTCATTTCCCAGTGAATGTTAAAAATTAAACAGCTCCAACAAAAATGGATAACATTTATTTTTAGTCCAAATTGTTTCCTTACTGCTTTGACATTAGCAGGTCTTGTAACATTTTTGTCCTTAAACGAACACTAAGAAATGATAAGAATCAGGCCTACTGTGCCAGTCATGGATGTTATTGAATTAAATTGAATGTTAGTGCTTCAAAATGATTACCATTTCCAGAATCTCCCGAAAGACAAAGCTCCGACAACAAGACACAAGTTTTCTTCTTGCCAAATACTCAAACCCAAGGTGAAGGTCAGGTACCTCCTGCTGGGCTGCGCCCAATCGTCATCTCGACTAGTGCAGAGTCTGTGACCAGCAGCACCCTGTCTGACCGCACTGAGAAGCTGAGTGATGATGATGAGTTCTGTATCATTGATGACCCTGGCTGGGGGATAGCCGTAAGTTGACGAGTTGTATGAAGGGAAGCTAACAGTAGTAACAAACCTTTTATATATTCTTTGTGAAATAACAAATAGTTACTTCAGTGCTTTCACAATGAAATTAAATAATTTGAGACCATTAAACATGTAGGATGAGCCTGGGTGATATGAAAGTGTGTTCAAGGGAGACTACTCTCATGGCTGTGAAGGGGAAATTAGAAGAGTTGTAGAACTTTGATTACAAGCCTGGTGATCTCATATTTCAAGCAGATCTCCATGCTACTAAATGATTGCTTGCGGTACCATGATAACATACTGAGCAGCAAAAATAAGGCAAGAATTGAGAAAATGAAATGTCATAAAACTAAGCATTCTCGTTTATATCTTCTGTTTAAAACTTTGACACAAAAAATAAAATTGCATTTCTTTTGTTGTTCAGTATATTTTGTGAACAAGTATGCGTTACACATCATATTGTATGACAGTGTCTACAGTTTGGGAAGGGTACTGAAGGTAGAGATTTTACATACATTGTAAATAATGAACATAAAGTAAAGCATATAAACTTATGTCTTGTTTTTATATGTTTACATCTAAATGATAATGTTTAGCTGTGAAAATGCTGAAATATAGGCTTTATAAGACTTGATTTTTCATGGATCTTTATGGAACTTGTTAAATCATCCTTGACATCAAATATATGATGGTCCAGTTAAGTTTGATTTCATCCAAATTGCATCGTTTAACTTTGGTTCCAGCCACGCGACGGTCAGCCAGTGGTACGTGTGCTGACCAAGGGCCCAATCTGTATCAAGGACAACTATTTCAGTCAGCCTTTGGGTAAGACTGACCAGCTGAAACCACCAGAACACTTTCCTGCGGCAGAGTACCGCTACACCCTGAAGGAGCTCACCCTGGTGTGGTACATGTACGGGGGCAAGGACTTCTCTGGGGAGAGAACAGGTGAGGCATCTAAGGCTGTACTTGACTCATAGTCATTGTAAACTATTTACTAAATCGCTTTCAGTTTGTTGAAACGATTGTACACCTTAATCTGAAAATGTACTAATATTGGTACATTATAATAATAATATGGTAATACTATTGCACAAAATGTCTTCAGCTCTCTGCCCCATGAAGATCCGGGGTAGAACAGGTCTTCAGCAACAAATGGCGACCATGCTTGTTGTAAGGCGTGACTGATAGGATTGGGTGGTCAGGCTTAGCTGACATGTGTCATTGGTTCCCAGTTGTGCAGATCAATGCTCATGCTGTCTATCACTTGATTGTCTGCTTTTACAGACTGCTGCCATTGCTGAGTGCGGTATATCGCTGAGTGTGGCATAAAACTAAACTCTCACTCACTTCAGCTCTCAACGAAATGATATTTTTCACAACTCTTTTTAACATCAAGTTAAATTAAATTAGACTTAAATGGATGCATCCTCTATTAGTAGCTGAACCCTGTTGGATATTAGGACCAGCTCTTCAAAGTAATCTTAACACTAAGATGATCACAACTACCAGTACCATACTTCAGTGAGTTTACAATAACCATTGAGTTGAGATTACTTTGAGGAACTAGAGCCAGGGTTCAGTGCTTGTGACTGTTATTTCTTTTCCTGTTTCAGATGTTTCGAGTGCATCGTCATCACCCAAACACCCAAGGTAATTTGTCAACTAGCTGACATCAATTATATACATTATGAATGGTTGTAAATATTTGTTTTACTTAGTTGTGGGGTATTTAATAATCCAAGGTACTCTGATATCAGTCAGTAAAAGGACAACAAACATATGACCGATTAGTTTAGTGAATTACTTCTTAAAAGCATTTGTTTCACCTGATTCCAGTTTACCATATCACTTATATCTGAGTGGTTGCTAAGTATAATAATGCAGGCTGATGTTGGAATGTGACCACAGACTGCCGGGCCATGGGGGAGGAGGCGCGATGAAAAAATCCACCAGACAGCCCACAACTTGGCAGTCGAGGGGAGGGCCACAGCGAGATCTCAACACACTCATAGAGCTGCAGCTCTCCAAGGTGGGTGTCAGTAGAATAAAGAAGAAATATTTCAGTTTTGACAGACTCTGCAGCGTATCTGGGTAAGAGAGAGTGAGTGAGTTTAGCTTTACCCCACACTCAGCAATATTCCAGCTATATGGCGGTGGTCTGTAAATAATCGAGTCTGGATCAGGCAACCCAGTGATCAACAACATGAGCATCAATATGTGTAATTGGGAACCGATGACATGTGTCAACCAAGTCAGCGAGCCTGACCACCCGATCCCGTTAGTCACCTCTTACGACAAGCATAGTCTTTTATGGCAAGCATGGGTTGCTGAAGGCCTATTCTACCCCGGGACCTTCAGGGGTTGTATCTGGGTTAGAACTGATCACCAGCAGCCAGTGCTTGCTGTATGAGGTGACACATGGTTCTTGTGATCAGACTCGGATGACAGTTTGCATCAGTCTTCATAATGTCAGTCTCAGGATTGTGACAAGGCGCTATTATTTACAGTCCTGGGGCCCCTTTCACAAAACTCTCGTTAGCCTAAGGTCTCGTAACTTTTCTCGTAGCATTCCTAATTCCTACATTACAGTATAGGAGGTACGAATGCTACGAGAAAAGTTACAAGACCTTAGCCTTACGAGAGTTTTGTGAAAGGGGCCCCAGCATCACATTACTGGGATACTGCCATGTGAAGTACTAAAAACCTTCTCGCTCCTCGTAGGCAGGTTAGGTTATATACTCCTTACATAAAGGAATGAAAAGTTGATTGCACACCCATCCATTCTGATACAATAATGATAATACACTTCTTGCATGCACTAGAGATGTAGCCATCCAACTATTTGTTTGTTTGTTTGTTTGTCAAAGTTTGATTACTTTTCCTTACCCTGACGCATGCTTATTAGGCTTATCTCCTCCCTCTATGCGAAGGAAGTGGAAATCTTCAATTCCCTTGAAGTTCCTTTCTAACTGAAGTGGACATGACCAACCATGCTTGTCACTCTCTCCTTCATCCCCCAACAACGATGGCTGGGTCCTGATATGGCAATATAAGTTTTTGCTTATATTTCGGTCGTATAATCTAAATTGTATCATATTCGGTATTTGGATTGTAATTATTATCATAATTTTGTGAAATTATTGTGGAAGTTTATAAAATTTTCACATGTTTTGGACATGTTTTCTTCAACTTTGACTTAGTCTTAGTTGATGAAATCATGCTCCCAGTTTAAACTACGACTGTTGGCAGTTGATCCACATGTAGTATGTCGTTCATGCAAAGCTATATGTTCTTCCACTGTTCACAGTGAACTTGGCAAGAATTTATCGGATTCAGAATTTGCATTATATTTTCAAAGGCGTACTGAGGACAAACAACTTAGGCCCTCGCTAGTCATGTCTAAATCAGTTGATTCTGCGTCTAGCAACTGTCCCTCGTTAACAGCTGGCTTTCATAATTTTAGTGATGAAGCCTGACGTACCCCGGGTGCATGGTCAAGATTGCAGTGAGACTTGGTCTAGATCACAGAAGAGGACGTTGTCATAATTGGGATCATCTCAACCTGAGAAGTTGAAGTCATCATTTTCTAAGACTAAGTCTTCAGTTACTAGACATGCACTAAAACTACACTCCATGACTCCTACAAAGTCCTTCAGTGATGCGATCATTCCTCCCGACGAGCCTCATATCTATGACAAACCTCCACTACTACCCTCTGAGGTACAGATTGTCAGCTGTCACGATCAATGTCTACTAAGCCTTCATGAACTAAGTTGACAACAACGCTGCATCCGTCAGAGACTACCATCTATGCAGACATCTACAACGTCAACACTCAACATGTCAGAAAACTTCTGCAAATCAACCACCACTGCATGCACCGCACTCTCTGAACACCGGCCTCTTCATACAACAGTTCACCAATCATATGATGAACTTGATGGATTGCCATTTTGAACAGGAATGGAAATGCCAGTCAGCAGCTACAACTACTGGTGCTACAGCTATGGTGCACCGACTGCATTAGGTCTGCCGAGTGAAGAGGAAGCATCGTATGCACGCTCCCGTTCATGGAAACCATCACCATCCACTTTATCTTCATGTTGCAGTATGGACGATGCTCATTCCATCAACTTGCCAAGTGCCCACACTCTTTGATCTGGTTAGAGCCACAAGCTTTCTCTGTCTACATCCTACATTCATCAAAAACGTAGTCATCGTTCATAGTTTATGGTCTTCAACAGATTCTGTCAGGCATAAACGTAGGCATTCATGGAATGTTAGTCGTTCCAGGGATACATATAGTCAGGAGCACTATGATGACACTCGCTGCATGACATCAGCACCCACTCACAAATGTACTGGTGGAAAGACGGAGATAGACGTCGTCGATCTCCATCACCGGAGTAAGCCCTCTTCTCAGAGTCAGATCATGTCATGGATCACAGACGGATTGGACTTAGCCTCACCGTTGAAGGCTTCCAATGAAGCTTACATACAAGGGGACGTCAATAAGTTTTGAGCCTTGAACATTTTTCATACCCAGGTGTCACAGCCTATGATACGACATTGAACTTTGGGGTGTAGCTGATGTGATATATAAGTTTTGGTATCCGACTCTCAGAAGTTATTGAACAGCTCACATTGACAGAAAGAGACCCCCCTCACGGCAGTGAAAATGAATAAAATTGAGTATAGAGCAGTAATTAAGATTTTAGTTCTTGAAGGAAACTCTGCGAAGAACATTGAAGAAAGGCTTTCAGCAGTTTATGGGAAGTCTTCCCCTTCATCTGCTACCATCAAACGATGGGTCAATGAATATAAGCATGGTAGAGAGAGTCTTGAAGATGACCCCTGTCCAGGTCGCCCAACAACAAGCACTAGTCAGGAAAACGTTGACAGAGTGCATAGACTTGTGCTGGAAAATCGTTGAATCACACTCCACGAGTTAGAGGAGACCACAGGCATTTCACACGGATCCATCGAGACAATTCTTCATGAACATCTCGTCATGTCTAAGGTGTGCGCAAGATGGGTGCTAATCAGATACAACAAGAATCCAGAAGATTTTCACTTTAGGCTAGTAACCTGTGATGAAACCTGGTTCCACCACTGTGATTCTGAGAGCAAACAAGAATCCATGGAATGGAAACATGTCACTTCTCCCAGGACCAAAAAGTTCAAAGCCTCCAGATCAGTGCAGAAGGTAATGGCGACAGTCTTCTGGGATAGCAAAGGTGTCATCCACATAGATTACTTACCAAAAGGAAGAACAATGAATGGGGAATATTACGCTAACTTGTTGAGGCAAGTGCAACAGTCAATCAAGGAGAAGCGCCGGGGCAAGATCAGTCAAGGTATTCTTCTACATCAAGACGATGCTCCAGTACACACCTCTCGCGTTGCAGCCGCTGCTGTCCAGGAATGCGGGTACGAAATCTTGCCACATCCCCTTTACTCTCCAGACCTGGCACCAAGTGATTACCGTCTGTTCCCAAATCTCAAGAAACACAGATTTCAGGATGATAATGAGCTTATTGCTGCTACTGAGGCTTGGTTTGAGGACCAAAATGGCACCTTCTACAGAGATGGCATCAGCGACTGGCAGAAAAGATGGAACAAGTGTCTTGACTCACAAGGGGACTATATTTTGTGTTTTTCTATGCAAGGCTCAAAACTTATTGACATCCCCTCGTATGTAAGATGAGTAATGAGGACATCGACACTTTGACGTTTCTGACGATATCTACCATCCTGGAAGCTTTGTCTGCAGCCTTTCAGACGGCGACTAAGTATCATCAATGACACAATCTGGTCTTCAACGTTTGTCAATTAGCATTACATCATGTGGAGCTCTTTGTGAAAGCCCTGGAAGTAGATGAAGCATACAAGCTCATCAGTGAAACTCGCAACAATTCCTATTTATAAAGTGGAGGATAAGCGACTGGCTCAACTTGATACAACCACTTGGCGCACCTTCTTCAGACTCACGCAGTCCAAGGCTATCAAGGAGGCTGTTATCTCCAAGTTCAGCAAACCGGAGAAAGAAGAAGAAAGGATGATCCTCTCTGCACTCTGCACTCGCCACTCAGAAGAAGGATCAGCAATTCATTTGATAGCATCTAGTCTCCACGTCTGCAGGACTGAATCAGCAAGTGCTTTGGGTTACAACTTTACTTAACCTTTATATCGAGGCCCCTCATCTGCATCTACGATATTCGTTGGCAGAACCGAGGACGTCACTAAATCAGTCACTATGGACTCCAGGAAGGTAATGATGATAGAGTCTTGTCAGCAATACTCCAAGTTGAAGTACTCTGGAGTCCAAAGAGCGAGAGACAAGAAGTACAATGCTTGTGGCGGAGCCCATGGAACAGGACATCCACCCAGGGGCAAGAGCACTGAAGATCAGGTTCGGAACGACTGAAGTCTTCAACTCCCAGCATACAACCACTTCCTGTACAACATGTTGAACCGCATCAGCTTCCCAGAGGATCTGTGAGCCTAAATTCAAGCCATGATAGAACAAGCTCTACTCTCTCCATTACCACTACGACAAGGACAATGTCCGCTCAGCCTGCTCACATCAACACAAGATTTGAATAGACAAGGATGTTTAGAACTATGCCTATTACAACTGTCCCTGATGATGATAAATGGTTTGAAACATATGCCAGAAAGAAAGGCTTCACTACAATGAAGGCCACACATCCTCAAGTAGCGGACTACTTATGTCATCTACGACATACCAGAGGACTGAAAGGTTCTACACTTTCGACACCTTTAGCCACACTCAGCCTAGTTATCACCATGAAAATGGATATCAACTGACTAAAGTAAATGAACTAGTTGCCTTACTACAATAGATGAAGCTGGAAGACCCACAGCTTGTTATCTGGATGTCGTACTACCACACCTCACAGGTGATGTTTACAAGCCACTAGACCAGACATCACTTGAATTATTGACACGGTAAATGCTGTTCCTAATTGCCCTAGCAACAGCAGCACGGATGTCAGAAATACATGCTCTGGACTTCAATCTTACATGAATCGACTCCAATCATCATGAGATTGTACATCTAGGACTGAAATGGGATTTTATTGCCCCAAATCAAACTGCCTGGACAACTGGACAGACAATTCCACATCCCTGCATTATCTACAGTCCTTGAGACACATAATACACAGGATTTATCATTATGCCCTATCAGAGTGTTGAAAATATATCCCCTACTTACTAAGACAAGGACACAGTGTTTCAAGCATATGCTAATCCCATTATCTACTGAGACACCTACGGAAGTATCTTGCAAGGCTATCTCAGTATTGATCAGAGCTGCTATATTCTTGGCACTACAAAACAGCAGGATTCGAACCTCCCCATGCTTCCAATCCACATGAAATGAGAGCCTTGATGTCGATACTGGCTCTACATGAAGCTGGTTGCCCGAACACCTATTAAAACTTAAATTATCTATCTATCTACATGAAGCTGCTTGCTTATGACTATAACAGAGGGCTGCTTTTGGAAATCAGATGTGGTGTTTGCCAACCGTTACCCACGGGACATCTCCATCTCCATGTCACTGGCATTCACCAATTTGGCATTCTTGTTGCACAACAACCAACAGTTCCACAAAGGCACTCAGTTTCACTCACCCTTTAATCATGTGACGTGTGGAGACCAAGAAGCTCTGTAGAGTATAATGGTTGAGAGTCCATGCTGACCCTGCTTTCATAGTGAAGATGCTTGTACGTGAAGGAGGGTAGCAACTGGTTTTGTTAGAAATCTTGAGATACAGTTGCACTATACACTAGGTGGCCAGTAGTTGGACACTAGCTGATCTCTGTATCATCGGGTTCCATTCAACAAATGCTTCAAAGAAGAGACGTTCGACTGGATGTGATTCCCCCCTATCTCACAGATGAATGTTGGAAAAACAGGACAGAACTATCGCCATTGTAGTTCCTGAAGAGGGGTAAGTACTGGACATACTTATATGGTAGGCAACTGACTCCAGCATGGCCTGACCCACCGCCATTTCCGTCAGATTCTGTAAGCATAATAAGCATGAGTCGGGATAAGGAAAAAAATGTAATTTCTGAATTAAAGTGATATTTTATATTTATCCTGACTCATGGTGTCCCCTTTAAGGCATGTTGAATTCACAGTAATTCTCATGTCAGCCCTATTCAGAGATTCAGAGTGGCAAGCATGGCTGGTCTTGTGACTGTATTGGCAGGAAAGGGAGGCTGCTGAGGGGTGAGTGTATTGTACGTCTGCTTCAGTTAGGAGGGAACTTCTAGGGATTTCAAGTGCTCCACTATCTTTGCATTGAGGGAAGAGGTAAGCATAATAAGCATGAGTCAGGATAAGTATAAAATATCAATTTTTTACAGAAAACTTCATTATTTTTTTTAATGGTAAGTAACAAATAATTATGCAGCAATAATCAGTGAAGCTATTCTGTTTGTACCATTTGTTGCCCACTGTCATAATATCATCACACACTATGGAAGTGACTCATTGAGATCAGTGATGATGATGGTGTTCATTCCTGATCCTAAGGTGCTTTCCACTACATGTCATTAGGTGAAGCCTTGTTGTTTCCCTAGGTTCGATGTCAACACGAGGTCTACCCTGTACACACTAGGCAAGCGTCCAGACAAGTCCTCATCATTTCCGAGTTTGAAGTCCGAGACCGCCTAGCAACGTCACAGATCAACAAGTTCCTATACCAGTACACCTCCGAGAACATGCCAAAACAAACACATGCCAATATGGTAAGGAAATATGAAAAAGATCATCAAAGATGTTAATTGTCATGTGTAGTTTAAGGACTTAATTATTTGTCATAATCATTGTGATGCTATGTTATTGTGCTACCGCTGACATCTTGTGTCCTTGTACTGCAGCTGCTGGTCAAGGCACTCCACACCCGACCAGAGTCTTCCCCTATTCAGCAGGAATGTACCCTGCGGGTGTCCCTCCTCCCTCTCAGACTCAACATTGACCAGGTCAGTACCCTCACGTGTCCACACTGCTAGCTAAACAGTCCAGCCAAGTTATCATCATGCCAGTGTTTGATGTAATCAAATATGAATGGAAAATGTTAAAACAGGGCAAGGAAAGTCTCCTCATCTTGTGCTTGTGAAATTACTCATTCAGTAATGATGGATTTAAATCATGTCTATTTTTAATATATTTTTGTTAGTGGAGCTCAATAGGTCCAATTCCAGTGAGTAAAGTGATTCAACAATATATCCTGTAAAACAAATGAGCACAAGAATGATTTCCAGTAAATAATTTGCCACTGTAGCACAGAGTTCGGAATCCTATTCAGTCAGTGGATGTTTTGTCCACAGGATGCCCTGTTCTTCTTGAGGAAGTTCTTCATGGAGCTGTCTGGAGGGAGTCCTCCCTCTCCTCACAGCAAGTCTGTGCCTGTCCCTGAGAGTCCTGTTGGCAGCCCTAAGCCAGCAACCACCTCCTCCACACCACCTGCCCCTCCCGCCCCAGTGATGGCCGTCAATCTGAGCCCAGAGGAAGAGGCTGGACCGGATCAGCAGGATCTACTCATCATGTTTGATGAGATGAACCTGGATTCTAATGCTGTGATAAACGAGGAACTGACTGAGAGCACCACATCATCCACAGGATCGGATCATGGGTCTCAGCCAGTCTTCTTCAAGTTAGTACAACTAAGCATGCCCTACTCACAACTGCTTCACTGACCGTCATTTCCTTGAGATGGAGAGATTATTGAAATTACCTGTCATATGATATAAGAAGTTCAATGAGCATTTTATGCTCAAGTCATTATTTGACTTTTTCACAGCTGATTACTCATTCTGTGCAATTTTCTTATTGTATCTAGAGTTAGATATTATATGTAATCAAGGAATGGGCTTCACTTGACATAGTTTGTGTGTTCACAAGCAAATCTGAAGGCATTCTAGAAAGTATTTGTAGTTCTGAGATTATCATAACCCACTCTCTTTAACATATATGTATGGTTGTCATAGCGCTAAGATCACAGTAGTGTTTAAACCTGTATCTTATCAAGAGTTCTTCAACCAGAATAAATTCCTTTTTGCTGAGCATATTGATCAACAACCATGATATAGATTCAGAAAAAAATGATTCAATAGTAGATAATTTGAAGATCACTTTCATTGTCATATGGATCATTATCATTTATGTCATTTTCAAATGATAGATCATCATATTTTGTTATCATCTGATTGATCCAAATTAGAATTAAAATTGTTCACCAAAATCATCACATTTTAAATACTTTGTTTAAAATTATGCAGTGTTTTCACAGTCAAAATCCTTGCCTATTTCCCCAACCTCTTCCAAAAGAACGGCTTACATTGTACTCAACCACTTCACTTACACTTTGACTTACTGCACTGTTTATTACTGTCCAATAAACTTTCTTGTCTTTTCCTCCTCCGAATGCATGTACAGACTTGATGTTGGATATGAATGTTTAGTTGTCACCTTTGTGTTGCAGGTCTTTCATATTTTCACCTGATGTGCCAATACGGCTTGACTACCATGGGAAGAGAGTTGACATGGAGCAGGTGAGATACCCTTTATTTCTCAAAAATATGTATGTCAGTGCTGTCTGTCATACATAGGTCTTGATTTGACTATATAAAACATGCATTAGCAGAACCTAATACTGAAAAATTCATCCTAATATTTTGGTGTACATGCAACAGGTAAATTACTCTCTAGCTATCTCTAGCTATCACTTACAGGACCACAGTCTCTTAAATATTTTTACAGGGAACATTTGCTGGATTGTTGGTCGGCCTTGCTCAACTGAATTCATCTGAACTCAAACTGAAGCGTCTCAACTACAAGCATGGGTAAGTGAAATATATGCAAAGATCATATAAGATGGGAAATATAAAATAGATGACACACTGAAATCAGATACCTTTTACTGTCCCCAATATATATTCTGAGTGATGTAATTGTCTAGAAAGTAGCCAGACGTATGTTGTTTCTTTCTCCCATTCATGTTTGATATGACATGATTGAATGAATACTGTTTGGTACCTCAGTCAACAATATCACATTTGTCACCTCACATGGCAAGTATGTGTTTCTGAGTAACAATTCTAACTCCAGTGAAGTTTAATCAAGTAAATTCTGCCACTTATTCTGACTGGCTGTAGCACCTGTTTGGTTCTAAGATTGAATTATTTCCACGGGTCCAGGCAGTCTGCTCCAGACCTATTCACAAAGAGTTTTACAACTGTCAGAAACCTTGTCATGAGTCACTTGTTCATCCACAAATTTAGTACTAATTAACCTGTCTGACTTCCTTTTGTTTTTCCTTATTCCTTGTTAAATTGATAATTGATACTATTGTTATCCCATTAATAATGACTGGATTAACAACCGTTGTCTTCCACTTGTCCATCTACCACTTTAGTGCCACTTACTACTGGTTTCCCTTGTTATGTCATGGCTGTTGTTGTTTTGGCATGTACACATATAGCTGTCTGTTTCCTAATTCTTTCATTCACCTGATGGAGGAGTAAGAATATACCTCGAAATGTTGTGTCCATCACAGTAAAGAAATTGACATGCATAAAATTCTTGCCTTATGTCATAAACCTGTTTTGAAGTATGAAAATTGCATCCATCATAGTGCTGAGATCATTTTCTGGTAGCGAACACAGGTCAGTAAACTGTTGTTCTCTGTGTAGCTTGCTGGGCTTGGACAAACTGGCCAAGTATGCTGTGAGTGAGTGGCTGAATGATATCAAGAAGACCCAGCTACCCAGCATCCTTGGGGGAGTGGGACCTATGTACTCATTTGTACAGATAGGTGAGTCACAACACTATGCATTCAAAGGCAGGCTGTGTAACCAGTGTCTACTGTGATAGTCTAACAGATTTACCGCTGATAATGATGATGTACTGGCATGTTGTATCACGTTATATGTAGGATTACATTTTCTCAGGACAAATGATTGTACTCTTTTGTGGTTGACTTCAATGCAAGATGTGAACCCATACCGTCAGAAGGAGACGTCTAATGGCCATCATAGAAAGTCAGTGATCATACCCACTCAGCCACCAGAACTCTTCAAACTGAAAGTCTGATAACTAGTAGTTTGGAGTACATCCTTTATTCACCCCTCTGACAAGAGTAACATTGCATTCTCAGCAACGTTATGCTATCATGTATGGAGTTGTGAAAGATTTTGTATGCTGATGAAAGTATCTGTGTAAATGAAAATATCTATGTAAGTATTGTTTACATAAATGCAAGTATTGTTTACATAGATCATAAAAGTCTTTCGGACTGTGGCTGTAACATGCTTCTGGAAATATACCTAAGTCCTGTTAACAAAACTATTTTACCACAAAGACAATCATAGCACCCATGTTTAACATACACCTTCAGCCATAGTACTTGGATGACTGTGTGGAAAATTATAGACCCCAGGCTAAGTATACAGCGTACCCTAATGGAGAGTTACCTCTGTAGAGGAAGCAGTAACTAAAGCCTCATCATAACAATGATACTTGCACGTGTCCTGTTTGTCTCACCCTCAGTGCACGGCATGAGGGATCTCTTCTGGCTGCCAGTGGAGCAGTACCGCAAAGATGGCCGCATTGTCCGTGGTCTCCAGCGTGGAGCCAGCTCCTTCACCACATCCACGGCCATGGCTCTTTTGGAGCTCACCAACAAACTGGTGCAGTCCATCCAGGTGGGTTGCTTTTCTACTCCATGTCTGTATTGTCACACCTTGTCAGCACTGTCACATCTTGTCAGCACCATCACACCTTGTCAGTACTGTCACACCATGTCCATACAGTCACTCCTTGTCAGTACTGGCACACCTTGTCTGTACTGTTACACCTTGTCAGTACTGTCACACCATGTCTGTACAGTCACACCATGTCCATACAGTCACATCATGTCCATACAGTCACTCCTTGTCAGTACTGTCACACCATGTCTGTACAGTCACACCTTGTCTGTACAGTCACACCATGTCCATACAGTCACACCATGTCCATACAGTCAAATCACGTCTGTACCATCACACCATGTCTGTACTGTCACACCTTGTCAGCACTGTCACTGTCACACCATGTCTGTACCATCACACCATGTCTGTACGGTCACACCTTGTCAGCACCATCACACCTTGTCAGTACTGTCACACCATGTCCATACAGTCACACCATGTCCATACAGTCACATCACATCTGTACAGTCACAACTTGTCAGCACTGTCACACCATGTCTGTACAGTCACACCACGTCTGTACAGTCACAACTTGTCAGCACTGTCACACCATGTCTGTACAGTCACACCATGTCTGTACAGTCACACCACGTCTGTACTGTCACACCATGTCCATACAGTCAAATCACGTCTGTACAGTCACAACTTGTCAGCACTGTCACACCATGTCTGTACAGTCACACCATGTCCATACAGTCACTCCTTGTCAGTACTGGCACACCTTGTCTGTACTGTTACACCTTGTCAGTACTGTCACACCATGTCTGTACAGTCACACCATGTCCATACAGTCATTCCTTGTCAGTACTGTCACACCTTGTCCATACAGTCACACCATGTCCATACAGTCACACCATGTCCATACAGTCACTTCTTGTCAGTACTGTCACACCATGTCTGTACAGTCACACCATGTCCATACAGTCACACCATGTCCATACAGTCACTCCTTGTCAGTACTGTCACACCATGTCTGTACAGTCACACCATGTCCATACAGTCACTCATTGTCCATACAGTCACACCATGTCCATACAGTCACACCATGTCCATACAATCACTCCTTGTCAGTACTGTCACACCATGTCTGTACAGTCACACCTTGTCAGTACAGTCACACCATGTCTGTACAGTCACACCATGTCCATACAGTCACACCATGTCCATACAGTCACTCCTTGTCAGTACTGTCACACCATGTCTGTACAGTCACACCATGTCCATACAGTCACTCCTTGTCAGTACTGGCACACCTTGTCTGTACTGTTACACCTTGTCAGTACTGTCACAACTTGTCAGCACTGTCACACCATGTCTATACAGTCACTCCTTGTCAGTACTGGCACACCTTGTCTGTACTGTTACACCTTGTCAGCACTGTCACACCATGTCTGTACAGTCACACCATGTCCATACAGTCACTCCTTGTCAGTACTGGCACACCTTGTCTGTACTGTCACACCTTGTCAGTACTATCACACCATGTTCATACTGTTACACCATGTCCATACAGTCACATCATGTCTGTACAGTCACACCTTGTCAGCACTGTCACACCATGTCTGTACAGTCACACCTTGTCTGTACAGTCGCACCTTGTCAGCACTGTCACACCTTGTCAGTACAGTCACACCATGTCAGCACTGTCACACCTTGTGTGCACAGTCACTACTTGTCAGTAGAGTCACACCATGGCTGTACTGTCACACCTTAACTGTGCTGTACAGTACCCAGTCATTAACACTCATCTATCCATGTACCAGATCATGCATGACATTCTGACAGAAGCCTCCTGTTTTTTGACCATTTATGATTGTTATATGCAACTATTATTTGATCTCTTCTTATTCTGTATGTCCTCATAGTATGTGGCTGAGTTGACCTACGATATGCTGTCCCCGGGGCCAAGCGTTCGCAAGACTAGCACACGCCGTTCTAAACAACACGTCCGCCGGGGTCAGCCATCAGACATGCGTGAAGGAATGACCAATGCTTACATTGTCATAAGAGAGGTAGGTCAGCTTTGTAACTGTGCCATATTTTAATGGAATAGCATCAAGGGGGATCAATAATTATGTTTAGTTAACAGTAGTTGAAACAGTTGTGAGAGAAAGGCTCTTTCATGTTTTATTAATGTTTTTAGGACATTATATGAAGGTCTTGGTTTGTTGTGTTGAAATGAATGTGGCTGTAGTTTGATGTTGTGTTATTCAGGGTATTTCGGACACTGCCCAGAACCTGGTACGGGCAGCCACAGAGGAGCAAGAACAGAAGGGGCTGACGGGGGTTGTAGGAGGCGTGCTCCGTCAGATTCCACCCACCATCGTGCAGCCAGTGATAATCGCCTCTGAAGCCACATCCAAAGTCCTGGGTGGAATGAGGAACCAGCTCCGCCCTGAAGCCAAGAAAGAGGATGAGGAGAAGTGGAGAGAAGGAGACAAGAGTTGATGAGAGAATCATACCAGGCTGTGTGTATGTGTGGTTGTGTGGAAGGTGGAAGGCAGACGTCAAATGTTGGATGGAAATCTCAAAAGATGTCAGGGTTAGGTAAAATTCTGGATGGCTGATGTTATCTGTGATGTTGATTCTTAACACTGTTGCATTGTAAGTAGAAAGAATTATGAAGTAATGGCACTTGTTAGAAGACTTCTGTTGGCTGTGAGAACCATGATGCTTTCTGCTTCTTGGAAGGGAGGTGATGGCAGTTGCTGGACAACTGATGTTACCACAAAAGGATGTTTTAAGACTGATGTCTTCCAGGAGTAATTGTTTGATGATGATGATGATGATGATGATGATGATGATGATGATGATGATGATTGTTGTTGATGTTGAAGGTGTATATGATAATTTCTGCATTAGAAATTGCTGTGAATGAATAAGGGCAACAAGGTTGTAAGATCATAAGTGACAGCTCGCGAACATTGATTATCTTTGAGTATTTGTTGTTTGCCTGCCTCACTTCAAGATCCCTGACTGTGACTATTTCTAAGGGTTCTTAACCTGAAACAAAGTCTATCCCAAACTGATCTGGATTGTTTGGAGTTTGAAAAGACAATTAAACAAAATATTTCTAACTCACTGTCCAAAAGAATCACATGCCATTGCTTTATGTACGGACACCGATCAATTCAGCATACTCCTGGGTAAAAGCAAAGCAATCTTTGTCCCAGTGGATCTTAATGCCTATACCTTAACATAGACTTATGGTGCAGCAGCAGCTTTGCTGATTACTTTCTTGAATGTTACTTGGCTGTGATTATCCATGAGCACCATTACTTTGCTGCCTTTATTCACAATGAGAGGCTGGTGATCATATGTGATAATGGAGATGTCAGGATAATCATGGAATATCGTGCCATGAACAGTTTACAATTATTCGAAACATAGAGTGTACAAACTAGTCCCTGATGGCTGAAGCATGGAGTATAACGATTAGTCTCTGACTGCTGAAGCATGGAGTATAAGGATTAGTCTTTGATGGCTGAAGCACAGAGTATATAGTTTAATCTCTGACTGCTGAAGCATGGAGTATAAGGATCAGTCTTTGATGGCTGAAGCACAGAGTATATGGTATAATCTGTGATGGTTGAAACATGGAGTATAAGGATTAGTCTGTGATGGCTGAAGCATGGCATATAAAGATTAGTCTGTAATGGCTGAAGCACAGAGTATAAAGATTAGTCTTTGATGACTAAAGCACAGAGTATAAGGATTAGTCTGTGATGGCTGAAGCATGGCATATAAAGATTAGTCTATAATGGCTGAAGCACAGAGTATATAGACTAGCCTGTAATGACTGAAGCACAGAATACATAAACTAGTCTGTGATGGCTGAAGCACAGAGTATAAAGATTAGTCTGTGATTGCTGAAGCATGGAGCATAAAGACTAGTCTATGATAGGTGCTTCAATCGAACTGCTGCTTTTTGTAGAGTGTCATTCATACTGTGCTGTGTTAGTTCCTGCTGGCTGACACATAGAGCATAAAAACTAGTCAGTGATAGGAATTTCTTCTATCGCTGTATCACAGCTACCCTGTAGTGAAGCCATGTTCTAGTAGTTGAGAGCACAGCTACTAGCTATATATTATCAGTGTCTGTCTATCAATGTATTATGGCTACTCTGTAGTACAGCCATGCAGTAGTACCTGGAAACACAGCTACTAAATGAAATATTCATGTACCTAGATCAATCTGTCACTGTATTGTGGGTGGTTCAAAGACATGCAAGTGTACTTTAAAACACATCCACGAAATACCCTATGAATGTGTCAGGTCAATCTGATAACTACTCTGTAGTGAAGCCATGTGTACGCTTCCTTGGAGCACAGCTACTAAATAGCCAACAAAATGAACCTATGAAAAGCTGTCACTGTTGAAAAAAATTCTCTGTGGTACTACAGAACTTTAGATAGGGAAACAGCATCAAATTGTGTCCGTTTCCAGGTCATTGTTGCTGCTGCTGCTGCTGCTACTATTGGCCCTTGGAACTCTATGTAACTATATCTAAACACAGAGGCATACTCGCCACCCCGAGTTGTGTATGTAGTCATAGTGTGGAGACAGGCATATATATGTTTTTTGTCTTTCATTCATTCTCTGAGTTGTATATTTTATCAAAGGTCATATTCAGGTATGTTATGATATATCCCTTTCTAGAGGTGTTTATATGTTGTAGAACCAAGGCACTGTAGCCACAATGCAAGTGGTATGGAAAGTCTGCATGCCAAGAAATGACTATAATTATTTCAGTAAGCTTGAAAATGGTGGAAACATGTTAGAGACATCCTCTGAAGTTGTAGAGGCATAGTCCCACTGCATCTGGAAGTGTGTGTCTGTATATAGGAATGGATCTCACATGTAGTGATGTGTACATGTAGGATTCTGTGTATTGGACAGATAGACGTTTAAGGAAGGTAGAGTGTGGTCTGTGGTCTTTGATACTGCTAGTCACTGAGCTTCCTTAGCCATCCAGGGACCTTTGACCTGGGCCCTTATTCTCGAAGCGTTCGTAGCCCTAAGAATTACCAACTTTGATCTTAGCCCATGTGTTAAGAATGGGCTTAAGAATTCGTAGCGCACGAACGTTTCGAGAATAAGAGCCGTGTTTCACAAAGTGTTCGTAGCAATATGACTGTCGTAAGTCCTCATCATAGCATTTGAGTTGCAATTGTTGTATTGCTAAATCCTTTGGTGGTATGAAGAACTGATAATCTGGTATTGAATCCTTGATTACCCATTTATTTTTTTCATTGAGCAAAATTCCTGACAACTAATGCTCACTTTCCAACATGGCGGTCATACTAGCCATAGACAGAAAGATTATCCGATTACCATTTAGTGAACAATTATGACTATATTATCCAAAATAATCTGCAAATTTCTTACCCATGTTTGAACATTTTGTTGGTCTCGTTTGCCATCTGTGGTAAAGTCAGCTTGCTTGACTTTATTTTTTACTCTTAATTTTTAACCTTTCATGTTAAACTTTTATTTTTTCCAAGATGATCCTCCTCATTGCAGGTGAGCTACATGACCTTTTGGTTATTGGTCTCATAGAAATTATCAGGTTTTTATGAGTGATGTTTTTAGTGTATATTTCTTTATTTTCTTAGACAATGTACATTGTATATAAGTTTGTTAAGCTTTGTTCCTTAACAGTAATGGTGAATTATATAGTTCTGCAAATGTCGGCCATAATTTACAGGGAGGTTTCTCACAGTAGGGCCTGAGGGATGGGACACTTGTTGATATAAGATTGAGACAGTGTGTATTCCACTCCACTTTTGACATAGATGTTTTATATGTATATATATCTAGCCAAAAATATTGCTGAGTAATCATGTATGATGTGTTATTTGCCTTGATGTTATATTTTATACTCAGTAAATTACAGAAATGCTATTGTCTAAACCGTGGTATAAACCACCCTCTTTTATCTTCTGAATTCTTGATTGGCTTCAACTGCTGGAACCAGTACTGTCCAAGCAGTCTAAGGAACTGGACCTCACTGCACTGAGTTGCCTCCCTTGTCAGTGCAAGGATCTGTTTGTCCTAGTTTGAGTCCGAGATTTGATTCAGTTATGATCCTTTGTCTATCAGCACATTACATTGTTTGCAGGCATCACTTTAAGCACCTATTCTTGGATAATGTTGACATGATGTGATTGTCATAGTCATAGATTGTTCAAACTCCAAACTTCAACTAACTCAAGAGTCCAAACTGTTAGACGGATGGACTCGGACTCTTTAAGTGATCATTTAGTGGGTGACATGTGGATGTTAACTTCAGAATGCTGCATAATACTGCCATGCTGCTGTATGTGTGCTGTGAGCTTTGTGCTTGAGGGGATGGTTAGCTCATTTCTTGCCTTCAGTGATGGGCCATCCTTTCATCAAACCATGCTAGGTGAAATGAGAAAGCTTATCAAATCATCACTGTAACAGCCCCTACCTCTTCCCAACAGAGACTGACAATGACTAATTGTGACATGGGGAATGATCAGTTAGTCTTGGAACGTCTTTAGCTTGCTTCTCCGCAATATTCAAATATTGAGATCCAAACAAATATGACAATAAACAAGAATGTCACAAAGTGCAATGGCACTGAGGCACATGCCTAGCTTTTGTTGAGGTTTAGTGTCCTGTGTGTATCTGCTGTGTGTGAGCTGTTGGTAGGCTTATCATTGTTAGAACATATGAACCGATAGTGTGCATGTTTTACATGTTCCTGCCTCTAGAGTATAATATTCCTGTTAGTAAACATTCCTGATCATGAGGTATAATAGGAACTAATGATGATCTGTATGTACGTGTGTTCATATCAGCACATCCTTCATCACAAGCACCTGCTGACGTCTTCTCAGTCTCATCAATCAGATCTTAGTGTCACTACAGCACTAAGATCCGGTTTTTATGAGTTTGATGTCTTTTATAAATGCTATTTGTTTAGTTTTCTGGGAGAAGGATTTTTCACACTGATCAAATATGCTGCTGTCGCTTTGTTTGCTGTGTACTTCAGGTCATCTAACTTGTAGAAAGTCTCCACACCCATGTGTATGATTGTATGGAAAATTATTTTAGTAACAATATTGTTGCTCTCCATAGTAACATCTAGATATTGAAAATTTGTGGGAATTTTTTACATGTGCTTTTTAATTTATGTGGGTAACATTCAGTGGTTTCATACTAAAGTATTTGTTCTGACAACTGCATTTGTAAATCTGTACACCTCTGTTATTGTGTAAGTTGACATGCAGCGAACACCTCATATGAAAGATCTTTAAAATGGAGATAATTATGAACAATGGGGTTTGTAAACAGTAATGTTTGTATACATCTCACAGGTGTGGACTAGAACATATATTTTCACGTAAAAGTTTGTTAAATTTTGTAGACGTCTGATAAATAACAGATTTTGTGAACTAGTTACTGATACTTCAGTAATCAAGTTATATCATTCCTATTAACATGTCCTTAAATATTACCTGAGGTTCAGCCTTTTCTTCATCTAAAATCTCATGTACAGGCACTCACCTATGAATATATATGAGTGTTGTGTATTTCTAAAACATGTCTTGAAGGAAGTGTCACAACCTTGCCATTTTGGAATGTCAAAAAATATGTCAGTGTAAAAACTTGCGATGGAGGCAGGAATGAGTGATGACTCGTATCTTTCAAAAATAAGTCACAAGTTTGTCAGGAAGCATGATGGGTCCTTTAAGATTCTGTTCAAATTCTTCTCCATGAACTATTTACTAACTTTTCATTTTCATACACTGTTATACCCTAAAAGTCAACAAAGAACCATTTTGTGTTTGTTTTTCTTTGATTTGATTTTACTGAATTTAGAACAATCAACATATCTGATTCTATATTGTACTGAAAGTTATTTTCTAATTTATTCTTATTATTGTACAAATAACAAATGCACAATACTTCTGATATATGCTTTTGGAAAAAACACAAGACATTTAGTCTGTACAATGAGAGCTACATTGTGTTAGAAAGGTATGTCAAGATACTGCAGTGGAATTCATGAAGAGTGAATGTATTTTCTGTACAAAAACACTTCCAGTTGTTGACTTTGCTAGTGAGCCGTGATGGACATGTGGTGTCTGGATGTACAGAGAGTCCTGTGCAATGTTCAGTGATACTCGACAGGAGTGAAGGATGGAGGATATTTATGCATACACACTGTACATAAAATATTTATTCCAAAAAATGTGCTCTTTGTAAATGGTATGCATACATGAAGTGATTGAAATGAATGTGTAAAATATCATAATTAAATAGCTGCATTTGGAAACATACTTTGTTGTATTTCTTCTGCTGGAGAGAGTAATAACTTACTCTGCAATCAGCAGTATTCAGTGCAGAAACAGTGAAAAATAAAGATTTGGTCCTGCAGCTGAGCTGCTGGTACTGATAGCTGATCAATTTCTGTTATCCACCTACGGAGATATTGCCAGATGAATGTAGTCCAATGCCATCCTGAATTCTTATCTGAAAGTGCTGGAGTGCCAGGGATGTGCTTCAGTCGATGGAGGTACAACAGTCAAAGAAGGGCCAGTTTCATGTGTTTCATTTGACATCCAATACAAATATCCAGGCTATTTAGTCTCTGATATCAGTCTTTCAAACAAAGCAGTACATCAGTGGATCCACAACGCTTTATTTGTAGCTCAGTATTCGCCAGACAGTATCTCGGGGACTAACACAACAAGCTTCCATCACAGGGGTCTCAGCTAATGTCCAGATTCTCTCTATATATATTCACTGTCAGACAGCCCTGTACTATATTACAGTACCTGCCCTGTACTATATTACAGTACCTGCCCCGTACTATATTACAGTACCTGTTTGAGGAAACTGTAGTATCCAGCAGTATTTATATGTAGCTTCCACAGCAAGCCAGCCATTCTCTTAGTTTGATTACATTGTGCTGACACTCGCCAACTCTGTGTTGCTGGTCATTATGATTAAACTGCTGTTGCTTCATTTGTATTGACAGCACTGTAATTATTTAGATCTACTTATATTCAGTTTATACAACCCGTGGAATTTACAAAACCTGATAAAAGGATAAAGTGCCCATGATACATGGTTATACCACATATTGTGTGCAAGTAAATAACAGCTACCCGTAAATTACTCATGTGCCATATTAAAATTCATGGCCATTGTGATTCTTGCCAGCATGAACGTTTATTTCATCTTAGCAATAGTAAGAGGGTGTGAAATTTTAGGGGTTACAAATTTGACTTAACACCTGCTACGGTTTTTTAAACAAAAGGGGAATAACTCTCAAGTGCGTAGTATGACGTCAGCTCAAGGAGTAATGGCACTGTAGTTAGTTACGAACGGGTAGAATTTGTCTAAGCTGCATGTCTTTGAAGTGGTGGTTGTTCTGTATCGGATGCTGGGAGTAATTCTGCGGTGTTAAACTCAGCATTTGCAAGCAAGCACATGCCGCGAATCGCTGTTCGGAATGACACTCTGAAATGGAAAGCACTGGCAAGACCAGGTGACCAAGGAAGTCAAGCTTCCTGCGCAGATTTCTTCACGACCACACTTGATATAATACGAGCGCATCACTCCTTTGCTGCCAGTACCTTTCAGTCCAAAAGAGACGGGAAAATAAACTCAAAACTGCAGTCAGTCACATGACACAATACACGACCCTGATGAATGCTGCAGGTGAAAACAGGTGAAAACGAACTGTGCATAACCACCAAACACACGTACAGAGATGACACAACTGAACTAGCTTTCATTCAGGAAACATTACTGTCCTGTGGAATATGTACACTATTAGTAATAGTCCAGCGCGATGGCAGAGACAGTGCAGGACAAGTGCATTTGTCCGAACTGATACTTGGACTTGCTACCCTACACTCATGCTGCTAGGTGCCAGTATCTGTTGTATAGAAAAGTGCTCTCTTTGGTTCTTTTCAGTTTCATGATTCAGCAGGTTGTCTTATTTTCTGTCAAAGTTACATCCAGTCATACCAAGATGTAGATGGGTAACAATAATTCGAGTGATTGAGTGAAAAATTGCCAACTTGGAGTTACATGCCACGGCAAGAAAACACGTGACAGAAATAACAATCCATTTGTTGATAACCCCAAACTATGGCATCACCATGCAGTCTCCAGCCGGAATACGACGCTGATAAGTACTGAATGGAAAATATGTGTACTTTTGACTGTGTCTGATGTATTGAATGACCCAGACCTTTAATGTCGAGCTCCAGGCAGTGACCACATGTAACATATTTTAACATATTTTGGTAGTGACGTAGACTGGCATCCAGCCACCATTTAGTAGTAGTCGTAGTAGCAGCAGCAGCAGCAGCAGCAGTAGTAGTAGTAGTAATAGTAGTGGTAGTGGTAGTAGTAGCGGCAGTATTAGTAGTAGAAGCAGTACACTAGTGGTAGAAGTGATAGTAATAGTAGCAGCAGCAGTAGTAGTAGTAGTAGTTGCAGCAGCACTGCCATATCAGTTTCACCTGCTTGAAATCGAGTTTCTACATCGACTGCACTACATCGGTATCAGTAGTTCCACTTTTGTGGCAACTTTTAAACAACAGAGATATTGGTTGAATTTGTATATTTTATGTAATAAAATATATAATTGTATATTTACAACACGAGGCCGTGAAAGCAAAAAAACAACACGGGTAGTTGAGGAGGGTGTCTGTGAGATCAGAAATGACTGGACGATAAACATTCACACACAAATACTCTTCTGTAAATTCCATTCACGCACAATATACATATTCACGTTTCCCAGTTATAACTGTGTATAGGAGGACGGGTGAACGCTAGCGTCACTTGAGTTCTGATTGGCCCATGAGACCGATGATGTTGCATTAAAATATGGGTTGCTAAGCGACGAAATGACCAGAGGCTGGTAGTGTTCATCTGAATACGACGGAGGTTGGTAGTGAAGCTGTGGCCTGTAGGGGTCAGAATGGCGGATGGACGACAGCATCACTGGGGGATCAGCGATGAACGGGAAGGGGAACACACGATTTAACCCAAGTGCACTCTGGGTAGGGGGAACATGCGTTTCTGATACATTGTTCTCAGGGCTGCGACTAGAAACTGCTGAGCATTGTGAGGGTAGGTGAGACTGAGACAATGAATGCTCCCTCTGACGTGACGCTTCAACGTGGGATCGGTAACCAAGGAGATCTGCCAGAACGGGTATACTGTCATATAAAGAATGGTTGCCTGTTGGCGGCAGGCTCTGTGGCACAGTGGTATTGGGGGGGTTGATGTAATCATTGGGTAGCACAGTTATACTGCTAGCAGACGGAGGGTGGGGCATTCCCATCAGGAACGGGGATTGCCCAGGAAGCATCATCTGCCCAGGTAAGCGGGGATTGCGGGGGTTATGGAAAGCGGAAGCACTCTTGGAGTGGTTGAACTTGTTGGGCACGGTGTTCAGCAAGGCAGCGGTTGGCGTGACTTTGTTCGGTGGCGAGATCATATCGTAGCTCTGGAACAAGGGCTGGGGAGGTTTGGGTCCAACAGCAGGAGCTGGGGCAGGCCGCTTTCTAGACTTCTTCTTATTTTTCTTGTTCTTCAGAGGATCGTTTTCGAACCTCATCAGCTCAGCGATGACGCTCTTCATGACGAGAGGGGGAAGTACCTTTTCATCTGCGTCGTTTGTGGCTGCGTCTTCATCAGTGGCGTCAGGTGACGCGTCCTTGGGCGCGGCTTCAGCACTAGCACTCTCACTTTTCGGACTCTCGGCCTTCTCCTCGGCGACATCTTTCTTATCCACGGGTTTACGCCCGACGACGTCCTTGCGGCGCCGGTTTTGAAACCAGATCTGAACAAAAAAGAACACTTTATAGATGTATGCATGAAATCCTAAACCAATAGAATAGTACGAGATATAGTCAATATACTCTGTAACTGTGGAACCGGAAGAGCAATGAACACCGTAGTTACTCATATATATTTACGATATAACAAATAAATTACACCCCTGTCATATTTAAAAAGTCACTAAGTCTGTATTAACTGAGTGTATGTTGTTTAATGCCGCATCAGACGGAGGACAGCATGTTAACGAATATGGACCATAGAAACAAGTGATTGATATTAATAGCAAATGAGTGACGTAGACATGAAGCATCTTCCTCACCTTCACTTGGTCACGTGTGATGCCGACTCTCTTAGCTATCAGCTGTTTTTGGGTACTGTTGGGGTATTTCACCCGGGAGTAGATGGCGTTCAGTAACTCAAGCTGATAGCGGGTGTAGCTTAGTCTCTCTCGTGGGGGTGGAGGAGTGAAGGGACGGTATTCTGAAAAATAAAGGAGTTAAAAAGTTAATTCATGGTTAACATACGGACGTGTGTCATTATCGGGTAGCTGTAGAGTGAATGATGTATCATGTACGACACGCTAAAATATTTTTCTCTTTCACTAAACTCTTGCCAACATTCAAACACTAATGCAGGTAGCCTTTCCTCGATGTAAAGGAGTATTAGGTAAACAGAAATTGGTGTAAATGACTAAGTACGTATTTTGCATATTTCAAAACCATACAGTCATCTTTTATTTTAACACAATAGAAAGACATTGTATTCTTAACATTACCGATGTAAATGGTTGATCATCTCATTCGAATGGCAATATACATTTTTCATAGCAATGAATAATAGCAACGATTGTCCTATATGTCACGAGTAAATGCCAATCAGCTGATCGGCATAATAATCAAGCACCTGTCAAGTGTCATCAGCTTGTTCATTTCATGCGGTCGACAAGCGAGGCAATTTACAACCATCCTTGTCATTTTCACTCATTAATCTCACGACTGGATTAACTAATTATAATTACTTATTGTAGGAAGATAGCCCTGGGCCTTTCAGAATGATTACTATATACTGTGACTATACCACGACCTAATTCATCTACTATACCCCATATATAGCTGGGATAGTTTTATCAAAACACAAAACATATTACTTACAGCACTAAATATAAGTCATTTCCCATATATTCAAATATATATACAAAATTTGGAAATGTTGGTTAAGTATTGTACTTGATAACAAAGCGACATGTATTCATGAAAACTACGACTACGTTAAAAACGGATCTGAGGAAGCGGTTAACCATTAACGGATTTTGACAATGAAAAATACCTATTATTGTATGAATGCGACTGTAATCACTGGGACCCCGCTGGTGGCTATAGGTGCAGCCTGAGCCCCCTAACTGGGGATAATTGCCCCTAAACCCCCTACCTTGTCCCCTTTTACACTGACCATTACTGTAGAGGGGCCCGTGTAACTGATACCCGCCGATTAATGGACAGAGAGTCTGACCAGACCCACTACCTGGGCAGTGTGTAATAAACGTTTACTTAATTAATTATGCTAATTAAAGGTATTTTAACAAGGCCACATTGAAGAGTCAGTCGTGTTAAGCTCAACAAAAACTATATTTTTTATTACATTTCAGTCATTATTTATGTCGTTTTTTCGCCCTTTGACATAAATATATAAGATGTCTTCATACACTCTGTTTCGGTAGGGTTGTTGGAATTGTTGCGTTAGAAATAGACGTGATGGACACTTACCGTCGTCATCATCTGATCCTTCAGCCGCGGGGAATGTTGCCCCACCCTGCGTCCAGGGCATTATCCCATTGTTCCTGTTATCCCCGGGGGGTAAGGCTGTTGGTAGGGGGTGGAAGGCCGTGCTGCCAGGGGAGGATACGGTAGAGCTGTTAGAATCGGAAGACTCAAAACTCTGTCTCGACAGACCTGTAAGCAGAGAGTCACACATGAACACGGAACAATTCAGAAGACGTCATCGCGTCTTGTCTCCTTGTATTGAAAAGAACTACAGGTCAAAACGTTATTGAAATCTGCCCCAGCTATTTCAACTTGATTACTTAAGAAACTCGATGTATAAATATGATATTAAATAAAGAACATTAAGCAACAGCTTTGTGTCACAATATTAGCATAGAACCTTATCAATTTGCGAGAGAAGCCTGTGTTGGCGCCGACAGGCTTGAGATGAGATAACTCTTGGTAACGTCCACAAACAAACTCTCCAGAAAGAAGTCATTGTTTGGTTAACAAGTAATAAGTTACTCAAGGGAGGTTTGTCTAGAGAGGAGAGTCAACAACTGATTCTAAGTAAGATATTATTTATCTGTTTGTGTATCGAATCTGTGAACAACTGTCAAAGCTGTTACGTCAAACAAAAAGTGTGTTTCGAAAAAAAATACACTTTGTAATTTGACAATGTTTCAAATTGACAGTCATTACAGTTTGTTAATTTAATGCATAGTACATACATTAGTTGAACCCGAATTTTAGTAAGAACATAGTAATAGTAAAACCAAATAGTAAAATAGCAAAATCGAATTTTAGTCAGAATCATTTAGTGGAGTATACACACACACGCACGCACGCACACACACACACACACACACACACACACACACACACACACACCACACACTGTCCATATTCTAGCTGTCATGTGGTATCACTGATCACGCAAAAGAATGTAACGAAATATTGTAGTGTACTTTACTTGATATAGCTTACCTTGCTGGCCATGTGAGTGTCTCAGGCTGTCAATCTGAATCATGGTGATATTTTTAAAAATCCCGAAGTTCAAACTACAGAATATTTCCTTTGCACTTGAATCTCACAGATAGGTATATTCCAATTTTGTCCACAGTTTGGTAAATGTCGCCAGCACATAAATCCTTCTCGGGTCTGTATCCAGGTGTCAGCTGTGTTGTCGATGGTCAGAACACTGCAGGTGACTGTATCTGCCCAACATGGTGGGCCTGAGGATGATATAGCTACATACAAGTAATAGTAAGCTGGTGAAATGAACCTGCCTCAAGTCCAAGGTGATGGCACTAACGTGGGGCTGTTCCCGGTTGTCACCTCCTTCGCTCGTGGTTGTCCCTGCAACTTGTCCGCGGTATTGCTAAACAAACTAGGGCTAAATGCATCCCCTTGCCTGCCTCCACTCAGGTGTCAACGCCGAACGGCGGAGAGCAGCGCGAACGCGTCCGCTCAATCAGTCTTGCTAGAGTAAACTGTTATCTTTCTCCATAGTTACATAGACATCGTAGATAAAAGTCATTTTTCTATTGGAGCCAAGTTTCATGCGCAAACTTTTAACAACCTGATCATATTTACCGAGCTCTCCCACACAAACAGCGGCAATGGAGGATTGAGAAGGACTTAAGTAAATGCGCTAACGGGCCATTTCCTCCTTAGGGCTGTCAACATAACCTATTGTCTCTTTTGTATTAACTAATCCCGCCCCAATAGCCACTCAACCAGTTAAATCATTAACCTACACTCGTTTCCCAGAGTGCATTGTTGCGTAAATCCCCATTTTGTTTTGTTTTCATGCACCGCCCTCCTCTTGTTGTAGGATAGAAGTGTATAGATTCGGCTTCACATTGGTCAGAGGGGTAGGCATACACTGTAAGCCAACCCGCTTTGTACACCACTCTGTGATCTATCACGTCACTCATTGGCAGCCATTGAGAGCTGAAGCCTCCAGTCTCGCAACGTGTAAGACATATAAACTTAATTTATTACGTGACATAAATATATTAGACGACATCATAAAGAAACCAGTGTTATCAGAATTAAAAAAATATTACAAGCTGTGACACAATGTCATGATGCTTCCTGTGAGTCTGTACCTTTATGAAAAAAAATATATATATTTCCTTATCATATCAATTTTCAGAACCCGCGTAATCTATGTGTAAACGAATTTGTAATTGTTACATATTTCAAATATAGATATATTACAGAAGTCAGTATTTTGGAGATTGTTTTCAGCCAGGTAGTGTTTTTATAACGTTCGTATTTATTTGTCTGTTGTATACATCCTTTCTACCCGTTAGTAAATAATTTTGGCGAAATTTTTCCGAGGCATTCTTGCGCATTTTGCTGTTGAATCCAGGCGCCTATATAACTATTTGTGAAGTACTTAGACAAAATTCAGTTGAGACCCGTTGAGCTCTGCAACAAGGCCTATCAGATGCGGTGTATAGTGACTGAGTAATGCTTCTTGAGCTATCTGCATCTTATCGAGACTCACAGCCGTATCTGCATAGGTAATTGCTCTCTCCACAAAGTTACATCGCCTTTTCTACCCGTATCTCGGCTTATGGAGGATTACGAGGAATATTACGGGTGAAGAATAGAACATGTTGCTAGAACTCACTCCGCACTTTGGTGCTGGGCTGACTGATAGAATTATCTATTGTAAGCGAGTTAAGTCGACCATGCTCGTTAATTAACAGAAAAACTCCATCCCCAAATCCCTTAATTTGTTACTTTAACTGTTAGCTACTGCATATATTGCTGCAGGTTGGCGCTACCCTGTGATACTGTTGAGTTTTTATGCCTTAGGAAGGTAGGACGAGAAGGTGAAAGGTTTCCGCTGAAACATCCTGAGGTTTTATTGGTTTAGAATTTCCGGCGTACGAAAATATAGTTAAAACCTTAATCAAGTGATGGTTATACTACCGGAGGCGAAGCAACAAATAGTCTCTTGAAATAAGTTAAAAGTTTATGGAGTCATAAGGCTTATTTTCAGATTAACGGACATCGGCGAGCTGGGTATAACAGAATTGTTTAGATATAATGGCGTATTGTCTCCGAGTTGCAAGACGACCCGAAGAGATGCAGACTGTGTAGTTGTGAAGGGTTGTATGATTAAACGACATTTGTTCTCCTTTTCTGTCGTTCTCAATACGATTTCAGTAGAAAATGGTATATATGTGATTGTTTCGAGATAGTTTTGGATAAATTGTGATGAAACCAGTGAGTATAAAAAGCTCACATACCGTCGACTAATTGTGGCTACCTAACACTGGTGTGGAGTTGACGTTTGGGAGTAAATAAAGTTGGGTAAACAATGTGTCATTATACTCTATGCGCGAGACACATCGTTTCTTTTCCCTCATACTGTTTTGTTTATTTATAATGAATATAAATCTTTCCAGCATATTAAATAACAAACTTCATTGTTCACATCGGGATGTTTGTTTGGCAAGTTTTACTGGCGCATACCTTCAACGTTGTTTTTTTTCTGGAAGGGAATGCAAGTCGTAGTAACTGACGGGCCAAAGAGTGTTTGTGTGTGATTTTTTAATGCAGCCGAAAACTGAAAATCTGAGGTTAAATCAATTTTTTCATCTAATAATCACTCTTTCCTGCAATAGTTAGTGAAAAGAAATCTGTGGATGGGTGTTATTGTCTAAAGGTATATTGGTGAGTCAAGACAGGGGTGGGGAATACATTTGTAAAACAAATACGTAGACCATGTTGTAATTGTTCCAACTTCGTGCCAACAAAAGCATGTTTTCATCTCCAAAAATATAAGACGCACAAGATACGCACCATAAGCTGTGGTTTATGTCATATATTTTACTTTTATTAGTAAGTTGTAAATAAATATTTAATATATAAATATTTGAAAAATGACACCAAGTAGAAATATTCTGAGTACTGAGCGCAGTTACTGTTTATTGTTATGGCTTTAAGATTAAGATATATCTTATATACCTTACTGATGAAAGAGTTCTCACATGTTACTTCTTGGTTTATTTATTTATTTGCCATTGCCCATTTGAAGAAAAAAAAACAAAAAACTTTAACATTATTTAAAAGCAAGTAGGATTACATAATCCCGATCTTGGTATGCAAAGTGGAATTAATATGTTACACAGATAAAATATAGGCTACGACTATAAGGTGCGTATGTACACGGGCTAATGAAATATACATGTTCAATTGTTTTGTTCAAACTTCAAATTTCTTAAACAATTGTGTTTAACGACCTACCCAGGAATCGGGTTTGGACCAATCAATCTGGTGACTGAGCGTGATCTGCGCGTTAAGAGAACGATGATGTTCTTCAACCAAGTGAGCGCATATTCCAGCCTGACAATCCAGTTCCACTAGTGGCACAATGGGTGAGCTCCTGGCAATCCCGAACCAGCCAAGTGACGGGCTGTTTCCTCGCAGATGGTAGGTGCATGTGGATATAGATGTACCAAACAACCATCTACCCAAGGCTTGTCTCTGTCGTATTATTTATGTGATTTAAGTAAAACCATCGGTTTAATAAAACAATATATAAAAATAAAAGTACAACCGTGTATTGGGGATCAGTCGGATAGAGTGATATAAATACGCTGCTTGCTATATTAGCAGGTTGTGTACCCTAAGATACAGGAATGTTGCATGTTTAATATGCACGTAAATAATAATTTTAGCACCTATATTATATTATGATTCCCAGTTTTTTTTTGCAACAGCACCACGAAGACAGACGTAGCAGGGAATGTGATTTTTCGTGTTTTTAATAAATACAGTAATACCATTTATTGAATGACATCAATGACGGTAGATACTTTGTATGTCATGAGTGATTGTACTTATTTCGGTAATGACAAATATTTTCTGAATAAATTCAAAATTATCATTTCTATATTATAGTTACTTAGCACCTGGTTTTAACAAATTTACTTTACAGCATATACTTCAGAATCATCGTGTTCTTCTGTGACACCATGTAAAAACATATTCCTACCATATGCATAAAAACGGTCAATTCCTATTTGTGAAAACTCCCAGATGTGAGACAGTGGAGTAGGTAATTAACAAAGATTACACACCATACTCCCCTATCTGATAGAATGGATTAACCTTAGCTAATAATGGTTTAACTGTGTAACTGAACCTTGTGAACAGAACATTTTTCTAAAAAATATCATTTGGTGACACAGAGGACATGCATCATATTAAAATATTAAAATATTAGGATGTTTACAGAAATGTGGGAAAAGAAATTGATGTCATTTAATGATGGAAAGTAAAATATAATGTGCAGTTCGTCACGGAGAGATGATGTATACAATTTTCCATCCTTCAGTGTCGTAATAATTTGGCAACAAGTGGTTTGAAGTTCTAAATTTAGTCAACCAGGGCTTATAGTAATGAGGTAATTGTAAAAAATAAGGTTCTAAAAAAGCAAATGGTGTGAAACGCTTGACACTTGACAACAATGGAAAATTAAAATCAGCATTTGAAGACTATGAATTGTACATAACATTATAAAAATGGTATTCATTTTGCCATTACAACATAACATTTTATTCTAGTTTCTGTGTAATGAACCATGGGTATCCTTCAGCACTGGGCTGTTCCCACTTTCATTGTAGGGATAAGGAAGCACTCAACATTTTTCAGTATTGGTCAGTATGTCTACCCTATAGTTGCTTTTCTTTCGTCCAAAAAAAGGTCTTGTGAAGCTCCCGTGACGGAAGTCCTGAATACTCTTAGCGACAATCACGTATAGCTGAAATACCAGCAGAGCTTACGGTGAACTCTCCCTTCCAAAAGATAGCTGCTGATTTGATTAGGTTAGCTGTCGACACTATTGTCGTGGAATCAACTAGTAATCCCGTAACGAGCCCGCGGGATAAAGCTGCGTGACTGGGATTACGATATGTAAATGTTTCCTCAAGTCGGACAAGGGTATCGACATTTCTTGGCGTGTGATGACCATCTATGACTCACAAAAGTTGAGGGGACCCGCGTTAAATGGGGGTCTGTTACGTTACAGGGACAGAGGTCATCGATGAGTGATCTGAGGAGCTTGTTGAGAGGTTCAGCGCTAAAAGGGGATTTGTTGAAGTCAGTGAGATGACACGAGTGACAGTGACGTGAAGCTTGGCTGATGAAGGAGAGTGACGGGATACTGTGATCCCTCATTGTTTTATTGTATACGGATTAAGTCAAGATGACCTGGGATTACCGTTAATCTTTTCTGACACTCTCAAATCAGTTTACTCCATTTTTAATCACTGCATCTTCACACAGAAAAAAATGGAAGGTCAAATGAGCGCAGTGTTTCACAATAAAGTAATTGTTTACTCCACAACCCCGAACGACAGACGAGTTGAAGAGACACATAGAGACACATCTGACCAAACAAAAACATACCATACTAACGTTCAGTCTCCAGGCAGGTACTTGAGATCATAAAATGAATCTTTATAAGGGGTAAATAATTGCACAAAAAAAATGTGTTTATGATAAGAACAACTCCATGAGGACACGTTGGCTGAGGTGTGGATAATTTGCGGGTATTTAGCAGTCAGTCAGTCAGTCAGTTTCTTGCATGAAGTTTCTTACAAAATGAATAAAATATGCATAATATGTACAACATATTCAACACACGCCACACACGTTACTCTTCTCAATACAAGCGCAGGATTTAATATTTAGAGCAACGTTCTGTAGTACTGGGGATGCTTTTCAGGAATGTATCGGAAACAGTTCTTTAGCATTAACATTTGATTGTAGCCATTGTGGAAAACACATCTGCCTTAAATCATTATTTACACTACAAAGAAATAAAAAGTGCAATTCATCCTTTACAGTATGACAAAATGGACAGAACCGTGGTGATTTTGCAATAGATGAACATTTTCCTTGATTGATACATAAAACGTTTGCAAAACTAGACAGTATTCCGCGAGAGATCGATGTTCAAACGTTCGATGTCGTATAAGTTTTGAAACGTACCAACACACTTTTTTGAACCTATTGGCGGAACTATTGATAAATAAATACCTGTACCATTGTGATAACTTAACTATGTAAATATTTATCCCAGGTAGAACTTAACAGCGTGTCTCGCTAACATACATCAAATTTCGACAGTGTCACACAAAAATTTCTTTGCATCTAATGTATGACGCCAGACTAGTAATACTCTGGTCAGACAAATAAGAGAACATCGTCTTTGTATTAATGAATTTTATTTTAAATGTCTAATTATGTTAAAAAGCAAGAGTTTAATCTGTACAAGAAAAATGTCAGAATTGACGAATCTGTCGAATATTTAGATATTGGATTTGAACTAATGTTACCAATATCACCATTCCTGTCTGTTTATGTAATATATGTACTTTGTACTATAATATATGTACACGTTCACTTGAAACAAATACATTAACCCGTAAACATATGATTACATTCTGTGCATCTGAAACTTCAAATACAGTACATTCAGATTACCTTTCGGCTCGTTTAATAACTTTAGTATGTGAACAGTGTCTTTAGTAACTGTTCAGATGAACCAAATTCTAACCGAGTTTTGGAGAATTTTTCAAAACACATCGGGGAAGCTGGCACGAGAAGCTCGACCATTCCCCAGGAAATACATTAAAACCACTCATGAGATCTTGTTCTTTATCCTGGAACTACAGAACGATCGAAGAAAGTTAACATTCATCATGATGTCAAAGCGCCACATTTTTGTCAAGAATATCAAGGGTATAAAACCAAGTTTCACCACATATAAAGAGTTACTTAAAGATGTTTACGACATCGACAAATATATTGCTAGAAACATTTCTCAGATGAATTTGTTTGAGCGAAAATGAGGTTTACTCCAATATGCTCTATGTCTGTGTAGACAATAAAATAACTTACGCCCCAGTGTCTCTCCATCTGTCCCAGTTTTTACATGTCTGTACTCTGAAACAAAGTCACATTTCACTAATATTATACCATTGTCAAATCTTTGATCACTGATAGTTTCATGTAATCTGTATCCAAGTGAAAGTGAATAAATTAAATGGAAAAAAAGTTAACCCGCCTTAATGTCCAAGGATGCTAAGTGAACCATACCATTATTAAAACCATGGGTTAATAAAGGATATACTACAAGAGTCACAACATATTAAAGGTGCATAGTTCTTCCAGAACAGACATAGTTCTTCCAGAAGGGGGTACCTCTTAAGGCAATAACGTGTAAATCCCTATACTTATGCCTTATTATGCTGTATTTCATGTAAACACCAACGTCTTATGATTAATGAATCTGTTTTCGCTTTTCATATTTATTGTAAACATCCACTAACGAAGACAAACGTTTTGTTTATTTCATAGTCGGGAGTGCGGTAGAAAAACTCGATTTTTGGTATGGATAAGCTGTGTGGGTGACCAAACTTTATTACCATGTCCAGCAACGTGCGTGTGAAGGTTCTGGCGTTATCAAGCAAGTGATGTTCAAGATTGTGTACTGAGGCAGACATAGAGGCATGGTGTAGTGTTTTCACAAAGGAGTATAGAGAAGCCTGTTGACGTTCAGAGAAGATCGTTTGGTTTATCTGTGTAAATTTCAAAACTTTTTCAGCTCAACAGATGTGTCAGCTGTCTAAATGTGTTACAAGAACAAACCAAAATGTCGTCAACTGCCAATGCTACTACTTGTATGAAATGAGTATGCTCTTGGATCATCGTGGGTGTTTTTTCTTATGAATAAAACCTTGAAAGTCGAATGTAAAAATATCATCCCTGTGTGTCGCCATTTTAGGGAATAAAATGACAATACATAGGGATTATATTATTACTTTTTATTTTGTTTTGACATCGAAATCAAATCTTAGTCCAAAAGATTTCTGGCGTGAGAATGTTTCTGTTCTGTATAGATGGGAGCAGTATAATGAAAAGATGCCTGAAGCTGTTGTGTGGCTTGTTAATGTTTGATGTCATTTGTGTCCAACAAGTCAAGATAAACACCTTTGTATTTCCTCTCTCCACAACAAGGGGAAGCAATCATTTGGTTCATTAGTCAAATAACCTTTTAATCTTATGGCGGTTTTAAAACAATTAAATATATTTGGACAATCACCCCCTAAATCCAATTTATCGCAATTACCTCTCCCGAACAATCAGCAGGTGCGTGATTTGATTGACTTATTGACACTCCAGGGTAACATAGCTCGATTATTCTTCAGTGTTTACACCCCACCCATTAATCTACACCACAGTACAATGACAACTATCTCGTCAATGTTAGGGGGAGGAAAGATTGCTGCCCCAGCCTAAGATGTTTTACAACCCAATGTAAACATAACTATCTTCAACAGAGAGGTTGGCGCTGACCGCCGTAAAATGACCCCTTATCAAAAGAACCGCTCTATATTTTGTTAAGAAATTATAGGTACATTGTCCGGTTCCCGATACGGGCTTTTAACGTCGGCGTGTAAGAAAGGATGACGTAACTCTGGCCCCCAGCAATGACGGAACGCGAAATGGAAACGTTGTGGGACAAAAGTTGATGTCTCCAGATCTTGTTGGTCTAATTGAAAGATCGGACGATAACGTGTGGGAACGCTGTTCCCATGTGGTCCCCGCTCGCTCGTGGTCCTTGCAATCACGTGGTTTAATTACTGCAGCGAAAGATCTGCTCGCCAACGCCGACTTGGTGACGTCTCGCACCGTCGTCTGGACGACTTGCTTTGTTGTGGTGACGCTTTTACGACATGAGATGTCAAGAACAGTTATTTAGTTTAACGATTTACGTGTATACTCTGTCGCGAGATAATAACATATTGACCCGAATTTATTAGCGGGTATATCCAAGAGGTCAATTTGGACGTATCAAAGGCAGGACGTTAAACGTTAAACGTCTCTGACGGATACGAACAAGCTTCAAAGAAACAATCCTCAACAATCTATTTTGAGAGCGACGTTTCGGTGTAGTTTCTAACGTGTTATCAAGCAAGTACAGGGGCATTTTGTATCATCAGTGCATATTAGCTGGATTTCCATATTAAAGGTGTATACAATCTGACACTTAGGGAGCACTTAACCGCTGCTACGAATGGAAAAATAACACTTTGCATTGACAATATGTTGCATAGACAAAACAGACATGCAAAGTGAATGAGAAGCACTGCAAAAGTTGGGGACACTAGAAATGAGGTTTGTACATTCTACCAACGCCTATGGGATTCGAACCTGGGTCTTCAGTGTGACGAATTTTAAACATTAGGCTACACCACTGATCCGATAGGCTCGCAATGGTGAGAGAATATATAGCATCAATAAACGCAGGTATCCTTTCCCATGCAGACTGCAACACTTTCAGCAAATAATATAAACTCGTTCCTAGAATTTTGGACAGTGTTTTTCGAATACGCCCCTTCAAGATTTCTGTGGGTACTGTTTCTTTCTTGGTGCTGATATACTAAAATGGATTTTTTCATCCATTTGTTTGGCCTAAACACTACACTGCTAGAATAATCTTAATTTTGAGATGTTTGTTTGTGTAACGTCACACTCATCAATGTTTCAGCTATTTGACAACAGCCTGTAAATATCGGGGAAAACCCAGACAATCAACTGTAAATAATCGAGTCTGGCCAGACAATACAATGACTAACATTATGATCATTCATCTACACAGTGGGGAACGATGACATGAGTCAACCATGTCAGCGAGCCAGACCACCCGATCGGTGGCTGACAGTCATGGGTCGATGAAGGCCGATTCTTCACAGGGTGAGACAAGCATGGGTTGATGAGGCCGATTCTAGCACATATCTTCGAAGGTTAAGACAAGCATGGGTTGACGAACGCTGATTCTAGCTCGGATCTTCACAGGTTGAGACACGCATGGGTTGACGAAGGCAGATTCTAGCCCGGATCTTCACAGGTTGGGCCAAGCATGGGTTGATGAAGGCTGATTCTAGCAAAGACCTTCACGGGATGAGACAAACAGGGGTTGATGAAGACTGAATCTAGTCAGGAACTTCACAGGGTAAAACAAGAATCTAACAGGATCGTCACAAAGGGAGACAATCAAGGGCTTAGGACTCTACGAAGAGGAACACCCTTGGAGAGATGAGGCTTTGAGGCTTCCATTTGATCTCAGTCAACCCCGATCATCGGGCCATTGCAGCTTAATTAACATTTTTGGCATCGTATGTTTACTTGATTGAACACTAGCTGTCGTAGTTTATTGGTAGATGATAATGTGAAAGTCGAAATGTCAACGTGTGTGTCTGACGTCTGTGGGTGAACCGGATGCCACAATGTAGCAGGCTGGATGACCTGATATGCTGGTATGCGGATGCCACAGTGTAGTAGGCTGGATGACCTGATATGCTGGTATGCGGATGCCACAGTGTAGTAGGCTGGATGACCTGATATGCTGGTATGCGGATGCCATTGTGTCAATGTATTCCGTGTGATTCTCTTGCAGTTATTGATAAATAAGGCTAATTAAAAAAGTAAAATGCTTCTCGGGAATCAGCGCTTCACTTTTATTTGTGCGCGTAACAATTTTTATTGCCATTTACGAAAAATGATTTTGACTTGGCCGCGTTCCGACCATCCATTTGTCCACTAATGAATGAGTGTCTGTAAGAAAGAGTGTGACTGAATCTACAACTCATTAACACTTGCTACACTTCCCAATCTGTATTTCTGGGAGAAAGCAGAGATGTGGCCTCCCACGTCACTTTTTGCCTATCAAAAAATTTGAAAACACCCTACCGCCCTCTTCTCTTGTGCCCGAGAAATATTTATTTTTTTGTGCAGTCTAACAAATATCCTTAAGCAGTGAGTGAGTGAGTATGGTTTACGCGGCTTTTGGCAATATTCCAGCAATATCACGACGGGGGACACCAGCAATGGGATTCATACATTCTACCCATGTGGGGAATCAAACTAGCGTGGTGAGCGGACGTTTTGACCATGGGGCTACCCAGCCTCCCCGTTAAGCTTTGAATATACATGGTCAAGAATGAAATGTACAAATCACGGTAAGAATAACTTGCACCCGTTGCTCTGAAACTGCATTTGTTTTTAAAACAAAAAACAAAAAAAAAACAAACAGCAACAACAACTACAAAAAAAACCCACAACGTTGTGGCATGCCAGATAAGGACAGTTTTACATCGAGAGAACGAGTGGAGTTGATTTCTGTCACTATTGTAACCGTTAATATCTTTCAAATTCACCCTTTCATAAATTAACACGTAAAAGTAGTTTGAGAGGTGAATCTTATGACTGTGACCTTGACTCGAGTCCACATTCCGGTCGACTACCAGACATAGTCTGGACACTGGTCAGAACCCGAACAGAGAACGGTGCCACCTTCACAACTGTGCTATGACTATTATCACTTATCATCCTCGCTGCGCGATAACGTGTGATATATCACCAGTATGTACACTCTCTTCCCCGGTCAAGGGACGTTACTTCACCATAACCTCATAAACCTTACCGTCCAGTTATGACTCACAGAGAAGAGGGGACAAGCTTCCTTTCTCTTTGTAGTCAACGACTTCGTGCCGTTGTAGGTTACGTCAGTGCGCATAACACCCACGCACCCACCGGATGTCCATTGACAGCGCGTGGCGGTCAGTAGCAACCCAGACCAGGCCTGTCATTTGTTGGACCGAGGTAAAGGGGTATAACAATAGTTTATCTTCCACCTTGAGAGACTGTATGACATTTTGCTGCCCCCGCTGAAATATGCCAATTGTTTGTTGGGTCCTGTATCGCATAGTGCTAGCCCTCACGCAATGCTTTGAGGGCATGCGACCTCCTCGAGGTGACTTACAATTGACGGGGCAGTTTCAACAACCGTATAAAAACAAGGATGTAGTGTATGGTTAATTCATTACGGTTCTCCAAACTGTATCTAAAGAAAAAGAACCCCAAAGTAAGTGTCCAAGTCGGACCTTCAAAGAACTTATTTCTGACGAGCCAAAGATGACTCCACCGCCGACACTGGACACCCTGTTTCAGGGCGGCAAACTAGGTTCGTCAAGTGTTTCGGTCCAAAGGTTGTCATTAAATGAAATCTGTGAAAGCATTTACATAAGTGTCCACTGTCCATTGCGACACTTCCAAAAGTAAGGCATCCCTATTAAATAAGAGTGAAGGTTTAATGACGATACATGTACATACAAACAATGGAAATGAATGAATATGAATATAACATTTCGAGTAATTAGATTTGTGTTTTCACCTCTAACCCGAATCAGCAAAACAGTGGACGGGCTGACTGATAATAGACACCGATAGAGAGAAGTAAAAAATGCTCTTCACTAATTTTTTTTTTTAAATAGGCAATTGTGTTTAAATCAGTTTATAATGTAGATTGATTAACTTTGCTTGATTAGATCCCCGGATCAACGTCAAAATCACGTATGGTCAGAAAACTGTTTTCCGAAGTCCATTGAAACATACCACTGAAAAGAAGTTCAGGGCCATCAAATGCCTTTGTATTACAATTATTAACCTGTCATGGCATGGTAGAATCGGGCGCCACTTAGTTTTCTAAATGAGAGTTTTTTGCTTTATGTGATGTGTTTGGTCCACATTAACAGTGCCACATTTAAGTAGTGTACAAGTTACAATGACCGTAGCGACCAGATTACTCGGATTGATACTCTGTCGGAATAACCAGAAACATTCTGACACATTACATTCAGCTTTTCATTTTATAGGTATTTATAAACTTAACGGATTCGCACACACATAGAGAAGGTTCATCTCATAAGGAAGGATAACAATTTATGGATGAATGGTGTCCTCCCAATACGCATTTGGGTCTAACATGATTGTACGATCCACCCGGAATAATGTAATATGGAATAATATTCCTTTAGCTGTAAGGATATGTGACTCTGCGCTTCATTATTTAAATCTTATACCCACGAGAAAGAAAAACGCGCACCAAATTATAATTCATTTGGAATAAGAAATGAAATGTTTTGCACACTAGATTAAGATATGATTTAGATAACACTTGATTATGATGCATTGTACCCATGGATAGGTGTTAGCCTAATTAACTTTCTTGTTCGGTATCTGTCAATTGGCTGTCTGCCAAATGGGTATCTGCCAACTGGGAGATAACCTGATGAAGAACTACTTTCTCTATACCAAACGTCGCTTCCATTTACACTCACAAATGATATCTAAACTTTGTACATACTATGTTCAGTAATGGTCACAGATGGTCACAACGGTCGTGCAGTTGTTTCGACACTGGGGGTACTACCATTGGTCCATTAGACAATATTTTTAAGGAACTTGTGTAATGCATCTTGTAACTCTGTCAGTAATGCCCTTTATCGAAAGTTACTCTAAAATCTGAGGCCATATTTTATATAGCAAATGTCTAGCGATATCACTACTGGTTCAGTCTTTCGTGTCTGCGTTGCACAACCTTTTAGATATTTATTTCAACAAAGGCTCCAAAGAATACCACATTAATTTTGCTCAAAAGATTTACAGCGTTCAAGACGTCTGTAGTCTTTCAAAGGTGTATCTTTCTCAGTAAGCCCATGGAGGACCGTGATTTAGGATGCAGCAGTTTTTGTTTTGCACCATGTTTTCAACGTTCGGAACAACTGACTGGCCTTTGCGCGTGTTTGTGACGTGCCGGTGGCGAGGCGGGGTATGTCAACTACGAGTTCTTACGATAATGGAAAGTGTTTACTCGTTTTCATTCAATGTTGACCTGCTCACGTAACATACGATATACAATTAGCCGACCAGCAATGCGACTGAACGAATAACGTTAGACCTAAATTCCATAATCATCCCAGGACTTTGTCTAGATGCCCATTCAGTTTTAACTGCTCAGACAAAGGTGTCGCCCTTTTAACAGTGAAATTTGAACTTTAACATTTGAACGTTGCATAAATATCTGGAATGCAGATTGTTTCTGCTTGCTTTATCCTGTAATGGGTGTTGACAGTATGTGACCTGCATTAATATTTTTAATCGTTTGTAGATTTCAGAAGAAGTGGATTGTATATGTCACACGGATGCATCATCCATTGTGACATGTCCATACGTGCGTGCCTCCGTCCGCCACGCTCGATATCCTCGTGCGTTTCCTCGGCAACAAGTTTGGCTCAGCCAGGAAATTGCGATAGTGCTTTTTCCCCCCAGCGGGTTTTAAAAGCCGTGTAGTAGTTCGTCACCAAACCTGACAAATAGATAGGTCTGGTGAGATGGTGTCTTTTGACACTTTGTTATAGTGTAAAAAAACAGACACGATTCGCGTTTCTATGGCGATATGTTTCAAATATTTATTTTTAAGCATTTACCGATATCAGTGTAGAATAGTTACAACAGTTTCTGCCAATCAGATATCTGTGTAGAATAGTTACAACAGTTTCTGCCGATCAGATATCTGTGTAGAATAGTTACAACAGTTTCTGCCGATCAGATATCTGTGTAGAATAGTTACAACAGTTTCGGGTGACGAACCATTACAGATTCGAATTCGACTTTGAGAAGACTTGGTTAGTCCTGCGTTGAGAAAGGTAAGTTAGGATCAAGTTTCGAAATAACTCGCATTTGGAACTCGGAGACAGAGGCTGCCTAATTGGACTGAAAAAACCCCAAAACACTTAACGCTTCTGAGTACTTTTTGTAGTTCATGTTTACTGGGGTAGCCTAGTGGTTAAGGCGTCCGCTCGTCACGCCGAAGGTTCGATTCCCCAAAAGGGTACAACGCGTGAAGTCCATTTCTGGCGCCCCCGCCGTAATATTGCTGGAATATTGCTTAAAGCGGCCTAAAACTACACTCACTCACTCACCCACTGAAAACAAAATCGAAAGTGTCGTGGCCAGCGACTTGGTAAACAAGCCAGAATATGATACTTGATATCGGTTCTTAATTAAGGTTCACCTATCTCTTCCAGGTGAATAATCCCAGCAATGAATACCCCTCTCAGTTGGCTTCCATATTGCAGCCATTACGAGCTTAATACAGGTGACTTGATTGGAATTACGACAGCATGGCTACACTGTGTCTTGGTAAAGCGGTTCCCATGTCGTGTTTACTTACAATGACCAGTAGCCCGGTCTAACAGTGATTAACGAATCTACAGGTGCCAGCGATTATCCCATAATCACCGCCAAGACAAATCTCCACCCTATGGCAATGTATAATTTCAATTTTCTGAGTGAACTCGAGCGGAAGTCAGAGTGGCTCGGCGGTCGTTAGTAGATCAAGTTAGATCGTGTGGACTCAAGTGGCGTCCAGCTGGTTTGGGAATGTCGCCAGGGCGTTCTAGAATGCATGTTTGGCTACAGACCCCAGGAACCAAAATTGAGTAACGGTCAATCATACTTCACCTCCGATAAACCGCTAATTCCAGGATTGTAACACTGTGTGTATTGATACATGTTTGTCACACCCGCTTGTGGAAATGGTCAAGTGCAATCCTACATATTGAAGTGAACCCCCTGTGAGGTTATTCCACATTTATGTGCACCGCTTTGCAAAATCATGTACATTTGAAAACATTCGCAAATCTACAATCGCCATCTTACCCTTACGCTCACTGTCATACTCTGCCAGATTAAAAGTTTGTTCAAACCTGTCTTAAACACTACTGAGCTTTGTCCAAGAAGATACCAAAATGAGTTAAGCGGCAGATCCGAACAACTTCGATTTCTGGTTTTTCTAATAATTGTAGTTTAGGCATATGTGTTTTAGCAAAAGAAAAGCGTGAATGTGGTTTTACACAAACCGCTTCTTTGCAATATTCCAGCAGCATGACAACGAGCAGAGTTTCAGAAATGACTTTCACACATTATAGGACTAGAACCCGAGTCTTCTGTGTGACGAAGAAAGGTCCATAATTACAGAACAGATGTCCTTCAAAACACGGATGATGTACCGTAAACAGCCCATGAAACATTCATTCTAAGCTTGGGCACAACATGGCAACTTCTTGACAGGTTATACAGAAAACTACACGACTGGAAATTATATATTTATCACCAACATTTAAAAATTAACTTCTGGTACATTGCTCCGTCCCAAATTATGAAGAAATCGGGTAACTGAAACTCACAGACACGTTTTCCGCTTATTGCTGACATATGCTACTGACTTATCAAAATGCCTGGGATAGCGTGGTACCTCAAGTATGAGCGGCCACCATTCGACGTCAGAATCACGAGGACTTCAAAACAGCCCTATTTTGTTTACTCTTCCATCAGATGCGTCAAGTTAATTACGTCAGCTGCTCAGAATATACCCTTTGTCTTTTCACATTCCGCAACGAGCATTTGTCGAAAGACCTGGGGTCAAATAAGCATTCCAAGTCGCGATTAGACGTGCAGACGTTAGCATTCCTTAGCCACTGTTAAACCATTCGATGAAATTCTGACTGTCGTAGAACAGGACGGTGAGCTATGTTACTTTTCTGTTCAATACGTTATTAGCCACTTGGTCACCACAACAGCCAGTACACGCCCCTGTCATGCTGGAATCGAGCCTGTAGTTAAGATTCGGTTGTTATTAGTAACTTGAGGGGCGACGTATCTTTGATATATCGTGTTTACAAACTGCTCGTGTTTGATTACACAGTGCCATTTAAAAAGCGGTAAAAGGTAGCATATGTTATATTTGCGATTATACTTTCTTAGTGGAGTACAGATTCTGGTGCGTTTGTCGGGTTGAGTCCCTTCTGGGATTTTAACCCACAGTCTCAGGGTCGGGCACCTAATCACCAGCACACGAAGTCAGCCATCTACCCACTCTGCCACCACGACTGCCACTAGAATGAAAGTCGAATACCTAACTTTGTGCGCTGGCGATTAGGTGCCTGACACTGAGGGTATGAGTTCAAATCCCGGCCGGGACTCAACCCAACACACGCACTAGAATCTGTGCTAGAAGTAATATGAATATCTACTAGAGAAAGGGCAGTTCCAAGTATAACATATGTGCTGCTCTTTGTATTTCTTATTATTTGCTATTGTTAAAATCTTCTCTCTTTTTCGCATTTGAATTTATGCTCTGTTCTGTTCCCGTTGACCTGGTGAAATGTTTTAAAGGTGTATAATATATAGTATGAAGATATCATATCTCTCTAATCATTTGTCGTGATTTTGGATTTGTTGATACTGAACAGTGTTGGCGCGTTTCGCTACAGTGCAGCTACTAATACATAAATGTCTTTCTTTCCATATCATTGACTAATTATTATCTGTTAAGTGCAAATGATTGCAATGATCCTTAAAACGTTTTGTTGGGTACGAAGTTGAATCTTTCAAGCAGTGATGGGCTTAAAGTTTCATGTTCCCCCGCAGAGCCCCACACTCGTGTTGCATTGACCTTTTTGTGAACGCTCACATAACTACCCGTGACTCTGTACCATTTAGAATTGTTTCCGCTTGAAAGAAAAGTAGACAGTGGTATTTTGTGGCTAAAACATGGTCAAAACTGATTCATTTAATTTTTTTTTTCAATTACAATGTGACCTATGTCATATTTGGGATTTCACTTTCTTAGTAAAGTACAAATACTAGTACTTTTTTCGTTTGAGTCCCATCCGGGATTCGAACCCGCACCCTCAGAGTCAGGCACCTAATCGCCAGCACACAAAGTCAGCCGCCTAGTCCGCTCAGCCACCGCGACTTCCACAAAAATGAAAGTCGGACAACTGGTAGTCTAGACTGCGTACTTTGTGTACCCCTCTGATGAGTGTAAATTGGCACGGCTTCCACGGCCGAAAGCTATGATTACACGATGCCATTTAGAAAGTGGTCAAATGCAACATATGTCATATTTGGGATTTCACTTTCTTAGTAAAGTACAAATTCGAATCCCGGATGGGACTCAAACGAAAAAAGTACTAGAATTTGTACTTTACTAAGAAAGTGAAATCCCAAATATGACATATGTTGCATTTGACCACTTTCTAAATGGCATCGTGTAATCATACAATGTGACCGCAATAATGCTAAACGCCTTACAACGCCAAAGGTAAAGATAGGATTAATAGAAATATCTGACGGACACTACACCAAGCTGTCACCATCTGGACATGGCAGTTTCTTATAAAGATTAACTAATAAAGATCTCATGCACATGACAAGATCGTTTGTCGTGAACCGATAGTGAGTTGCTGACGCCGTCGGTTTTTAACTAAATCTGCGTATGTTGAATTGCAATGAATCCCGGAACAAACCAAACTATTAAGCTGGGCCCCGTCTCGCATATCGCACTAGCTTTGACGAACGTTAGAGCCAAAGTGAGCCGGGAACCAGCGTAACCAAACTATTTATCTTCTAATTTTACACTGATTCAGAGAGACAGACATGGATGCCGTATGACTATTGTTACGTCACGGTCGTAATATGTGACGTCACAATCACGACTAAGACTGCCCCAGGAGGGTGTGTCAAACAGGCCGAAACATGCCGCCGAACGACCCAGGTGCACAGAAAAGGAGTGCAATGCACCTGAATTTTGTTCATAATGATCAGATTTGGTATGTAAATGATATTTGTATACTGTCTTTGTAATGGGATGGGTGAATATCCTTTGAAATTTTAAGCAGTCTCCCAGCTGGTGGGGGATACCAGTAATGGGTGTCATCCATTGTACTATTGTGGGGAATCGAACTGGGGTTTTTTGGCTTGTCGAGCAAACGTTTCAGTTACTTGTCTAGCCCACAGCCACCTATGTAACGGATTATATTAAGTCTATAAATACTAGCAATATATGTATTATTCAAGTTATTTCCTTAGATTCTTTATTTGATTATTCTGTAGGAAGGATCATATCCGCCACGAAACCAGCTCCCAGCTCCGGAAATGGCCAGAGAGGTGGGGGTACCTCGTACAGGAATACGACACGGTAGGGAAGCTGATTATATTCGACCAGACACATTTCATCTATTGCAAGTTCAGTTAATGTACAACAAGATGTTGTCATTACATGGAAGGTCTCGGCAATCCTTTTGGCTCAAAAGTGGATCGATACATTCTAAAACTAACAAACATATGATACTCAATAAAGCGCCGATAATCATCAAGACGCTGTGAGTTTCTTGCAGAAGGTACGTCTTAACAAAAAATAATTGTTTAACAAACTATCATTAAAATATTGACACAGTTGAATCAGTGACGGGTGATATAGTAACTCCTTCAAAACTCAGTCTTGATTATGGATAACAGTCTAGAAAGCCCACTGGGACACTTTCATATCTTGAGTGGTTAGGGTTAATTCTTTGAGTGGACACTCTCTTCATACCTGTCAGGGGTTTTCGTGCGCCTTCACAATATGTCTGACAACGGTCTGCAATTTAAAGTATAGAGTTGTGTCCCTTGTAGGAGAGCAGCGAATTGTGGCCAAATTAATTAATGAACTGCCCCGTATATGGACAGATTTTGCCTCCTTGAAATTGGTGGGCGAACTGGCTAAAGCGCCAAGCTAGTGATCCAGCGAGCTTGAGGTGTCGAGATCGAGCCCACCTGTGACCGGGGGTAAAAACCATGGAGTCAGCTTTGTGTGCAGACTCTTTCCGTGTTGTCACAACTCCGAGTGTACAGTACACAACCCTGTTCACTTAAAGAAACCGACGAATCAATTGGTATAAGACCAGATGAAGACCCCCATGAATACGGGCAAACATCTTGTTGTGGGTACAACAACGTGCACTAACCTTGGACAAAGTACAGTGACTATGTGCACCCAGCTGTGAAAAGGGTACCTCGATAGGATGCGAGAGCCACAATCAACTCAGTGCGCCCAGTGGCAGCAAGAGTTATGTACTCCCCAGGGAGTTGAGATGGATAGTACGAAACAAATACCAGCGCCTTGAGCATGTACATGTACTAGTTGCATGGATATGTGCACAATATAAATATCCTATAATAATAAAATAATAATAATTATTATTGTACCTACGCCCTGATGTGAACAAATGGCTATGTTGTTTTAAATGTCTTGTCAAGTGATTCCACCATGGCCAAAACTCATTATGCGGAAACGTGAGAGACATCATTTGGGGCTGTCCTCCCACATCATGTAACGTGCTGTGATATCAATGGAATACTGTTAAGCGGCGTCAGAGCCTACTCACTCGCACTATATCCATAAAAGTATAGAGTAGTTTCTCTGTGCTAAGCATATTTCCACAAGAGCGCACTTGACTGCATCGTGCCTGAATACATAACTAACATAAAAAATCGTTCAGTTTGTTTTATGGAAACAATGGTTAAATGTTTTTGGTTCTCCTGGAAACGAACCCCGACGTACAGGGAGGTACGTATCGCCTATGGAGAAGTTATGTCAGCGTATGCCCCGCGTTCTGTGAAGTTTAAAGAGAAACAGTGGTTACATAATTCAGAATTGCTAACACCCTCACCGCCCCGCTAAAAACAACAACAAAAAACCAACAAAAAAGCAACAAAACAAACAAACAAAAGAAACAAAAGAGGCATAAAAAACAAAAAACCGACAAACAAACAAAAAACATGACAATAGTAACGTTGTGGTCGGTCAGCCATGCACTGTATCTATGGAGAATGGCAACACGAGTTGATCATTGCTCATGACTTCAGTCACCCGTTTGCATGTGCATGTTCGATCGTAATAATACCGTCTGTGACAGAAACAATAGTCAGTCCACTCAGTCAGACAGGATTCCATGAATTTGACATCGAAGAAAAATATCATAATCAGCAATATACATCTTGTTTTACATCTTCTGCCGTTAATCTTTATTATACTTTATATCATTCAGTTATGCCATCCAGATATGCTTTTTCCCGAATTGTTAAATTAATTAAAAGTTTCTGTTTGTAAGATCTCTGCTAATACATTCTAACGCTAAATATTATACATTCTCTTCCATACACTTCAGAGAAAAAAGAAATACAATTGGCAGGCAGGGGCGCAGCTACCACAATAAAAAAATGCCCGGTCTTACAGATGATTGGTGCTAAAACGGATGGGCAAGCCCTCAATACCAAACAAGAAGCTTTGTAACCTATCGGGGTTACATGAAAATATGGCCTGGCAAGCGCCAGGCAGGGATTGGTTAGAAATCAATAGCTTTTGTGTAATTTACATTTTATTTCTGAATCCCTGTTGTAAACAATAAAAACTATGCAGCCAGGGGACTGCTCAGTCAGAGCATAGGTATCTACATAGTAGTCTAAGTAGTCCAGGAGGAGGCAGCTGAAAGATTTGATGCCGTAGCCTCCCCAGTACTGACTTTGTCTGACACTATTTTCAGTTAGTATGATGTCTTGGGCTCACGAAAAGGCCTGTAATATTCTCAGATTGTGGTATCAGTTTTTTTGTCACTGGACATTTTATGTGGTGGGGGTCTGTGAGCATTTTCATTTGCATTTGAGGTTATGAAAATAAAATCACTTTTTGTGAATTTGTGCCCCAGTGATTCAATAGGGATGCGGTCGTAAAATGACTTATCGCGGTATTGATTTCACGCCACGGTTCACTGCGCTGGCTCATCTAATACTTAATGTATCCCTCTTAGTGCTGGAGGAGAATCTCAAAAGGGGCCTAGAAATAGGATTTCGTAGCCTCCCCAGTGCCGATTTTGTTTTTACACTATTTTCGGTTAGTATGATGTCTTGGGCTCACGAAAAGGCCTGTAATACACTGAGATTGTAGTATCAGGTTTGTTTGGTTTTTTTCACAGGACATTTTATGTGGTGGGGGTCTGTGAGCATTTTCATGACATTTGGTTTGACATATTTTTGTTTTTGAATCAGTCGATCTGCATTGACAGATCTCTCTGCTGGTATACTGACTTTATTGCATTTACTCGATGTCTGTTCAACCAATCATGGACAGCAGAATCTCTCGACATAAGAACACCAGAAAAGGGATAAGATGACCATCACAAATGCTCCAACCATGGTCAACTGGTGAAGGAATATGATTGGCTACAGATACTGTTTCCAAACATGCACTTGGTAGTTTACTTGCTCAATGTGATATTTTAGACTGTTGGATGTTGGTGGGAGGTTTTCACTCAATGTCTTGTCTCATCTACAGACATCACTGGATTGTTTGATACATACATTGAACTTACAAACTGTCCACAGGATATAATGACCAACAAAATCCTGATTGTCAACTAATTGTGTGAATGGAGTTGGTTAGTTTCAGAGGACTTCAGTAAGACAATTCCCAATGTTCAATGTTCTACATGTTCTAAGATGGACGGAGTGATAACACACCTTAAACAAGATTGCCATATGACGAACGGAATCGCCGTACTTCAATCTTAATGGGGACGTGTGCAGACATAATACAGTTGGGCATCAGTTGCAATACGTTTGTACACAGTTTCCACCAGGTCAACTCCGTTCGCAGACAGACGAAACTCGACCGAATCATGTTTGGTATTCCGTGCAAATATTCTCAAAACCAAATGAATTGTTCTTATTGAGATTGTAGTACATTTCTATTCGGTTCTAAAAGAGTGCAATCGATTCTCATCAAGTTCTACTCGTTAGTGCGTTTATGTAGGTCTCACACAGGTTTTACTAGGTCAACACTGTGCATTACGATATGACACAGTAGGGTATACAGACATGCATTTTCAACATGTTCTCCATTTGGGACAAAAAAAGCTGAATGCTTATTTCCTGCAATTTCAATGGGAGCAGAACAAGAGTACAATGTGTTGGTAGAGCAAGAAAGGAGGAAACGAACAAGAACTTGTTGGGTGAGAAACTGGCTTTAACCCGAGAGGCCAAAAGTTGTGGAACACGTCATCTACTGATAAAGGATCTCCGCCTTGATGATCATGAGTCCGTCAACAATTTTTTCTGTGGAGGCATGGTGATGTCGATGTTTCCATCTTAAAACTGATAACGGAACCAAGAATAGGCTGGGTACTTAGAGAAAACAAACCAAGACATGTCTGCTATGACCACTGCACACGCTAGAATGAGACTGAGAATGTAGTGCCAATGGGAAGAAGTGTCTGAATACGAGCTGGTTGAGTTAAGAAAGAGTTAGAACGGGTAGTGCATATTAAGAACGTGGCAGGCCTAATTCAGAACGGATATAAACTGACTAAGGACGGGTTTGAACTGCTTGAAAACGTTGTTCACATGGGGTGAAGGCGCATTTCTTCCCAGTCTATACGTAATACCAACTGTCTGGGGATGGGGCACAGATGAGGTAGACAAACTGACAGCTGTTTACCAACTCTTGACTTGCGCCATCATTGATTTGCTCCCCTACTTTGACTGACTCTTGCCTGGCACACCTGTCCCAAACAGCATCAACTCTGATGCAGTCTGTTCCATTCCGTATTTATCTCAATGTATATTTTGAAGCAGTTCCCTTTCTGCACATTTGCAATTTTGCCATTCATTTAACTATATGCAGAGCCAACATTCTCTCCTCTGCTAGTAGGGAGTGAAGGACCAAAAACTTCCGTTTAAAGTTCCCTTTACATGCCGCATTTGATGTTCCACCTGCACGAGCCATTGTGAAAGGAAGACCCGAAATGTCAATGTGCTAATCAGGATTGATGGGGAATCAACTCAGCCTTCCAAATGAATGACGTGTCATAACCCAAAGGATGAAGTATTGAAAGACACTCCCACCAATAGTCTAAAGCGTCTTATTGAGCGAGTTAACTCCCGAGTGCATGTTTGGATACAACCAATCATGAAAATTCCTTCGCCATTTGGCCCTGGTTGGAGCATTTGTGATGGTCAGCTTATCCCTTTTCTGATGTCGAGAGATCCTGATTGGTAGAACTGACGTTGTGTAAATGCAAAAGGTAAGCATGCCAGCAAAGAGGTCTATGTCGACGCAGATGGATGGATTTATTGTGCGCAGAGACATGTCTTTTTGTATGGCAGGTGATGATTGCCCAAATAGCTTTGACTAGCTATTGAGCTTTGACTCCAATTCTGACATCATGTAACACATGAAATGAAAGAAAGTGAAGAGGAGAGTTCATTGCAAGCTTCTGATTGTATCAAAAGTGATTAAGAGTTATCTGACAGAACACTTTGAATAGCTACAACATGGCCGAAGTTAACATTTCTCAATTAAGGAGGCACTATCAACCTTAAATACGTTTAAATCAATACGTTTATGCATACAAAATAACCTGTAAAGGACCTGGGGGTTGGGGGGTGGTGGGTGGTAAGCATGCCAGTTGGGGGCAAGTTGTACCAATGCCTCCCCGGCCCTGTACAAGCAGAGCTAAGACGCAGTTACAGGCCTTGAAGCATAGTTTTCTATCACTTTGGGTAATGTTATTTCATCAACTATTTTAGGCAAGTGAAGCTTTCATACACCATCCCATTGAAATTTTGTTCTTTTTCTGTACTATATAAAACATTTGACATCAAATGAATTGTTTGTTTTATATATCAGTACAAATTTAGTCCTCTGCTATGCAATGGCGGTCATCTTGGCGGCCATTTTGAATTCTGGGTAATATGAAACAATTCCATATAACATGCTGTCAGTTTAGAAGTAAACAGGAAACAAAACCAACTGGTTCTAGCTACAAAAATAATGTAAAGTTTCAATAAATAAATCACCACAAAAGTATCAACTTTGGATGTAAATGGAAACATTCGGTGTTATTTTTTATGTACATTTAAGTGCCGAGAATGCAACATGCGACAATTCAAGATGGCGGCCAAAATGGCGGCCATTTTCATTTTTTTTTCAAAAACAAAAATATGTCAAATAATTTCTACATCCTTTAGCAATACACAAAAGTCAAAATGAAAGTGATCAGATTGATAGTAGTAAAACTATCCATGATTAACTGTGAGGTGTTGTCGGACAACAAACCAAATGTCATGAAAATGCTCACAGACCCCCACCACATAAAATGTCCTGTGAAAAAAAGACCTGATACTACAATCTCAGTGTATTACAGGCCTTTTCGTGAGCCCAAGACATCATACTAACCGAAAATAGTGTAAAAACAAAATCGGCACTGGGGAGGCTACGAAATCCAATTTCTAGGCCCCTTTTGAGATTCTCCTCCAGGACTAAGAGGGATACATTAAGTATTAGATGAGCCAGCGCAGTGAACGCGTCTGTGGCAAGCAGGCGGAGCTAGTAATATGGACGAATACACTTGGTTGCTACAGGTAGATTGGCAATTAAGCACATGCAATACATGCTGATCGTGGCGTGAAATCAGCACCGCTACTGTACGCGTGTCTCGTAGAGCGACCTAATTCAGCAAAACACCATCACGACACGATTCGCACGAAGAAATTGAACTGTTCAATACGTAGACGACAATTTGTTTCCCTCGTTTCAAATGGAATGTTCTAGAGGGCGTTCTCATATATGAAAATTAGGGTCATTTGATAGGTCGTGGCTCGTGACCAAGAAGTAGTTGGTCCAGAAAAGTCATTTTACGACCGCATCCCTATTGAATCACTGGGGCACAAATTCACAAAAAGTGATTTTATTTTCATAACCTCAAATGCATACGAGTTACTGCAACATTTTGTTCATAGGAGTAGGAGGTTATCCATGTGTCTTTGGTTTAATAATCTCAGCTTCCGAGAGAATCTGGATGCAATCGCACACCCATCTGCCCTTTAGTCATTTAGTGCAACTGAAAGAACCATCAATTGCAGGAAGTGTGGATCCAGAATAGCATATGTCTTGAGCACTCCAATGAATATTCTTACGGTAGATAACTATAAGGCTCATCTCATGAAAGGTACCATTTGTTAATAAACCCCAAATGACAAGATTCAAACAGTGATGAACCCCAACCTAAAACATGCATTTTTCACCAGTTACATGAGACACAACAAAACAAATGAGTAGGTGAAAGCTCTAGAAACCACTGATGTAATGTGACACCCAATAAGTCAGGTCAAACACTGTCACTTGTATTTCCACATCTATAAGGCTCCTTGTTTCTTAACTGCACAATCACATAAATCAATGCACATGCTGTTGACCACTGGATTGGCAGATCCAGACTCATTTGTTTACAGGTCACTGCCATAAGGCTGGAATATTCCTAAGTGAGTGTTTAAGAACAAACCAGCCAACCAGCCTATTTGCAGTACAGGTCAGGACAAAACAAACAGTTCTCGGAACTGAAACATTTTGTGTGTACAACAGTTATAAATGATATCAACACTAAAACTTGCTCTAAATAATTAGTAATTCCATTTTGAAGTAAGTCAAAGTCGATCCACCATATGAAGATCAGGGATACATTACCATTATCCTAAACAGAAGTGACGTCAAATGTGATTCTGACCTTCCTGAGGAGTATACAACCCAAGCAGTCTTTGAGGCACTAGAATGTAAACAGTCATATCACCATCTCATCCTCCGGAGTACCCATTCAGGATGAAGACAGGCAAATCTGAAACAAAACCTCCTGCCTAATGTAGCACTAGATGTTCTGTAGTGGTGCGAAAGTTCCACGGCCCAGACAGGTCAGGCTTCCTTAGATGACTTGGCTGACTCTGATCGACAAACTCAACATTCCAATACTTGTCATACTACACCAGTTTTCTTGAAAAGAATTGTTGAAACCATTTTCTTCCACTTGTAGATTCCTTGGAATACTATCAGGTCCTAACCTAGCTACAATTTCCTAGATCCAGTTAGAATCCCAGGGGAGGTTACACAGATAATTGTAGAAAGTTACTAAGAGTTTAAACAACATAAACTGTCTAAGCTTGGTATTATTTCATCACCACCCCACTGTCCCTGTCAGTTTACCTGATGATGGGGCCAGGACAAGTCATGAAATGTTGTATTAAAAGAACAAAAAGAAGATAAAACCCAGAAATTTCTCAGCATTCATCAAATAACATCTTATAAAATGCCAATCAAGCATCTTTATCTCATACATTTGACTCTGTCTTTTGTTCCCACTTCTGGTGTATCCCACCTGATGTTGCTGCAATGTTGCTAAAAGCGGAATAAAAACATACTCATTCACTCAGTATTTTGTTAATATAAAGCGGTTGTTTATATGCTTCAGTCAGCTTCTTCTATCAGTATTGTCAACATTAACATCACTTGGTTCAATCTATCCTGTTCACAGATGACATGTGTCTTGGAGGGGAAGACCCCTAAACAAGGCCAGTCCATCTATGGCGCCCAACCACAGTTAAAACAAGGAGATATCCGGCTTCCACCAATCAGACCCTTCAAAACAACCAGAGATAGTTCCTTCCCGGTAACAACAGCCCGTGAGATTGGTTGGAAGGCAGTTGGGCCTGATAAAGACCCCCTGTGTAACAAGTGGGCACCTCGGGCGCGAGGTCAGTTTGGTATTCTGAAGCTGCTGAAATGGCCAGCAGAGGCTGCTCCTTAAGCCTGGAAGGAAGACTCCCATTAACAGGAGATAATCATCTTTTGGAAGTGTTTTCTGTCAAATATAAGATAACTGTGGTTCATGTTTCAACATTTATTGCATTAATAATATGTACAAAACATTCTATTTTCATGAACAATACTTGTGCATGATGAAATTTGCTATTTACATGCTCCTGGTTACCAGAAGCAATATTTGTCTGATACATCATGTAACATTTAGTCTCACGTCAATGGTTGATAATGTCTGTGAAAGGAGGAGTCCTCATCATCCATTACTCAATAAATCCTTGTTGTTTAACAATTTCCAGTGTTTTAATGACTCACTAATATTTAATCATTTGTAATGACCAAAAACAATTGTCAGAGAGAGGTATCACTCTGAAACGCTTTGCCGAGTCACATCCATTTCTGCAATACTGAGAATATTTGCAGTATTTTATGAAAATACCCCTGATGAAGAATGACCTGGTGACGTCAGCTGTTTCCGTCATCCTCAACTGTGTCGGTTTCTTCTGAGGAGTCTCCGTCTTCATACACCACGTGTGGCCTGTTGGTATTCACAACCATGTCCGCCAGGTCTTCATCTGAGTCATCACTAGGTGGCAGCATGTCATCAGGAATCAGTTCACTTTTGCCCTCGTTCCTTTCCTCCTCGAATGCAGCTGGCCTGAAATGTAACAGTCCACGGGAGGTTGGCTTCTTGACATGTTAATTATCTGAACTTACACAAATCTGACACAACTTCCACATATCACAGTAGACACTTGCCATCTCACAACAGCCCTTCCTGTGTCATAACAGCCCTACCCATGAAGATCCAAGCTAGAATTGGTCTTCAGTATAGGCAACTAATGGGATCTGGTAGCCAGACTGGATGAATTGGTTGACACAGGTCATAATATCTGAATTGCGCAGATCAATGCTCATGCTGTTGATCAATGGCTTGTCTGGTCCAGACCGTGGCCATATAGCTGGAACATTGCTGAGAGCCTGGTAAAACTAACCTACCTCACTCCCTCATGATGGCCAGTGAGCACTTCAACAGTTTTCCCCATTTAGACCTCATCATTGGCCATCCCTACCTCCCCACAGTCCTGTAGCTTCTCAAAGCAGCTACTTATACTTTACCGAGTCTTAAACTACATCAACACAGGCCCTCCTAACTTCATGACAACATCAACCCATATCATCAACCTTCCACTACCTCCAATCTCACCACAGCCCAACATTATCTCACCACCCCTCCCCCACCATCTCACCACAGCACACCCCTATTTCACCACCCCTCCCCCACCATCTCACCACAGCCCACCCCTATCTCACCAACCCTCCCTCACATCTCACCACAGCACACCCCTATTACACCACTCCTCTCCCACCATCTCACCACAGCCCACCCCTATCTCACCAACCCTCCCCCACCATCTCACCACAGCCCACCCCTATCTCACCAACACTAGCCACCATCTCACTACAGCCCACCCATATCTCACCATCCATCCCCACCATCTCACCACAGCCCATCCCTATCTCACTACCCCTCCCCCTCCATCTCACCACAGCCCACCCCTATCTCACCAACCTTAGCCACCATCTCACTACAGCCCACCCCTCTCACCAACCCTCCCCACAGCCCAACCCCATCTCACCAACAATCCCCACCATCTTACCACAGACCAATCCTCAAACTCTCCTCACCATCTCACCAGAGCCTAACCCTATCTTACCAACATTCCACACGATTCCAGCCAATCTCTGTGTCTACCTACTTCTCCAAAGCTACTCTCCATCTCATAACAACCCCTGCAAATCTCACCAAAGCCCTTCATCCTTGATGTGCTTGATCTGGTCCTTGTACAAGATGCTGAGGATCTCTGCTCGCACCTTGTCTCCCTCAGCAATAGGCTCCACCAGCACAAAGTCTCCTGGATAATATTTACAGACTATTTAATAAATAGAATAATCATTCTCTGGTTATGTTCTGCTGAGTGGAATTAAATCATCAAATATGAATCAGTACACACCGTTACAAGAACGTCTTTGCAAATTTGAATGTCAATAATGAACAGGTTGAAGCAATATTCTACCATTATCACAGGGGACACAACAAATACACTTTACATATTGCACCCAAAGTTGATGGGAATCGAACATCGGTATTTGGCATGAGAAGAAAATACTTTAACCACTATGCCATGTAAAGAGACACAATCATGCATCACAAGCACTCTATATGAATATGTAGTCAACACTTATCTTTTTTTCTTCACAAGTATATAACAACAAGATTTAGTCATTTATAGTACTACCAGAAATTATTGAGAATTTTAGGAATATGTTTAACTGGATTTCTAGCATAAACAGCCACGACCAGCTATCAAGTGCTCGGTTTCATCCAAGGGATTCAACCCTGTTAATCCGTTTTCATTAGTTTGTGAAGAGTTATCCTCCTTTGTATACTGGCTAGCAGACAACATATTTTAGTGATCCTCAGTATGGATGATTTAGAAAAGAGGAAGTTGATTTAAAGTATTACAACAAGGACATCAGATCAGCTAAAATGACTTAAAAAACCCTTTGTCCACTGTTTATCTTGTTTTGAAAAATATGGATATGGCATTGAGCACCAGGGAGGTGCAGGTAGGCCCGGAAAATTGACTGTTGGTGACAGGAGGCAGATTGGTATTCTTGTTTATGAAACAAATGAAGGAGTTTAGAAAATGTAAGGCTGGATATGATTGATAGAGGAACTGTGGCTGTCTGTAGGGAGACAAATAAAAGTGAGCTGCATGCAATGGGTTAGCAGAAAGGTTAAGGAATTCCATCATTGATTATTAAACCAGAACAAAGGTGCAAAGCTTGAACTTGTGCTTACAGCATAGAAATTTTAACTTGGACAATGTGATTTTTTCAGATGAAAGTCCTGTATGGCTGTTTCCTAACACACTGAAATTCTGGACCAAACCAACTAAAAAACCTTTGTATCAGGGTCCAAAGTACAATCTGAAATTGAGCGTATGGGGTGGCATATATTTGTTAGGGGCAATGTCCCGCTGTGTGTTTGAAGGGATTATACACATGAGCGATACACACATATTCTCTTGGGGTATTTACTTAAATCTGCTCACATGTTCTATGGAACATTTTTAGATTTTCCAGCTGGACACAGACCCAAAACATCGTTCAAAGTATTTACAGGCCTGCTTTTGAACCCAAAATATGACATTGGTAGATTGGCCAAGCTACAGCCCTAACCTAAATCTAACAGAATATGTTTGGGGACTTATGAAGGAAAGTGTCATTAAGTAAAGTCTATATTTCTGAAATGAAAGAAGAGGTGGTCTGATATTGGGACAGCATGGACCACGACTTTCTAACTTCTTTGGTCAGTAGTATGCCCCGCTGCATTGAAGCCTGCATTGTTGCCCATGGCGACTTGACAAAATACTAACTGTTCACCTGTCTTTCAATCTGGAGTTATGCTCTGCTAATATTCACATTTAATATGTGAGTAATGAGTGAAAAAAAAATGTTTACAATCTTTAAACTTTCAGTAATTTCTGGTCATGGTATACTTGTGATTATGATATAATTACAAAAAAGACACTACTGATATGAGCATGACATATTCCATGGCAACAGGCCTTACAACAATGCTGTATATTTATGAAAGTCTAATCCTTTATGAGCTCCTGTAAAATCATAAGACATTACTGATCGATTCCTGGAACTGGAACAAATGGTTGAATGAGGGATCTGCTGATTATTTCAATGTGAAGACTGGAAATGGGCCACAGTCTGAACCTGTTGCACAACCATGTTGATATTAACTAAACTCACCTCTCTTTATCCACACATTCTTTCTGAACCTGGTTGGCATACTGACTAGGTACCTGGAGCTTCCTGCCGTTTCTACTTCATGAAGGTTGTTGCCTCGACTGGCTGTAACCTGTACACAGAGGAAGCATACAATCAGTAATCACCATGTGATCACCATGCTTGTAATGCAGATATTAGATTGTACATTGTCAGCAATCCTGTACTCATTGCCATTTTTACTATTACTCAGCTGCACTATGGGATGTAAGTGAATGACATGATAATATAATGGAGATACATAAGTTATTCCAGTTTTGATAATGTCTAACATGTGTAAAACAGGCTCAACCAGTCTGTTTGGATTACTTAATGACAGTGAAGTAGTACCCGGATTATCCGGTGACAAAACCACAGAGACCCATTGTATCTCATGACTGTCATGATTGATTTCAAGAATGTAGACGATAAAACTAAGGACTAGAAACTACTAGGTGCTAATAGGGTCATATTGTTGCTCAATATCTCCACCACTGTGACTGATATTATATAGTGATAAGTACACCCTGTTGCTTCTTGTTGGCACAATTACTTGGCAATAACAGTTGATTAAGAAATTGTTACCCACAAATTGTGTTTAGCTCGTCTGGAGTCTTTAAATGGCATTTAGAAGTGATGCTCGTAGAGGCAAGAATTTCTTAGAAGTTGACATTCATGAAATTCTTCACTCTACACAGTCACAAATTATCAGTATTTTTAATCACTGACAACCGTGATAATTCTTAACTGTCATGAATCATTTCAAAATTAATGAATCTACATTGGAAACAAGTAAGTAGCAAGTACAGGATGGTAATTAGGTAATTATATGACTTTAATAATAGAATGAATAATACTGTAAATGGTGGAACTTGAAGAATATCTGTGTAAGCCAGGCCTGTGTATGTCAGTATGAAACTACTATATGTTGAAGGTTGTTAACATTGCCATCCTGGCTATTTCCATGTAAGAAGAAAGGTATAGGGGACGACATGTTTGTTAGTTTTGTTTCCATCTATGAATGGAAATAGGTAACCGAGGTTCTCAGTGAGGACGACAGGCGACCACTACACTGAAATTGATTATAAGTCTATAATACTATGGACAGTTTTCACTAAAACTTAATGACCTAGATATTCAGTTGTAGTTGTCATAAGGAAAATCAAAGAAAAATTGTGTTCTCAAAGAAACGTCTTTTCAAGAACATGATATGAATTTCCATTTTGTCCAAAAATCTATTTTGTTCAAATAGAGGTTTCTGATCATATAAAGCCGTTTTGTGCGGAAATTGATAGTTTGAGAAAATACTTGAAAAATGTTTCAAATATAGTCGAGATTTAGCAAAATAGGCACAGCGGCCTATGACATCCCGTTCTGCCTGTTACAGACCGATCGCGAGGTTCCCCAAACTTGGCCAATGTGTCATGTGGCTGATGTGCGTCCGAATGTGTCACCTACCCTGACGATTTCTTGGTCTCCTTCGGGAAGAACATAGTCATTGAGAACCTCTTTCACGACATGTTTTCTCTTTGTAGCCTTGGACATTTCACACAAATCAGTATGTTAACGCGTGTTATGATGAAACCTCAAGTAAAACTGAAAGCTCGTTGAAGCAGACTAAAACATTGCTCAACACATGGACAAGGGAAGTAATCCAACAACTTCCTGTCAAAAACGTGAATACCAGTAAACACAGAGTTTGCTGGCGTTTTCGAGGATCAGATGAAATATCATTGCATCAACTACTGGCATGTTGATGTTGTCACTACACTGATATTTGTAATGCCTGGCCTAAAACGTAAACAAAACATCTGAACATACTGTATTTATGAACAGTCGTTATGTCTTAAACTTGTCTATCGGAGAGTTGACATTTTGTCTGTTATGCGATAAGGCTCCCATCTGTTAAACTATCTATCTATGTGACCTTTTTGCTCCCATTAAGATCGTCGTCAGGCGGAGACGTTCCGTAGAGTAGAGTGATTATATGTATTGTTTCATAAGCAACATATCCCATCCCATCTTATGACAGTTATGTATCTTTTTGACATTTTCTGCAGTAAATGGTGTAGCTTGTTATAAGGCATATCGACATGAGATCGAAGTAAAAGAACTGTGAAAGTGCGTCAAAGAGTTAGATTAATGGCGCAACAATAATATCATTGTGTAACAGCAGGCAGAATCAATAAGTGTTGTAGATTATCCCGCAGGCTTAAACAGTCAGGAGGCCGGATGCCCATCACATGCCATTTGTTTAAAAATATCCATGGTATTCCTTGTCTGATCGTAACCATATATCCCAGCAGTGTAGTTCTTTTCGGATGCTTGGATGGTATACTTACTGATCCAATTTGATCCTATTTCTGTGTTGTTAACCTCGATATTTAATCATGTTACATGAAAATATGATGTCTACAGGCACGTATAGCAAGCCATTTGTTTCAGTACGGAAGATTGCAAAGCTGTATATTTAGGTAGTTTTGAGTGTTGGTTGAGCTGTGATAGCAAATAGCATACGTAAATTTTGGTAGCTATGGTAGCTACAATGGTTTATTATTTATGATAATAAAACACACAGTTGATTTATTTGAATTCGTAAACAAAAAAAACGATGACCTTGGCTTTGGTAGAGAAATCTGAAAATTGTCTTACGTACAAAAAAACTTATTTCACTTATTTACCAAAATACACAGCAAATGCCTGTGTGTATTCCTTATGTAACGAAATTCCGTTGGTATCCTCAAAACAGTTTCGGCCCAATAGTGTTTTCAGGCTGCATGCGACACAGAGATTACATCTTCCTTGCTGTAACTCGCGTTTGATGGTGTAAACCTACACGTGTTATTTGTCATCATTCTCTTGATGGTCAATTCATGAATTTATAACAGGTATAATTAGTAGCAACACCACTTCGGTTACTCAACAAAGGTTCCCATTTGGCATTTCTCCTGTCTGGAGTAAATACTCAACATTATAAATTAAGGTCTGTAATGGCAAATGTATTGTATGTTATGTAATATGTGGATGTAAGTGATGCAAGAGGGTTTATCACCTGAGTTACAAAAACAAACATCGATCAAAGGATTAACCGATAACACACTGATTGATTAATTACTTTTGTTCTTCTAGCGGATTTGTCAAAAGGCAGTGTGTGTAGATGACTACACCCTGTCGTAAAGTGTGAGTGCAAAAACAACATCCTCCCTTCAAAGAATTAACCACCCTTGCGTTGATTGATTGATTGCTCAATATTGGTCAACTAAATTACTAAGAATAGTGGACATCATACAATTAGTTGCCAGGTGTGCTATCTTGGGAGACCAATGAGAGCTTTATCTAGTTTTCACCAACGAAAGACGTGAAACGATGTGTTACTTTTTCGCAAATGAGACAGTTGTAAGACACGCGACACAGAGCAGGATTATTTCCAGCTGCAGATGAATGGAATACGATTTCTTTTACGTGGATATTGATGGATACATTCCTGAACAAGGTAGTAGCCTGACACTGTTGCTATAAAAGTAGTCTGTTTTACGTTCATTATTTGCATTTTGTTTTAATTTATTTGTTGTAGCATTCAGCAGAATCTGTATGACAGAAAACACACACTAGATCGCGTATGTGTGTGAAATAGGATCCACATCGGCAATTTATACAATGTATAAATGTTGCTGTTATGTTAGAAATTTACAATGAGTATAAGCAAATCGTGTGTTCTTTTATTAATTTTCAGAATCATACAAATATGACAATAAACTAATTAGGGTTATGAGACAAAATATAGAGACGTACATTGGCTTCGTTATTTTTCCGTCCTAATAGTCTTTTACCATTTCTACCACTGGCAGATGATTAACCTTCTAAGTGTTTCATTTGTTTTCATAATACATTTGTTATGAAGTAAAAATGACTTCACCTAAGTTGTTCTGTCTATAATTAAACTATCAATTGCGCTTACGGACTACGCAGCAGAGGTCACGAACCAGTCACGAATTCTGGGATATCATCCGGGTACTCACGGGAGAAAAACAATAACAAAAGTTTACGCCAGTCCACGGAAAATGCTCCGCATCAGTGCCCCTTTAACACGTGAAAACCAGTGTCATCGGTATGGGGTTGACAAACTGAGATAGATAATCAGTGCAAGCATGGGGTTCAAACACACCATCATAGGTTTCTGACTCGTAAGGGAGACAACTGTGCGCATAATATTGCCGCACATTCACTACCATCCAGAACACATCTGTTGGACACACTTGAAGCACTGGATGTTTGAACTGACGAGATAAAGGTGTGACAGCTTACAGCCACAGGCGCTCGTGTCATTGCGAGGATTAAAGATATCTTTTTTTAATATGAAAATTTTGAGATGACCCCCGACTTGAAACGCTTCACGGTGCAATTTAATATGATGTATTTTTTAAATATGAAAGTTTTGAGATGACCCCCGACTTCACGGTGTAGCCTTGTGGTAAAAGCGTTCGCTCATCAAGCCGTAGAGCATGCTAGACTCCCCACATGGACACAATGTATGAAGCCAACTTCTGGTGGCCCCAGCCGTGATAATGCCGCAATATTGCTTAAAGCGGCCTAAAACTAAACTTACTCACACACTCCATATCTCAATTCGCGAATACCAAGGTTCATCACTATTTGATAGTGATGCATAAAAACACATGCTCGTCATATAGTCGAAGACGCACAATCTCGTGGCAGCAGAGACCATATCTATTATATGGTCTCTGGTGGCAGATATTTCTTATGATTAGGAACTGAATTAATTTTGTAGCGTTTAATTATATGTTGTTCCGACATTAAAACCATGGTTAAACGAAACTGTTTTCATACTAGTATTCACGCAAACGAAATTTCGTTTACAATTTCGACACCAAACAAACGTTGTTGATTTACTTTCAAATTTGGTTTTGGATTTCGCTTGTTGAATACAACTGGATTCATGATGATCAGCAAACCACCAGGGCCCCGTTTCCCAAAGCTCTCGGAAGCCTAAGATCTCGTAACTTTTCTCGTAGCATCCGTAGTTCCTGTGTTTCAGTATAGGAGGTACGAATGCTACTAGAAACGTTACGAGATCTTAGACTTACGAGAGCTTTTGGAAACAGGACCCTGAGCACCCTGGATCTCTTGAAGATTGAGACACGAGGGCCAACCTTAATTTATGTGACCTGCACTCATGAAAGCAGTGTCCAAGACAACTACGCACAATCTGTATGGCCTATTTACTCATGTGACATTCCTAATGATTCGGAATTTTGCAAAAAGACGTGACATTTATACAGTGGACACCTGTTAATCCGGACCTTTGTGTTACCGATGAAACATTTACCCATAGTAACCAAAAGTGCAGCGGCTCTGTAGTCCCACACAACGAGATTCTGACAACGAAAGCTGCCACTTTAGCTGTTACTGATCCAGAGTAAGCAGGTTTTAGACATCCTTCCTGTGCCGTAGGCCAGTCTGGTCAGAAATGGCATGTCACATCATTCTATGAAATGCTCTGAAGACTTCCCAAGTGGTTTGCACTTTGACCTTTTACGCCTCACGCACCTCACATCTGTGTGCAAAGTATGCACTGCCATCACATGACATCTGCGTGTAGGACGTGGATGGACATATCATCACACTGTCCCCACCGTGTCTGTCGACTTGACGAAGGAAACTCAATAATAGTGTGGTGCTCACGGACGCAACACCTTTTATAAAGCATATCAGGTCCTTTAATGTTACATACTAGACCTACTTCCAACAGAAGAAGGAAAGCATCTGACCATGGCTGGCACTCAGACTAGGATGATCGGAAGCCGGAGTTAAGAATATGCCTCGTTGAATCCGAATAATGAATTTTGATTTTTATGATATATGAAACAAAACCATAACTTGATAGAGAGTCAGGGGTTTTTGGCATATTAGTTTACAAAAACTATGCCCATTTGACGTTCAGCGACTAAAGTCTCCGCCTGTTGTCACAGTTTATCTGTGAAACTACTTATCTTATTCAAGATATAAACATATATAGCGTTTTTCAAATAGTATATGTAACATTGTCATCAAATACTGTGTTCTGTCATAAGCATACGAAGTATAGAAATCAGGAAGTGATACTTGTAAATCACCTGATTCATAATCAATCATGTCAATTGTCATCAGGAGCGTCAAGTAATATTTTTAATTTTTTTTTATTGTTATAGTATATTTTAATTACTTCGGATCAGATTTATAAGGGCGGTGACTTTGCTTATGTGATTCCTCTCCTCAGTTGTTCAATATTATCATTAAATATTTTCGAAAAAACATTCTTAGACTCATCTCTCTATAGATGTTATACGAGTGGACTCGAACTGATTTAAAACTCATTCTTTTTGTCAGCAAAATGTTTTATATGAAAGATTAGAGTTGCCTACCCTTAGCTGCCAAGAGGTGGCGCGCTTACGACATATTTACAGAGCGGTTATGTCCCTTTGTAAGTTATCGAATGCCCGCAAGGTGCGATAAATATACGTTGTTCATTCAGGTCAATAACTTCGAAAGCGAAACTACTTCCCGCCAATCAACCAAGTAAAAGGTAAGGTATGATTAAACAATAACAAACAATAAGCCAGTGCGAGGAACACTTATTTTCAGGAAGTCTGTTTACGCTGGTGTTACAGGGCACACAATTTCCCCTTTCTTTCAACGATTTCAATAAATAATATGGCATGATCGCAGGCTCGTCTTTTTCGTGTTACTGTTAGTCCGGAAGCCAGTCAAATTTTATTGTTGCAACATCATCATCCTCTGATGATTCAACGACCTAACAAATAACGGGTCCAGAGAATATTTCCTTGTTTACGAACTGTTGCGCATTTCGCTCAACTTAAACGTTAAGATCTATCACTCGCCCACACCTGGCAGATCTCTCACCTTGCCCCGATTCAACGTGCTTCGTTCAACGATATCGAAAGTTGAAAATAGTGGGCGAAACCTTTTCGAATGTCAGCAGACATTGGAAAGGTATAATAAGATAACATTTTGATGAATCTTCTGGGAATGAGAAAAAAAACATCTAAGGGAAAAATACTGGATCCAAATCATTCGGGCAGGGTGTTTATTGAACATGTTGAATGGCAGAGTCAACACCAGACAGACCTACTCCAGGTTGTCCTGATCAAATTACAGTTATTACACTATACACTGTTTGAAGAATAGGTAAGACCTCCGCCCTTGTCCCTCCTAAATTTTAACAGTGAGGAAAAATTGGTAAGACTTCTACCCGTATTCCCCCCTAAGTTTCTTTTCTTGCCACCTGAATATATCTTCCTCATCTGATAACTATTAGTTTGACTATGAGCCTTACATAACTTATAATATAGTTATATTTCCCAAAATGTAGTTATTTTGTAGAAGCCACTCTGGCACCCAGCTAACATCACGTAACTGGGCCAATACTGGCCCAGTGAAGTCAGAGCATCAGGTCCATTTAACTTTTAAGGCATTCTGGAACTGGGCCTGTACTATTTTGAACACTGGTGTTGGACTGGCCCAGTGCAGGCAGATAATTCTGGCCGAGGTACACAGCCGTAACGGTTGCCTAATTGGCCGCTTACAGTTTGATGGCACAGGCCCACTTACAAGTTTAATACTGTTTCTATAGTTTAAAACAAGCTAATATACAAAACGAAAATAATCTGAAGAACTAAAACAAAACATAACACAAGTTTATCCATGTTAGTTTAATTCCTTCTGGATTGAACTTATGTTTTGAAATTAAATGTGCAAACAAGTTTTGCGTGATCTAAAACATGGCATATATGATGAATGGCCAAATGTTTAAAATGTTCCAAATGCCCTTGTCTCAGCAAAATTTATACTGCATGTTATTATTCAAAGTATAGCTTAACACTAAACTGAGTAGCAAAAGTAGTCTCTACAAGTGATTCAAAACAAAGACTGTTACTATTTAGAGTCACATTATATCAGTTAACACTCGGAAACCTATACCTTTTGGCCACCTCTCTAGAGCAGACGACATGGTCCTGAGATAATCTCCCACAATTCTCCAGACAGGAAGTTCACTGCCTGTACTGGGTCATTACAGCATTGTGGTGCTGTGTTTACGGTAGCCATCCATATGTGGCCCAGTACAGTTTTGCCTGTAATGGGCACTAAAGGAAAATAAGCACTGGTCCAATACTGGCTCTATACTGGCGTGCGTTAAGCCAGTAACAACGGTACAGTGCTGAACAATGCCAGCACTGGCACAGTAATGTGATGTTAGCTGGGCACATACCACAAGGAATGTGACACCATTGAAATAGACTCTTTTGTATTCTCAATTTTAAAATGACATTTTAGATTAAATTGATGAATCACAATGAATCATTGTGTATATTTGCATGATTAGCAATGCTTAGAATTTGATATGCTTGTCATGGTGATGGGCTCTTCTCACAAGTGCTTCAAATATTATAATTATCCTCATATTTTCCAACAACAAATGCTGTTTCCTTTTGCTTGTCAATTCTTAGGGTGAGTCACTGAAAAAGAAAAGTTTGAAAGAAACACCACCTTGTCTTAATTGTAAAGAAACCCCAGTGAACTCAAAATCCTGATGCTGAGGTAAATCCAGACTTACTTTATGTTTGGCTATTGATTGGGCTGAATGTAAGGAAAAATAGTACTGAGTGAGTTCAGTTTTAAGAAAGCAGGCTTGTATGTTCTTAAGAAGAAGCTAAGTCTATTTTAGAATGAGTGAGTGAGTTTAGTTGTACGCCTCACTCAGCAATATTCCAGCTATATGGCGGTGGTCTGTAAATAGTCGAGCCTGGACCAGACAATCCAGTGATCAACAGCTGACAACTCAAAACAATTTCAATCTGCGAAATTGGGAACTGGTGACGTGTCAACCAAGTCAACGAGTCTGCCGACCTGATCTCATTAGTCGCCTCTTACGACAAGCATAGTCGCCTTTTATGGCAAGCATGGGTTGATGAAGATTTATTCTACACCAGGACCTTCACTGGTCAGGAAAAATAGTAAGGTTTAGGGACTATGAGTAAGTAAGTGAGTTTAGTTTTGCACAACACTCAGCCATATTCCAAGTATATGATGGCAGTCTGTAAATAATCGAATCTGGACCAGACAGTCCAGTGATCAACAGCATGAGAATCGCTCAGCACAATTTGAGGACGATGAGATGTATCAACCAAGTTGGTTATATAATTGGCATTGAAAGTATTAACATTATGTAATAACAAACATTAGATTAATAAACAGCAAAGAAGTGTCCCATGTCACATATATAGCAACTTCAGAAAAACATGTGAAATATCCAGACACTGAATCAGCAGGTTGGTAACGTCTATTTTACCACTATTTCTGAAAACTGAGAACTAAAAAACATGGTTATTTTTTCACTACTAGTTCATCACCAGCATAAATAGTCAGAGATGTACACAAGAGGGGTGCACTCTGTGGTACTGAGTTAAGCACTTGATCATGATTAAATCAATCGCTGTGAAGTCAATTCAGTCGGATGCGAACATGGTGAAGGATGATTGAAGCATCCTATAAAATCCTCAAGTGTGATGGTTACGTGACAGTCATGAATAAACAGGTTTCTCGATTTTGGATTACACACTATCCTCATTTGAACTAAATAGAATACACAGTATAAACAGGGCTCCACATAATTTGTCGTTTCAAATACGTGGGGGGGGCCAGGGGGATATGTCATCTTCTGATGACTCTTGCTTAATATTGGGAGTATTTTTTCAATATGGGAGAATTGGAAATACTTGAAGAGTACATTTAGAGTATTGAATTCAATTTAATGGAGTTCCAATAATCTTGTGTTTCACTTGATATATGCATCACAACATTGCTACTCTTGTGTAAACAGGTCATTAAACAATAAAATAATACTTTTTCAGTTAAATACACCAAAAGTGATTCTATGACTGTACACTTTTATAATGGTGCATATCTGTTGTGTATGGCACCTATGTTTTTGTCTGTACATGCACCTATATGGCTTTTATCTGGAGCCCTGATCAACCTTCTACTCTTCAAGTCACAAAGATACCGCTGAAAGTCCGGGGTAGAATAGTCCTTCAGCATCCCATGCTTGCCATAAAAGGTGTCTATGCTTGTCGAAAGAGGCAACTTACGGGATTGGGTGGTCAGGCTTGCTAACTTGGGTTGGCATGTCATCGGTTCCCAGTTTAACAGATCAATGCTCATGCTGTTGATCACTGGATCGTCTGGTCCAGACTCGGTTATTTACAGACCACCGCAATAAAGATGGGATATTGCTGAGTGTGGTATAAAACTAAACTCACTCACAGAAGTCAGAAAGTAATTTCAGTTCATTGTTTATTTCTTTCGAATGTCAGTTTGATCACTTGATCAATCTTTACTCAGACAAAATATGGGAACTTATTCTGATGAATAGTAACATGAAGGGGATTTTTATTCATTTTTATAGGATGAATGACAGTATAACACATGATTATGTTTTTCCAGTACAAGTCATCTGATAAGAAGTCAGGATGTCGTCCACATCACAAAAACACCGGAACTTTGTGTCAGAGCCAATGGGAGAAAAGCTTGTGACTGAACTAGCTGGAATAGGTCCAGTTCTTGGAGGAAGACTCAATGAAGCGGGGTTTGATAAGGTGAAATTACTCTTTACAATGTCAAACAGAATTTTGTATCAATGTAATGACAAAAAGTATCTGCATATTCAGGGGTTAAAAAATCCCATCACCCAACGTCCGGGACATGTCAGTTTTCATTACGTGAATTAAACAATATTGGTCCATTACTTGCCTGTGGACTACAAGATGATTTCCACTTATGGTTTCGAACTGCAAATAAACTTGGATTTCATTTGATATCTGCTGAACATGTAGATAATCAATTTTGTAATGATTTTAAGTAGAGTTATCTTTCTTTGCTATTTATCACTTTTCAACATCACTTACCATGTCTAGTTATTCTGTATTATTGCATCACCATGATCACGGCGTAGAATCAGTGCAAGTGGGAAATTTTCAGGACAATGTACTTTCTCAGTAACCTGCCCTATGGCAAGTGACTATATTAAAAAATTGAACTCTGATATTCTGTTAAACTTGATAACTCATCTGTATCTGCAGAAATAAAAATAGCCAAAGGCAAGAGTTATTGTGACATACACACACCAAATATAATCAGCATTACACAGTTATTGTTGCTAACAGTCTAAGAGAACTTAGGGTCAGTATTATACGTAACACTGCTTATTCTGAGTCTAACAAACCCTAGTATAAGGCTGCTTCAATTATTATGTTTTAGGTCCCGGGGTAGAATAGACCTTCAGCAACCCATGCTTGCCATAAAAGGCGACTATGATTGTCGTAAGAGGCGACTAACGGGATTGGGTGGTCAGGCTCGCTGACTAGGTTGACACAACGTCATCTGTTCTCAATTGCGCAGATCGATGCTCATGTTGTTTATCACTGGATTGTCTGGTCCAGGCTCGATTATTTACGCACCGCCGCCATATAGCTGGAATATTGCTGAGTGCGGCGTATAACTAAACTCACTCACTCACTCACTCACTCACTCACTCACTATTATGTTTTCAGAGTAAGATTGCAATGCAGCAGAGAGGGTTCGGGTGATTCAATTATTATTATTATTATCTTTTTTTAAAGGTATTGTTTAGCGCACATATCCATGCAACTATTGCTTGCTCAAGGCGCTGGTATTTGTTTCCCTCAATCATTGGATGTTCATCTCAGCATCACATCATATTATCAATCTCAACTCCCTGGGGAGTATACAGCTCTTAATGCCATTAGACACACCAAGTTTATTGTGGCTGTCTCATCCTATCGAGGTACCCAGTTTACAATTGTGTGGACTGGGACACATAGTCTCAGCACTCTGTCCAAGTATACTGCATGTTGCTGTACTCGCAACTGGGTATATGTAAGTACTCATGTGGCTACCATCTGGTCTTACACCAACGGATTCATGGGTTCTTTTAAGTGAACAGGGTTGTGTACTGTACACGAGAGGTTGTGACAACACGGAGAGAGTCTGCACACAAAGTTGACTCCAAGATTTTTACTCCTGGTCACAGGTGGGCTCGATCCAGACACCTCAATCTCGCTGGATCACAGCCAGATCGCCCACCTAACCTTTTAGGCTGACCAGTCAGAACACAGCTTACCAAATCACGAAAGGTAACATTAGCACATACCCATTCAAGTATTTTGTAAAAAATGTGTGTACCCGAACTATTCCAGATGCTTTTTTCTGTAGGAATGCTTCCGAGTGATACATACATACATACATACATACATACATACATACATACATACAGACAGACAGACAGACAGACAGACAGACAGACAGACAGACAGACAGACAGACAGACACAGACAGACAGACAGACATACATACATACATACATACATACATACATACATACAACTCAGCAGAATTTTGTTATAATTTTTGTCAACAAAATATAAAAGTTGTTTGACAAACCAACGTTATTTTCATTTGAAACTCAAGATCTGTGACATGGGTATAGCATCAGCTCAGGTAACAGTCAGGTAAGCGAGAGGCATGGGCAAATTTGTAGCGTTACAGTTTATCCTAATGAGCTTTGGCTCAGTCAGAAACCATAAGGAAAGACTCTCATTTCATATGATTCATATGTAATGAGACCTTGTGTAGTATTCTCTATATAGATGCCTATTGATCTCATGTACCTTCAAGGTCGCATGCAACTAAAAAATCAAACATAATTAAAACACATTTATCACTTCTTCATGACTTATAATATACATTGCTGCTTTTAAAAAAACAAATAAACAAAATTATAAGCATACAATTGCGATTCAAAAGTGCAATATTTTGTACTTAGGCTTACTTCCCCCGAAACGAAGCCTTCGGGAGACCGAACCCAGTTGTAGCGGGTGGATCTGCACTCAAGTGTAATGACGGCTTCCGATTGGCTGTTTCATTTGCTGATATGCTGAGGGTTCATTATGTGTACAGAAAGGTGATTTGTTTGATGGGCATTTTAGAAGTATGGCAAGTCACAAGAAAGTAAGATTCTTTATGGATAACAACTTCTTTTTGTGTACTGGATGCGTCGTTTCAGTATGGATTCATATACTGTTGTCAAACAAAAAATCATATACACTAAAAGAAGTTGTTATCAATGAAGAATGTATATAGAGATGTTAGGTTTTGAAAATACATGTTCTCTGAATTTGCGCTCGATCGAATCAAAAATCATCTCAGTAGAGATTGTAAACTACTGCGTAGCTGGAATCTGTCATTTGTCCAAGTACAAAGCAGGACTTGACACTGACAAGAGTTTGCACCAGTTTCCGTCAGATCCAATCATCCGAATCATGACATGTGTATCACACGTGCCTAATTACATAATGTGGTAGAGAGGGACTCGGGTGCACGAGTCATAAATCAATTTATTTTCTTTACGTTGTATATTCTGATAGGTGTTAAGTTCAAATTGCACGTGGTCAATGACAACAAGCTGTGTACTGCATGTTGTCTCTAACAGACAGACAGGCAGACATATAGGTGTTAATAAACCAGACACTGAGCTTTCTCTGAGGCAGAGACTGCTTACCATAATCAACATGTTTTTTTACGTAACGAGTGGGATTATTTACTTGTTTGTGTACACAACCAAGATTAGACTACTGCTCACGACCTCAGACTCTGGGCACGCATACTGCTTCAAGTTCCGCGAACCTATTCACTGCGCATGCATTATGAACACAGCGCAGCACAGCTGCTGAAACCAGTTTTCCTCCCAGCGATGGGGGGAATTTAGTGAAACGTTTGAACTCCGATTTCGCGGGCTTTTCTTTCATCGCTTTTTTTTTTCAACTTTATCGGTTGAATTGGCATTTTTTATGATTTGTTTCGGTAAGTGCATACCAAATGGTACCAGAATCTTCAAAGTTGCGTTTTATGTTGCATGTGACCTTTAATGATTGATCCAAGTGCCTTGGTGTACAGCGTGAACAGAACTGGGTCGAATCCGACCCCAGTACCACACCACTTGAATCATTCACTGGAGCTGGAGTCACCATCAATATACACTGATTGATACAGATTGGACAGATAGGATTCAAACTTTGAGCAGGTTGTCACATGCAAATTAGCATCAACACAAAGGCAGGTCACAAGCAAGGTCACATGGTCAGTAACGTGTGTCCACCTTGTACACAGTTGCAGGCCTGGCTGCTCTGCCTCACTGAGGTCACTTGATGTCACTGAAATTCCATATGTGATTTCTCACATGTGATTGTTGGGAAATTTGAATAATGTTACAGATGTGGCTTCATTTTATCCCAGATGTAACCATCAGGTGACAAAAGAGGTCATCTTGTCAGCCAAGGTAACACTTTAACACAGTGAAATATGAAGAAAAGAGAAGAGAACTCTCCTCATCTCACATGCTCCCTACAGCAGGTGTTCTCTGCTCCTCTGGAGACTTAAATGTCTATAATCACTGATAATCTGTCATCAGAATTTCCTGTCTGCTTTGCCTTAGTGCAAATGTTGCCAGGCATGATACAGACAGTAAGGTTGCTGGCTAGAAACTGTATTGGAGGTGCATGGTTTGAATCCACTGGTCTTATTGTGGGGCTGCTACTGTGTCTGACCACAACAGGGACGATGTGTAGCTTGATTGTTTTGCTGAAAACATCACCGTAAGTAACCAATGGTGTTTCCATTTTCCCCAAGGTGTAGCATGTTGACTTGCTCCTGAATGATGACTAGAGGTGCTCTTTTACACTTTTTAAGGCTTCACTGAGTGGAAATGATAAACATCCTATTGTCTGGCCCCTTAAAGTGAATATTGCTTGCCATTGTGTTCAAATATGGCATGCTTGTTGCAAATTTGGTGCAATTCAAACAAGTGCTTCATTACTTTTCTTTGATCAATTAAACACACACAAACACAAAAATTCATTTTCAAGATTTTTATCCCCCCGGCCTATAATTCGGGGGGATATAGTCGACGCCTCGTCTCTCTGTCCGTCCGTAATCATTTTGTTTCTGGAGCATAACTCAGAAACCGTTCAATATTTTTAGACCATACTTGATAGATATAATGATCTCAACCTATAGTTGTGCCTTTTGCTATTTACAGAGTTTTTATGTTTTTTGTTTTTCCATGGAACATTTTGGTGTTAGTCTAGTTGTGGGGCAGGCTTCATTTCCGGAGCATAACTCAAAAACCGTTCAATATCGTTTTCCAAAACTTGGTAGATATATGTGACAGATCCTAAAGTGGTGCCTTTTGGTATTTACAGGTTTTTGTGATTTATTATTTTCTCAGTTTTCTTGAAATGTTTCGGACTTAGTTTCAAAATGGAGGGATGGGTTTCGTTTCCGGAGCATAACTCAAAATCTGTTCAATATTTTGCTGTAATACTTGGTAGATATATCAATCAGGAGCTGCAATGGTGCCTTTTGCTAGTTACAGGTTTTTGTGATTTCTTAGTTTCTCTGTTTCTGTGGAAACGATTCAGACTTTGTCTCAAAAGTGAGAGGTGTGTTTCGTTTCCGGAGCAGAACTCTAAAACTTCTTAATATCTGTCAGTGTTACTTGGTAGATATGTGTGGCAGACATATTTAAGATTGCTACTTACATGTTTTTCTGATTTATTATTTCCTCCGTTTTTATGAAAATGTTTCGGACTTCGGACACAAAATGGAGGGATGTGCTTCGTTTCCGGAGCAGAACTAAAAAAAACCGTTCAATATTTTTCAGCAAAACTTGATAGATATATCAATCGGAACCTAAAGTGGTGCCTTTTGCTACTTACAGTGTTTTGTAATTTGTTATTTTCTTGGTCTCCATGGAAACGTTTCGGACTTAGTCTCAAAGGTAAGAGGTGTGTTTTGTTTCCGGAGCAGAACTCTAAAACTTCTAAATGTGTGTCAGTTAGTCTGTCATACAGACCCTAAAGTATATATATTCAAGAAAACCCACGCAAGTCTAGAAAATGTGGCAAGTCTAGATTTCCTTAGCTTCAGGATGAAGAAAGTCTCAGGGTTCCATTTCATTATATTATGTTTTTTTTTCAGTATGAATGTTTTTTCAGTAAAATATGTTCATTTCAGAGACTAGCTGTTAGTCTATCTGTCAGTGTTTCTTGGTAGATATGTGTGGCAGACCCCAGAGTGGTGCCTTTTGCTATTTACAGGTTTTTGTGATTTATCATTTTCTTGGTTTCCATGGAAACATTTTGGACCTAGTCTCAAAATGGATTGATGGGCTTTGTTTCCAGTGCAGAACTAAAAAACCATTCAGTATTTTTCAGCAAAACTTGGTATATATATATTTATCAATCGGAACCTAAAGTGGTGCCTTTTGCTATTTCTAGGTTTTAGTGATTTATCATTTTCTCAGTTCCCATGGAAACGTTTTTGACTAACTCTCAAAAGTGAGAGGTGTGTTTCGTTCAAAAACTTCTTAATATCTGTCAGTAAAACTTGGTAGATATGTGTGGCAGACCCCAAAGTGGTGCCTTTTGCTATTTCCTTTTTTTTTATGTATTATTTTCTCTGTTCCATGAACATGTTGCTGACTTCATTTCCAGAGCACAGCTCGAAAACCATTTCATATCTTTCAAAAGATCATGGCAGATATACGAGACAGTTCTTGAAATGGTGACTTTTTCTGATTACAGATATATGGCATTTATACTTTTCTTGAATTCCATGGAAACAATACAGACTTGGTCTAAAAACACAATAAGTAACTGTCCGATGATTTGTCCTTTCAAATATGTGGGGGCCGGGGGGATATGTCATCTTCTGATGACTCTTGGTTTTTTTTAGAAAATGTCACAATAACATTTGACACTTACGTTCATGATGGTTACCTATGTAGACAGGTACTGTCAATACATTTAAGTCTAAGTATAAACTAGGTTGAACCCAAGAAATTTCTGTGCGTTCCATATCCAGGGCAGTCAAAGTCATCTTACAAGTTACATGTCGAACATTTCTGTTGCAGTGAATTAATAATGTAGCATCAGTGAATAAGCATGATAAGTAAAGAATGATATATATTTTTACCCATGTGGGTATGCATGCTAAACTGCAGGATGCACTCGCTCAGGCATTCTCTTCCCACTGTGGTTACTTGTCATATCTTCCTACCTAACCTCTGTTCTAATACGACCCTTCATGGTGCGAGTGTTCAAGACTTGTGATTGGAGGCAATCAGATTTAGTTGTGCAATCAGCAACCTTGTTTCAAAAGTGATCATTCGCAAGATCTCGGTAATTTCCGGATGCATCATTAAAACTAGGACATCTTCCCAAGTGCGATACTCAAATGTTTCTTCTAGACAGAACTCAGTCATGTCGTATTTGTTTCTCCACATTGCTTGCATTTGTCAAGTTGAATCTAGGTCGATGTAATATGTGTTCTGATTGGACAGAAAAAAAGGGAGATAAATCTGCTGCCATTTTTAGCTGCTAGGGGATTTTATGAGAACTGCGAAATATGGCCGAGGTTCGTAGGAAGATATGACAAGTAACCTCTGTGGGAAGAGAATGTCGCTCAGGTGGTAGGACTAAAATCTGGCTTAGTGTTGATAGTCTGTTTCAACTCCTTTCACCTCTCATCTCCAACAATTATTGTTTCTTGTTTTTCCAGGCATACGTTGTCCTGGGTCAGTTCCTGGTGTTGAAGAAAGATGAGGAGATGTTCATAGACTGGCTGAAGGACACATGCTCTGCTAATTCCAAACAGGCGGGGGACTGCTATGTGTGTCTGAAAACCTGGTGTGATTCTTTCTTATGAGGTGCCTGCCCTGTCAAAACATGCTTCTGTCCACATACACTCATGTGTACTCTTACTTTGGGCTTTCTTGTTACAAGTTGCACAACACAATCTTCCTTTTGTTAGAACATTTTTTTTGTATGGCGACATAGGCTATATGGCTGACATCCTTCTGGGAACCTGACACAGTTATACAATTTTACAAAGCAATAAACTCTATGGATCTTGGGGCAAAAAAATATGAGAAATTGTACAAGATTTATAATCCAGGATTGTAGACATGTATCTCCAAGTGCTGTGATTTGTCTCTCCTGGACAATGTTTGCAACACATTTTGCCGATATTATACATGGTTTAAGATGTCGATATGCTTGTTGTGGACAATATACATTTTCAATGTCCAGACTATGTAGTCGTCTTGTTTGTTATGCTATGGTCAGTTTAAAAACACCATAAGGCAGACATTCATTTTTCTAAAACAGCTTGGACATAGAATTATATGAAGTAGTAGTTACAAACATTTTTAGAATTGATCGTATTCAAGGGACCATTTAGGCATTTCACATTTTTTTATGGGGGATTTTATTTGAATGATATACTACCCATTGTTCTCAGAATACCATCAGGCGCCGGTGACATACGATTCTTTGTTTGACATAGTTTTGAAAAGTTGTATGTAAACTGACTACACAAGGATTATGCCCAAGGCAGAAACTAGAAAAAAGCTAAGGGAAAGTATAAGCTTAAGTGCAATGATTGTTTGTTTTGTTATTAGATAAAGCAAACTGATCTGACAAGTAAAGAAAAGGGTTAGATTTAATAATGACCTCAGTAGGCCATTCACATAAGATAGGGTGTTGTACTGTGCTGAGACAGGGATTGAGTTGTTCATCTCTGCACACTGATTCATCAAGAAAGTAGCGAAAACTTAAACATGTACATTTAGTCAATGTGAATTTTCCATTTTATGTTGTGGCAATGTTCAGTAAATTCTTATTATCATATCTGTGTTGTTTTCATTATGTTTTGAGTACATGGGGAGAGGGGCGAGTATTCAAATGTGTCTTTTGTGGTTGTATAGCATCTGCATCTCAAGTTAATGTTCTGAAGCTGATACATATTGTCCTGTAGAAGATCCAGGGTAGGGTTTAGGAAGATCCAGGGTAGGGTTAAGGAAGATCCAGGGAAGGGTTTAGGAAGATCCAGGGTAGGGTTTAGGAAGATCCAGGGAAGGGTTTAGGAAGATCCAGGGTAGGGTTAAGGAAGATCCAGGGAAGGGTTTAGGAAGATCCAGGGTAGGGTTAAGGAAGATCCAGGGAAGGGTTTAGCTAGATCCAGGGTAGGGTTAAGGAAGATGTGTCTTTTGTGGTTGTTTAGCATCTGCATCTCAAGTTAATGTTCTGAAGCTGATGCATATTGTCCTCCAGAAGATCCAGGGTAGGGTTTAGGAAGATCCAGGGAAGGGTTAAGGAAGATCCTGGGAAGGGTTTAGGAAGATCCAGGGAAGGGTTTAGGAAGATCCAGGGTAGGGTTAAGGAAGATCCAGGGAAGGGTTTAGGAAGATCCAGGGTAGGGTTTAGGAAGATCCATACTTTTCATGATGCCACTAATGGGATCATGTGGTTGGGTTCACTGACTTGGTTTAGTGCTGTCACACATGGCACAGATCAATGCCCATGCTGCCAGGCATTTGTCAAGTGTTGATTTTACAACACAATCCTGCATTATTGATGCAAACAAAAACTATGGGCGTGGAGTGTTTCCATTACAGTTTTGATGGATAACATTTTCTTTATTTACTAGGACAAAAAGATGTTAGCCACTGAAAAAGTCAATTTGGTTTGTTTTCCAAATTGTTTGTCAAAGACTTGGATGTGGCTAAGACAGCAGGCCATGTTGAGCTGTGCCCCCTTTATGACCAGGATGTTTGCCTCCTGAGACTGTCACTGTACGTTGAAAGAGAAATCGAACACTGGGATCCAAGGAATCGCTGGAATACATATCATCGGTTCACTGTTGCGCGAATTGATGCTCATGCTGTTGATCACTGGGTTGTCTGGTCCAGGCTTGATTATTTACAGACCCCCGTCATATAATTGGAATATTGCTGAGTGCGGCATAAAACTAAACTCTCCCACTCACTCACTAAATATCACGTGGCATGATGTGAATGATCTTCACTATTCAAGTGACAAGATATCCATCAATGATTAATTGTTATGCTTGCCTCACGCCAAACCCCAATGAGAATTGTTTCTGGTCCAGTTTTACCTGATGTGTATGTCATCACTTGACTCACTCGTGGATTCACCAAAGTGAGAATGGTTTCAGATGTGCTTCCCCCGGCCCATCATTGTAGACCATGTTGAGAAAATTTTGGGACAAAGCAAAAAGAATTTATGCCTCTAGCCATTCCATGACGTTTAATAGATAGACATATCTGTGTTAAGGCATCATCCTGTAGGAAGTCAGACTAGGGGAGACTACTCCTCATATTACTTTTGTTCTGTAGCCTCACCAAACCTCGTGAGTATAACGAGAAAAGCGCCAGTCTATTTCAAGACTAAGATGTGAAGCTGTGAAAATTTTAGGCTGAACTAATTGGGAAGACCAATCCATATTTAGAGAAGGTTTATCTGGTAACTGTTTTAGGGATGTCATAATCATTTGTATTTACAATTAAAGGAAATATTGTTACAGATATGATGACACTGCCTTTTAAATCACAATAACTATTCCTGTTGTGCTTATACAAGGCTATTAAATTTAGGTTTCACTTGTTAAAAGTGACGATCATGTGACCATATAAGTCATTTCTTATTTTCACTTTTATGAAAGGTAACCTTTTTGAGGAAACCAAAATTCATGGTTTCCAAAAGCGCATGCATCCTGTTGAAAGTAATAGATAATTTCCATTATAGCTTTGTTTTTGAACTCAAAGTACTAAACGACATTGTGACAGCTCGTATTTTTTTCTGAAAGATTTCCTATATGCCAACCTATATTTTTGAAAAATATACTAGGTGGCGCTTAACTTTTTATTCATGGTATAGAAAATTAGCAGGACTATATACCCTGTATTTTCAACATCAGCTTATTTTTACAAGAATTATCTGAGTACATTTTGAGAAAATTTGTAGCACTGTGGCGTGTTGGATATATATTTCCACCAATCTATCAAGCCGACGTATTAGTTTTCTGCGAAGAGTCTACCATGCTTGCTGACTTTGTTGACACTTGTCATATCCCTGTTGTGTAAAACGATGATACTGATCACTGCATTGTCTGGTCCAGGCAAGCTTATTTGCTGACCACCGTACAGCTGGGGTATTGCTGAAAGCAGCGTTAAACAACATCAACAACAACCCTTTTGAAAACGTATTATGGCACCTGCCTTACCACACCTAATAACGTGATGCTGTAAAACTATTAGTTTTGATTGACAGAATCTGTGATTTAAACAAGAATCGGTGCCTCGAGATTTAGCGGACCGCTAGTCAGACCGCCTTTAAGAACCAAGCTTGAAAATTCTTTGGGATTCTTCTATTTTCTTGCTTTTTTTTCTTCCTTATATCTTCCATTTTATTACATGTCTATCATTGGTAAAAAAATAATTGGTGTCACAAACGTTCATTTTTAGGGCACGAAATAAGTATCGATATTATTAAATACTGATAAACAGAAATTTTATTTATAGTATCTAAAAGATATTTCATGATAGATAAAGGATATTTCGCGACCTATAACTGAACTTTTTACGTCAAAGAACCAAAAGAGATGATATTTCATCCTGCGATATACGTGTATAAGCAAAATGAAAAAATCCCCATTCAAATGTATGTGTCGGTACTGTCATATCAACAGAGGTTTCAAATTTCAAATCCGAGAAGTCAAACAGCATTTCTGTAACGCATTTGCGTGTGAGGATGAGGATTGAGCAGTTCCACTTCATATCAGTTCTTTTTTTTGTTTCAAAAGTAAACATCAGACTTGTTTTTCAATTAGGATGATAAAAGACACATTGTCTCGTCAGAAGTTGATAATTAGCTCCGCATTCCGTCCATGATGAACGTCAGGAAATGTGTGAGTATTGAATTGGTGTAACGAATAATACCGAGACTAAGTACTTGGACTCGGGTCAACTATTGAAACCCCCTACTTGTATCATTAAACAGGTGGGGATATTGGATTTAGAAGACCGATAAAATGCAAATGAAGAAGCCAAGGTGGAAACAGATGATAAGAGAAACTGAGGGAAAATGTGACATTGTTTTCATTGTTTTTGGAAATGTTTCACCTGTATGGATATATATTACTTTTAGTCCACAGCGGCGCGTTCAGTGCGAAGCGGAGGTTACAGTATTAGGCTCCGCCCGTACTTATGTACGACTTATCTCAATATCTCAAGAACCTTTGACGAGATTCTTTTCATCTTTGGAACCTGGGTTCATTATAGTATAAGAAAGGTCCCAGTCACGTTTCGTTACCTTGACCTTCATTTCAAGGTCACAAGGGGACCCGAATGTTTTACCCTTGTAAGCGCGACTTCTCAAACACCGTTCATTGGATTTTCTTCACATTCTGGCTTAATCTGGGGAAGGCACATATTTCGTACACTATGACATTCTTGTAAAGGTCAAAGTGAGTCTTGAAAATATTTGTGTCTTTGAACAACTACACAGCAAGACACCAAGAGGGTTTAACTGCTCATGTTTTTGTTGACATTTTACTTCATTTTAAATTACGACCTTCACTTTCATTCCATTTTTAGTTGGATTTGATCATTTGCGACTGGGGACTTTGTCACCCCAGTGACAATGAATGTTCTCATATGCATTGGCAGTGGCATGCTCGCAAACTCAGGGGCTTGTAACGCTAGAAATGCCATAAAGGCATATACTGTCTCTGATGGAGTACTTGAACTATAGAAAAGATCCTTTATAGTACTAATACCCCATCAAAGTGTATGCCTTGATGGCAGTTTTCAGCGTTATAAGCCCTTTGCGCAAAGTGGAAAACCCCTTATTTTTTGAAGTGGTATATATTAGTTTTCACCCAAAGCACGACAATGTGACAAGGCTGTAATTTTTTCAAGGTCGCCCTATCTAAGATGCGCAAGAAGCCTTAAATTACGCTACGTACTGAATATGTAGCGTTGTCGCCCTTTTCCATGACTGGTGCGCGTGCGTATAAAGCCACTAAGTATAAAGCAGCATGTGCGGAAAAGGTATTCTCATTTTCATTCTCATTTTAAGACTCCAGTGGTCTTCAGATACCGCTGACGTTTTTTTTTTAAACCAGAGTTGCAATGGTGGATGGTTTTCTTGAACGTGAAGAAATCTTTCAACGTTGCTTCATGCATTGTTAATGTCGATGTTCAAGGAAATGCATTTTGCAGCAGACAAGTTTCTTTGCGCTTATTCTCGTTGTACTCTGACGGGGCCATTTGCTCTGCAAATTGCGTTTCTTGGTCGCCAAGTTATAATCATCGGTTCGGATCTCAGCACTGTACACATTCATGACTTGATATCAGCATGCCTTGTTCTTCAGTTAGCGTCCTGAGACACAGGCGGATCCAGATGGTGTAAACACAGGTCCCAAACCACTCTGTCAAAGTCTCAGTCCGTACCATTAAGTATATATTGTATAACTGTTTGTGGTCTTAAAGGGGCATTATTGTCGCCAGATTTTGATATTGTATCAAGATTTCATATAAACTGAGGGGAAAAAAATAGGGATCATATTAAAGCAAAAGTGTTCCTTTAATTCTTTCCGGGTTTCTTCACAAATCTTTCATCAACAGATTGTGAAGACACTTGGAAAATAAAACAAGAGTCATCAGAAGATGACATATACCCCCGGCCCCCACATGTTTGAAAGGACAAATAATCTGAGAGTTACTCATCGTTTTTTTTAGACAAAGTTTCAATTCATGAATTCATGAAAATTATAAATGCCATATATCTGTAACTAGCAAAGTCACAATGTCATATATCTGCCAAGATCTGTTGAAAGATATGAAATGGTTTTCGAGTTGTGCTCTGGGAACGAAGCCCACCCCTCCATTTTGAGACTAAGTCCGCAATGTTTCCATGGAAACCAAGAAAATAGTATATAACAAAAACCTCTACAAACCACAAGGCACCACTTTGGGGTCTGCAGCACATATCTAGAAAGTTTTACTAACATATAGTAAGAAGTTTTTGAGTTCTGCTCCGGAAACGAAACACCTCACTTTTCAGACTAGGTCCAAAACGTTTCCATGGAAACGGGGAAAATAATAAATCACAAGATCCTATACATGGCAAAAGGCACCACTATAGGTTCTGATTGATATATCTATGAAGTTTTGCAGAAAACATTGAATGGTTTTTGAGTTCTGCTCCGGAAACGAAGCCCACCCCTCCATTTTGAGACGTTTCCGTGGAAACCGAGAAAATAATAAATCACAAAAACCTGTAGAGAGCAAAAGGCACCACTTTGGGGTCTGCCACACATATCTGCCAAACTGTATGGACAGATATTAAGAAGTTTTTGAGTTCTGCTCCTGAAACGAAACACACCTCAATTTTCAGACTAGGTCCAAAACGTTTCCATGGAAACCGAGAAAATAATACATCACAAGATCCTGTACATAGCAAAAGGCACCACTTCAGCTTCTGACTGACACATCTACCAAGTTTTGCAGAAAAATATTGAATGGTTTTTGAGTTCTGCTCCGGAATCGAAACACACCTCTCAATTTTGAGACTATGTCTGAAACATTTCCATGGAAACCAAGAAAATAATAAATCACAAAAACCTGTACATAGGAAAAGGCACCACTCTAGCTTCTGACTGATATATCTATCAAGTTTTGCAGAAAAATATTGAGCGGCTTTTGAGTTCTGCTCCGGAATCGAAACACACCTCTCACTTTTGAGACTTAAGTCCGAAACGTTTCCATGGAGACCAAGAAAATAATAAATCACAAAAAACTGTACATAGCAAAAGGCATCCCTATATGTTCAGACTGATATATCTACCAAGTTTTGCAGAAAAATATTGACCTGTTCTGCTCCGGAAACCAGGCCCACCCCTCCATAAGATTAACACCAAAATGTTCCATGGAAAAACAAAACAAATATATATATAAAAATGCCAAAAATCTGTAAATAGCAAAAGGCACAACCATAGGCTGAGATTACTATATCTATCAAGTTTGGTCTAAAAATATTGAACGGTTATGCTCCGGAAACAAAATGATTACGGATGGGGGTCGGAAGGACGGACGGACGGACGGACAGACGAGGCGTCGACTATATCCCCCCGCATTGCATGCCGGGGGGTTAAAAAGGAACTTTCATGTGTTCTCTCGTTTTTCCCCTCTGAAACAAAACTTGACCACTGTAAACAATGCTACAAAAAATGGTTATTGCATTTTCTCATCTCAATTCTCATCAAAAGGCTGATGTAAAATATCAACTAAGGTAACAACTACCTAGTTGATATTGCAAGCTTTTATGAAATCACCTATCAAGTACCATCGTATAGTCTCAAAAGCGGACCGATGAATTGCAGTCTTGCTCGAAAACTAATGAACATAACATACTCAGTGAAACGCTGATCATAATCGGTACATCATATAAACTGTGAGTTTTTTAGCAAATTGTTTTCCCTTAAAATAAAAAAAAGATGTTTAACAAACTTTCATTTAAATATTGACACAGTTCACTATTTGTTACGAGGGAGGAGTGCACAGAAAGGGACAACCGGGTGTGCGAGAAAGCATGGAGACAGCACAGCACAGGTTAATGAATAAATACCTTTCTCTGTTCTGGTACCGTTCCTATTTTATATACATGAAATATTTAGCATATTCACGGTCAAATATGGTCACATCTTGTGCACGTGCTTCTCGAACATCCTCGTTGAGCCTTCTATTTTTATATATCAATAGTAGTGATAATTGATTGCTATCCAATTTATACTATGTCACGATACAGGTAGCGATTTAATTAAATATTTATTATCAGAAATTTGGTTCATAGCATCTAAAAAGGAATGATATCTACAATATATTCTGTGGCACTGAAAAGATTTTCTGATGTCCAAGAAACAAAAAAGATATCGTTCATTTGTTTTGTGATATATGAGCATCTTGAAAAAAGTTCAAATGTATGTATCGATTTGGTGATATCAATAGATCATCTTCCTTAATATTGCATTGTGTGAATCATATCAACAACCTACTATGTTAAAATTAAATCTTGGAGACCATTAACGTATTTACTATATGCATCAAGAGGCGAATCATTCATATCACCCATGCGAAATTTCTATTTCATTTGTAATTTTTAACCTTGTGAGTTTGTGGGTACAGGTAACCATGGCAACGCTTTAATTAGAACAGAACAGTTGTTCAGAGCAACCTTCCACATTAGCCTTTCCAATAAACCCATTGCAGAGTGTAAGACATTTCTTCATTTAGTCCACGGATTTGAACAGCAACTCTGGTAAATGATCATTTATGACAGTATCTGTGTGTGGATTTAAGTCGGGTGAGTGGTTGAGTGAGTGAGTGGTGAGTGTGTGTTTAACACGGTTTGAAGAGTCCCCCAGTTATAACTTGGTGTGCAAGCAAACGTGTGGGGATTTTTACTACAATACAGATATGATCACTATAGCGTGTCGAGGAACAAAGACTTTAGAGAGGCCCACACAGGTATAGAGTATCTATTTATACTGCTCACAACCATCCCCACCTCCCCAACCCCTCTATCGTATGTCATACATCAGCCGTCCGGTATCATCTTGCCCCTGAGTAATACTTCCTTATCTAAAGAACACCCGGTTGTGTGTGTGTGTGTGTTAATATACGTCTTTGCGCAACCAAACCAAGCAAAAGGTAAGATATGGTTATATGTCAATAAACAATCAGTAAGTGCAAGGAATATGTAGTTTTCAGCTAGTCCATTTAAGGTACTGCTTAAAGATACATAATCTCCTCTTTCTTTCCATGATTTATACAATGACATGATCGCAGGGTCGTCATTTTAGGCCCCATTCTGCGTACTTCCCTGTGTCCCCAAACTTTATAAAATGACCTTTGAAAACCTCGTGAAAACAGGTGAAAATTAACTCCGTGTGTGTGCACGCGCACTTTTCAAGAAGTTGTGTCCGCACCAGTCACTGATGATTCAACAATGTAACAAATCTCGAGTCCGCTGAATTTTCCTTGTGTTATTCATCCAATGTTGTGCATGTCGCTCACCCTAAACGTTATCAGAAACTGATCACACGCTCATACATGGAAAATCTCTCACCTTTCCCTGATTCAAAGTGTCTCATTCAACGATATCTAAAGATCAAAAGAACGTGTCATATGTGCAGTTTTGCATTTGTCATATTGCCTGGGACAGAAATAACCACTAGCCTGTCGATCCAAGACGGTAAAATGTAGTTATTTTGCATGATCCACCCTGGAAGTAGTCATGATTTGGTAATTTTTGTGTCGAGATCTAGATCTTTACGTCTCCGCGACAAGCCTTCCATGCTGACTTGAAACAGGGATAACCTATAACAGGGATTGGTCACTCGCTTGCTTTCCTTACCATTTGTACTAATTAACGTGTGCCTCGTCATGCTCCACTGCACACGTCGACTTGGTTTGTTCTCAGCGCAAATCGGCTGCGCTTAACAGTATTTCAACCAGTTTATTGTCGGAAACTATCGGCATCTCCCGGAGTAATACTCGGTAAATTGGAGTAGGCTCCCCTGAATGTTGTCACAACAAGCTGGTTACACTTCCTGTCGCCGAATGATGCATGTGTGGATTAATGAGAGGACTTGAGAATGTGTTTACACATTGCCTTGTTCAAAGACTCTCTGTTTATGTGACAATTTTGATACAGCGTTCGAAACGATCGCCAGCCCAGAGGCCCAGCGTCGGTTGTTAATGTATCAGGCCAACAGTTTCAGTTATCTGCAGGCCCTTGTGGTCTTCTGTCAATTAGATCTCATTTCTTTTCAACTAGCATCTTGCCCATAATTTGTAGTAATGTTCAGGAATTATCCCTGATCCTTCATGTTAGGATAACTTCCAGTTTCACTTCATAGTATTATATATTCAGTGCCGCATAGGAATGTCAGCAGTCTATAACTTCTCTGTGTAAACTTCTCTGTGCTCCATACACTTCACTAATGGATTTTGTAGGGATTGTGAAACCCTCTACAATGAAGACTATTTTGTTTTTATTGGTTTGATTTCAACAAAATGGGTATGCAGACTTTAAAGACTGCAAGTGGCAGCAAGCCCTGATGGCCAAATGGCAAACTAAAGAACTGCAAACACTGTTATTATAAATATTTGAAATTATCTGTTACACAATTAAAATGTCTCATTATGTTTCAGTGGTTTTCTGTTTGTGTGGAATGCTTAGGCTGCATAAAAATATGTTTCTCAGGCACATTCTTTTCAAAAGTGACGAGTAAGACTTTGGTTTTTAATTTTTGATAGAAAAATGTGACGAGGGAGGAACACATTTTTATTTCTTTTTCCTTCAGGAATACAGTTTGGAAAGTTAAGCACATGTTAATGAGTTGTAGATTCAGTCAGTCTCATTCTTACAGACACTCAGTCTATAATGGACAAATGGACGGTCGTGGCAAAGTCGAAATTATTTTTTTTAAGAGGGCAGTTAATGAAGATGACCAGATGTCTTCCTGCATGTGCGCTATTGCATGGATACTGACACAGTCACTCCCACCTAAAAAAACCAGAAAGTTTAAAACCATCACAAAGCGTTAAAAAGTCCTTTGCACTTTTGTCAAATATCAACAATAGTTTCAGAACTAAAACATTCAAGCATCAAAGGCATCCATGGCAGATTAGAGCAGATCAGATATGTCATACCTCACACTTTCACCAGATAGAATATTCCCCTCAATACTTAGAGGTGTATTTGAAAGAAATGAATTTTAGGACGACTAAACACATTCAAACATTGGCTTGTAGTAATGAGTGATCAGATCAGATCAACGATATGTCATATTTTTCACACACATGAAATACTTGTGAATGTATACACCCTTCCAATTATTTTTTTAATTCATAAAATCATCACTATTACTTTCAAACACCTCTCACCAAATGGAACGTTTCCCTAACAGAAATTAAAGGTGTGTGTGAAAGACGTTGTTTGAGCAATAACTAGAAACACTCAAAAAATGCTGTGTAGTATTTCAATGGCGGATCAGAACAGATCAGCGAGATGACACGTTTTTCACACACCTCAAATACATCCTAACAATATGTTTAGATTATCAAATTATAAATATTACCTGCAAACACCTTTCGGGTCATAGTATACTCCCCTCATAAATATTTAAGGTGCATGTGAAAGAGGTTTTGGAGCAATATCTAGAAACACTCAAAGTTATACTATTTCAATGGCGGATCAGAACAGAACCGCGAGATGGCACATTTTTCAACACCTCAAAAACACCCTACCGATTTTTTTAAATTATAAAATTAGCACTATTACTTCCAAACACCTTTCACTAGATGGTATGTTTCCCTAATGGAAAAAAGGTGTATGTGAATGAAGTTTTTGAAGCTGAAACAAAAGCACTCAAACAACGCCGTGGCCTATATCAGGGAGCAAGAGACGTAGGGTGCCGTCACTTAACGGCCGCCTGGGCGCTGACCATGCACGGCCCATTCCTATGTTGCACATCGACGTAAAGCTGGTTTCCAGGGCTATCTGGCGGTGTCATCAGAAATGACCTGCCGTCGACAGGTTCGACGTCGGGACGCTTTAAAGTCCGATTTTTGGCAGCTTTTCACGCTGCGGGTACTTGTCATGTTTCGTACATCGACCCCAGGGTTTTGATTTGACTCTGGATCGGAAGCCCTGTGTCTTGGCTTTCACGTCATGTGCGACACATGCGGGTGCAGTCATGTTTTCCCACCCTTAAAGCCACCCAAAGCTAAGCCCCGTGCGCGTAACGGGGGCCAAAACAGCTCAGATTTGATATCACCAGGGTTCGATCTATGCATCCTGCGTTCACTAATTGTCCCATCCTGGGAGAAAGAGACATACTGCACACATATCATACATGAAAATTCGGCCACGTGCATGAAGCACCTGGGGTTATCACGGGGTCGACATGGGGTGCCTGGTTGGGCGTCCACGCCCATTTTCCCATCTGTTATAGACCTGTAATTTTACCAAGACAAAAGCCTTACTCGGAGAGCATCTTTTAAACGTCACTCGAACGTTGAATATTCACATCCTATTGACAGGTTTCACATCGACGTGAAGCTGGTCCCCAGGGCTATCTGGTGGTAACATCAGAAGTGACAAATCTTTACCGGGTTCGACGCCGGGGCGCTTTTAAGCCCGATTTATCCCGATTTATGGCAATTTTTTCACGCTGTAGGTACTTGTCATGTTTCGTACATCGACCCCAGGGTTTTGTCTTCGACATGGGTCGGAAGCCCTGTGTCTTGACTTTCGCGTCATGTGCGACACGTGTGGCTGCCGTTATGTTTTCCCACCCTTAAAGCCACCCAAAGCCAAAGCCTGTGCGTGCGGCGGGATGCAAAACAGCTTATTTGATATCACGCGAGTGAGTGAGTGAGTGAGTGAGTGAGTGAGTGAGTGAGTGATTAAACATACCTACACATACACTTACGAATGGAAAGCCAGAACTGCCCATTAGCTTTTGGTGTCAGGTGTACGCCGTCCTTGGCTAGCAGCGCAGGTCCCATCCTCATGTGCTGGCTGTGTTCCCAAAGGGTGGCATCCAGACGGCGTCGCAACATCTTCTTCAAGCGCCGGTTCGCCTCCTCCACCTTCCGCTTGTAGGCAGAGACCGTCATGTTCCTTGGTTTTACCCTCGGAAACAGACTCCGTATCACCGCCTGGAGCCTGGCCGTTTCCACCGAAGGTAGTCCAGAAGATCCAGCAGGTCTTCGACCAGGTCCCGAGGATCAGTAGAGGCCGACACGTCGTTCTCTCCCACTTGAAAGAACACAATGCCCTGAAAAGCTGCATCAAGGGCATCCACCTCAGCTTTCATCCGAGCGACGGTCGCCCCTCCGATCCCACGCACGGTAGTGAGGATGCCATGTGGAGGGGGACAGACTTGAACAAGTCGCCGCACGAAACTATGCCCCAGGATGGCAAAGTGCAGTGGCTTTGAAACAGGAGCTTCAAAAAGTGCGCAGGCCATGACTTGAATGAAGTTAGTCTTCAAAAACGATTTCTGACAATGAGTTGTGTCAAATAATATCAGCACAAGTGCCGTGATGCTCGTATCTGACTGCTAAGTATATATAGCCTGGGTCATTGATACGTGTTTGTACTGAGCTCTGCATTGAACTCACGGGATCAATCGTTCATGGATTAAGACCTGTTGTTAGCTTAAGCCTGACACGACTCACTCATCTCGTTCAGTTATGGGATAAAACAACGAGTCAATGATTGGTGTTTTCAGTCGTAATTGCCGCCACTTTGGTTGGCTTCTCACTCAGAAACTCACGGATTAGGCATTACCATCAAAGCATCAGAGCCAAGCTTGTGTGTCCCACCCCGACAAGTGCTTCTGCAAACATGACACCAGTCACGGCACAATTCCAGACAATGTAGTGATGTGATGTGATTGTGTTTGTCTTGTGTGAGGGTGACCTGTAGTAACGCTAAGAATCACAAAGGCAGTGTCTTCGCTTTCTCTCCAGCTGGAATTAAAGACAATACCAAGGCTACATTTCCATACAGCATCAAACAACTTCCATACAACATCAAACTATCGGGAGTACGGATCACACCAGCTGGAACTAAAGACAATACCAAGGCTACATTTCCATGCAACATCAAACTATCGGCAAACATGGAAACCCGGTACTAAGCATCACACCAGCTGGAATTAAAGACAATGCCAAGGCTACATTTCCATACAACATCAAACAACTTCCATGCAACATCAAACTATCGGGAGTACGGATCACACCAGCTGGAACTAAAGACAATACCAAGGCTACATTTCCATGCAACATCAAACTATCGGCAAACATGGAAACCCGGTATTAAGCATCACACCAGCTGGAATTAAAGACAATGCCAAGGCTACATTTCCATACAACATCAAACAACTTCCATGCAACATCAAACTATCGGGAGTACGGATCACACCAGCTGGAACTAAAGACAATACCAAGGCTACATTTCCATGCAACATCAAACTATCGGCAAACATGGAAACCCGGTACTAAGCATCACACCAGCTGGAATTAAAGACAATGCCAAGGCTACATTTCCATACAACATCAAACAACTTCCATGCAACATCAAACTATCGGGAGTACGGATCACACCAGCTGGAACTAAAGACAATACCAAGGCTACATTTCCATGCAACATCAAACTATCGGCAAACATGGAAACCCGGTATTAAGCATCACACCAGCTGGAATTAAAGACAATGCCAAGGCTACATTTCCATACAACATCAAACAACTTCCATGCAACATCAAACTATCGGGAGTACGGATCACACCAGCTGGAACTAAAGACAATACCAAGGCTACATTTCCATGCAACATCAAACTATCGGCAAACATGGAAACCCGGTACTAAGCATCACACCAGCTGGAATTAAAGACAATGCCAAGGCTACATTTCCATACAACATCAAACAACTTCCATGCAACATCAAACTATCGGGAGTACGGATCACACCAGCTGGAACTAAAGACAATACCAAGGCTACATTTCCATGCAACATCAAACTATCGGCAAACATGGAAACCCGGTATTAAGCATCACACCAGCTGGAATTAAAGACAATGCCAAGGCTACATTTCCATACAACATCAAACAACTTCCATGCAACATCAAACTATCGGGAGTACGGATCACACCAGCTGGAACTAAAGACAATACCAAGGCTACATTTCCATGCAACATCAAACTATCGGCAAACATGGAAACCCGGTACTAAGCATCACACCAGCTGGAATTAAAGACAATGCCAAGGCTACATTTCCATACAACATCAAACAACTTCCATGCAACATCAAACTATCGGGAGTACGGATCACACCAGCTGGAACTAAAGACAATACCAAGGCTACATTTCCATGCAACATCAAACTATCGGCAAACATGGAAACCCGGTACTAAGCATCACACCAGCTGGAATTAAAGACAATGCCAAGGCTACATTTCCATACAACATCAAACAACTTCCATGCAACATCAAACTATCGGGAGTACGGATCACACCAGCTGGAACTAAAGACAATACCAAGGCTACATTTCCATGCAACATCAAACTATCGGCAAACATGGAAACCCGGTATTAAGCATCACACCAGCTGGAATTAAAGACAATGCCAAGGCTACATTTCCATACAACATCAAACAACTTCCATGCAACATCAAACTATCGGGAGTACGGATCACACCAGCTGGAACTAAAGACAATACCAAGGCTACATTTCCATGCAACATCAAACTATCGGCAAACATGGAAACCCGGTACTAAGCATCACACCAGCTGGAATTAAAGACAATGCCAAGGCTACATTTCCATACAACATCAAACAACTTCCATGCAACATCAAACTATCGGGAGTACGGATCACACCAGCTGGAACTAAAGACAATACCAAGGCTACATTTCCATGCAACATCAAACTATCGGCAAACATGGAAACCCGGTATTAAGCATCACACCAGCTGGAATTAAAGACAATGCCAAGGCTACATTTCCATACAACATCAAACAACTTCCATGCAACATCAAACTATCGGGAGTACGGATCACACCAGCTGGAACTAAAGACAATACCAAGGCTACATTTCCATGCAACATCAAACTATCGGCAAACATGGAAACCCGGTACTAAGCATCACACCAGCTGGAATTAAAGACAATGCCAAGGCTACATTTCCATACAACATCAAACAACTTCCATGCAACATCAAACTATCGGGAGTACGGATCACACCAGCTGGAACTAAAGACAATACCAAGGCTACATTTCCATGCAACATCAAACTATCGGCAAACATGGAAACCCGGTACTAAGCATCACACCAGCTGGAATTAAAGACAATGCCAAGGCTACATTTCCATACAACATCAAACAACTTCCATGCAACATCAAACTATCGGGAGTACGGATCACACCAGCTGGAACTAAAGACAATACCAAGGCTACATTTCCATGCAACATCAAACTATCGGCAAACATGGAAACCCGGTACTAAGCATCACACCAGCTGGAATTAAAGACAATGCCAAGGCTACATTTCCATACAACATCAAACAACTTCCATGCAACATCAAACTATCGGGAGTACGGATCACACCAGCTGGAACTAAAGACAATACCAAGGCTACATTTCCATGCAACATCAAACTATCGGCAAACATGGAAACCCGGTACTAAGCATCACACCAGCTGGAATTAAAGACAATGCCAAGGCTACATTTCCATACAACATCAAACAACTTCCATGCAACATCAAACTATCGGGAGTACGGATCACACCAGCTGGAACTAAAGACAATACCAAGGCTACATTTCCATGCAACATCAAACTATCGGCAAACATGGAAACCCGGTATTAAGCATCACACCAGCTGGAATTAAAGACAATGCCAAGGCTACATTTCCATACAACATCAAACAACTTCCATGCAACATCAAACTATCGGGAGTACGGATCACACCAGCTGGAACTAAAGACAATACCAAGGCTACATTTCCATGCAACATCAAACTATCGGCAAACATGGAAACCCGGTACTAAGCATCACACCAGCTGGAATTAAAGACAATGCCAAGGCTACATTTCCATACAACATCAAACAACTTCCATGCAACATCAAACTATCGGGAGTACGGATCACACCAGCTGGAACTAAAGACAATACCAAGGCTACATTTCCATGCAACATCAAACTATCGGCAAACATGGAAACCCGGTATTAAGCATCACACCAGCTGGAATTAAAGACAATGCCAAGGCTACATTTCCATACAACATCAAACAACTTCCATGCAACATCAAACTATCGGGAGTACGGATCACACCAGCTGGAACTAAAGACAATACCAAGGCTACATTTCCATGCAACATCAAACTATCGGCAAACATGGAAACCCGGTACTAAGCATCACACCAGCTGGAATTAAAGACAATGCCAAGGCTACATTTCCATACAACATCAAACAACTTCCATGCAACATCAAACTATCGGGAGTACGGATCACACCAGCTGGAACTAAAGACAATACCAAGGCTACATTTCCATGCAACATCAAACTATCGGCAAACATGGAAACCCGGTACTAAGCATCACACCAGCTGGAATTAAAGACAATGCCAAGGCTACATTTCCATACAACATCAAACAACTTCCATGCAACATCAAACTATCGGGAGTACGGATCACACCAGCTGGAACTAAAGACAATACCAAGGCTACATTTCCATGCAACATCAAACTATCGGCAAACATGGAAACCCGGTATTAAGCATCACACCAGCTGGAATTAAAGACAATGCCAAGGCTACATTTCCATACAACATCAAACAACTTCCATGCAACATCAAACTATCGGGAGTACGGATCACACCAGCTGGAACTAAAGACAATACCAAGGCTACATTTCCATGCAACATCAAACTATCGGCAAACATGGAAACCCGGTACTAAGCATCACACCAGCTGGAATTAAAGACAATGCCAAGGCTACATTTCCATACAACATCAAACAACTTCCATGCAACATCAAACTATCGGGAGTACGGATCACACCAGCTGGAACTAAAGACAATACCAAGGCTACATTTCCATGCAACATCAAACTATCGGCAAACATGGAAACCCGGTATTAAGCATCACACCAGCTGGAATTAAAGACAATGCCAAGGCTACATTTCCATACAACATCAAACAACTTCCATGCAACATCAAACTATCGGGAGTACGGATCACACCAGCTGGAACTAAAGACAATACCAAGGCTACATTTCCATGCAACATCAAACTATCGGCAAACATGGAAACCCGGTACTAAGCATCACACCAGCTGGAATTAAAGACAATGCCAAGGCTACATTTCCATACAACATCAAACAACTTCCATGCAACATCAAACTATCGGGAGTACGGATCACACCAGCTGGAACTAAAGACAATACCAAGGCTACATTTCCATGCAACATCAAACTATCGGCAAACATGGAAACCCGGTACTAAGCATCACACCAGCTGGAATTAAAGACAATGCCAAGGCTACATTTCCATACAACATCAAACAACTTCCATGCAACATCAAACTATCGGGAGTACGGATCACACCAGCTGGAACTAAAGACAATACCAAGGCTACATTTCCATGCAACATCAAACTATCGGCAAACATGGAAACCCGGTATTAAGCATCACACCAGCTGGAATTAAAGACAATGCCAAGGCTACATTTCCATACAACATCAAACAACTTCCATGCAACATCAAACTATCGGGAGTACGGATCACACCAGCTGGAACTAAAGACAATACCAAGGCTACATTTCCATGCAACATCAAACTATCGGCAAACATGGAAACCCGGTACTAAGCATCACACCAGCTGGAATTAAAGACAATGCCAAGGCTACATTTCCATACAACATCAAACAACTTCCATGCAACATCAAACTATCGGGAGTACGGATCACACCAGCTGGAACTAAAGACAATACCAAGGCTACATTTCCATGCAACATCAAACTATCGGCAAACATGGAAACCCGGTATTAAGCATCACACCAGCTGGAATTAAAGACAATGCCAAGGCTACATTTCCATACAACATCAAACAACTTCCATGCAACATCAAACTATCGGGAGTACGGATCACACCAGCTGGAACTAAAGACAATACCAAGGCTACATTTCCATGCAACATCAAACTATCGGCAAACATGGAAACCCGGTACTAAGCATCACACCAGCTGGAATTAAAGACAATGCCAAGGCTACATTTCCATACAACATCAAACAACTTCCATGCAACATCAAACTATCGGGAGTACGGATCACACCAGCTGGAACTAAAGACAATACCAAGGCTACATTTCCATGCAACATCAAACTATCGGCAAACATGGAAACCCGGTACTAAGCATCACACCAGCTGGAATTAAAGACAATGCCAAGGCTACATTTCCATACAACATCAAACAACTTCCATGCAACATCAAACTATCGGGAGTACGGATCACACCAGCTGGAACTAAAGACAATACCAAGGCTACATTTCCATGCAACATCAAACTATCGGCAAACATGGAAACCCGGTATTAAGCATCACACCAGCTGGAATTAAAGACAATGCCAAGGCTACATTTCCATACAACATCAAACAACTTCCATGCAACATCAAACTATCGGGAGTACGGATCACACCAGCTGGAACTAAAGACAATACCAAGGCTACATTTCCATGCAACATCAAACTATCGGCAAACATGGAAACCCGGTACTAAGCATCACACCAGCTGGAATTAAAGACAATGCCAAGGCTACATTTCCATACAACATCAAACAACTTCCATGCAACATCAAACTATCGGGAGTACGGATCACACCAGCTGGAACTAAAGACAATACCAAGGCTACATTTCCATGCAACATCAAACTATCGGCAAACATGGAAACCCGGTATTAAGCATCACACCAGCTGGAATTAAAGACAATGCCAAGGCTACATTTCCATACAACATCAAACAACTTCCATGCAACATCAAACTATCGGGAGTACGGATCACACCAGCTGGAACTAAAGACAATACCAAGGCTACATTTCCATGCAACATCAAACTATCGGCAAACATGGAAACCCGGTATTAAGCATCACACCAGCTGGAATTAAAGACAATGCCAAGGCTACATTTCCATACAACATCAAACAACTTCCATGCAACATCAAACTATCGGGAGTACGGATCACACCAGCTGGAACTAAAGACAATACCAAGGCTACATTTCCATGCAACATCAAACTATCGGCAAACATGGAAACCCGGTACTAAGCATCACACCAGCTGGAATTAAAGACAATGCCAAGGCTACATTTCCATACAACATCAAACAACTTCCATGCAACATCAAACTATCGGGAGTACGGATCACACCAGCTGGAACTAAAGACAATACCAAGGCTACATTTCCATGCAACATCAAACTATCGGCAAACATGGAAACCCGGTATTAAGCATCACACCAGCTGGAATTAAAGACAATGCCAAGGCTACATTTCCATACAACATCAAACAACTTCCATGCAACATCAAACTATCGGGAGTACGGATCACACCAGCTGGAACTAAAGACAATACCAAGGCTACATTTCCATGCAACATCAAACTATCGGCAAACATGGAAACCCGGCATTAAGCATCACACCAGCTGGAATTAAAGACAATTTTTCCGGGCCAGTTTGTAGGCATTGAAAATATGGCACCTTCACCCGGTAACATATTATCAATGCCTCGGCCGAACGACTGACTTTGTAGATCTTGATGCAAGTATACCATTTCACTTGGGTCAAGGGTTACATCATCTACCCTTTTCCACCTACTGTGTTTATTTCGCGCTTTTAGTTTTTTATTAGTGGTGTTAGGTGTTTTTGTTTTGAGTTGGTAATGTTTGAGTTTCGTAGTCACCTTCTCTCTCTTGGTAATTTTTTCACGTTAATTTAATGTTTTTGGTTTGGGGTTAAGTGGTTTAGGCGGTGTTACTTTTGTCCTTTTAGTTTGGCATTTATCTCCAGTTTTACGTTCTGTCATTGTCAGTGTTTATTATTCAGTTATACGCACCGCGGTATACATGGTTTTAGCTTTAAATTTATGTCATTTAGGTTTGGGTTAGCGGATTAGTTTTAACATTGTCGGTATTGATGATTTTAGCTTTAAGGTTATGTCATTTAGGTTAATTCGGAATGGGTTAGTGATTTGGTGTAGAGAGAAGGACGTGGACTTTCCGTTTTAATTTTATGTTACTTTGATTGGAGGTTAATGGTTTGGATTAGAAGGGAACAGCGTTAGATTGTTCTTTTAATTTAGCATGCACCATGATAACCATAGCTCACGAATTATTGAATACCCATACAATTGCCGTACATAATGGACAGATACCTCAAATATGTTAACACAAATGTATCATACAAATCATGAAACCTGGAAGGATACAACTTTCATTCCAAAGTCTGATTGCTGTGAAGGCACACTTGAGTCGACGTAGGAAGGAGGTCGTGGTTCTTCAAGTACTGTTGGCAGTTGAGCTGCTACACGTGAACAACACACACTACGCTTTACATCAACATGCATAACAAAACGTCAATGTCCGTCTGGCATGTCATGCCGTCGCATCTACCCATCAAGTAGATGTCTCACGTAGCTGTAGACACTACAGCAATAAACCGCTCATTTCCCATATGCCACACCTTAGGGAATCGCAAAGATTTGACACGGCAAATCATGAACAATTACCACCAAATCGACCTAGAGTCTCCTGTCAAGACTCGAACGGGTGTGCCTGCGCCAGCTACCGTTTTACCATCATCGGCACTCCTCTCGGGATCGACCCTCGCCTGCTATGCAACACCAACCTGTCGCTCTGCTTCCGACACTATCACCCATCTCTAGGCAAAAGTCAGCAGAGTCTACACTTGCTCACGGGCAAATCAAGACTCGAACGGGTTTGCCTGCGCCAGCTACCCTGTCACCATCATCGCTTATCCTCTCGGGATCATTCCCTCGCCTCCTATGCAACACCAGTATGTCGCTCTGCTTCCGACACTATCACCCATCTCTAGGCAAAAGTCAGCAGAGTCTACACTTGCTCACGGGCAAATCAAGACTCGAACGGGTTTGCCTGCGCCAGCTACCGTTTCACCATCATCGACTCTCCTCTCGGGATCGTCCCCTCGCCTGCTATGCAACACCAGCATGTCGATCTGCTTCCGACACTATCACCCATCTCTAGGCAAAAGTCAGCAGAGTCTACACTTGCTCACGGGCAAATCAAGACTCGAACGGGTTTGCCTGCGCCAGCTACCGTTTCACCATCATCGACTCTCCTCTCGGGATCGTCCCCTCGCCTGCTATGCAACACCAGCCTGTCGATCTGCTTCCGACACTATCACCCATCTCTAGGCAAAAGTCAGCAGAGTCTACACTTGCTCACGGGCAAATCAAGACTCGAACGGGTTTGCCTGCGCCAGCTACCGTTTCACCATCATCGACTCTCGTCTCGAGGTCGCCCCCTCAACCTCTGTGCAACACCAGTGTTTTGCCTGCTTCGTGGCTGAGACATCGCCTGCTTCTAGGTAAAATCACCGGCGTATGCACTTGCTTGCGGGCGAATCAAGACTCGAACCGGTTCGCTGCGCCAGCTACCCTGTCACCATCATCGCTTATCCTCTCGGGATCATTCCCTCGCCTCCTATGCAACACCAGTATGTCGCTCTGCTTCCGACACTATCACCCATCTCTAGGCAAAAGTCAGCAGAGTCTACACTTGCTCACGGGCAAATCAAGACTCGAACGGGTTTGCCTGCGCCAGCTACCGTTTCACCATCATCGACTCTCCTCTCGAGATCGTCCCCTCGCCTGCTATGCAACACCAGCATGTCGATCTGCTTCCGACACTATCACCCATCTCTAGGCAAAAGTCAGCAGAGTCTACACTTGCTCACGGGCAAATCAAGACTCGAACGGGTTTGCCTGCGCCAGCTACCGTTTTACCATCATCGACTCTCCTCTCGGGATCGTCCCCTCAACCTCTGTGCAACACCAGTGTTTTGCCTGCTTCGTGGCTGAGACATCGCCTGCTTCTAGGTAAAATCACCGGCGTATGCACTTGCTCGCGGGCGAATCAAGACTCGAACGGGTTTGCCTGCGCCAGCTACCGTTTCACCATCATCGACTCTCCTCTCGGGATCGTCCCCTCGCCTGCTATGCAACACCAGCATGTCGATCTGCTTCCGACACTATCACCCATCTCTAGGCAAAAGTCAGCAGAGTCTACACTTGCTCACGGGCAAATCAAGACTCGAACGGGTTTGCCTGCGCCAGCTACCGTTTCACCATCATCGACTCTCCTCTCGGGATCGTCCCCTCGCCTGCTATGCAACACCAGCATGTCGATCTGCTTCCGACACTATCACCCATCTCTAGGCAAAAGTCAGCAGAGTCTACACTTGCTCACGGGCAAATCAAGACTCGAACGGGTTTGCCTGCGCCAGCTACCGTTTCACCATCATCGACTCTCCTCTCGGGATCGTCCCCTCGCCTGCTATGCAACACCAGCATATCGTTCTGCTTCTCGCAAACTCGCCATTGAGCCCCCTGTCAAGACTCGATAGTTTTCCGTTTTGCTACACCATGGCCGCTTATAGATCGAGCGTCTTCGGCAGAACGAATGATGAATAGTATGAACAACGTCGCGCGCCGTTGCTCACGCTAACCACCACGTCAACCAAGTGCTTGATCATGGTGGAGGTCGGAATTATCCCCCTATGCACAACCTTGATACTTTCCAACCTCCGTGGGCAGACGTAGAGGGCAGCGTCGCAATTTCCGCATCGCCGTTCCGTTCCCGTCCCGTCTACGTTCGTGCCCGGGGAACGTAGGCATTTTCCGAGCAGTGGCCAAGCTGGCTCGGGTTCCCCTTGTGTAGAAAAGTACGTAAATACGTTGGATAGTTAAACTTTCACCTGACGATAGTACACATTTTAAAAAGTTTAGATTTACTTTATTTGAAAAGATAGAGCAACGAAATTTTGCATGTACCTCCGCCATTAAATGGGCTTTCTGGCAATACCATCCAATTTGACATCTGACTTTTAGAAAAGAAGTTACATAGTATTTTTTAAAAAAATACAGTAAAAAACGACTATTTTTTCGAACAAATTGTGCAATATACTTTACAATTTTCAGAATAGATGAAATCTGCTTACACCATTGTTGCCGTCACCAGAAGAGCTTTCTAATGATGCCAAAAAATGTATGCTACAGACTAGAGTGCTGCAGTTAGAAGCAAAAAAGACGCAATAAGGCAACACGAGAGCAAATGCGCCATTGAAAGGCCGTAGACGCGAAAAGCGGCGGTATATACGGACGTGTGTAGCCTCTCCAAAAACCATTGTATATGTACATGTGATACGTCGTTAGAAGCAGATTTGAAAGGGCATTCATACGCATTATGGACATTTAGGAACGAGAAAACGATATAAAAATTATCAACGAAATTAACTTCCGATTACCGATCCGTTGACACGGAAATAGCATGCGGCAGTACATGCGGACAGCTATACACAACATTGCAGACGTGCATGTTATACATCGCTAGAAACCCAATGGAAAGACCTTTCAAATGAATCATAGATATAAGAAATCCAATGAGGGATAACGAAATTAGGACGAAAGCCTACTTCCGCTACCGGCGCCGTTGGGACGGAACTAACATGCGGCATTACATACGGACAGCTATACACAACATTGCAGACGTACATGTTATACATCGCTAGAAACCCCATGGAAAGACCTTTCAAATGAATCATAGATATAAGAAATCCAATGAGGGATAACGAAATTAGAACGAAAGTCTACTTCCGCAACCGGCGCCTTTGCGACGGAACTAACATGCGGCATCAAATCTGGACAGCTATACACAACATTGCAGACGTGCATGTCATACATCGCCAGAAACCCCATGAAGAGACCTTTCAAATGAATCATAGATATTAGAAATCCAATGAGGGATAACGAAATTAGAACGAAAGTCTACTTCCGCTACCGGCGCCTTTGCGACGGAACGGACAAGCGGTATTACCTACGGACATGCCTAGCATCTTTGCTCAACGTCGCACATGCACATGCCATACACCACCAGAAGCGAATTGAAATGGTCTTTCTAATGAATATAAGATACTGAAAGTCGCATCAGACATGTACACATGATTAACCAAGAAATAACGCACTGATGGTGTTGGCGACGCACGGGACACGCGGCATGACACGCAGGCGTATGTAGCTTGCCATGCCAGTGCACATGGGCTTGTCGTACATCGTCTTGAAGCCCATTTGCATGGGCTTTCACATGCACTATAGATGTTAGGGATCTTCGAAAGGAGAGAGATATTATAAGGGGTTATTGGTGGGGTCGACATGAGTCGGCGGCGGAAGTCAAGCCGGATAGAAAAGCGGCACTATATGCAGACGGTTGCAGCTGTGCACAGCATTGCAGACGTGCATGTTATGCATCGCCAGAAACCCCATGAAGAGACCTTTCAAATGAATCATAGATATTAGAAATCCAATGAGGGATAACGAAATTAGAACGAAAGTCTACTTCTGCTACCGGCGCCGTTGCGACGGAACGGACAAGCGGTATTACCTACGGACATGCCTAGCATCTTTGCTCAACGTCGCACATGCACATGCCATACACCACCAGAAGCGAATTGAAATGGTCTTTCTAATGAATATAAGATACTGAAAGTCGCATCAGACATGTACACATGATTAACCAAGAAATAACGCACTGATGGTGTTGGCGACGCACGGGACACGCGGCATGACACGCAGACGTATGTAGCTTGACATGCCAGTGCACATGGGCTTGTCCTACATCGTCTTGAAGCCCATTTGCATGGGCTTTCACATGCACTATAGATGTTAGGGTTCTTCGAAAGGAGAGAGATATTATAAGGGGTTATTGGCGGGGTCGACATGAGTCGGCGGCGGAAGTCAAGCCGGATAGAAAAGCGGCACTATATGCAGACGGTTGCAGCTGTGCACAGCATTGCAGACGTGCATGTTATGCATCGCCAGAAACCCCATGAAGAGACCTTTCAAATGAATCATAGATATTAGAAATCCAATGAGGGATAACGAAATTAGAACGAAAGTCTACTTCCGCTACCGGCGCCGTTGCGACGGAACGGACAAGTGGCATTACCTACGGACATGCCTAGCATCTTTGCTCAACGTCGCACATGCACATGCCATACACCACCAGAAGCGAATTGAAATGCTCTTTCTAATGAATATAAGATACTGAAAGTCGCATCAGACATGTACACATGATTAACCAAGAAATAACGCACTGATGGTGTTGGCGACGCACGGGACACGCGGCATGACACGCAGACGTATGTAGCTTGCCATGCCAGTGCACATGGGCTTGTCCTACATCGTCTTGAAGCCCACTTGCATGGGCTTTCACATGCACTGTAGATGTTAGCGATCTTCGAAAGGAGAGAGATATTATAAGGGGTTATTGGTGGGGTCGACATGAGTCGGCGGCGGAAGTCAAGCCGGATAGAAAAGCGGATCTATATGCAGACGGTTGCAGCTGTGCACAGCATTGCAGACGTGCATGTTATGCATCGCCAGAAACCCCATGAAGAGACCTTTCAAATGAATCATAGATATTAGAAATCCAATGAGGGATAACGAAATTAGAACGAAAGTCTACTTCCGCTACCGGCGCCGTTGCGACGGAACGGACAAGCGGCATTACCTACGGACATGCCTAGCATCTTTGCTCAACGTCGCACATGCACATGCCATACACCACCAGAAGCGAATTGAAATGCTCTTTCTAATGAATATAAGATACTGAAAGTCGCATCAGACATGTACACATGATTAACCAAGAAATAACGCACTGATGGTGTTGGCGACGCACGGGACACGCGGCATGACACGCAGGCGTATGTAGCTTGACATGCCAGTGCACATGGGCATGTCGTACATCGTCTTGAAGCCCACTTGCATGGGCTTTCACATGCACTGTAGATGTTAGCGATCTTCGAAAGGAGAGAGATATTATAAGGGGTTATTGGTGGGGTCGACATGAGTCGGCGGCGGAAGTCAAGCCGGATAGAAAAGCGGCACTATATGCAGACGGTTGCAGCTGTGCACAGCATTGCAGACGTGCATGTTATGCATCGCCAGAAACCCCATGAAGAGACCTTTCAAATGAATCATAGATATTAGAAATCCAATGAGGGATAACGAAATTAGAACGAAAGTCTACTTCCGCTACCGGCGCCGTTGCGACGGAACGGACAAGCGGCATTACCTACGGACATGCCTAGCATCTTTGCTCAACGTCGCACATGCACATGCCATACACCACCAGAAGCGAATTGAAATGCTCTTTCTAATGAATATAAGATACTGAAAGTCGCATCAGACATGTACACATGATTAACCAAGAAATAACGCACTGATGGTGTTGGCGACGCACGGGACACGCGGCATGACACGCAGGCGTATGTAGCTTGACATGCCAGTGCACATGGGCATGTCGTACATCGTCTTGAAGCCCACTTGCATGGGCTTTCACATGCACTGTAGATGTTAGCGATCTTCGAAAGGAGAGAGATATTATAAGGGGTTATTGGTGGGGTCGACATGAGTCGGCGGCGGAAGTCAAGCCGGATAGAAAAGCGGCACTATATGCAGACGGTTGCAGCTGTGCACAGCATTGCAGACGTGCATGTTATGCATCGCCAGAAACCCCATGAAGAGACCTTTCAAATGAATCATAGATATTAGAAATCCAATGAGGGATAACGAAATTAGAACGAAAGTCTACTTCCGCTACCGGCGCCGTTGCGACGGAACGGACAAGCGGCATTACCTACGGACATGCCTAGCATCTTTGCTCAACGTCGCACATGCACATGCCATACACCACCAGAAGCGAATTGAAATGCTCTTTCTAATGAATATAAGATACTGAAAGTCGCATCAGACATGTACACATGATTAACCAAGAAATAACGCACTGATGGTGTTGGCGACGCACGGGACACGCGGCATGACACGCAGACGTATGTAGCTTGACATGCCAGTGCACATGGGCTTGTCCTACATCGTCTTGAAGCCCATTTGCATGGGCTTTCACATGCACTATAGATGTTAGGGTTCTTCGAAAGGAGAGAGATATTATAAGGGGTTATTGGCGGGGTCGACATGAGTCGGCGGCGGAAGTCAAGCCGGATAGAAAAGCGGCACTATATGCAGACGGTTGCAGCTGTGCACAGCATTGCAGACGTGCATGTTATGCATCGCCAGAAACCCCATGAAGAGACCTTTCAAATGAATCATAGATATTAGAAATCCAATGAGGGATAACGAAATTAGAACGAAAGTCTACTTCCGCTACCGGCGCCGTTGCGACGGAACGGACAAGCGGCATTACCTACGGACATGCCTAGCATCTTTGCTCAACGTCGCACATGCACATGCCATACACCACCAGAAGCGAATTGAAATGCTCTTTCTAATGAATATAAGATACTGAAAGTCGCATCAGACATGTACACATGATTAACCAAGAAATAACGCACTGATGGTGTTGGCGACGCACGGGACACGCGGCATGACACGCAGACGTATGTAGCTTGACATGCCAGTGCACATGGGCTTGTCCTACATCGTCTTGAAGCCCATTTGCATGGGCTTTCACATGCACTATAGATGTTAGGGTTCTTCGAAAGGAGAGAGATATTATAAGGGGTTATTGGCGGGGTCGACATGAGTCGGCGGCGGAAGTCAAGCCGGATAGAAAAGCGGCACTATATGCAGACGGTTGCAGCTGTGCACAGCATTGCAGACGTGCATGTTATGCATCGCCAGAAACCCCATGAAGAGACCTTTCAAATGAATCATAGATATTAGAAATCCAATGAGGGATAACGAAATTAGAACGAAAGTCTACTTCCGCTACCGGCGCCGTTGCGACGGAACGGACAAGCGGCATTACCTACGGACATGCCTAGCATCTTTGCTCAACGTCGCACATGCACATGCCATACACCACCAGAAGCGAATTGAAATGCTCTTTCTAATGAATATAAGATACTGAAAGTCGCATCAGACATGTACACATGATTAACCAAAAAATAACGCACTGATGGTGTTGGCGACGCACGGGACACGCGGCATGACACGCAGGCGTATGTAGCTTGCCATGCCAGTGCACATGGGCTTGTCGTACATCGTCTTGAAGCCCATTTGCATGGGCTTTCACATGCACTATAGATGTTAGGGATCTTCGAAAGGAGAGAGATATTATAAGGGGTTATTGGCGGGGTCGACATGAGTCGGCGGCGGAAGTCAAGCCGGATAGAAAAGCGGCACTATATGCAGACGGTTGCAGCTGTGCACAGCATTGCAGACGTGCATGTTATGCATCGCCAGAAACCCCATGAAGAGACCTTTCAAATGAATCATAGATATTAGAAATCCAATGAGGGATAACGAAATTAGAACGAAAGTCTACTTCCGCTACCGGCGCCGTTGCGACGGAACGGACAAGCGGCATTACCTACGGACATGCCTAGCATCTTTGCTCAACGTCGCACATGCACATGCCATACACCACCAGAAGCGAATTGAAATGCTCTTTCTAATGAATATAAGATACTGAAAGTCGCATCAGACATGTACACATGATTAACCAAGAAATAACGCACTGATGGTGTTGGCGACGCACGGGACACGCGGCATGACACGCAGGCGTATGTAGCTTGACATGCCAGTGCACATGGGCATGTCGTACATCGTCTTGAAGCCCATTTGCATGGGCTTTCACATGCATTATAAACCTAATTCTGATCACTGCCTTTAATGGTCATTATCCTTTCTACTTGCACCAATACCCGGTAAGAGGTTTTACTCCCAATGTAAAACCTGGGAATAGGTTTAACTAGATTTAAGTAAAACCTATTCCCAGGTTTTACTAGGAGTAAACCCTCGTCCCGAAAGTACCGGTTTGGAGCGATCAGCCACCGAAATCTGCATTCACAGGAAAGGAAAAACAAAAACTCTGACAACAGTGTTTTAATTGAAATTGAACGTCATTGTAACACTTCCGTGAGCGACAGTTTGTGTTGTACCGGAATCTCCCTCTGAAGTAGGAACCGACACTGTCGCAGACGTCTGAGTTTTCTTTGGAGCTGAACATGAGAGAACATCTGACGCCATTGCTTGTTGTTGATCACTGGTTCTCTTGTAAACCCTCACTGCCTCGCTTTTGTGACCTACAATAAAAGAATTCATCTTGATAAGTCATTTCAAATTGTACATAACCGTTTGAAAAGCAATTTATATGATATTGTAATCGCTTTGCTTGGGGCCATCATTGGGATTCGAACCCGGATCTTGGCATGTTAACCATAACACATGTTGACATCACAAGTTCTAGCATTTAAAATCGCCAAATTGCAATTTGGCCCAGTCACTTCAAGTTTCATTCGTGTTTTGCAGATATTCATTGAGTTACATACCAGTTTGTTCACAAATCTGTTGCTCGCTTATGTTTGCCTCGTAGAGACGGGTAGCAGCAGTGCATCTGAGCGAGTGGTTCGTTTTCCTTCCTTCAATTCCGGCTTCAGCACATATTCTCTTCACCGTTGTCTGGATTGTGTTGTGGCCCATGGGCGACTCTAGGTACCATTTTCCATCCTTAGGTTTCTTCATCGGGGTGAAGTAAAAGGCATTTGCTCGAGTTGAAGATGGTAGGCTGGAAAGTTAAATTGTGTTGACATAGAATCAATTAAGTATGAAATGTTTGCATTTGTCATTTATATGCCCCTAAACCAATGCGTGCAATCATCATCAGGGAGTAAAATTATAAGACAATTTACATGCAGTATGGGTCAAGTCACCCGCATGATGTGATTAAATGAGTGGTATATCTAAAGAATGTATAACATGTATCAGAAATGTATCAGAAAACATCTAATACATACCAAAGTGACTTGTACTTCATGAAAAGGCGCACATAACATCGTTCCGGGTTCTTGGTATTTTCATACGCTCGCACCTTTTTCTTCTGCAGTTTCCTGTCTTTCACTCCCCCGGCATTTGTCTTAGAGACGTCTTCCACATACTGCAGGTACCTGCGTCCGTTCTGGTCTGTATGTGGGCCTGTAATCTGAGGTTGTTGGTGTAGTCTTAAACTCCGATGTTCCTTTCCACCTCTCAAGGCGAAGTTAAGTCCTGGAAAATAAAATTCCGTACACAATTATATAATGTTTATCTATTTTGGTCTTAACACGGGATTCAAAATATCCATCCAAACTTTGTTTGGTTTGGTTTGCCTCAAAGTGAAGTCGGGCATTTTGTTCCAGTTAATCACATTTATTTTCGATGTGAAGGTTTGATTGTAAATGCCAAAATTGCTAATATCCGACTTTTCGACAGGGAAATCAAATGCAAAATGCAACTCACCAGTTAAGTAGAGGACTGTGTCCAGGAGTTTTTGCGGCGTGCCTTCTCCAAGAGCCCCCTTCTCCCACAGAGTGTTCTCCTCGTCTCGAGTTATCACCTCTGTAGGTTTTCTCACGTCTGCTCCAAGACCAGCTGTGGACCTCTCACGCATGCATGCGTCCAGTGCCTGTCTGCTGTCCTGGAACTCTTCGCCTTCCATCAGATTGTAAGGAGATTTGTTAGCTTTCAAGTGTGACGCTATTGCCGTGAATAGCCCATACACAGTAACAGCTGGGTAGCAAGTCCCGTCCACTTTCCTCGCCTCGAATAGGAAATACTTTAGGGCTGTATTTATATCTTTAGCAGTCATATCCAGCAAGTCTTCAGTCAAGACGGACGACGACAGCGCGATGTTTGCATCCATTGACCTCGTCCGACGCTCTTCTTGCCATCGCCTGAATACTCCTTTCGCCCAATCATTTTTGTACCTTGTCGTTCTTGGAACACATCGAGATAATTTCCTTTCAATATCTTCCTCAGTCAAAGGTGCCGCGAAACGGAACAGAAAAGCATCAGCATCAGCATCAGCATCAGCATCAGCATCAGCATCAGCATCAGCATCAGCATCAGCAGCAGCATCAGCAGCAGCATCAGCAGCAGCATCAGCAGCAGCATCAGCAGCATTGTCATCATCTTTCTTAAACTGCGACTGTGTTAAAAACATTTCGTCTTCGCTCTGGTTTGCCATGGTTAGCAATGAGCGGATTCAAGTAACCACGTGGTATATAACTGACTCACTCACAAAAAACACGTGCACTGCGTGAAAATCCCGTGCGTTTTCTAACTTGTGCATTAGAGTTGCGACATTGCTGTCATTCCGAATGTTCGCGGTATAGTGAGGTCCTAATTCCTTATAACGCAATATTTAAAATGACGGTTTATAAGCAAGAGAAAAAACTTCGGAGGCGTTTTTTCTCCTATACCTATAGATGTTAGGGATCTTCGAAAGGAGAGAGATATTATAAGGGGTTATTGGTGGGGTCGACATGAGTCGGCGGCGGAAGTCAAGCCGGATAGAAAAGCGGCACTATATGCAGACGGTTGCAGCTGTGCACAGCATTGCAGACGTGCATGTTATGCATCGCCAGAAACCCCATGAAGAGACCTTTCAAATGAATCATAGATATTAGAAATCCAATGAGGGATAACGAAATTAGAACGAAAGTCTACTTCCGCTACCGGCGCCGTTGCGACGGAACGGACAAGCGGCATTACCTACGGACATGCCTAGCATCTTTGCTCAACGTCGCACATGCACATGCCATACACCACCAGAAGCGAATTGAAATGCTCTTTCTAATGAATATGTATAGGAGAAAAAACGCCTCCGAAGTTTTGGTAGAGAATGTAAACCTGAGGGGTAGGGAAATTCCCGACCCCCGAAGGTTTACATTCTCTACCAAAACTGAGGAGAAGTTTTTTCTCTTGCTTATAAACCGTCATTTTAAATATTGCGTTATAAGGAATTAGGACCTCACTATACCGCGAACATTCGGAATGACAGCAATGTCGCAACTCTAATGCACAAGTTAGAAAACGCACGGGATTTTCACGCAGTGCACGTGTTTTTTGTGAGTGAGTCAGTTATATACCACGTGGTTACTTGAATCCGCTCATTGCTAACCATGGCAAACCAGAGCGAAGACGAAATGTTTTTAACACAGTCGCAGTTTAAGAAAGATGATGACAATGCTGCTGCTGCTGCTGATGATGATGATGATTTTCTGTTCCGTTTCGCGGCACCTTTGACTGAGGAAGATATTGAAAGGAAATTATCTCGATGTGTTCCAAGAACGACAAGGTACAAAAATGATTGGGCGAAAGGAGTATTCAGGCGATGGCAAGAAGAGCGTCGGACGAGGTCAATGGATGCAAACATCGCGCTGTCGTCGTCCGTCTTGACTGAAGACTTGCTGGATATGACTGCTAAAGATATAAATACAGCCCTAAAGTATTTCCTATTCGAGGCGAGGAAAGTGGACGGGACTTGCTACCCAGCTGTTACTGTGTATGGGCTATTCACGGCAATAGCGTCACACTTGAAAGCTAACAAATCTCCTTACAATCTGATGGAAGGCGAAGAGTTCCAGGACAGCAGACAGGCACTGGACGCATGCATGCGTGAGAGGTCCACAGCTGGTCTTGGAGCAGACGTGAGAAAACCTACAGAGGTGATAACTCGAGACGAGGAGAACACTCTGTGGGAGAAGGGGGCTCTTGGAGAAGGCACGCCGCAAAAACTCCTGGACACAGTCCTCTACTTAACTGGTGAGTTGCATTTTGCATTTGATTTCCCTGTCGAAAAGTCGGATATTAGCAATTTTGGCATTTACAATCAAACCTTCACATCGAAAATAAATGTGATTAACTGGAACAAAATGCCCGACTTCACTTTGAGGCAAACCAAACCAAACAAAGTTTGGATGGATATTTTGAATCCCGTGTTAAGACCAAAATAGATAAACATTATATAATTGTGTACGGAATTTTATTTTCCAGGACTTAACTTCGCCTTGAGAGGTGGAAAGGAACATCGGAGTTTAAGACTACACCAACAACCTCAGATTACAGGCCCACATACAGACCAGAACGGACGCAGGTACCTGCAGTATGTGGAAGACGTCTCTAAGACAAATGCCGGGGGAGTGAAAGACAGGAAACTGCAGAAGAAAAAGGTGCGAGCGTATGAAAATACCAAGAACCCGGAACGATGTTATGTGCGCCTTTTCATGAAGTACAAGTCACTTTGGTATGTATTAGATGTTTTCTGATACATTTCTGATACATGTTATACATTCTTTAGATATACCACTCATTTAATCACATCATGCGGGTGACTTGACCCATACTGCATGTAAATTGTCTTATAATTTTACTCCCTGATGATGATTGCACGCATTGGTTTAGGGGCATATAAATGACAAATGCAAACATTTCATACTTAATTGATTCTATGTCAACACAATTTAACTTTCCAGCCTACCATCTTCAACTCGAGCAAATGCCTTTTACTTCACCCCGATGAAGAAACCTAAGGATGGAAAATGGTACCTAGAGTCGCCCATGGGCCACAACACAATCCAGACAACGGTGAAGAGAATATGTGCTGAAGCCGGAATTGAAGGAAGGAAAACGAACCACTCGCTCAGATGCACTGCTGCTACCCGTCTCTACGAGGCAAACATAAGCGAGCAACAGATTTGTGAACAAACTGGTATGTAACTCAATGAATATCTGCAAAACACGAATGAAACTTGAAGTGACTGGGCCAAATTGCAATTTGGCGATTTTAAATGCTAGAACTTGTGATGTCAACATGTGTTATGGTTAACATGCCAAGATCCGGGTTCGAATCCCAATGATGGCCCCAAGCAAAGCGATTACAATATCATATAAATTGCTTTTCAAACGGTTATGTACAATTTGAAATGACTTATCAAGATGAATTCTTTTATTGTAGGTCACAAAAGCGAGGCAGTGAGGGTTTACAAGAGAACCAGTGATCAACAACAAGCAATGGCGTCAGATGTTCTCTCATGTTCAGCTCCAAAGAAAACTCAGACGTCTGCGACAGTGTCGGTTCCTACTTCAGAGGGAGATTCCGGTACAACACAAACTGTCGCTCACGGAAGTGTTACAATGACGTTCAATTTCAATTAAAACACTGTTGTCAGAGTTTTTGTTTTTCCTTTCCTGTGAATGCAGATTTCGGTGGCTGATCGCTCCAAACCGGTACTTTCGGGACGAGGGTTTACTCCTAGTAAAACCTGGGAATAGGTTTTACTTAAATCTAGTTAAACCTATTCCCAGGTTTTACATTGGGAGTAAAACCTCTTACCGGGTATTGGTGCAAGTAGAAAGGATAATGACCATTAAAGGCAGTGATCAGAATTAGGTTTATAAAACAAACTTTCAGTTCAATAGGGAGGATGCTCACCCTTGCAACCGCGGTATCTTCCCATAAAGCAGACCTCACAAAAGACAGACCGCTTAAAACAACACACTTTAGGGTTGTTTGCATAAGGCTTATTTAAGCTGATAATAATAACATGTGCCCAGATATGTAATATATAAACTATACTTTGTTAAATTCATGTAATGTATTATGAGTTCTACATTAAGATCTATTGCATCAAAGATACAAAATAAAGTGTTTGAGAACATTCTCAGCTTCTCAAACAACTCAGTTCTCACTCAACTACTTTTCACTCTAATTACCAGTAAACTAAGAAAGATGGAAATGTGTTACTATACTCTGCAGTGACTGGTAGCAGAACAAAAAAGAATTTTTATTCTTTTCTCAAAAGCACAAAAGGTGAAACATAGAACATACAAGTATATGTAAATATAATTAAAATATTTACATGATATCATTTGAAAAGGCACATTGTTTCATATATTTGGATAATTTGAGAGTGAGTGGTTGATAATCACATTTCATGAGAAAAGTACATGTACAGATATAGGGATTCCCACAGAAATATTTTGTTAAAAATGATATTCGTTGTTCGACATTTGGTGGGCATATTAGTAAAACATGGAATTCGTCACATATGGATTGACTGCAAAGATTACAAAGTCGACTTTATTTCAAACCACTCAGACATTGCCCTGTTTCCACTGGTAACCTATGATTTGTTGTTCTACATTTTGTCAGTGAAATTCTACCTTGTAAGATTAATTTAAGATGAGGTTCTGGAATGAGTGCATTTTAATACATTGTGAAATGAAATCCTTTTGATGATTGAGTATTGCTTGAATTCCAGGATCGAACAAACTGGTCTAACTCACTGTACTCACTATACTATGTACTGCCTTCGGGTGAACTTATTAATGGAATAGGAGTGGAGAGCATGGCTGAGCTAATTAGTGTACTCATTGAGTTTATCTTACAGGAGGTCTGTCATTTGGGAGTGAACCGCAACTAAGAATTAACTATGAAATAATACCATATACTAAATATCTTTGAGGATTTGACTGAACTCAGTTTGCTCAAAAAGCATACCATTTTGGTATTAATATCAGTACGAATTGTTTCGCTTCCAGTCTCCACATACAACATGTAGCGAAGCAGTTTTCTTGAAAATATTGAATGAACATTTTCAAGAACACTTAAAGTTTCATATGGCCAGAGGTCGTATAATCATTTCTAAACCTAATGTTGTCTTTTTTATCAGGGTACATACCACAATTTTCAACGGTATAATACTCGAAAATACTCGAAGTAACGAGAAATTAATCGAAGCAACGAAAATATATTTGAAATAACGAGAAAATACTCGAAGTTACGAGAAAATTATTGAAATAACGAGAAAATTATTGAAATAACGAGAAAATACTAGAAGCCACGAGTAAATAATCGAAGTAAAGATAATTGTCTTTGAAAAAAATATTTTCTGCTACCAAAGTGGCAGCATTAGGCTTTCGTACAAATGCGCCACAGATGCGCTGAGCACTTGGTATATACAGAAGCAATATTGCGTAATACCCGGAGGGAGAGTTAATTCCCTCAGCGGGATTTCACTCTCTGCGATTAACGTCAACCATTATGTTAGAACACGTGTCTTGGGGAATTAGCTCGCTTGTCAGGAGGTAAGCCTGAACCAACCCACAGACAACACAACACCTGAATAAAATAAACAAGGGTCACTTTTAATTCAATAACAGTATGTCTTACAATCATATTTATCAACCAGCTTTCAAAGAACATAAACAGTATGTGTATACTACCCCCGCCCCCCCCCCCCCCACCCCTCCTCCAAATAAAAACAAAAAAAACCTCGCATAGGTGAGAAATCTGTTGCGAAAATGTTGTAGTTTGAAACATGTATAACTCGTCCACAAATAGACTTTAGCGCGTGGAATATTACACACGTTTAGGAGAAGGTAATGTCTATACAACCAAGTGGATACTTTTAGATAACGGCGACGCTGACCGCGATGGTGACGACGTAGCACGACCCCTATTCGGGTTTCCTGGCTCTCAGACCAATCTCTTTCAGCCTGATCCGTACAGTTGGACTGGATATCCTCTGAAGTCCATGCACCCTGGCTGATGTGCTTTCATCCGTGGCAGTACGATCGCTCACCTGTAGTACCCGGATGTACCGTTTTTTGGCTACAGTGGTAACTCGAGATCTGCCTGTATGAGGACAGAGATATACCTGTTTGGCTGCAACGAGCCGCAAGCCATGATATCTCGCACAGACTAATATTCCGTCGAGAGAAGATTGGTAATCTCCAGCATGCATTCTTTCAATGTCGATGTTCCGTGTCGAAGAGTCAAGATGTGACGTCGTGATTTGACCATGAAACTCCTCCAAAACGAATGCCAATTTATGAAAGCAATCTGGGTCTTTTTTCCAGACACTGAATGCTCTTTGCTGCACATTTCAGCTGGAGGGTGATTTCCGTTGCGTTGTGGCCTTTCTAATTTCTGTAAGAAATCTCATCAAAATCAACATTTTCAGGTAAAATCGATTTTTTACTTGTGCAATTGTGTAAAATCATGTCATCAACACTTTTGTTACATATTTTAACGATTGTTTTAACACGATAGGTAATTAATAGAGTTTTAAAAATACAAATTACCTCTGCATTTCTTTTTGGGGATTGTATAGAGTGCCTACACACACTACACTAAAACCAACACACATTCAAAGTATACAACATAATGCGACTGTGAAATACTCTACATTATACACAGTTACATAGTTTTCACAACTACTTGTTTGATGCTTGTTGGTGGGTGAAAAAAATGAAACATACAACATTATGGACTGCAAGTCCTTGTTTATTACGTTGAGCGACGTTTCGATGTAGATTCTTCCATCGTTATCAAGCTAAAAGTGAATACAACCAAGTAGTGAGAAGCTTTACATACATGGTATGTTGTGGATTAACAAGTTGGAAGAGGACAGCAAGGAAGTAAAACAATAAATAGAGGGAGATTAAGCACTAACAAGAAATAGACACATGCTTGAATAGTTTATAGTTTGATTAGTTCTTCATAGGCCGGCACCCGTGAACGGCCACCTCCTCGTGGTGGGTGCAGGGTAACGCCAAGAGCCGTTCACCCCCGTAGTGGTCCCCGGGGGTGTATTCGGTCCACCAACCCGTTTGCCGTGGGTTGCGGCCCTGTGTCGGTGGAGGATGGGATCCTGGTGGTTGAGGTCAATAACTTCACCAAGACGGGTGGTACAATTGGCCCGATTCTATCAATCGGCTGGTCACGTCATGCCGTGAGTATGGATAATTATACTTTAGTGTACATATTGATATTTCACGTGGTTACTATGGAAACCACCAAACTGTTACTGTATCACACTCTTGTCTAGAGTCCTATGCCAGAAGGCGGTGGTTCATGGGCCAATCGGGCACTAATGATCCCCGAGTTCTGTTTGTCGTCATTGTACGTGATCGCGCAATGTGCCTCTCAGATATGTCTGAAGAAGAGATCGTGGCGGAAATGAAACTTAAAGGAGTACTGTAAAACGGTTTAAAAGGAGAGAGGGTGACAAAACCATAAAAAAACCAAACACCTACCTTTTCACTTTTGCCCTTACAAAGATTCCATCTTCTGTTAAAGCAGGCTATATCAACATCGGTGTGGATGTGTACATACCAAGTCCACCCCGTTGTTTCAAATGCCAACAATTTGGTCATGGTGCAAGATCTTGCAAAAACACCCCCGTATGCTTCCGGTGTTGTAAAGGCCATGATGGCACAGACTGCTTTGATAACATCAAGTGCGCAAATTGTAAGGGTGAGCACATGAGCCTCTTTCGTGAGACAGACAAAAATTCTGAAAGTCAAACATACCAATGACATTTCCTTTGCTGATGCAAGGAAACTTGTTGATAATGAATTATCTGCTTCATCCACCGCTCTCGCCTATTCCGCTGCAGTCTCCTCCCCACTCAAAGTTGATTCTGGGTATGCAAGAGACATACCTGAAAAGTACAGATAGTTTTTACTTGCGTCAGTATAACTCATTTCATTCGTTTTCACCCCCAGGTGATAAAGCCACTGGTGGCGCTTCTATCTTGGTGAGGCAGGGTGTTATTCATAGCCTTGTTCCCCTTAAAAGCAATCTTCAGGCTGTTTAGTACGGATTTCTTTACAAATAACTTTCACGCTTTGTTCCTTGTACATTTCACCATCTTCAGCTGTTCAGCAGTCCGATCTTCAGGATCTATATGACCAACGTCCCAAACCCTGTATTTTCATGGACGATCTTAACCCTTTATGGGAAAGTACTGATACTAACACTAAAGGGTAAGTACTTGAAGACTTCATATCTAATAACAACGTATGCATATTTAATGATGGATCAGCCACTTATTCACATCCTGGTACAAGAACGTATTCTGCACTTGATTTGTCACCCTCATATCCAGATATATGCAATGAGTTTGAATGGTCAGTCCATGATAACCTTTGTGGAAGTGACCATTTTCCAACAATTCTCACAGCTATAAATCCGATTGATAACCCACCTGCAACAAGGTGGAATTTCAGTAAGGCCAACTGGCCATTATTTCGGACTGAAGAATATAGCTAATGAAACTATACCTAAGTCCTCTGCAACACGTTCGTAAACCATGGTTTAATGATGAATGTTAACAGGCCAGAAAGAGTAGGAAGAAAGCTGAGAAATATTTTCGGCGGCATCCTACAGTCCATAACTAACAAAGTTACAATTCTAAATGCTAAGGTTCGACGCGCCTTCAAGCAGAATAAGCGTCAATCTTGGCTAAATTATGTTTCGAAGATAAATTCCCGCACACCAATTTCAAAAGTTTGGAATGTGATTAAACGAAAAAAGGGCAAAGGTTCCAAATCTACTGTTCACCATCTGAAGGATGGTGACGATGTATTGACAGATAAGGGTGACATTGTCAATAAGTGAGTGAGTTAAAATTTAACGTCACATCGGCAATATTTCAGCCACATTGTGACGGGAACGTAACATTAAAAGGGAATATATGAGTATTATAAAAACCTGTCGACGAAGGACAGTAAAACAACTAGCACATCACAGAAAAGAACGTAAAACTAGTAGCTATGCCTAAAACAATTTATCTATAGAGGACAATACAATATAAAACTGGGCTATAGATTGCTAACAACTGAAGGTACATCACCATACTAGGGACCGTGGGGACTTACAGTACCTCAGCTACCTGCATGGTCCCTAGTTGGATTTACACCATTCCCTCAGCTGCTGGCGACTGTATGCAAGATTAGCCACAATTTAAAATGATACATATTCTACGACTAAAAAGGTGGAAGATTAAATCTGACTTCCACTGTTTTGGGACCTACGTACCTGTGCTACCTGCATGGACCCTAGCTGGATTTACATCATCCCCTCAGTCGTCAGCAATTTCGGAAATCTAGCCATAGAATAAAAAAACCCACTTATACTACGATTAAAATCCTGGAAATTTAGAATTTACTTTGAATGTTTGTGGACTTACGTACCCTCTCAGGAGGACAATAGTTTTACAATACTTCAACCCCCTTTGAGGTAAGAAGTGGTGTCACAGATTTGTTAAGTGCTGCCTTGGCAGCAAAATCGGCCATTGTGTACGTGACTTGGTAACCAACAGAAGACGATGTCGTACTGGCCAGTAGCAAGATTATTATACAATTCAATAATATCAATTAAATGTGGATGTTTACATGATAACTTTTTAATCGCCTCAAGACAAGAAAGAAAATCTGAATAGATTATATATTGTGTACGTTTAGGGTGTCTTTGAATATATTTAAGAGCTGTTAATATGGTGTTAGCTTCAGCTGTAAAAATAGAACTATTATCTGGTAATCTAGAAGATATTGTTCTGGATCCAATGACAGTGGCACAAGCCACTGCGCCACAAGAGAAGATTTTTTATTGTATAAATCCTCGTAAAGGGGATTGAAAACACAGTTATAGGCAGGATTAGATTCATGAGAGTATAATTTAGAAATGTACTGTAAAGCTAACTTAATACGGCGCTGCTCAAGAGATGGTCGGCCTCCACATACAGACTGTCAATAGGTGAAGTTCTAAAAGAACCAAGACAAAGTCTTAGACCTTGGTGATGGACAGAATCTAATAGTTTCAGGTTGCTTTTGCAGGCTCCACCATATACGATAGAGCCATAATCAAGTTTTGAGCGGACGAGTGATCTATATACGTGAAGGATGGTAGGTTGATCCCCTCCACATTTTGAATTAGAAACGACCTTTAATAAATCCAGTGCCTTCAAGCATTTGGCTTAGCCTCCTTGACAACTTTGATAGGGGTGCCACTTAGAAATACATGTACTTCTGGGTCTTTATGAGGTTTATATTTACGACAGAAGTGTATACAATTGGTTTTTGATTTTGAAAATGTGAAGCCGTTTTCAAGACACCATTTATCTATTTTGTTTAAACACAACTGTAGTTGCCGTTCAATAGTATGCATGTTTTTACCACGGCAAGAAATATTAAAATCATCCACAAATAAAGATCCATCTATTAAATCGTTTAAAACGTTTGATAAACTGTTGATCTTGATGCTAAAATGTTTAACAGACAAAATACTGCCTTGTGGAACACCCTGATCCTCATTGTAATGATCAGACAGGGTAGAACCCACTCGGACTTGAAATTGTCTGTTATTTAAAAACTTGGCTATGAATTGAGGCAAACGACCCCGCAACCCGAAATCATGTAAATCTCTCAAAATGCCATATTTCCAGGTTGTGTCATGTGCTTTCTCAACATTAAAAAAGATAGACAGAGCATGTTGTTTCTTAATCAGCGCGTTTTTCACAAATGATTCCAAACGCACTAAGTCATCGACTGTACTTCTCTTTTTCCGGAAACCACATTGTATATCTGTGATAAGGTTATTAGTTTCCAAGTACCAAACAAGTCGATTATTTATCATGCCTTCCATGGTCTTGCAAACACAGCTAGTTAATGAAATAGGTCGATATTTGGAAGGATCCGTATGATCACGTCCAGGTTTAGGTATTGGTACTACTATAGCGTCACGCCATGATGGTGGAAAGTTACCCGATGTCCAAATATCATCAAAAATATTTAGAAGAGTTTCTTAGCAGGATTCTGGTAAATGCTTCAGGAGTTGATAATGTATGTTATCAGCGCCTGTAGCAGTGTCGTGAGCTTGATCAAGAGCATTATGGAGTTCATGAATAGAAAACGTTTCATTATAATCTTCCCCATTATCAGAATTGAAGTTAATAGTTTTCCTTTCTTGTTGTTTTTGATATTGCTGAAATTTAGGTATATAATTAGAAGAGGAAGAGGAAGAGTGTTTAGCGAGAGTTTCGCCCAGTTTATTCGCGATATCTGATTTATCAGTAAGTAATTGATCTCCATGTTTAAGATGATGGACAGTAGATTTAGTACCTTTACCTTTAATTTTCTGGACCATGTTCCATACCTTGGACATGGGTGTCCGAGAATTTATTTTAGATACATAATTCTGCCAAGATTGGCGTTTGTTCTGTTTAAAAGTACGCCGTGCTTTAGCATTTTAAATTTTAAATTTATTTAAATTATGCACCATAGGATGGCGACGGAAAGAATGTTCTGCTTTTTTCCTTGCCTTCCTAGCTTGTTTGCAGTCATCGTTGAACCATGGTTTTCGAATATGTGGAAATGCAGAGGAATTTGGAATACACTCATCAGCTATGGAATTCAGTTCATCAGAAAAACATTTAATAGCATCTGGAACGTCAATAAAACGTTCAGGATTAAGTTTCTCAGCACTCAGTGTTTCATATAAAGCCCAGTTAGCCTTTATAAAATTTCGCCTTGATGATGGAGGAACATCAGATGGAGTTACAGCTTTTAATATAGTAGGAAAATGGTCACTTCCACACAGGTCATCGTGGACTGACCATTCGAATTCATTAAATAGTTCTGAATTTGTCAGTGACAAGTCGAGAGCAGAATAAGTCCCTGTACCAGGATGTAAATATGTGTTGGAACCATCAATATAAATACATAAATCATTGTCAGAACAAAAGTCCTCCAACAGCTTCCAACAGCTTTAAACCTCCCATTATAATGCAGGGCTTCGGGAGCTGATCATATAGAACTTGAAGATCGGTTTTGGCAAACGTCGAAGACGGTGAAATATAAAGAGAGCATAGCGTAAACGCTACATATAAAGTAATTCTTACTGCAACAGCCTGCATATTAGTAATAAGTGAAACAGGGCTTTGAATAACACTTTGTCTGACGAGAATGGATGATCCGCCAGTGGCCCTATCACCCGGAGGAGAAAAAACAATGATATGCATTAAAATGACGAAGGTCAAATATATCTGTTTGTTTTAAATATGTCTCTTGGAGACATAACGCTGAAGGTGTAAAATCTTGGACTAATAGCTGTAATTCCTGTCAATTAGTCCTTAGTACTCTGCAGTTCCACTGTACAATATTATTGGAATAAACTATCTTTTGGGGGGGATTTATTGGGGATCTACCCCGCACTCTTTTGGAGAGCGACAAGCTATGTGCCTTAGAATGGAAGTTATTTTAGAGGTAGACTTTCTGGAAGATCAGATCTCTTTACCAGTTTTTTTGCCTCAGAAAAGAAGATATTTTGAGTAAACTTTATTCTGTTTACCTCCATTTGCTCTTTCCAAATAACACACTGTTTAGAAAATGATGAATGGTCACCTGAGCTGTTGGTGCATTTTTTGACATTACTGTCACAATCTTCTGTTGTGTGTGTCTTTTCACTGCAGTGAGCACACACAACAGCCAATGTGCAAGTATTGACACCGTGGCCGAACTTTTGGCATTTGAAACACCGAAGGAGATTCGGAATGTACTTTTCCACACTGATATTACAGTATCCAGCTTTATAAGTGATGTTGGAGCAGTAGGTGATGGGAAAGAAAATAGATAGGTACTAGTTTGAATAGTTGTGTTGTTTTACGGGTTGTGAAACGTTTAACATACAATACACCCTGATATTTCATTTCGGAAGCGACATCAAGTTCAGACATGTCTGCCAGAAAGCAATCTCGATCACGTACGATTCCCTTACTCGTGTTCAGTGTTTTTGTGGGCCGTGACGGTAACCGGAGTGCCAACGAAAGTGTCAGTGTTCAAAAGGTTCGTTGACTGTTGCCTTTTGGCACACTCGATCAACAGTGCACTAGAACGTAATCACCGGCAATGCCTTGGATACCTTTAGACACCGCAAAAGGGTTTAACTTTAAAGGTGCATTATCTTTGGTCTCGATGACGATAAAACGTGGCCAGTAGTCAATGTGTTTAGACGGTCTGAAATCATCAACAGGGTCATTTTCAAGAGTTGGTGAGTTGGCCATGGTGAGTTATTTAGGTTTCATCATCCGAGCTCCCCACCCACCACGGAGTGTCACAAGGACAATGCTAAAGCAAGCGGGCCTCCAGCCTGCAGCACCAAGGATACCCGGATGATATACTCCAGTAGAAGAATTATGAATAATTGATCCACCAGATTGGCCCATGAGCCATCGCCTTCTGGGCATAAGACTCTAGGCAAAGTTCTAAACGTCATAATTCAAACCAAACATGTTTATGAAAAGGAAGCCAAGACCAAAATTACATCAATTTCAAATTATGTATATGCAATGATAAATATATATAGATTCCATGCACAGGGCTTGGCATGACCAGCCGATTGGTTGAACCGGGTCCATTCAACCTCCCGTCTAGGTGAAGTAAGGGTCGAAAGGGTGTGTTGAGCAAAGGGAACGCGTTCACAGGCCCCCAGTGCCCTCAACCCCCAGACTCCCGTCCTCCACCGACACAGGGCCGCAACCCACGGCAAACGGGTTGGTGGACCAAATATCCCCCCGGGTCCACAACGGGGGCGTCGGCGAGCTCTTGGCGTTACCCAGCACCCACCACGAGGAGGTGGCTCTCCACGGGTGCCTTGCCAATAAACTTGGTGAAACATTCGTGAAACATCGCCAAACATTCGTCTTCATCAAATTACGTCCCTGAGTTTCAGAAATACAAGAAACAGCAGGAGAAGAACACAACCAATTTTAACTCAGACAATGTTGAAAATTATAATGAACTATTTTCATTACATGAGCTATATACAGCACTTGAGCAAGCTCATGATACAGCAACATGGGCTGATGATATTCATTATCAACTCCTGAAACATTCACCCGAATCATGCCTGGAAACATTGCTAAATATACTTGATATGATATGGACTACAGGGAATTTCCGAAATTCATGGCCTAATGCCATTGTAGTTCCCATACCAAAGCCTGGCCGGGATTATACTGATCCTTCGAATTACAGGCCAGTCTCTTTAACGAGTTGTGTCTGTAAAACCATGGAAGCGAATGGTAAACAATAGATTAACTTGGTATCTTGAAACCAATAATCTTATAACAAATATTCAATGTGGTTTCAGGAAAACTCGTAGTACCATTGACCACTTGGTACGTCGAGAATCCTTTGTCAAAAATGCTATAGTCAATAAACAAGATGCAGTATCGATATTCTTTGATTTGGAGAAAGCATACGATACCACTTGGAAGCATGGTATTTTAAAGGACTTACGTGATTTTGGTTTAATCGGTCGTTTACCTTTCTTCATATCACAGTTTTTAACCGACAGGCAATTTCAAGTCCGAGTGGGTTTAACGCTGTCTGACTATTATAATCAGGATCAAGGTGTCCTACAAGGCAGTATTTTGTCTGTCACATTATTTAGTATTAAGATCAACAGTTTATCCAAGGTTTTAAAAGATCCCATTGACGGATCACGGATGATTTTAATATTTCTTGTCGTGGTAAAAATGTGCATACTATTGAACGGCAGCTACAGTTGTGTTTGAATAAAATAAACAAATGGAGTCTTGAAAACGGCTTTAAAGTCTAAAACTAATTGTATACACTTTTTTAGAAAATATAAGCTGTATAAGGACCCAGAACTATCTTTAAATGGCACTCCCATTAAAGTTGTAAAGGAGGCCAAGGTCTTGGGTTTAATGTTCGATTCTCATTTAACCTTCTTACCGAACATTAAATCCCTTAAAGCTAAATGCCTGAAGGCACTAGATTTGTTGAAAGTTGTTTCCAACTCAAAGTGGGGAGGGGATCAAGCAACCCTCTTACACCTATATCGATCACTGGCCAACTTGATTATGGCTCCATCGTATATGGTGGAGCTTGCAAAAACAACCTTAAACTTCTTGATTCTGTCCACCACCAAGGTTTAAGACTTTGTCTTGGGTCGTTCGGAACTTCACCTATTGACAGTCTCTACTTTGAGGCCGATGAACCATCTCTTACACAACGTCGTATAAAAGTATCCTTACAATGCATTACTAAATTATACTCTAATGAATCTAACCCTGCATATCTGTGTTCAATCCACTTTATGAGAATATGTAAGAAAGAAGTCTTCTCTTGTTCCACCTCTAGGGCACAGAATTAAACCCTTTCTTTATTCGGCCGGCATTGGGCTGTAAAACATATCTCCCCCTCGTCTTCTTTCTTCTCCCCCATGGTAGTTGGTTAGGCCACAAGTCGACCTAACATTAACTTCATTTATAAACCTAATTCTGATCACTGCCTTTAATGGTCATTATCCTTTCTACTTGCACCAATACCCGGTAAGAGGTTTTACTCCCAATGTAAAACCTGGGAATAGGTTTAACTAGATTTAAGTAAAACCTATTCCCAGGTTTTACTAGGAGTAAACCCTCGTCCCGAAAGTACCGGTTTGGAGCGATCAGCCACCGAAATCTGCATTCACAGGAAAGGAAAAACAAAAACTCTGACAACAGTGTTTTAATTGAAATTGAACGTCATTGTAACACTTCCGTGAGCGACAGTTTGTGTTGTACCGGAATCTCCCTCTGAAGTAGGAACCGACACTGTCGCAGACGTCTGAGTTTTCTTTGGAGCTGAACATGAGAGAACATCTGACGCCATTGCTTGTTGTTGATCACTGGTTCTCTTGTAAACCCTCACTGCCTCGCTTTTGTGACCTACAATAAAAGAATTCATCTTGATAAGTCATTTCAAATTGTACATAACCGTTTGAAAAGCAATTTATATGATATTGTAATCGCTTTGCTTGGGGCCATCATTGGGATTCGAACCCGGATCTTGGCATGTTAACCATAACACATGTTGACATCACAAGTTCTAGCATTTAAAATCGCCAAATTGCAATTTGGCCCAGTCACTTCAAGTTTCATTCGTGTTTTGCAGATATTCATTGAGTTACATACCAGTTTGTTCACAAATCTGTTGCTCGCTTATGTTTGCCTCGTAGAGACGGGTAGCAGCAGTGCATCTGAGCGAGTGGTTCGTTTTCCTTCCTTCAATTCCGGCTTCAGCACATATTCTCTTCACCGTTGTCTGGATTGTGTTGTGGCCCATGGGCGACTCTAGGTACCATTTTCCATCCTTAGGTTTCTTCATCGGGGTGAAGTAAAAGGCATTTGCTCGAGTTGAAGATGGTAGGCTGGAAAGTTAAATTGTGTTGACATAGAATCAATTAAGTATGAAATGTTTGCATTTGTCATTTATATGCCCCTAAACCAATGCGTGCAATCATCATCAGGGAGTAAAATTATAAGACAATGTACATGCAGTATGGGTCAAGTCACCCGCATGATGTGATTAAATGAGTGGTATATCTAAAGAATGTATAACATGTATCAGAAATGTATCAGAAAACATCTAATACATACCAAAGTGACTTGTACTTCATGAAAAGGCGCACATAACATCGTTCCGGGTTCTTGGTATTTTCATACGCTCGCACCTTTTTCTTCTGCAGTTTCCTGTCTTTCACTCCCCCGGCATTTGTCTTAGAGACGTCTTCCACATACTGCAGGTACCTGCGTCCGTTCTGGTCTGTATGTGGGCCTGTAATCTGAGGTTGTTGGTGTAGTCTTAAACTCCGATGTTCCTTTCCACCTCTCAAGGCGAAGTTAAGTCCTGGAAAATAAAATTCCGTACACAATTATATAATGTTTATCTATTTTGGTCTTAACACGGGATTCAAAATATCCATCCAAACTTTGTTTGGTTTGGTTTGCCTCAAAGTGAAGTCGGGCATTTTGTTCCAGTTAATCACATTTATTTTCGATGTGAAGGTTTGATTGTAAATGCCAAAATTGCTAATATCCGACTTTTCGACAGGGAAATCAAATGCAAAATGCAACTCACCAGTTAAGTAGAGGACTGTGTCCAGGAGTTTTTGCGGCGTGCCTTCTCCAAGAGCCCCCTTCTCCCACAGAGTGTTCTCCTCGTCTCGAGTTATCACCTCTGTAGGTTTTCTCACGTCTGCTCCAAGACCAGCTGTGGACCTCTCACGCATGCATGCGTCCAGTGCCTGTCTGCTGTCCTGGAACTCTTCGCCTTCCATCAGATTGTAAGGAGATTTGTTAGCTTTCAAGTGTGACGCTATTGCCGTGAATAGCCCATACACAGTAACAGCTGGGTAGCAAGTCCCGTCCACTTTCCTCGCCTCGAATAGGAAATACTTTAGGGCTGTATTTATATCTTTAGCAGTCATATCCAGCAAGTCTTCAGTCAAGACGGACGACGACAGCGCGATGTTTGCATCCATTGACCTCGTCCGACGCTCTTCTTGCCATCGCCTGAATACTCCTTTCGCCCAATCATTTTTGTACCTTGTCGTTCTTGGAACACATCGAGATAATTTCCTTTCAATATCTTCCTCAGTCAAAGGTGCCGCGAAACGGAACAGAAAATCATCAGCATCAGCATCAGCATCAGCATCAGCATCAGCATCAGCATCAGCAGCAGCATCAGCAGCAGCAGCAGCAGCAGCAGCAGCAGCAGCAGCAGCATCATCTTTCTTAAACTGCGACTGTGTTAAAAACATTTCGTCTTCGCTCTGGTTTGCCATGGTTAGCAATGAGCGGATTCAAGTAACCACGTGGTATATAACTGACTCACTCACAAAAAACACGTGCACTGCGTGAAAATCCCGTGCGTTTTCTAACTTGTGCATTAGAGTTGCGACATTGCTGTCATTCCGAATGTTCGCGGTATAGTGAGGTCCTAATTCCTTATAACGCAATATTTAAAATGACGGTTTATAAGCAAGAGAAAAAACTTCTCCTCAGTTTTGGTAGAGAATGTAAACCTTCGGGGGTCGGGAAATCCCTCGGGGCTACTTCGGAGGCGTTTTTTCTCCTATACTTAAAACATCAGAAACCAATGACTTACAATATAAACAAGAATATCACCTATTGAAAACTAAATATAGCAATTACACCCTTATTTACAGATGGTTCCAATGTGCAGTAGCTTGTGCCACTGTCATTAGATCGAGAACAATATCTTCTAGAATTCCAGATAACGGCTACATTTTTACTGCAGAAGCAAATGCCATATTAACAGCTCTTAAATATATTCAAAGACACCCTAAACATAAAAACTATACAATCTTTTCCGACTCTCTTTCTTACCTTCAAGCTATTAAAAATATCGAAATTATTGAATTGCATAATAATCTTTCTACTGGCCAATACGACATCGTCTTCTTTTGGTTACCCAGCCACGTAGGCGTTTCTGGTAACACAATGGCCGGTGTTGCTGCCGAGGCTTATTCCATACTCTGATTACAAAGCTAGCATTAGAACCTACATCCGTGATCTGATGCAGAAGAAGTGGGACACGCAAGTAGGCATGAATAAATTACATGAAATAAAACCGTATAGTGGTTATACCTACTTGGGCTGTCAGTCCAGATTTGAACAGGTCATTTTACGACCCTGTCGTATTGGCCATACTAGATACACTCATGCATGCCTGTTAAAAGTGAAAATCCCCCATTTTGTATCCCTTGTGATGAGAGAGTCACGGTCAAGCATATCCTGCCTGACAGTGTTGAATTCTCCATCATAAGGGATAGGTATTTTATAGTAAAAACCGTTAACGATCTTTTTAACACAGTCAGTGCTCATTTAATTATTGGTTTTTTAAAGGAAATTGATTTCATTGTTGAATTGTAATATGTTCTATAGATAGATATATTTTAATAATTGCTACTTTAGATTAGTAACTAGAATTTTTAGTGGCTGTACCCTCAAAGGGGGTTGAAGTATTGTAAAATTATTGTCCTCCTGAGACGGAACGTAAGTCCCAAAACATTCCATGTACGTTTAGACTTTCCACTGTTTTTAATCGTGGTATATGTGTATTTTTAATTTGTGGCTAGATGTGACTAACTGGTTGTTTTACTGTCTTTCGTTGACAGGTTTTATAATCTACATATAGTATATTATGATTGTTAAATGTTCTCGTCACCATATGGCTGAAATATTGCCGATGTGACGTTAAATATTAACTCCCTCACTCACTCACTCACTTCATAGACCGATGGTATATAATATCATTGATTGAATGATTGTGGGTGAGGTGGGGTCTTGGTCTTTCCCGAGGATATCAAAGGTATCATCCAGCTGCCTATACCAGCTGACAGGATGGATAGGGGCCCAGGGTTTCTCCTCCATAATGGGTCATGTAGATTTCAGTAAGAACTGGGGAAAGAGGGGATCCCATGGGCAGACCGTGTTGTCTCCCCAGTAGGTAGACGTTATACAGGATTTAGTGAGAATGATGATGGAGTCTGTGGAAAGCTTGGTATCAAGGGGTTCCGTGTTTGAGATATCTTTAATTTATTTCAAGATATCTCTAATTCATTTCAAGACATCATCACTTCTTTCAAGACATCATTATTATGATTCAACGTATCCCTAATTCAATTCGCGATGTCATGAATTTTATTGGAGATATCTAACATTATCTCAATTCGAGATATCTTCAGGTCCATTCAAGATACCTTCAATTCAATTCCAGATATCTTCAAATCAATTTCGGCTATCTATAATTTCTTAATAAATGTGAAAATGGCTTGCCATAGACAGCCATTTTCCGACCCGGAAGTATTTACGGATATGTAACCCGAAGTATTTTAAGGTATCTTGAATTTGTTTGTATCTAAAAGATCCTTAATCAATTTCAAGAGATCTCCAATTCAATTCAAGATATCTATAGACAATTAACATATCAGTAATTCCTCAATATATTTTCTCTTTTTGAGATATGTATAATTCATTTCAAGATGCCTCTAATTCAGTTCAAGATATCAGCAATTTATCTTAGATATCATTATAATGATTTAACATATCCTTTATTCAATTCGCCACGTCATGAATTTTATTTGGAGATATCTACAATTATCTCAATTCAATATATCTCCAATTCATTTCAATATGTCTTCTAGTCAATTCAAGATATCTTCAATTCTATTCAAAATATCTTCATTCATTTCTTAATAAAAGTGAAAACTGTTTGCCATCCTGTTGCTTACATTTTCAGTTCTAGTTCTCCTTTCGTATCTTTACACACTTTTCTAACGTGGTTCTCCCCAGCATTGACGTTTTGCTTTTATTTCCCATCCTTCATGCTAGACCGCTTTCTTGCACCAATTACGTCAAAGAGGGGTCAAGTGTGACCTGTTTAGCCTGGCAAACAAAGGTTCCATGTAGCTCTTATACTGAGTGTTAGACATTCATTGTAAGAAAATTGGGTGTATATATTCATGAATTGATATTAACTTATTCCAATTTCCATTTGTTTCACCTAAGGGATTAAGGGCGTTTTTTTCCTCTTTAATGTGATGCTGTTACTGTGGCTGACCACAACAGGGACAGTCTGTAACGTAATTGTTTTGCCGCAAACAAACCCCATACGTGTCAAATGATGTTTCCATGGACGTTGAATTCAGGAGCACGATCATGTTTCGTGGTCATAAACGAAGCATACTTGTAGTCATTTTCCTTAAAGCGTAGCAGAATGATGGGGAGACGCTTTCCTGACTTCTGCGCATCTTGATATAAAACTTCACAGCGTCGAAATACTGAGCGTCTGATAGTCTCGCCTTTCAAAGTGAATATTGCTGACCACCTTTGTTCAAATATGTCATGCTTGTTGTAAGTTTCAAGCATTTCGAATAGCAACTGATTGATTAAGTTTATTTAGCCATTTTAAGACTCTCTTTGTCTGATTCAGATGCAAACGATCATTTACAAGATTATCAAAACAAAAGTCCATGTCAAAGTAACGTTTTGACACGGCGTATATTTATGCGTATACATGTATACCTATAGAAACCTATACACACAATTTTCAGATGATCACATAGTCATATTTTATGAACGTTATTCACATCAAAGTCACAACTTTTGATGTATATTTAAGCTGCACTTTCTTATGAGAGATCTTGATAGTCTGATTTTAAGAGAGTTAAATTACATTTATAACACAGTTGTGATGACACAGCTATAAGTATTGATTTATAGACTTCTCTGCTGTGTGTGAACAGTGGTCATTATTCTCCTGGTAATCCATTGGTTATTTATGACCTGCCCTCTGTAGTGTTATTCAACACTAAAATTACTATATTGTTTGAATAAATATTCTTCAGGGTGTATCGATTGTTTTGGTATTTATCTTGTATTGAAGAAATTAGAATTGGGCTGGTTTGACAAAGTAATCGTTTGTACTAGTTTCACCCCGCCTCGACAGACAACTTGTGCGTTTTCAATGCTAATAGTTTCTTAAACAACTTTTTTGGTGGAGTCCGGAAAATTTTCAAATATGAGAAAGCTGTTGGGTATTAGTAAATGATAAACATGTGCACTATTTCTATTTATGTGGCAGTTTTGTACAATGATAAAATCTGAAATAAAACGGCCCGTTTCTGAATCAAACAGAGTTTAGAAACCCCTTCTTCGTGAAGTACGTAGCTCTAACACTGAAATCAGCAGACAAAACTAACGGCAAGAATGGGTGCAACAAGGTCTGGTCTCCTCGACGTCAGTACAACGTGACTAAGTAGGATGTTCATGCTAAACTGCAGCCGAACGAACCAGAGACACAGCTCCCCATGCTCTATGCGAAGGTTTCTTGGCGACCTTTACACATACAACCCCTAAGTATTCCTAACTATTATTCTTGTAAAACCTTCTGTGTTCTTATATCAATAGTAATAATCATAAATTTATATCAGTTTAATGACGTCACGAAATAAGTATCGATGTCATGAAATACAGATGATCTGAAATTGTACTTATAGCATCTAAAATGTATTTTATGATACCTAAAATTCATTTTGTGACATTAAACAATTTGTGACATCTGAGAAACAAAGAAGATATCATTCGAGATCATCTTTGAAAAACGTTCAAATGTATGTATCGATTTGTTGATATCACTAGATCATCTTCCTCAACATTGCATGGTGTGAATCTTGTATCAGCATAATGTCATGTTAAATGATAAATAGTCAACTGTCTTCACTTCCATTACATATAATCCACAAATAATATTGATCAGGCAATAATATTGATCACAACTGACGTAAATAGTATAAGTATCAATAAGTGAACCATCAATATGAAACATTCGATTTAGAGATCATTATGAATATTTCTAATTTCTAATGTTGTGAGTTTGACTGTGTTTCGTTTTATTTTGCCTGAGAATATCAAACAGTTTCGATTTGTTTAAACCAGTATTAAAAATCTCATACAAAAGAACACGCGTTTTATAGTTTTCACTCATGTTGTGCTACCCATTGCAGCGGAATGGCGTGTAATTACACAAATTGTACACTTTTTAAATGTAATACAGAGGTTCTCTGTGAAAGAATTCGTATTTTTAATAAACGTTTGTTTCAGGATCTAAGGCACCGTTTGTTCATTTTAGAAGCGTCATTGATGTTTTTGATGCAGCAAATCCATCGCGCGTGCAGCATATTATACATAAAAAGATTTGAACACATACAGTAAAGCTATGCCAAATGACTTTTTGAGCTTGCATGGTGTTCTGAAATTCTTGTGTGCTCTCCATTCTAAACAAAATAAGACGGAATAACATAGACAATAGTTAAATGAGGAATATCCACAACAGACTGTTCAACAAGAAATACGTCCGACACATTTAAAACATGTGGAAGGTATGAAGTAAATTTTTAAAAATAACCCCACAAAAATAACGTTAATTTTCCTAATTTAATATATTTACTTACTTATAGTTGTAAATAAATTTATGCGTGCTTAAATGGTGTTCAGTTACCTCTATAAATGCAACGGAAGGTTGAAAAATGAAACTATGTTAACATTCTTTTCGGTTTCTGGTATGAAACACAATGATTTGAATCGAACGCTTTCTCGTTATTGTGTTGGGTTGACAATGGATGAGTTCATTCCAGGTAGGCTATACTGGATGTATAGAGAAAGCACTGATGTGAATTGCATTTCAATGAAACGGGGAGGTGTGACTGTATTCAACAAATTATTGATCTGAAACAAGAGGGTCACACTGACATCAAAAGAACCAGTTCAAACTTGACTTGGTTCAAACTTGACTGATAATCTAAAACTGTATAAAAACTCCCTGCTCCTAGTCAAAGTTACAGTGACCATATCTGCACTGTAGTAAAAATCCCAATAGGAATAACTTATGTTGTTGAGAAATCTTAATTATTATAGCTCGGAGACCCCACCCAACCATGCACCCCCTGTCTTATGTCATGCTTGTTGTTTTATTTCATCTTGAGCATGCGCAATACCTTCGTTACTTACCCAAGGACCCGGTTGTGTTGATTAAACATACGTCTTTGCGCCATCAAACCAAGTAAAAGGTAAGATATGATAATACGACAATAAACAATCAGTTTGTAATAGGAACATGTATTTCTCAGAAGGTAAGTGTAGGTTAGTGCTGTTAGGCTAAGAATCTCCCAGTTCTTTCAAAGATTTGACAAAATAATGTGGCATGCTCGCAGACCCGTCGCAATATGCCGGATGCCAGTCAAATTGTATCATTGCATCATCATGAGTCACTGATGATATAAAAAGCTAATAAAAAAATAAAAATATCCCGGTGACTATTCCTTGTATTCATCTACTGTTTCGCATTTCGCACACTCTAAACGTTATCAGAAGCTGATTACTCGCTCATATCGATCTCATTCTCTATATGTGCGAACCGTCTGACATGCTAGGCATAAATTTTTGATAAATCTTCTTGGTATTACAAAAGATTCAAATGAATATAAAAAGTATTTGGGGCGGAATTTTAGTGAAATGCGATGTAAACTCCAGGTTGTCCTGACCAAAGAGCTCTAAACAATGTATGACGATTTCTAACTGTTATATTGCCTGGGGCAGGCTAAATCCTTAACAGGCCAACACGTTGGAAATTACAGTCAGTAATGTTCAGTACGACGTAATGGGGACAGCTATAACAAAAACACACATCTACTATATCATCGCGGAAATATCACAGCATTGAAATTCCATCTTTATTTTTCTAAATTCTGAAAGGTTTGTTTAGATTTGAATGATGAATTATAGAGGATCATTGTCTACGTTTGACTGGAAGCTTAGAATCATCAACAGACCAACATGTCTGAAATTACAATCCGTTCTCCCAAATACAGTCTTCACAAAATGTAGTGGAACCTGAACTCTCACTTTGGATTGGAAGTGTATGCGTTCACAAACTTTTCAAAGACAGACATCTAATGAACGCACCACCATTTTTCTATCTCACTACCCCTACAAATGGGAATGCCAATTTTCAATACAGTAGCCCCATTCACGTGCATGGGGTGTCACGTGCATGGGGTGTCACGTGCATGGGGTGTCACGTATAGAGGATACTAAACGACCTTCCGTGTAATACCATTTTTATTAAACGAGTTAATGGTTTGGTATCAAACGCGCGAAAGCGAGTGTGATACTAAATCTTTAACGATATTAATAAAAATGATATTTCACGGAAGCGAGTTTAGTATTCTGTTTATTACTTGCCAACATAAATTGACAGAAAGTGCCGCGAAATTCCCTACAGTGTGATCACTCTCAGCTAGTAAGCAAGGGCTAGTAAAATTGCCACATCGGCATTAGCATTGTGACGTCACAACTTTGAACCAATTTGACGTTATACGTCAAGAGGTATTACACTAATGCAATATTTCCGTAAAAATATTGCACTGCAGTATCTTCAACGGGCGAGTAATAATAAATTTTATCTTGACTGTTTTCAAGAAGGACAATAAATCACTGTAGACCATTAAGTTTCGCAGTCGTCTTAGATCACACAGTTGTCAGTGTTTGTTTCCTGTCGGGATTCTGGGTCTATGAGAAACACCCATGGTCACTTGGAAGGGCGAGTGATGCCGAGTTTTGCATTGGATAATATTTTACCCTTGAGGGATTCTGGTGTTAGGATAAGTCTCTAGCAACCCGAGTTGGTTGTAGTAGTTCATAGTTCACTGTGGTATCCTACTCCAACACTGTTGATCATTGCTCACAATATCAATCACTGGTTTGTCGTATCCAAGACGTTCTATTGACTGGCCACAAAATAGAGCATCAGCATTTCTCGGAACAATAAAAAGATAAAAATAAGAATAAGAAAACGAACATGATTTTGTGATTTCAAGAAGGAATGACAATTAAACAAATGGTTGCTATTTACAAGTGAATGTCATCTGATAACAGGTCAGGATGTTGTCTACAGCATCTGGAGGGATGCCACCCTCGACAACTCAAAAACACCGTAGCTTTGTATCAGAGCCAATGTGAGATAAGCTTGTAACTAAACTACCAGGAATAGGGAAAGTTCTTGGTGACAGACTCAGCAAGGCGGGGTTTCCAAAGGTGAGAATACACTTTACGATGTCTTACATTTCAGTATCAGTAGACTGAAGAACTAAACATAACTGACATTGATGAAAAGAATGTCAGTCTACTGACAAAACCGTATCAGGATACTCTAAAAAAAAGACTGCTCGTGAAAAACATTGATCTGTAACCATAACTGCCACAAATAAAATCTTATGACATGAAAAGATAAGTGTTTCGAGTTATGGTAATATTCAAAACAAGAACAGTGTACCTGGCACATGCAAATAGGCCACAATACAAAAAGTGGGTTACAAGCAAAGTCAAGTGGTCAGTAACGAATGTCCACCTTGTACATTGATGCAGGCATGGCCTCGTCGCTTGATGTCACTGAAATTCCATATATGAGTTCTTGCAGCATTGTTGGAAAATTTGAATAATGTTATATGGCTTCGCGAGACACAAGCGAAGATGTGTCATCTAAACCCTTCACGGGTACCTTGGAAGATATATTGCCAGATGGAAAAGAATCCACGAGCAAATGCTTCAAACATATTCATTCATGTGACCATGACGGGATTGACAAACAAGCATTAACATACTTATATCAATGCCGATCCTTTACGATGATACAACAGTATTAATCATAATGACAGCTAGTGATGTACACATGAGCTGGGTGCAAACATAAAAGGCATGTACAAGTCATTACAGAGGATATATTGTGCGACAATTTGCAAAGAATCGGTAAAGTTTAAATTTAGTTGCTGTTATCAAGATATCAAGGCACGGCATATGCAATGAAATGGGTTAGGTAAATTGCGAGAATGTGTGGGAAGACGTGATACAGTTATGTGCAGATATTAACTGTCCAGATTACCTGTTCTGATGAGCCTGAATGACCATATAAGACAAGTGACATACTGGCTTGACAACGATACAGGAATCTGTATCGAAATGTTGCATCATCTGTATAAAAACGTTGTTCATCCATGAAGTTTGGCCTTATCTCATTCGCCTGCTTCTTAACATGCCACTTAATGAAATCGAGCATGTAAGATTGAAGGCAAATTAAATCTTCTAGCATGCATTTAATCCTATGTCGTTCAATATGGGACAGATGTTGAAGAAATGATGAGGTGTGATGCCCCCAGTTACATTCAGGACTATCAGATATATACTCTTCAAAAATGGAAACTATACATAGGAAAAGTTTTAATTTTAGAAAAATATTTGACACAAACCAATCCATGCTGCTACCCAAAATGTGAGGGAATGGTTGCTGACGACAAAAACGTTTGAAAACTGAAACGTGGAAAAAAGGCCCGTTACATTACACTCACGTCTGTAGTGAATCGGTAAAACGTACCCTACATGAAATGCACTTGCTTCATGAAATTGTGTATCACCTTGAGCTAAAGCTATGGCTGTGGGCTTTGAAATACAATTGACATGCAATGCTTTAAGCCTCTATAGACGACAAGATAATGAAAAGACTGACAGAAGATTAACGACAACGCCATCGGCCGTTTACGAGGACGGGCATCGCAGCATGAAGGGGCAAGGCACTTTAGGGTTACCTGACAGACCATGTCAAACCTATGGACCCGATACACCAACATTGGGAGTGTTCATGACAGACCAAATTCTGGTCGACTTAGAGTTACCACCGCCACCCAGGATGTCTACATGCTGTTGAGACATCTTAGTTCAAACACAAGGGCCGCATCATCTTCCACAAAAATCCAGATCCATGGACCAAATCTCAGGACCAAACCACACAGTTAGCTATTGGTTGTGGGAAGCCACGCTGACTCTTTGTCAGAAGACCAGTTCAACGTCACGTCGTTCTCTTCATCAATATCAGCGGAAACATGACAATACTCAACCGTACCTTGTACGTGTTTCACAGGACTTCCTCCAGCCAAACAGTGTTCAGGTGTTACCTTGGCCTTGTCGATCACCCGATTTATATCCCATCCATGGGATACTCTTGAACGACGTAATCCGTCACCTCAGACATTACACGAACTGAACATTGCACTTTAGCAAGAGAATAAACATAACGTCATTTCCTTTCTTCTTTGGGGCACCGCTCTCATCGATTCTCATGGTGGAAACACACGAGATACTGCCATTTTTTCCTGACCAAGTGGCTTCAATAGTCCTCTGTGGTTTCACCAAACACTTTCTGGATGATTTAGAAATTTGTAAAGTGATGATTTTACAGTAACTGAGCAATGACGTCATGTTTGAATAAACTCCAAACAACATGTATAGTTACTTCTCTTTTTTTGTTGAAGAGAATATATCCGGTAAACGTATCTCGATTTTAGATCGCTACACTCAAGCCGAAGTCTGGAGTGGATTGTGTTGTGTCCTTTTAGTTTATTTTTAATTCCCCAAGAGTATTAGCGCTTACGATATCTGGAGAGTAAATGAGCGATTGACTATCATTACTTACACCACGGACTGATGTGTTATGACTCTAGACCAGCCTTGATGTATCGTCTGTGTGTGGCTATACAAAGGCGACACCTTTCGTAGCGGGGCATATATATCACATTCAAATAGGAAGTGGACCATATCTTCATTTCTGTTACTATTGCACATCTTACAAAATAATCTGAGTTTATAGTTTCCTACATTCTAACGGTAATGCATTGAATCTTAACATACATAACTATCTTCTTAAGTCTCTTAAATTAATTCTTAAAATATGATTGTCAAGCGACAGTCATGATAAAATACTTTTAAAACAAGACTGGACTTTAAGACTGGATGGTTCCATGTTACTGCTACTGATATTTTGCCTTGGACAATCAATTAATCCCAGCTTAAATAGTGATAGAAATGATGGTAAATTTCCGATATCTTGGGAAAGCCAAACATAACCAAGTGCTTACACATTTAAGTGCTTTCGTGTTTTAGAAACCCAGGTAATCCTAGCAACAGAATTCAGTCTCAGTATATAATTATACCATTGTTTGGCATAACGATCATTAGAAATTCTTAATAGTTTACACCAAAATGTAATACATCTAACATCATAATCAATATTCTTACTGTATCTTCCACATTTTGCTAATGCAGCATTACTTGATACATGTTTACCTACCCCTATAACAAATTTACAAAAGCTGTTACACGCTTTATGAACAACACTTCTTTCCTGAAATCCCCACACAACTCTGCCCCGTATCTGATATTGATTTAACAAGAAGACACAGCCATCAGTATCCCCCGCAATGGCAAAATACTCTCGACACATATGTCCAGTAGTTATGATTGTGTCAAATGTTTTGGTGTGTATATGGCAAAGTGGAAAAGGGTTATTGAAAGGTTTTTACCTTCTACTCCAGAAAGTCGCACTACCTCCAAATTCTATCTGAGCTAAACGTTCTGGCATAGAGACACAAAAAATGTTTTAGTCAGAATTCCAAATCACTAGTACACAACGAGACCTATCCATGTGCCAGGTTTGGTGAAGAAAAATGACCAGTTTTAAAGTTCTGCTCCTGAGAAGAGCACAACCACTAAGTTCAGGCAAAATTCGAAATTGTTGCCTCAGAAACCACAAAATATAAATAAATGAATTAAAATAAAATTATTATCTAGGTCTAACTATCAAATGGCGCATCTAAAAGATATATAGTTAGGGAGATCTGCTCCGGACAAAATGGCATCCTTATAGTCACAGACTAAATCATGGAAAACACAAAAAATAAAACTCATATCTGGATCTAAATCTCCCCCAAAAGGCACATCTATGGATTATGCTTCATGAGTGTACCAAATTTGGTTAAGCTGTGGCGAATAGTTTAGCAGATATATTTCAAAGTGTGACGCACGCACGGACGGACGGACGGAACTCGTTTCTATATCCCTCGAAAATTCGTTGTTCCAGGGGGACAGTGTTGTATGAATGTGCGGCAGTGCGTAAGTGCAATGATGTCAGTAAGGAGACATGTTAGTGCACGTCTGCTTTCATGATTATATAAATCTATGGGACTCATCTGACAAGCACACTTTGACGTTAGTGTTATTTGAAATTGCATGTATAGAGACCATATTGCTTTTCGATGTGTTTTGAAAGCCTTTCTTTGTCGCGTCAGTACGTTAAGGTAACCTTGAAACGAGAATTGCACGAGTGTGATCGAACAATCTGAGGAATGAGTATTTCTCCAAAGGTTTGTGTTTCACTGCATAGGTCATACGGACCTGGGTGCAAGGCTGGGTCGATAGGGTATGCGATTACTCAAACAGCTAAACGGCTTTTGAAACGCATAGTATGCCAGGGCTAACTTCTGCACGTCATGAGGCCATTGACATGATCTGCGAGGGAATGTTTCATCGACGAGTGGTTGCACATTTCCACTGCCACCATTTCTGCACTGGTGAGACGCTTCCAGAACACAAATGACGTCACCGATCGGCCACGTTCTGGACGTCCATGTGTAACAACACCAAGACAGGACAGATGGATAAGGGTAACCCATCTTCGCCATAGGTTTCAGATGATGGCAGTGATGGCTGTCCGGGACCATCCCAGGTCTTTGCCGTATTTACCCCAACTCAGTTCGACAACGTTTACATCATCACAGGATTAGACCACGACGTCCCGCCGTATGACTATCCTGACACAACGTCATCGACAAGCTCGTCGAATGTGGTGCCGAAATCAGACCCTTGTTTAGGTATAGAAATGTTGTTTTTACAGATGAGCCCAGGTTTAACATTTCCCATAGTGATGGACGACAACATGCCTATAGACGCGTGGGAGAACATTATGCACAGTCCTGTGTCTTGGAGAGGAGTCGCTTTGGTGGTGGAATAAGAGCACGTCAAAGAACTCTTTTGGTGATTGTTCAGGGCAGCTTAACTGGTGTTAACATGGCGAGACAGTACGTAACTTTGGCACAGAAATGGGAGGCATTGGGCATGGTTAATGGAGGAAGCTCATTACGACAGGTTGCAACAACTTTTCACAAGTCTGTCAGCGTGATATCCAGACTCTGGAATCTCTATAGAGCGACTGGTGACGTCAAAATGAGGCGTGGTCGGGCACGGAAAAAGAAAACCACCCTACGGGATGACCGGACCCTACGCCTTATTGCTTTGTGAGACAGGTTCAAATCCTCCTCCAAAATCAATATGGAATTCAAGCGAAGAACAAACGTTTGTTCACATACAGTGCATAATCGTCTTACATCGGCTGGACTAAAAAGCCGCCGTCCATTGGTTGGAATCAACATGACTGAGCAACACAAGCACTTGAGACTGCAGTGGGCACAGAACCATGGAGGAAGAACCGTACGTCAATGGAGAAACACCATGTTTAGTGATGACAGCAGGTACACACTAGACCATAATGAGGGTCAAATTTGAGTTTGGAGACGCGTTGGGGAGCGTCACTGTGCCTGCACAATCAAACAGCATGGTCGTTATGAAGGGGACTCTGTTATGGCGTGGGGCGGGTTTACCTTTAACCACAAAACAGATCTTTTGCATGTTGATGGCAGGATAACAGGTGTATGATATCGTGATGAGATCTTGAACCCAATTGTGATCCCCTTTGCGCGAACAGTAGGTCGAATGTTCGAGTTCCAGCATGACAATGCCCGCCCTCACAACGATCATGTTTGTCGGGACAGACAGAGGGCTGCAGGTGTCCTGATGTTGCAATGGCCGGCTAAAAGTCCTGACCTTAACCCCATTGAACATCTTTGAGATGTTCTTGGCCGCAATGTTCGGGACAGACCTGTTCATCCCAACAATTTTAATGAACTTTTCGTGGCTCTCCAGGAAGAATGGCATAGAATTCCAATTGGTACCATTCGTACACTCATTCACAGCATGCCACGACGATGCCAAGCAGTTCTCCAGAGACATGGGGGACACACCCGATATTGATTTTCATCACTTGACATAAGCCTTTTCATCTGTATGAACTTTTCTCTTACTGTTTCAAAGATTAAAAGTCACAGCTATTTCATGCATTCCCTTAAATTTTTCCATGGGTATACATTGATAAAAACTTAAGTAAAACACAATTAAGATATATATGTTCCGCTTGAGACAGTTATGTGATGCATAATAGCAACAAGAACAAGACCGCGACACACTATATGAGAAGTACCATAGAGCTTTCAATATCGTGTATGGGGCTAATACTGCCCTTATGACTACCAGCATGGGGTGACGGGTGTTGGGGTGTTGGCCACCACTGTGGCTGTACCTATAGAGCTAGGTATTGAAATAACAGCTGGCGTGGTAGGGTTAGCAGGGCTGATGTTTAGGTTTGTGTCCTGCAGACTGCATTGCAAGGCATTGAAATATGACTGAAGCAAAGCTGAACACGATAAGTGAGCATATGTCTACTGCACTCACTGACAGTAAGATCTCGGAAGAGGAGTTTTGTTTAATCCTCTCTGAACTCAACAAGTACCATAAGAGGAAACAAGATATCAAGTCCAAGTCTACTGACAATGATTAAAAAACGTACATAGAACACGGGATAAGAAAGATTAATCTGTTTCAGTGCAAGCCATCACGTGATCAGGAAAGTGCTAGTTCATGGTAGAGGAATTACAAATTGTGCGATATGGCACAATTAGTAAATATTGATTTTTTCTGTCAACATGACATAAAGCCAACACGTGACCAGGAAAGTACTGTTTCGCGGTAACAGTGACCAGGACGTTGTTTACGCATGCAAAAGTAGTCTATACAATGGCAGCGAGATCAAAGGGCTTGACAAATGCTTTATTTGTGAAATAAAGCTTTCCAGGGGGGCTTTCTTGAAAGTGGTCTCGGACTGCCATTGTATCTTCTACTGCAATGCCAAACTGGAGATGATGCCATTTGTTAATGGTTTTGGAACAAAAGTTGTTTTTTCCCGGTTATCATGAGAATTACGATACACATGCCTTAATTGGTTGATTGACATGACATGGTTATATTCTGGGAGCAGTGTACAGCAGTATGATAGCTGTGTAAGAAGACTGGGGTGTTATGAAGAGAGAAGACATCAGGTAAGTGGCAGACGAGTGGAGGTTCTAGAGGGGTCAGTCTCCACAGCGACTCTCACTCCCACTGAGATGAGTTCTGTGGATATTTTACAATTTCTCGCTGATGAGAAAAAAATATTGAAACACTATTGCATGATTTCCTATTAGAGAAAAAAGGTATGAAATGGTTTCAGACACTGAACGTGAAATAAATACTATGAAAATAATGGTAGCATTTTTGCAGAGCATGTTCTTGCAAACATCTCTGAAAGAGCAGATCAAATTTCAGAAGCCTATCAAACGCTCTATACTGCTACTCAGGAGTTTCAGGTTGAAGGTAGGGGATGATTGTTAGATCACATTGTTCACTTAGAAGTGGACATGGCCGAGTATGCTCCCTTACCAGCCAGTAGTTACATCCCCTGCCAAATTATCTGAAGGAAAAGAAGGCTGTCATGAATATCCAAAATGGGGATAATAAATGTTTTGTGTGGTCAGTGTTAGCAGCCCTCTATCCTGTTTACTGGAAACAGAATGCTAACAGAGTTGGAAAGTATATTTAGTTTGAAAAATACTTCAATCTAGAGGGAACTTACATACCTATGCCTCTGTCACAAGTTCACAAATTTGAAAAGCAAAATGATATCTCAGTAAATGTTTTTGGCTATGAGGGTGATAACGATGGTGTTTCCCACTCAATGTTAGCAAGTGCAACTTTTTAAAGGAATTAGATTTATTATTGTTAAGTGCAGGAGAAAAGAGACATTTTGTTTGATGGGGAATAGAATCAACATCAGACATTTTACTGTAAACACTGTCTTCATGGCTTCAGTAGACAAAATTTGCTTGATAAACATAAACCGTACTACCGTTATTCTCATGGCCTACAGAAAGTTAGATTACCAGGCAGCTATGATGAGAAATGGGTTAAGTTTAAAAGTCTTCAGAAACAGCTAAGGGTTCCGTTTCTAATCTATGCAGATTTCGAAAGCATTACCTGAAAAGTTAGCAGCTGTCAATCTAATCCAAACACGTCACACACCAATGTTTACCAACAACGTGAGCCTTCAGGATTCTGTTACAAGGTTGTATGTTCAAACCCTGACTATTATAAACCATGTGTAGTTTACAGAGGCCCCAACGCTATTCAACGCTTCACTGAATGTCTACTGGAGGAAGAGAAACATATTGCAGAACTGTTAGATCAGGAGGCACCAATGAGAATCACTGATGATGAAGAGCAAACATTTCAGAATGACAGTCATCTCATCATGTAAAGCTGGATAAATCTATCAAGCAAAAACTACAATGTTTGGCAAACAGCATGGAAAATTACATATCATTCTCTGTCGGCAATCTGAGATCTATTGATTCGATTCAGTTTCTAAATGCATCTTTAGAAACATTGGTAGACAATTTGAAAGCTGAAGGTTCTTCCAAATTTGAGAATCTGAAACACGAGTGTTTAGACCAGCAACAATTTCAGTGTCTGTTAAGAAAGGTATTGTATCCCCATGATTCCATGGATGATGAAATGACAGATGAATTGTCTCCTTCCTAACATGACTCTTCTAATGTTTTAAGTGACTGTCATATTTCAGACAGTGATTATGTTCATGCACAGCAGGTATGGTCTACTTTCGTTTTCAAGACAATGGGTGACTATCATGACTTATACATGAAAAAGGATGTGTTATTGTTGGCAGGCGTTTTTGTGAATTTTAGGGACATGGCTTTAGAATACTATCACCTCGACCCTGCCCATTATTACACACTGCCAGGGATGGGTCTGAATGCTATGCTAAAGATGGGAAACGTGAGGCTTGAGCTACTCACGAATTTGGATATGCATCTCATGATAGAACAAGGCTTGAGGGGAAATCAAGACCGGAGCTAACAATCCTTATCTGAAAAAGGATTTCAGACCCAGCGACACCCCCCCCCCTCTTTGTATATCATGTACTAGGATGCTAATCATCCATCTGTATGGTCATGCCATGACCCAGCCACTGCCTGAGCGAGACTTCCAATGGATGACTCCAGATGACATTGACAAACTTGACAAACGTAACATACAGAGCATCTCTCACGATTCTAAAACTGGATACATTTTGGAAGTTGACCTAGAGTATCCACACGAGTTGCATGACAGTCACAGTGACTATCCATTCGTAACTACTCGCCTCTTTCCGTAACCTGCTTGCCGGAATGATCCGAGTAGGTACGAATGAATGACTATCCCCTAGCCCCAGAGTCCATGGCAGTAACAAAAAGCATGGTTTCTCCTCATTCACTGCAGTTAAGAGAAAAATACTATATCAAGGGACAACCTGTTAAAAAAGTAGTCCCAAATCTGTATGATAAACAAAACGGTGTCGTACACTACAGGAACTTACAGTTCTATTTGAAGCAGGGACTAGAGTTGACCAAAATTCATCGAGCAATCCAGTTCCAACAGTCACCATGGTTAAGACCTTACATTCTTTTAATACACAGAAACGAAAAAAGCAAAGAATGAATCAAGCTATATAATAACCCATGTTTTGGCAATGATGAATGTGAGGAAGCATGTTAATATTGAATTGGTCACTTCCCCTAAAAGACACAGAAAACTTTGTGTTAAGCCTACTTTTGAGACCTATAAAGTCTTAAATCCTGATCTCGTGGCTGTACACCTGAAACTTGTGTTTTACCGACACAGACTCATTGTGTTATGACATTTAGACAGAAAACCTGTATGCCGATATAACGAAGCATGCTGATTTATTTGACACAAGCAATCATAACCCCTCCCACCCTCTGTATTCTGTACAAAATATCAAAGTTTTCGGAAAGTTCAAAGACGAAGTTGGGGCTGGGCCCTTGAACAGTTTGTTGGATTGAGACCAAAAATGTATTCTCTTTTTCATAATGGAAAAGAAAAACAGACGACTAAGGGTGTGTCCAGAACCGTGATGAAGAAGTAACTTAGACATTCCATGTACAAACAATTTCTCTTTATTGAGGTACAATATAGACACAATATGCACAGCATTCTGAGCAAAGGTCACCAGCTCTACAACGTAGCTGTGAACAAAATTAGTTTGAGTTGCTTTAACGACAAGACATATGTTTTGTGGGATAAAGTTCATACACTAGCTCATGGCCATTATAAGATTCAAGGAAGTAATTATTTCTTACATGTGTATTTGTTTAAACCATTTCTTACCTTTCATATCAGATGGGACTGTATGTATTTCTAGGATTTACATTGCTGATGGGCACAGTGGTTGCTTTGTTCAATTAGAACTTGAGAATGTAATGACACAGTTTTGTTATAACAGGAGAAAGCAATTGAAAGCGTTCCTGAACACAGTATGTTGATCAAGTACAGTATATATATAATTATATAATGTTGATATTATGTTGTGTAAAATTGAACTGGCTCTTTATAAAGCATAACAACCAGCTTATATGTGAATTTGGAGAGACTATCAGTCCATAGACTGATTATTAAAAATATTGTTTTTACCACAAAGACAAGTTGACTGACTGGATGTCTGAATTTGTTCATGGTTATGACATTGTGATATTCATGAAATAAAGGTTTTGACTTAACATCTGAGGTTGTGTATTTCTTTGCAAATGTGTCCCCTTCAATGCAATTTATACATGTATGTGTATATACGAGATCATTCCTACCCAAGAAGAAAAACTCAGCTAGTTGATGCTATTTACACTCTTTATTACAAATACACCAATACCTGTTGATCATTACATACCTCAAATCAAACTGCATACTTTAGCAACATTGTTGCTTTAAAATGAACAGCTGGGGGTTTCCAGTCAGATACAACCTGTTTGAATTACAGGGGCGTACTTTTTGCGTGACGTCAGTGTATGAATAGACTATATTCAAACAATGGGAAGGGTTTGGAGGTTAGGTTACATACATAGTGACAACTTTAGATCAGCATTATTGCAAACACTCCTGTAGGTTCATTCAACCGGTTCATTCCAGTCACAACAAGTTTAGACGTGGACACACCATTGTGAGCTATTTCAAGCATAGGTATTTCCCATATTGCGTTGTAAATAGTAATGTTTTAACTACCTCCCCTTATAATCTTATGTAACTCTCGCTTTATGGATAGACTGGCATATAAACGAGAGGACTCATAGAATAATGATATATATATCTGTTGACGAGTTTAAAGACTTTAAAGGTAAAGTTCAAAGATATCTATTTTTAGCGTAACGTCATCGACTCAGACAGGATTGACGAATTAGATTCAGCCAGTCAGATTCTCTTCCCTGATCACGAGGTACGACATAAGACCGTGGAGTAACCTTTTGAACTGTGCAGAACGAATCAAAAGTGTTGTATCGGGACATGTGATGAGGGCGTAGCAGGCTCGAAAACCTTAAAAGACGCTGTTACCACTCGCAAAGCAGTGCGGCTTTCAAAGTCAGCAGAACGTTCTCTTCTGATTGGTAAAAAGTTTGTTCTGCTGTGTCCAGTCCGATTCGCCTGGAAGTAAGGAAGAGAAGGACTGTATAAAACTATGTGAGTACAGAACCTAATTCGTTGTTGCGGGAGATAGTATTGTACGAATGTGCAGTAGTGCATAAGTGCAATGTTGTCAGTTAGGAGTCATTTTAGTGCACATCTACCTTCATGATAATTCAAATCTTTGGGACTCAACTGACATGCACACTTTGACGTTGGTGTTATTTGAAATTGCATGTATAGAGATCATATTGGCTTTCGATGTGATTTGAAAACTTTTTTGTACTGTCGCTTTAGTAGCTTAAGGTAACCTTGAAATAATAATTGACTGAGAATGACCTGGGTGCAAGACTGGGTCGATAGGTGAAGATGTGAAGATAAGTAGGATATCTGATAGGCACATAAAGAAACTGTGCATACACACGTTTTACATCTAAATTTATCAAATCTGTGTGGACACATGCTGATTTCATTAGTGTAGGGATGTGCGGCAGTGCATAAGTGCAATGTTGACAGTATGGAGTCATGTTAGTGCACGTCTGCTTTCGTGATAATACAAATCTGTCGGACTCAAATGACAAGCACACTTTGACGTTGGTGTTATTTGAAATTGCATGTATAGAGACCATATTGCCTTTCGATGTGTTTTGAAAGCCTTTCTTTGTCGCGTCAGTAGGTTAAGGTTAATCAAAAAATCCTGAAAAGTTGATTTCTGAGAAATGAGTATTTCTCCGACGGTTTGTGACGGAAGGTGTTGTCACGGCATAGGCCATACGAACCTGGGTGCAAGGCTGGGTCGATAGGGGTAGATGTGGAGATAAGTAGGATATTTACGAGGCACATTAAGAAACTGTGCATACAAAACATTTAAATGTAAATTTATCAAACATATGTAGTAACACATAAGGATTTAAACTCAGAGATTAGTGACATGTATCCAACATGCATCCTCGTGCCACGTTCCGTGATGTCAGTGGTTTCGTCCTTGAGACGTGGAATACGTTGTGGCAGGTGAATCCCGGGAAAGAGAATCAGAGCAAATGAATGTCACACGATACTGTCACTTTGGAAAGCTCAACACCTGCCCTTGCGATCGTTCAAACAACTAAACGGCTAGTGAAACGCATAGTATGCCAGGGCTAATTTCTGCACGACGTCATGAGGTCACTGGCATGACCTGTGCGGGAATGTTTCATCGACAGGTGGCTGCACATTTCCACTGCCACCATTTCTGCACTGGTGAGACGCTTCCAGAACACAAATGACGTCACCGATCGGCCACGTTCTGGACGTCCATGTGTAACAACTCCGAGACAGGACAGATGGATAAGGGTGACCTACCTTCGCCGCAGGTTTCAGATGATGGCAGTGATGGCTGTCCGGGACCATCCCAGGTCTTTGCCGTATTCACCCCAACTCAGTTCGACAAGGTTTACGTCACCACGGGATTAGACCACGACGTCCCGCCATACGACCTATCCTGACACAACGCCATCGACAAGCTCGTCGAATGTGGTGCCGAAATCAGACCCTTGTTTTGGTGGAGAAGTGTTGTTTTCACAGATGAGTCCAGGTTTTCCATAGTGATGGACGTCAACGTGCCTATAGACGCGCGGGAGAACGTTATGCACAGGTCTGTGTCTTAGAGAGGAATCATTTTGGTGGTGGAATAACAGCACACCAAAGAACCCCTTTGGTGATTGTTCAGGGCAGCTTAACTGGTGAGGGATCAGATTCTTCGACCTGTGGCAATTCCTTTTCTGAAACGTCATAGTCCTTGGACGAGATGGATCGACGTCTATGCCATCTTCCTCATCCGCCAGATAACATCCTTGACTTTGCAACATAACTTGAGGGTATCTGGCGTGATATCCCACAAGCCTTCCATGTATGTTTGATAGGCTCTGTGTGGCGTCGATGCACTGCTGCTCTCAATGCCGGTGGTGAACATACCCATTATTGAGCTTGTGACGTGGTCGTTTGACCCCTGTCTCGCTTGTGACGTCACTGCGATTGACTTTTCAATTGAAATTCTCCCGACTTGTTATGGCCTCATGATCCCTCCACTGAAGTTTACATGCTGATCACCTATTGCTGATGAATTACAAAGTTTATATGCTCTAAATTACATAAGATAAACCACACTTATCTAATAAGGATTTAACACGTCCAGGGATCAAAATCATTCTCAAATATACTTTTTACATATGAATAATAATTATTGTTATTCAATAATGATCATTTCTGCAGGATTATCAAGTAAACTCCAATGACAAAACGATAGACTTAGCCGCGGTGATGGAAATCTCCATATACCATAATCGTATGGATACATTTTCGTAAATCGCTGGCCATTTATGTAAATTTCAAATGATGTTTATTCAGTGATGTTCACATTTTCATAAGCCTAAGTTTCGCAGCCATATGAAAGAACTGGAGCTACTATAACATCAAATGTCTTAAGTAAACAGTCCAAAGCATAATGAATTCTACATGTGTTTATATATAAACAAACGTGCTGCAAGGTTTTTAAGTTAAATTTCCTTTTTCTACTAAATGTCACTCCAAGATAAGTATAGTTATATACAATTTCAACTGGAAAGTGTTCAAAGACTAATTTAAGTTCACTATTTTGGGCAGAGTCACTTCCAAAAATTAAAACTTTCGTTTTGTTATCAGTGACAGATTGTTCTAAATCAAAATAAATAAACAATACAAAAGCGGTGTTAAGATTTTCACCCTGGTGAACCCCCAAATAACATGGAAAATAATCTGTGATGTTATCATTTGAAAATACGTAAGATTTGATATTCCAACACATATTTTATAAGATTAAAAAATTTACTTGTTCACCAACTTTTTGCCAAAGTCCAATCCTTAATACATTATCGAAAGCTTTAGAAAAGCCAATTAACGCACAATATAACTTCTGAGTAGGCAAGTTCAAAACAAATATAACACTGTTAGTGGAATGTTCCTTTCTATAACATGTCTAGGGTTAAAATATAGTTTGTTTCCAAGAAAATGTTCAGTATACTAGTAAATACTTTCTGTAACAGCTGACAGTAGTAATTGGTCTATAGGCATTGGGTTGTGATATCTGGCCTGTACCTTTGTGCATGTGTCTAACAGAGCCGGTCAACCATGCTTCATGTGTGGAGGATATTAAATTGAAACACTGAAGAAACACAGAACCAAGTAGTTCAAAGGAATCAACAAGATAGTCATTTTCAATGTCATCAGTTCCAGAAGATTTATTTCGCTTTAGCTTTTTGATAGCATGTGCCACGTCTTTCATAGCATCGTTAAATATGTGGTCATCATTTTATTTCATCTTTAATCATTTTAAAATCAGAAATAGTCTACTTGCTATTGATATGCTTGAAATGTTCCAATATTTCTTTCATGTCTGGTATTTCAGAATTATTACATTTGTTACTTATTGTTTTGTAGAAGTATCATCAGGTGGTTGCGAGTTAGCATAATTTAATCCTATATGGACAATGAGACCACGATAGGAGAGTAAACATCTGAATACAGATGTGCAAAATCAATAACATCAAAATCAACGAAACATGGAAAACATTGTGATGAAGATTAAAATATTAAACACAATCAATTAAAACTGAGTCATTTCATGTCACGTTACTTTCATTCTTAACTTTGTCTAGTCTCCCTTTGCATATAAACATATTTGTATTTTCACAAAGTTCTATAAAGTCCCTGGGCAAGCATTTGCATTTCCTAAATGTTGGTTAGCTCTTGCTATCGATCGAGAAGAAACATAAAGAATATTTTTAGTTTCATACATATCTGTCATAGTTACAATATCAATATCACGGTTTTCAATTAAATGCTCGTCACCTGTGCACTGTTCTTTCAATAGTCTTTTCCTTGCATCCATAAGTAAAATGAAATCACACTTAGCAAGCATTTGTAAAATCGATTGTTTATCTTTCACATGTCATCGATGCCATCTTTTGCGTATGTAGAACTATCTGAGCAAATACACAATAAAGATCATTATCATTTTTAGCAGTTCTTTTGGTATTCTATGCCAGGTAATATATTCACAATCATGGTCAAATAATAAGATATGATCAGAAAAAGTAGGTCTTATTGCTAACCCAATACCACCTACAGAAGCTTGGTCTATGGCAAGGACTCGCCCAACTGTTACTGATCACGCCTCTCGAACCAATTTCTCGATAACCAATCCTTTGCTAAATTACAGGAAAAGCTAATAAGAGCTATTAAAATGGAATGGAATTTTTCCAACCATACAATTGTACAAGTCAAAATTATACTATTACAAGTGTGTTCTATTAGATGCAATATTGTTTCGAACTGAAAGTGTATCAGTTTACTAGCGTTTGTGTTCAATTAAAAAATAGAATGGATAGGGAGAACGATGCGCAGAACATATAAGGGACAGAACTTCGCTGTATAAAGATTTCTTGGCGACCTCCTCCTTGCTGTGGCAGCTAATAAATGCATATTCCTTACGAACATCGTCGATAAACCTTCTAATTTGTCATATCCAAAAATAATTGATGTCACAAACATCCAATTTTAAGATGCCACGAAAAAAGTATCGATATCATGAAACATTGATTATCAGAAATTTGATGAAAACATTAAGGTATTTTATGATACCTAAAAGATTTTGTGACATTAAAAAGAATTTCTGATGTCTGATAACAATTTAGACACAACATGAAACATATTCAAATTAATTAAAATTCAAAATCATAGTTTACCATCAGCTCTACGTTTTCACAATTAACAAAATATGTTTGAGACCATTCGGTGATACGCGTCGGGTATTGAAAGTGTTCTGATTTACGATATTTCTTTGTTAAATCATATTCGTTTCCTTACACTGAACCATCTTCCTCTGTTCAGGTCAGTATTAGAAACAGATTCAAACTGTCACCAGCAAGTGGAGCAAATGACCCAAACATGTCGCTAGCCCTCCCAACACCTTTTTGGACCGATTAATTCAGGACAATGTATAGACAATAAAACAATGCATGTGAGAACAGTTCATTTCACTAATTAGTTGTTGCAGACTATTAACTCTGAGCCTCTGACATTGATGGGACACATTCTGACAACACCCATACATTTTCAAATTATCTTCATATGAAATTGTCTTGAGGACTTCAGTCATTATCACAGGATAAATCTTCCACGTGCACATTATCAAAAGCAGCTGTTAGAGTCTTCAGCTGTTTGGGTCTCATCATCCTCTTCACCCTCTGCCACATATGCATGGAAGTCTATCTGCTCATCATCTCTGACTTCCTGAAATCCCTGGGGTTGGGAAACCCTCCTAGCCAACACGGATTTGCTTTCTACCCGTGGCGAATAACTGCGGTTATACTGTAACACTTCAGAATCTGACCTGTGACGTTACTGCTTACGATTTAGATAGTTATCAATAAACACGTGCATTGGACTATTTGTTTATGTTTTTAGGACGATTTGGTCGCTGAATCAGCAATTCAGGATTCAAGGATCATGATCAGCTCCTAAATTATCACTTGTCAGACGGGTAAACTGCAGACAGTTCGAACACTGCTTCAGTTACAGTTTTAAACTTTTCAATTCCTTGTTTTTTCACATAACCTTGTGTTCGTGTCTATACTGTTACGGTTAAGAATTTGCCTTGACAAACGATGTACGAAACCCCCTGTGAACCAGAAGGTCAGACTTGTCCCTTTTGTGAGCATTTCTGAATTTCTGACTATAAGCCTCAGGCACTAACTCATAAGCTTTCAAGAGTGTACTCTTGACAAGATCATAACCTGAGCTTTGTTGTACTAAGAAAGTTGAATAAGCATCCTGAGCTTTATCCTTCAGAACAGTTTGCAATAACATAGTCCGTGACTCCCTAGGCCTCTTGAGATTTTCAACAACTTTCTCCAAATGTAGAAAATATTTATCTACTTCTTTCTCATTAAAACGGGGTACAAGCCTAACATGCCTTGCAGTGTGAGATGAGGAAGAATGTGAGAGTTGAGACGGGTTTTCAAGCTTTTTCAGTGAAATTTCTCTGTCAGCTTGCAATTTCTTCAATTCTAATTCCTGTCTCTTTCCTTAATTTCTGTCTCTTTCCATTTCCCTTTCTATTTCCAACGTTGTTAGTTCTTCCTGTTTCTATTTTCTTCTTTTTCAATTTGTAATTGAATTTCATGTTTCTATATTCTGATTGATCTGAACCTTCCTCTGGCACCATTTCCAAAACATCATCTTCAAAAACTCCCTAATCAATATAGTGATTCAACACAATTTTCAAAACCTGAAATTTCATCATTGCAGGTCTGGCATCAAGTTTGAGATGTGAGGAAACTTGGATCAAATCTGATTTCCTCAACTAACTAACTGTCTCAGAGCACATTTTGCTGCTTCCACAATTAACTTGTTGCAAAAAAAAATTGAAATAAATTTCACAAATGGTCTCAAACGTCAAATGAATTCTATCCCGGACGAGCCCCCAATTTTGCTACGGTTATGAATTTGCCGTGACAAACGATGTAAGAAAACCCCTGTGAATCAGCAAAACCGAATAAAGACAAGTGAAAAAAAACATTCAAATTTTGTATTATTTGGCAAAGACAGCAAGTTATTCAAAGTCAATTTCACAATACCGATTTCAAATATAATACATATGAGACAAAATCTAAGTCAGTGGGTCACAAAATATAATATGGCAAACTCACCAAAGTCTAAGTGCGAGAGAAACAGTGATCCAGAATGTAACACTGCGACCGGTCTGACAGCGGCTAATGTTGATTCAAGCATTGACGGATTCGTTGCAATGTAAACTCCGGTGAATGTCCATCTCCACCACGGCAGCTAGCATATATATGTAAATTCAGTCGTTTCCCGAAAGTTCGAGCACTCACGAACATCGCCACTCACGTGGAATGCTCTTGAATAATCCCGGATGTCAGGAAATAGAAAACCAAGGGCAGATAATTTCTGGAGAGTCTGCTGCCAAAATCTTAAAAATGCTGACCATCTATTATACGAAATGTGACCCATCATAATTATTATTCAAAACACTAAACGTTGTGGCCCAATAATAATTATTACTTAATAACAAAATATACAGTAGCTACACACTTGTAACAATACGCACTCTAGTCATCAGTATTGCGTGCTTGTTGATGCACAGGCAAATTATAGTGCAAATGAGTTACGCAGCTTATAGAAAATGACCAGTCTTCTTACATGCGAGCGAAACGAGCAACGGTTGGCAACATACCTTCCTCGCTTCAGTTCGAAAAATATTTTTCATGTCAAAATAAAACATCGCCACTATCATAAGTATACACCCATTTCTTTACCGGGTTGTGCTCTCACATTTCCAACTGGAAGCTGGCAGGGGTAATCGAGGCGAAGAACGATCTGAATACCACGAGTGGCGCTTAAAATATTTAATAAAATATATTTCACGTGAGTAATTACTAAACGTGGGGTAAGAAATGAGAGAGCACAGCTAAGTGAGGAAATGGAAGTGTACCTTTGATAGTGCCGATATTTTATTTTGACATGAAAAATATTTTTCCATCCGAAGCGAGGAAAGTACGTTGCCAACACCTTGGCGGAGTTTGGGAACGTGAGATCAAGTCGTTGAAGTCTGCAATGAGAGTTGTGTACTCAAAGATCAGTTAGTGTGTGACTGAAGCGGTACTCCATACTGTTTTGGATCGACATAGTAGGTATTTTGAACTCGAGACCTTTTGGGTATACCTCTTCTGATGTGAGAGACATCGATCCACTCACGTCAAAAATCCTACCTATGGCAAGACATGATCCTTCTTTGCCCTAAGTGATGCATCCAGTGAGTGGGGCGCTGGCGCTGGCAATCTGACACCTTAGCTAGTTTTTGTCCTTCATCAGTCCTTCAATCATTACCCAAGAACGGATGATAAGGCTAAATCATCAACAGGGCCAACACGTCTGACATTACAATCCATTCTCCCACCTACACTCTTAAAATATTAGAAAGGGAACCTATATTTTCAATTTGGATAGGAAGTATAAGCTTCAACAAACCTCTCAAAGACAGACATCTTACGAATCTACTACCATTTCTCTTTATCACCATCCCTAAACGCACGGTATGCACGCGCACAACATCATTATCCTTATACTTTCCCCTACCAAATGAGCGTTTTCTGTTTTCTGTTGAACACAATCACTCCCAACCGACGCCCACCCCCAGCCACCCAAAACAAATTATCAGACTAGCCCCATGGTCAGTTGGAAGGGCGAGAGATGCGGAGTGTTGTATTGGATAATATTTTACCCTTGAGGGATTCTGGTGTTAGGATAGGTCTCCAGCAACCCGAGCTGGTTGTAGTAGTTCATAGTTCACAGTGTTATCATACTCCAACACTGTTGATCATTGCTCACAATATCAGTCACTGGTTTGTTGTATCCAAGAGGTATTATTTACTGGCCACCAGCATTTCTCGAAACAATAATAATTATTGCTAAGTTTTCGCCACTCATTTATCGATAGCATGATTAGTATCAGATGTAGCATGTCTTCTGGAAAAGGAGGAATGATCACAGAATAAATGCTTATTATTTTTCTAACAGGTCAAGTCCTTTAGCATCTGGAGGGATGCCACCCTCGACAACTCAAAAACACTCTACCTTTGTATCAGGATCAATGGCACGGAAGCTTGTAACTGACCTACCGGGAATAGGACAGGCTCATGGTAAGACACTCAGAGAGAGGGGGTTTCCAAAGGTGAGAATACACTTTACGATGTCTTACAGTTCAGTAGACTAAAGAACTAAACATAGCTGACATTGATGAAAAGAATGTCAGTCAACTGACAAAAACGTATCAAGATATTCTAATAAACTGATTTCTCATTACAAACATTGATCTGTACCTGTAGAAATAAATGCGCTTAAAGGGAAAAGAATTAAACCATAACTGCCGCAAATAAAATATTATGACATGAAAAGATAAGTGTTTTGAGTTATGGTAATATTCAAAAGAAGAACAGTATATCTGGCACATGCAAATAAGCCACAATACAAAAAGTGGGTCACAAGCAAGGTCACGTGGTCAGTAACGAATGTCCACCTTGTACATAAATGCAGGCCAGGCCTCGTCGCCTGATGTCGCTGAAATTCCATATCTGAGTTCTTGCAGCATTGTTGGAGACTTTGGTTAATGTTATATGGCTTCAGATTCTCACACCTTTTGGTACGGACTTACAGTCAAAAATTATCAAAAATGCAAATGCAACTTGTGAAGTTGAAAATAGCGCGATGAAAAAAACGCCCCTGCGAAGTCGGAGTTAAAACGATTCACTAATTTTAACCAAGCGGTCGCTTGAAAAGTGCTTTCAACAGCTGTGCTGCGCTGCACCCATAAAACATGTCCAGTGATTAGGTTCTCGCGGCTTGAACCAGGAAGGCAAGTCGTAACAACAGAGCAAGTAATGCTTTCAAGGCTTCTCTCTGTGCTCGAAGTTGGAGAACAAGAGATGTTTATGATAACAAGCATCTTGGGTCTGCAATAATAAAAATGCACAGGTCCCACACTTGGTTGCAGATTTGAAAACATTTTTTCAAGGGAGTATAGCATTAGAAATACCAATTTCATTGTTAAAAATTGCTCAGCTTGAAAACTGGAATGTTTTAATACATATTTGTGGAAAGGGTGAAAAATATAATGATAGTCGTAAGCCATCTCTGTCACAGACAAAAACTCTATGCCTGTTTTATTCACACATGTTTCTGCCTGTCTATGTGTCTACTAATGACAATATGCTATAAACACATTCGTTCACTGACCACATTTACTTTAAATTTTACACCTATCATGTTATAGAGATAGCGTCGTGTCTGGTATTTCAGAAGTATTACATTTGTTACTTATTGTTTTTATACTATCATCAGGTGGTTGCGAGTTAGCATAATTTAATCCTATATAGACAATGAGACCACGATAGAAGAGTAAACATCTGAATACAGATGTGCAACATCAATGACATCAAAATCAACGAAACATGGAAAACATTGTGATGAGGATTAAAATATTAAACACAATCAATTAAAATTTAGTCATTTCATGCCACGTTACTTTCATCCTTACCTTTGTCTAGTCTCCCTTTGCATATAAACATATTTGTATTTTCACAAAGTTCTATAAAGTTCCTGGGCAAGCATTTGCATTTCCTAAATCTTGGTTAGCTCTTGCTATCGATAGAGAAGAAACATAAAGAATATTTTTAGTTTCATACATATCTGTCATAGTTACAATATCGATATCACGGTTTTCAATTAAATGCTCGTCAACTGTGCACTGTTCTTTCAATAGTCTTTTCCTTGCACTGAAGCCATCCATAAGTAAAATGAAATCACACTTAGCAAGCATTTGTAAAATCGATTGTTTATCTTTCACATGTCATCGATGCCATCTTTTGCGTATCTAGAACTATCTGAGCAAATACACAATACCCAGATAAAGATCATTATCGATTTTTAGCAGTCCTTTAGATATACTATGCAAGATAATATATTCACATTCATGGTTAAATAATATGATATGATCAGAAAAAGTAGGTCTTATTGCTAACCCAATACCACCTACAGAAGCTTGGTCTATGGCAAGGACTCGCCCAACTGTTACTGATCACGCCTCTCGAACCAATTTCTCGATAACCAATCCTTTGCTAAATTACAGGAAAAGCTAATGAGAGCTACTAAATGGAATGGAATTTTTCCAACCATACAATTGTACAAGTCAAAATTATACCAATACAAGTGTGTTCTATTAGATGCAATATTGTTTCGAATTGAAAGTGTATCAGTTTACTAGCGTTTGTGTTCAAATACAAATAGAATGGATGCAGAGCACGATGCGCAGAACATACAAGGGACAGAACTTTGTTGTGTGAAGATTTCTTGGCGACCTCCTCCTTGCTGTGGCAGCTAATAAATGCATATTCCTTACGAACATCGTCGATAAACCTTCTATTTTATCATGTCCAAAAATAATTGATGTTACAAACATCCAGTTTTATGATGTCACGAAACAAGTATCGATATCATGAAACATTGATTATCAGAAATTTGATTTATAGTATGAAAACATTAAGGAATATTATGATACCTAAAAGATTTTGTGACATTAAAAAGAATTTCTGATGTCTGATAACAATTTAGACACAACATGAAACATATTCAAATTAATTAAAATTCAAAATCATAGTTTACCATCAGCTCTACGTTTTCACAAGTAACAAAATATGTTTGAGACCATTCGGTGATACGCGACGGGTATTGAGGCCCAAACAGCTGAAGACTCTAAAAGTGTTCTGATTTACGATATTTCTTGTTAAATCCTATTTCGTTTCCTGACACTGAACCATCTTCCTCTTTTCAGGTCAGTATTAGAAACCGGTTTAAACTGTCACAGGAAAGTGGAGCAAATGACCCAAACATGTCGCTAGCCCTTCCGACACCTTTTTGGACCGAATAATTCAGGACAATGTATAGACAATAAAACAACGCATATGAGAACAGTTCATTTCACAAATTAATTGTTGCAGACTATTAAGTCTGAGTTTCTGACATTGATGGGACACATTCTGACAACACCCATTCAAATTTTCAAATTATCTTCATATGAAATTGTCTTGAGGACTTCAGTCATTATCACAGGATGAATCTTCAACATTATAATTGTCAACATCTAAAATGTTGCCATCATTATCATAGGCAGCTGTGTTCGTGTCTATACACACTCTAGTCGTCGCTGTTACATTACCGGGGGAATGAGTGAGAATTTACTCGTCAGCAACGCGTGCTTGTCGAAGGAACAGTGAATAAAATAGTTTTGCCACATAACCTAGTCTTCATGGTCCCGCGAGCCGCATACGGCGACTACATGCCATCTCAATTCTGATGCTTTTCTTGTGGCTTTCTAGTTGAGAGATTTCCTAAACGAAAAACGGAAGTACAATCCTCCAAACTCCCCAAACTTCCCAAACTCCCCACACGTTGGCGGAGTTTGGGGGCGTGAGATCAAGTCGTTGAAGCCTGCAATAAGAGCTGCAAACTCATAGAGCAGTCAGTGTGTGACAGGCAAACACGTCTGACATTACAATCCATTCTCCCACCTACACTTTTAAATATTAGAAAGGGAACGTGCATTTTCAATTTGGATAGGAAGTATAAGCTTCAACAAACTTTTCAAAGACAGACATCTTATGAAAGCACTACCATTTCTCTTTATCACCATCCCTAAACTCACGAACTCACGGTATGCACGCGCACAACACGGTAGCTCCATACACGAACATTCTTGGTTTTGACAGTTTTTAAGAAGGTCGATAAATCACTGTATACCTTTTATCTTGAATCACACAGGTACTGTTCGTTTCTATCCGTATTGTTTGGTTTACGTGCAGATTTCACATTATAGAGCAAGCAAACACCTTTCAAGAGCAATTACTGTACAAACAACTATGGTCATAAGGAACATCCAATATTATTATCATTGATATGATTATAGACTCCGATGAAGTTCCCCGGCCTTTCTAAGTGTATATGTTCAGCAGCACATTTATGTCGAAAGCGACAAGGACAATTCATATCTACCTTACCACTCTGCACATACCGTCATATCACAAGCATTGTTACAGTAATAGTAATGCACTTATTAGCATTCTAAATTTTTAAGGGTAGTTTAGATTAGATTGATGAACTACCACGGATCATTTTTACGAATGTTTAGGATTTGGATATTCTTGTTTTTGGGTGGTCTTTTCCCACAACTGCTTGAAAGATGATCATTATCCTTATGTTTCCCCTACCACATGGGTGTTTTCTGTTGAACACAACCACACTCACCCCACCCACCTAAAATAATTTTAAAATATGAGACTAGTCCTATGGGCAGTTGGAAGGGCGAGTGATGCTGCGTGTTGTATTGGATAATGTTTTACCCTTGAGGGGTTCTGGTGTTAGGATAGGTCTCCAGCAACCCGAGTTGGTTGTAGTAGTTCATAGTTCACTGTGGTATCATACTCCAACACTGTTGATCATTGCTCACAATATCAGTCACTGTTTTGTCGTATCCAAGACGTTCTGTTCACTGGCCACAAAATAGGGCATCAACATTTCTCCGAACAATAAAAGATAAAAATGAAAACAAGGAAACGAACATGAAAGTTATCATGTCGGTTTTCAAGAAGGAATGACAATTTTTTATAAAAATGTTGTTATCTCAACAAGAAGGATGTCTTCTACAGCATCTGGAGGGATGACAACTCAAAAACATCGGGACTTTGTATCAGAACCAATGGGAGAGAAGCCTGTAACTGACAAGGAATAGGGAGAGCTCTGGTGATCTGTACCCGTAGAAATAAATGCACTCAAAGGAAAAAGAATCAGCATTAAACCATAACTGTCGCAAATATAATCTTATGACATGAAAAGACAATTGTTTCGAGTTATGGTAATATTCAACAGAAGAACAGTGTACCTGGCACATGCAAATAAGCCAAAGTACAAAAAGTGGGTCACAAGCAAGGTCACGTGGTCAGCAACGAATGTCCACCTTGTACATTGATGCAGGCCTGGCTTCGTCGCTTAAATTCAATATGAATTCCTCCAGCATTTTGGAGAATTTGGACAATGTCAAAAATGCTGCTCCATTTCATCCTAGATGTGTCTATCTTGTGACAAATGAGGTGATCTTATCAGCCAAGATAACACTATAATACTGTGAAAAGTGAAGAGAACACTCATCATCTCACATGCTCCCCATGTGATCTCTGCATAGATCTCTGTTCCTCTGGAGGCTTAAACGTCAACCGTCTAGCGTCATCTGCTTGGGTGCCTTCCAAAGGTAACGTAGATGTCATCAAATTGTTCTCCCTGATGTACCAGTGTTGCCAGGCATGATAAAACTGTAACGGTTGTTGGCTGGAAACTGTGTTGGAGGTGCATGGTTTGAATCCCCTAGAACTGGTCTTAATGTGGAGCTGTTACTGTAACTGACCACTACAAGGACGTTGTGTAGCTTGATTGTTTTGCAAATCACCTTCAGTACCAAATGATGTTTCCATGGACGTTGAATTGACGAGCAGCATCACGCTGCGAAGGTCCCACATGAAGCATGCCTGTAGTCTTTACCTGCAAGGCGTAGCATGCTGACGCGTTAAAAGCATGCCCTTTCAAAGCGAATATTGCCGGCCATTTTCTTTGCTCAGATATGTCTTGTTTGTTGCAAGCTTTCTGCAATTCGAATAAATGCTTGATTAGGTTACTTTGACCATTTTCACGTGTATTTGCGATGGCTACCTATGTAGACATACAGGCACAGTTAATACGTTTAATTCTAAGCATGAACTAGGTTGAAATTTTTGTCTCCTCAGTATCAAGGGCAACCGAAGTCGTCAGTTTTAATTAATTATGCAGCATCAAAGAATTCTGACAAGGGAGTTAGGTTAAGTAAAGAATGCTATTTTTACTCATGTGGGTATGCATGCTAAACTGCAGGATGCACTCGCTCGGGTGGTGGGGCTAAAACGACTGGCTTAGTGTTGATAATCTGTTACTTGACAGTATCATTACACTGCTTTCACCTCTCACCTCCAACAATTATTGTGTCTTGTTTTTCCAGGCGTACAATGTTCTGGGCCAGTTCCTGCTGTGGGACAAGAATAAAGAGTTGTTCGTAGCCTGGCTGCACTGGATATGTTCTGCTACTGCCAACGATGCGGAGAACTGCTACAAGGCACTGAACGCCTGGTGTGATAGTCACTTGTGAGGTGCCTGCCCTGTCAAGTCATGTCACACGTATTCGTGCTTACCCTCGCTTTGTTCTTCTTACTCCAACATTTGCAGGAATGGATTGTTTTAAGTTCTTAGTATGCTTTTCGTGAATAGTACACATGCCGCCTCGAGTTCTTACCATAATACATCAATTCTGAGACAGAAATTTAAGTGAATCTTAAAATGACGACTGATAGTAGCATAATGTCCCAGTCAGCTTCTTTACACCTCTAGTTCCCTTGTGTTTAGTCCATGCGTTTTAGAAGCGACCCAGCCCAGGAATCAGTCAAATCAACATGTCCATCAATTTCATTGCTATTAATGGGAGCTTAACAAACAATTGACTGTTCTGACTGACCGCGCGATGTAGTATAAACTGTCAGTTCCGCAGTTATGATTCTTTGTTTTGAAAAACTGTACATGGAGAAAGTTCCTAAGGACAAATAAGGACGACATTGTATTAATATTCAATAAATTCGTATCGCAATTTGTGTGTTGTTTTCAGTATATTTGGGATACACAGAGAGAGGGGCTAGTATTCAAATGTGTCTTTTGTGGTTGTGTAACATCAGTATCTCAAGTTAATGTTCTGAAGCTGATACCTATTGTGCTCTAGAAGATCCAGGGTAGGGTTTTTAGAAGCTTGTCATAAGGACACTGATGGGATCATGTGGTCAGGTTCACTGATTTGGTCTGCCAAGAGTTCATTTTACGGACAGCCATCAATAAGCTGTAAATAATGATGCCATTTCGGCAATAAACAAGCAAAGCCTAAGGGTGTTTAGTGCTTCTGTGACAATTTTGATAATTCCATATTTGTTTATTAGGATACAGAAGTTATTATCCACTAGAAAAAGTCAATGTTTGTTTTTCATATTGTCTTTCAAAGATTTGGATGTGGTAAAGATAAAGGTGAGTGAGTTAAGATTTAACGTCACATCGGCAATGTTGCAGCCATATCGTGACGAGAACATACGTGCCATAAAAAAATATATATGTGTGCATATTATGTAGAACCTGTCGACGAAGGACAGTAAAAACACTAGACTATCACAGTTCATATTAAAACTAGTGTGGAAACTTATAAAAATATAACAGTATCATTATTTGGACAGTACAATATAAAACCAGGCCATAGATCGCCAACAACAGAGGGTAGATCACCATACTAGGGACCATGGGGACTTACAATACCTCTGCTACCTGCATGGTCCCTAGGTGGATTTACACCATCCCCTCAGCTGCTAGCGATTGTATGCAAGATTAGCCACAAATTAAAATGACACATATTCTACGGCTAAAAAAGTGGAAGAATAAATCTGACTTCAACAGTTTTTGCACTTACGTACCCTCTCAGGAGGACAATATTTTTACGGTACTTCAACCCCCTTCGAGGATACAGCCACTAAAAATCGTAGTTCCTGATTCAACTTCCAATCTTAATTTATTTACAAGTCATGTAATAAATCTAATTCTTTTAAAAACGCAAAGATTAAATGATTACTAACGTTACTAAAAAGATCCTTCATAGTTCCCGATTTAAAATAGTTATCCCTTGTGATGGAATATTCAACACAGTCAAGCAAAACGTGCTTGTCTGTGATTCTTTCATCACAAGGGATACAGAACGGAGGATCTTCACCTTTAAGCAAATATTCATGCATATATCTTGTGTGGCCAATGCGACATCGTCGCATGATGACCTCTTCAAATCTGGACTGACAACCCAAGTAGGTGTAACCGATGTAGGGTTGTATTTCATGTAACTTGTTGATACCGACTTGAGTGTCCCACCTTTTCTGCATCAGATCACGAATGTAAGACCTAATGGTAGCTTTATAATCAGTGTGTGGAATGAGAATTGGTGTCACAGATTTGTTGAGTGCTGCTTTAGCAGCAAGGTCAGCGAGTGTGTTCCCAGAAATGCCAACGTGGCTGGGTAACCAACAAAAGACGATGTCGTATTGGCCGGTAGCAAGATCATTATACAATTCAATAATTTCTATTAAAAGTGGATGTTTACAAGAAATATTTTTAATAGCCTGAAGGCAAGAAAGAGAGTCAGAAAAGATTATATATTGTTTACGTTTAGGGTGTCTTTGAATATATTTAAGAGCTGTTAATATTGCATTTGCTTCGGCAGTAAAAATGGAGCTTTTATCTGGAATTCTAGAAGATCCAATGTTCTGGATCCAATGACAGTGGCACAAGGAACTGCGCCACCGTCCTTGGAACCATCTGTAAATAAGGGTTTGTAATTGTTATATGTATGTTTCAGTTGAGTATATTCTTGTTTATACTGTAATTCACTCGTTTCTCATTTTTTAAATGTAGTTAATGTTAGGTCAACCTGTGGCCTAACCAACTGCCAAGGGGGAGAGGAAAGAAGACGGAAGGGAGCTATATTGTCCAGCTCAATTCCAGCAGCAGCAATAAACGGCTTTATTCTGAGCCCAAGAGGTGGAACAATAGAAGACTTTTTGCTATATATATCCTCATAAAGAGGACTGAAGACAGTTATATGCAGGGTTAGATTCGTTAGAGTATAGTTTTGTGATATATTGTAAAGATAATTTGATACGGCGTTGTGCAAGAGATGGTTCATCAGCCTCAACGTGAAGACTGTCAATAGGTGAGGTTCTGAAGGACCCAAGACAAAGTCTTAGACCTTGGTGATGGACAGGATCAAGAAGTTTAAGATTACTTTTGCAGGCTCCACCATATACGATGGAGCCATAATCAAGTTTAGAACGAACGAGTGATTGATAGAGATGGAGAAGGGTAGCTTGATCCCCTCCCCATTTTGAATTTGAGACAACTTTCAACAAGTCAAGTGCTTTCAGGCATTTAGTTTTGAGTGATTTAATATGTGGTAAAAACGTTAAATGTGAATCAAAGATTAGACCCAAGAATTTGGCTTCCTTCACAACTTTAATGGGCGTCCCATCTAGGGATAGTTCAGGGTCTTTATGTGGTTTGTATTTACGACAAAAATGTATGCAGTTAGTTTTCGATTTAGAAAATTTTAAGCCGTTTTCAAGACACCATTTGTTAATCTTGTTTAAACACAACTGCAATTGCCGTTCAATGGCATGCATATTTTTACCACGACAAGAAATATTAAAATCATCCACAAATAACGATCCATCAATTGAATCGTTTAAAACCTTTGATAAACTGTTGATCTTGATGCTGAAAAGTGTGACAGACAAAATACTGCCTTGTGGAACACCCTGATCCTGATTGTAATGATCAGACAGGGTAGAACCCACTCGGACCTGGAATTGTCTGTCATTTAAAAAGTTGGCAATAAATTCAGGCAAACGACTTCGCAAGCCAAAATCATGTTAATCTCTCAGAATGCCATATTTCCAGGTTGTGTCATATGCTTTTTCGAGACCAAAAAAGATAGACACAGTGTGTTGTTTATTAATTAGTGCGTTTTTAACAAATGATTCCAGTCGCACCAAGTGATCGACAGTACTTCTGTTTTTACGGAAACCACACTGTATATCTGTTATGAGATTATTTGTTTCCAAGTACCAAACAAGTCGATTATTTATCATGCGTTCCATGGTCTTGCAAACACAGCTAGTTAATGAAATCGGACGATAATTCGATGGATCCGTATGATCACGTCCAGGTTTAGGTATTGGTACTACTATGGCGTCACGCCATGAGGGAGGAAAGTTACCCGATGTCCAAATATTATCAAAAATATCTAGGAGAGTTTCCAGACAGGATTCTGGTAAATGTTTCAGGAGTTGATAATGTATGTTATCAGCTCCTGTAGCAGTGTCATGAGCTTGATCAAGAGCAGTATGGAGGTCATGAATAGAAAACGTTTCATTGTAATCTTCCCCATTATCAGAATTGAAATTAATAGTTTTCTTTTCTTCTTGTTTTTGATATTGCTGGAATTTTGGTACATAATTAGAAGAGGAAGAGTGTTTAGCAAGGGTTTCACCCAGTTTATTAGCAATATCTGATTTATCAGTAAGCAATTGATCTCCATGTTTAAGATGATGGACAGTAGATTTAGTACCTTTACCTTTGATTTTCTGGACCATGTGCCATACCTTGGACATGGGTGTCCGAGAATTTATTTTGGATACATAATTTTGCCAAGAGTGGCGTTTGTTCTGTTTGAAAGTACACCGTGCTTTAGCATTTAAAATCTTACATTTATTTAAATTATGCACCATAGGATGCTGACGGAAATGATGTTCTGCTTTTTTCCTTGCCTTCCTAGCTTGTTTGCACTCATCGTTGAACCATGGTTTTCTTATGTGTGGAACTACAGAAGACTTTGGTATACACTCATCAGCTATGGAATTTAGTTCCTCAGAAAAACATTTAATAGCATCAGGAACGTCAATAAAACGTTCAGGATTAAGTTTCTCCGCACACAGTGTTTCATATAAAGCCCAGTTAGCCTTTTTAAAATTCCGCCTTGATGATGGAGGAACATCAGATGGAGTTACAGCTTTTAATACAGTAGGAAAATGGTCACTTCCACACAGGTCATCGTGGACTGACCATTCAAATTCATTTATTAGTTCTGAATTTGTGAGTGACAAGTCGAGAGCAGAATAGGTCCCTGTACCAGGGTGTAAATATGTGTTGGAACCATCATTATAAATACATAAATCATTGTCAGAACAAAAGTCTTCCAACAATTTCCCTTTAGTGTTTGTAGTTACACTACCCCAGCGTGGGTTGTGCCCATTTAAATCTCCCATTATAATACAGGGCTTCGGGAGTTGGTCATACAGGGCTTGAAGATCAGTTTTGGCAAACGTCGAAGACGGCGAAATATAAAGAGAGCAGAGCGTAAACGCTACATGTAAAGTACTTCTCACAGCAACAGCCTCCATATTAGTATTAAGTGAAACGGGGCTTTGAATAATGTTTTGTCTGACTAGAATGGATGATCCGCCAATGGCCCTATCGCCTGGAGGAGAAAAACAATGATAGGCAATATAGTTCCGTATCTCAAAATTGTTATTCTGCTTTAAGTAAGTTTCCTGTAAGCAGAATGCTGACGGGTTAAAGTCCTGAACTAATAGTTGTAAATCATTAAAATTAGTTCTCAGTCCTCTACAATTCCACTGGACTAGTGGTGACGAAGTTATCGCTTAGGCGGATGAACAGGAGATCGACCTTTCACCTTTCTTGAAGGTGACAAGCTGTGTGCCCGACAATGGCCGGCGTCTGACACATCCATCTCTTCAAGTGATCCAAATTTATTGAACAGCTGGACCTGAATTTTAGTCCCTTTAGAGGTTCTACCACTCTGACACTGTTTTGGAGGTTCGGCTTTTGATTTAGATTTGTTTTTTGCAATATGTTGTTCATTTGTTTCTGATCTGGACAGCCGTACTGGCTGTGATGACGTTTGTGTCTCACTTAAAGACGAATCCGTATCACAAGACTTCTGAGAAGGAAGAGTTGATTGTGATGTAAGAACGGTCTGTGAGCTGGACGTCTCTTGTGAAGGCGGCACTTTCACTACAGCAGATAACAACGTGGGTGCAGATGTCTTCGCCCATGTGTAATCAGTCTGGCAACCTATGGTTTGGAGAGATGCAAGGTTTGGTTTTGGATGAGTGAGCGCACCTGATGCAACACTGGCAAATGTAGGTCCTGGTTGCTCTTGCGCAAGAACAATTTTCTTTGCTTCCATAAAACCTATATTACGATCATGTTTGACTTGAAAGATTTTAGTCTGCAGTTTCCATGAGGGACATTCCTTAGACGAGGACGGATGGTTACCCGAGCAGTTAACACAAGAAGGAGATTTGTCACATTGTGTACTATCTTCGCAAGTTCCACCACATCGATGGCAAGCAGCTGGATTACGACAGGAGTTTGATCCATGACCATATTTTTGACATTTGTAACATCTTAAGGGATTAGGGATGAAAGCATCCACTCTCAGTTTACAATAGCCAAATGTGAATAAATAAGTATTGGTATTTAAAATTTCATTGTTCCTTTTAAATGTGAAGCGTTTAACATCAGTGACTCCTTGTGATGTCAATTCTGACAGAATGTCCTTTTCAGGCATGTCTGAGAGGCAACGTATTGTGTCACGGACAATGCCTTTACTACAATTCAATGTCCTGTGAGGGGAAACCTGGACAGGAACATTAGCCAGTACTTTAGTTGAAAGAAGAATGTTTGATTGTATTTGTTTCTTACATTCAATCAAAAGGCAGACAGAACGGAGCTTTTTAACCTCCTTTACTTCTCCAACTAAACCTTCAATACCCTTTGCTATAGCAAAAGGGTTCAACTTGAGTGGATTTCCATCTGCAGCAGACATGACCAGAAACCTAGACCAATTCTTCTGATTATTTTGTGATGGTGAAGCATCATCATCCTCAGATGAGAATGAATCTTCAGGATCATGTGAACGTTTCTTGTAAGGGGGTGCCATAGTTGTTTTAAGTATGATTCATCCTCCTGGCTCCCCACCCACCACGGAGTGTCAACAAGGACAATGCCTCATATCTGTGGATTTCCACCAGATGGCACCAGGGATACCAGGAGGGTATACTCAAGTAGAAACATATCTTGAGAAGATATATTCTACCAGATTGGCCCATGAGCCACCGCCTTCTGGGCATATAGACTCTAGGCAAAATAATTATTCCATTTTGCAATCGTGTGATTTTTAAAGCACTTGATGCCAAGATAGTTCTTTTGAAAAGTATATCAAGCAGTTGAAGAAATATTTTAAAAAACATTCAAATACGCAGGGCTTGGCATGACCAGCCGATTGGTTGAACCGGGCCCATTCAACCACCCGTCTAGGCGAAGTCAGGGCCAAAGTGGTGTATTGAGCAACAGGAGCACGATTGCAGGCCCCTATTGCCCTCAACCACCAGGATCCCCTCCTCCGCCGACACAGGGACGCAACCCACGGCAAACGGGTTGGTGGACCAAATATCCCCCCGGGTCCGCTACGGGGGTGTCGGCGAGCTCCTAGCATTACCCAGCATCCACCACGAGGAGGTGGCTCGCCACGGGTGCCGTAAAGATAAAGGAGGATGTAAGGGATCTAAGGGCGTTTGCCTGCTAATGCTGTTACACTGCACACTGAAAGAGAAAACAACTGATAAGTTGAACATGTTATTATTATTATTATTTTTATCTATTATTATTGGATATTTATCCATGCACGTAGTGCTTGGTCATGGCGCAGATCATGGTTGCTGTACCCGCTAGTAGGTGTTCATGTGGCAACCATCTTGTCATATAACGATGGTGTGCACTGTACACTAGCAGTTGTGACAACAAGGGCTCGATCCCGACACCTCAACCTCGCTGGATCATTAGACTGGCGCTTTAGCCAGCTCGTCCACCGCTACCCCTACATACAATGGAATCCAGGGAATCGCTGGTCCGACGGTGGAAATCCAGATTTTCTCAAGTTATGATCCTTGTCTGTCGGGGCCATACACGTACTCTGGGGTCCGAGGTGGTCTGCAACTTGTCTAACTATGACATGGCATGATGCGAATGATTTGATTTTCAAGTGAAAGGATATACTCCAATGATTAATTGTTATGATGGATACACACACTGTTGGGTCACACGTGGTAGAGTCATCGGAGCTGTGGTAAGCTGATTACAGAATTGCCTCCCTTGTCCACACCACGCCCAATGAGTGTTGTTTCAAATCTTAACATGATTTCTATGTAGATTTGACACCACTTGACCCCGACTTGTGGATTCTGCAAAGTGTGAATTGTTTAAATGTTAAGGAATCAATCAGTTAGAAGTAAGACTAGGGGAGACTACTCTTCCTATAACTTTTGTTCTGTATCCTCACCAAACCACGTGAAGCGCCATACAATCTCCGTTGTCTCGGCTGTAGCTGGGACTGCTGTCTTGTAGCTGGATGTCCTAAAAGAAACGTTCGAGTGTCTACTCATCAAAAGAACACTGGTATTCGAGTGAGGGAGTGAGTATGGTTTTACGCCGCTTCTAGCAATATTCCATCAATATTACGGCGTGGAATCGAATTCGAGTCGTCGGCGTGATGAACGAACGCTGTAACCAACAGGCTACCTAACTCCGGACACCTGTATTAGAAAGTGCACGATGTGATATTCACAAAAATTAATTCTTCTGAGTTAGCTTGCCGTGATACTCGCTGGTTCCCAATTCAACTGTAAGCATATGTAGATTATATTTGTTTGTGCTCTGCGAGGATTTGCAACGTATACCGCCAGCGATGAAAAGATTGTTTAAAATCAGACTCAATATTTCTACTAGAATATTATCCAGACCATACGCTTTTAAGCATCAGTTAAACTTTTAAAAGAATTATATAAGTACATCTTGGGAAATTCTGTAATTATTTGTAAACATTATGCCGAGTTGGGTATATATTTTGATCAGTTTTGTTGGACGTCTTAGTTCAATATAGGGAGTCTAACAGGCTCGCTGACTTGGTTTGCTCTTGTCATCGTATCCCTGTTTCGTAGAACGATGCTTAGGATGTTGATCACTGGATTATCTGGTCTGAGCACTTTTATTCACTGACCACAATACAGCTGGAGTATTGTTGAGTGCTGCATTAAACAACAACAGCTACAACAACAACAACAGCTACAACAACAACAACGCGTCTTAAGGTAACTATCTTGGTGCACCACACATTCTTGGTTGGATGTACAAATATTAATTTTGATCGACAGAATCTGAGAATCTGAGATTTAAACAAGATCCTGTGCATCGAGATTCGACAGACCGCTAGCCAGACCGCCTTTGAGCACTGAGCTTGAAAGTTCTTTTGGATTCGGTTTTGTTTTGTTTTTTATGGTTTTTTGTTGTTGTTTTTTTCGGTGGGGGTGGGGGGGATGGGCGTCGGGGGGTGGGGGTGGGTGGGTGAACATACAGATTGTACGTATTCCTTTACGAACATCCTTGTAAAATCATCTGTTGTGTTATAGCAATAGTAATAATAATGAATTGGAATCCAATTTTATGATGTCATGAAATAAGTATCGATATCATTAAAGACTGATTATAAAAAAATTATGTTGCAGCATTTAAAAGCATTCTATGACACCTAAAATATTTTTGTGAGACTGATTAAAAAGAATTTCTGATGTCTAAGAATCAAAAGAGATACCTTTCATCTATTTTGTGATATATTAGCATCTTGAAAAAAGGTTCAAATGTATGTATCGATTTGGTGATATCAACAGATCATCTTCCTTAACATTGTATGGTGTGAATCTTATATCAACAACTTACTTTGTTAATATTAAATGTTGGTGACAATTAACGTATTTACTATATGCATCAAGAGGCGAATCATTGACATTTCACCTCTTAAATGTAATACAGAGGTCCTCTGTGACAATTTTTAAGAATAACAGATATTTGTCAAGAATATCTTATTTTCAAAGTTTGTTTCAGAATCTAAGGCACAGGGTGTTTTCAAAAACGCGTAAAATTATGCAAATTTGTCCCATGCAGTAGATGTCATACCTCAGCCGTCTGGTATCATCTTGCGATATTCTGACACTGAGGTTAATGAAGACTTCCTTCATATTTGTCTTTTGCATTGTGTATTGGGCTGAACGCCAGGCAAAATATGTTATGATTCAGAGTTTATGAGAAGAACTACCCAAAACTGTCTTTAGTATTCTAAATTTTAAAAGGTTATTTTAGATCAGATTGATGAATCACAATCGATAATTTTTCACGGATGTTCAGCAATGCTTAGAATTAGATATTCTTGCTTTGGGGTGTTATGCTCGCAAAAGTGCTCGAAAGATGATAATTATCCTTATGTTTTCCAAAACCAAAAGGGTGTTTTCTGTTGAAAGTCATTTATCTCAGAATAGTAAACCAAGGACATTATTGATTGGATTGAACGCAAAGCAAAATAATATGGTTTAGGGACTGTGAGACAGTCGACCCTGTAGTCAAGGTGGACGGCGATCGATGATGAGTGTTGTAGTGTATTGTTTTACCCGAGTTGGTTGTAGAAGTGAGAAGGGACTTCATGGGTCATCTGGTCAGATATGGTTCACTGTGGTATCATATCGCCACACTGTGAATCATTGCTCACAATATCAATCACAGGTTTGTCTTATTCAAGACGTTCAATTTACAGGCGACACAACAAAGCATCAGCGTTACTCGGAACAATAGAAAAGATATTAGTTTTTGCTACTAGTTCGTTGATAGCACGAATAGAGTCAGATGTATCATGTCTTTTGGGGGTTATAATTTCGGTTTCCAAGAAGGAATGACAATGACAATATGATTATTATTTTTCAGAAAAGTCATCTGATATCAAGACAGGATGCCTTCTATTGTATGATGTGAAAGCCCAATGAGCAATGCAAAAAGGATATGCTTAAACATGGCAGTACAATTTTGTTTGGCATATATTACTTAGATATAACAGCACGCCTAACACTTGTGATGGTGATGTACTTATTGAAAGATACTATTATCTTTATAACTAAAACAAGTTGTTGTTGTATCTACTTTACTTCTAGAGTGGCAACTTGTTCTTAGACATTTTTATACATTATATCAAAATGGCCACCATTTACTACACATGCATAGTGGTTGTAGCTTTTCAAACAGTCCTGACAACAATCACCTTCCACGTAACGACACGCCGCTGTGCACACTAGATCATTCAGTGTGCACTGACGAAGGTTTCACCTGGGATATGCTGACCTTCACAGATGCGGTAACCATGGTGAAGGTGAAGGAATGTTCAGGATTGGTTGCAGAGATGATTTCCAAACTGGTGCTTCCAATATGTGATGTCTTAGACTTTTGGATGTAGGTGGGAGGTTTTCATTCCTCTGCTGCTTCTGACATTACAACCAATATCTTGTCTCATCTACAGACACCACTGGGTTATTTGGTACATACATACAGACAACTCACAAACTGGCCACAATACGTAAGGGCTGTTTCATGAACATCCAAAGTGTCATCCAATTGTGTCAATGTTTGTAGGTGATTCACGGGGGATTTCAGTAAGACAATTCCCCTTTTTCACCGATGCCACAAAAGGTGCTTTTAGGGTGAAATGGAACAGGCCAAGTTTGTATCATAAGGACTAATATCATATACATACTTAGTATGATAAACAAAGACGAAAGATACTAGTATATAGATTTTATATAATGTCAGTTTTATTAACTCTGTTTCAACAATACATTACGTATTTTGTGAATTAAAATGTCTTATTGTTCATGTACCTCCCCGTCCTGTCAAGATACTTCACCCTCTGCATCGGATATCATGTGAGTGAATGAATGAGTTTTGTTTTAGTCCGCACTCAGCAATATTCCAGCTATGTGGCGGATGTCTTTACTGAATCGAGTCTGGACCAGATAATCCAGTTGTCAACTGCATTAACATCAATCTGCACAATGGGAACCGATGACATTTGTCAACCAAGTCAGAGAGTCTGACGGCCCGATCGCGTTGGTCGCCTCTTACGGCATGTATGGGTTACTGAAGATCAATTCTAACCTGGATCTTCACGGTTCCTGACAGGAAAACACGACATAACGGGGATACTGTATCATGAAAGACAAATGGAAAAACAAAATCCCGTTAATTCATTTTTCCGACAAAGAAGGCCAGATGTTTTCGTATAGCTGCCTTTCTTATCGTTTCTCGTATTCCAGACATAAATAACAGACATCTGGAGGGCTGCCACCCACACGGGGACTCTCCGTCAGAGCCAATAGGACATAAGCTTGTAACTGACGTACCGGGAATAGGGATAGGTCTTGGTGACAGACTCAGCCAGGCGGGGATTACATGGGTTAGAATACACTTTACGATGTCTTACATTTCAGTAGACTGAAGAACCAGACAACCTGAAAAGAATTTCAATATATGATGTCACTGAAATTCCATGTCTGAGCAGGGACCATGTAACAGAGGGACGACCCTCTCCAACAGTTTATCATAAACCATCAGCGCTACGGTCTGACATTAACTGATACACATCGGCCCCTGCTGCTTCTCTGCGCTACAGGTACAAACGCGTCACAGATGCGCTGAGCCCTTGGTATATACATAAACAATACTGCGTAATACCCGGACGGAGAGTTAATTCCCTTAGCGGGATTTCACTGTCTGCGATTAACTGTCAACCATTATGTTAGAACGCGTGTCTTGGGGAATTAGCTCGCTTGTCAAGAGGTATGCCTGTACCAACCCACAGACAACACAACACCTGAGTAAAATAAACAAGGATTTTAATGCACAGCAGTAACATGATCATTTTGACTTTATCATTCAATAACTCATATTTATCAATCCGCTTTCAAAGAACGTAAACGTTATATGAATACTATCCAAAAAAGAAACGCATAGATTAGGAATCTGTTGCGAAAATGGTGTAGTTTCAAACATGTATAACTCGTCCACAAATAGACTTTAGCGCGTGGAATTTTACACACGTTTAGGAGAAGGTAATGTCTATACAACCAAGTGGATACTTTTAGATAACGGCGACGCTGACCGCGATGGTGACGACGTAGCACGACCCCTATTCGGGTTTCCTGGCTCTCAGACCAATCTCTTTCAGCCTGATCCGTACAGTTGGACCGGATATCCTCTGACGTCCAGGCACCCTGGCTGATGTGCTTTCATCCGTGGCAGTACGATCGCGCACCTGTAGTACCCGGATGTACCGTTTTTTGGCTACAGTGGTAACTCGAGATCTGCCTGTATGAGGACTGAGATATACCTGTTTGGCTGCAACGAGCCGCAAGCCATGATATCTCGCACAGACTAACATTCAGTCGCCAGAAGATTGGTAATCTCCAGCATGCATTCTTTCAATGTCGATGTTCCGTGTCGAAGAGTCAAGATGTGACGTCGTGATTTGACCATGAAACTCCTCCAAAACGAATGCCAGTTTATGAAAGCAATCTGGGTCTTTTTTCCAGACACTGAATGCTCTTTGCTGCACATTTCAGCAGGAGGGTGATTTCCGTTGCGTTGTGGCCTTTCTAATTTTTGTAAGAAATCTCATCAAAATCAACATTTTCAGGTAAAATCGATTTTTTACTTGTGCAATTGTGTAAAATCATGTCATCAACACTTTTGTTACATATTTTAACGATTGTTTTAACACGATAGGTAATTAGTAGAGTTTTAAAAATACAAATCACCCCTGCATTTCTTTTTGGGGATAGTATATATTGGCTACACACACTACACTAAAACCGATACACATTCAAAGTATACAACATAATGCGACTGTGAAATACTCTACATTGCACATAGTTACAATGTAACACAGTTACATAGTTTTACTTGTTTGATGGTTGTTGGTGAGTCAAAAAATGAAACATACAACTTTATGGACTGCAACTTCTTGTTTGTTACGTTGAGCGACGTTTCGATGTAGATTCTTCCATCGTTATCAAGCTAAAAGTGAATACAATCAAGTAGTGAGAAGCTTTACATACATGGTATGTTGTGGATTAACAAGTTGGAAGAGGACAGCAAGGAAGTAAAACAATAAATAGAGGGAGATTAAGCACTAACAAGAAATAGACACATGCTTGAATAGTTTACAGTTTGATTAGTTCCTCATAGGCCGGCACCCGTGAAAGGCCACCTCCTCGTGGTGGGTTCAGGGTAACGCCAAGAGCCGTTCACCCCCGTAGTGGTCCCCGGGGGTGTATTCGGTCCACCAACCCGTTTGCCGTGGGTTGCGGCCCTGTGTCGGTGGAGGATGGGATCCTGGTGGTTGAGGTCAATAACTTCACCTAGACGGGTGGTACAATTGGCCCGATTCTATCAATCGGCTGGTCACGTCATGCCCTGAGTATGGATAATTATACTTCAGTGTGCATATTGATATTTCACGTGGTTACTGTGGAAACCACCAAACTGTTACTGTATCACACTTTTGTCTAGAGTCCTATGCCAGAAGGCGGTGGTTCATGGGCCAATCGGGCACTAATGACCTCCGAGTTCTGTTTGTCGTCATTGTACGTGATCGTGCAATGTGCCTCTCAGATATGTCTGAAGAAGAGATCATGGCGGAAATGAAACCTCAAGGATTACTGTAAAACGGTTTAAAAGGAGAGAAGGTGACAAATCCATAAAAAAACCCAAACACCTACCTTTTCACTTTTGCCCTTACAAAGATTCCATCTTCTGTTAAAGCAGGCTATATCAACATCAGTGTGGATGTGTACATACCAAGTCCACTCCGTTGTTTCAAATGCCAACAATTTGGTCATGGTGCAAGATCTTGCAAAAACACCCCCGTATGCTTCCGGTGTTGTAAAAGCCATGATGGCACAGACTGCTTTGATAACACCAAGTGCACAAATTGTAAGTGTGAGCACATGAGCCTCTTTCGTGAGACAGACAAAAATTCTGAAAGCCAAACATACCAATGACATTTCCTTTGCTGATGCAAGGAAACTTGTTGATAATGAATTATCTGCTTCATCCACCACTCTCGCCTATTCCGCTGCAGTCTCCTCCCCACTCAAAGTTGATTCTGGGTATGCAAGAGACATACCTGAAAAGTACAGATAGTTTTTACTTGCGTCAGTATAACTCATTTCATTCGTTTTCACCCCCAGGTGATAAAGCCACTGGTGGCGCTTCTATTTTGGTGAGGCAGGGTGTTATTCATAGCCTTGTTCCCCTTAAAAGCAATCTTCAGGCTGTTTAGTACGGATTTCTTTACAAATAACTTTCACGCTTTGTTCCTTGTACATTTCACCATCTTCAACTGTTCAGCAGTCCGATCTTCAGGATCTATATGACCAACGTCCCAAACCCTGTATTTTCATGGACGATCTTAAAACTTTATGGGAAAGTACTGATACTAACACTAAAGGGTAAGTACTTGAAGACTTCATATCTAATAACAACGTATGCATATTTAATGATGGATCAGCCACTTATTCACATCCTGGTACAAGAACGTATTCTGCACTTGATTTGTCACCCTCATATCCAGATATATGCAATGAGTTTGAAGGGTCAGTCCATGATAACCTTTGTGGAAGTGACCATTTTCCAACAATTCTCACAGCTTTAAATCCGATTGATAACCCACCTGCAACAAGGTGGAATTTCAGTAAGGCCAACTGGCCATTATTTCGGACTGAAGAATATAGCTAATGAAACTATACCTAAGTCCTCTGCAACATGTTCGTAAACCATGGTTTAATGATGAATGTTAACAGGCCAGAAAGAGTAGGAAGAAAGCTGAGAAATATTTTCGGCGGCATCCTACAGTCCATAACTAACAAAGTTAAAATTCTAAATGCTAAGGTTCGACGCGCCTTCAAGCAGAATAAGCGTCAATCTTGGCTAAATTATGTTTCGAAGATAAATTCCCGCACACCAATTTCAAAAGTTTGGAATGTGATTTAACGAAAAAAGGGCAAAGGTTCCAAATCTACTGTCCACCATCTGAAGGATGGTGACGATGTATTGACAGATGGGTTACATTGTCAATAAGTGAGTGAGTTAAAATTTAACGTCACATCGGCAATATTTCAGCCATATTGTGACGGGAACGTAACATTAAAATGGAATATATGAGTATTATAAAAACCTGTCGACGAAGGACAGTAAAACAACTAGCACATCACAGAAAAGAATGTAAAACTAGTAGCTATGCCTAAAACAATTTATCTATAGAGGACAATACAATATAAAACTGGGCTATAGATTGCTAACAACTGAAGGTACATCACCATACTAGGGACCATGGGGACTTACAGTACCTCAGGTACCTGCATGGTCCCTAGTTGGATTTACACCATTCCCTCAGTCGTCAGCAATTTCGGAAATCTAGCCATAGAATAAAAAAACCCACTTATACTACGATTAAAATCCTGGAAATTTAGAATTTACTTTGAATGTTTGTGGACTTACGTACCCTCTCAGGAGGACAATAATTTTACAATACTTCAACCCCCTTTGAGGTAAGAAGTGGTGTCACAGATTTGTTGAGTGCTGCCTTGGCAGCAAAATCGGCCATTGTGTACGTGACTTGGTAACCAACAGAAGACGATGTCGTACTGGCCAGTAGCAAGATTATTATACAATTCAATAATATCAATTAAATGTGGATGTTTACATGATAACTTTTTAATCGCCTCAAGGCAAGAAAGAGAATCTGAATAGATTATATATTGTTTACGTTTAGGGTGTCTTTGAATATATTTAAGAGCTTTTAATATGGTGTTAGCTTCAGCTGTAAAAATAGAACTATTATCTGGTAATCTAGAAGATATTGTTCTGGATCCAATGACAGTGGCACAAGCCACTGCGCCACAAGAGAAGATTTTTTATTGTATAAATCCTCGTAAAGGGGATTGAAAACACAGTTATAGGCAGGATTAGATTCATGAGAGTATAATTTAGACATGTACTGTAAAGCTAACTTAATACGGCGCTGCTCAAGAGATGGTCAGCCTCCACAAAGTCTTAGACCTTGGTGATGGACAGAATCTAATAGTTTCAGGTTGCTTTTGCAGGCTCCACCATATACGATAGAGCCATAATCAAGTTTTGAGCGGACGAGTGATCTATATACGTGAAGGATCGTAGTTTGATCCCCTCCCCATTTTGAATTAGAAACGACCTTTAATAAATCCAGTGCCTTCAAGCATTTGGCTTAGCCTCCTTGACAACTTTGATAGGGGTGCCACTTAGAAATACATGTACTTCTGGGTCTTTATGAGGTTTATATTTACGACAGAAGTGTATACAATTGGTTTTTGATTTTGAAAATGTGAAGCCGTTTTCAAGACACCATTTATCTATTTTGTTTAAACACAACTGTAGTTGCCGTTCAATAGTATGCATATTTTTACCACGGCAAGAAATATTAAAATCATCCACAAATAAAGATCCATCTATTAAATCGTTTAAAACTTTTGATAAACTGTTGATCTTGATGCTAAAATGTTTAACAGACAAAATACTGCCTTGTGGAACACCCTGATCTTGTTTGTAATGATCAGACAGGGTAGAACCCACTCGGACTTGAAATTGTCTGTTATTTAAAAACTTGGCTATGAATTGAGGCAAACGACCCTGCAACCCGAAATTATGTAAATCTCTCAAAATGCCATATTTCCATGTTGTGTCATGTGCTTTCTCAACATCAAAAAAGATAGACAGAGCATGTTGTTTCTTAATCAGCGCGTTTTTCACAAATGATTCCAAACGCACTAAGTGATCGACTGTACTTCTCTTTTTCCGGAAACCACATTGTATATCTGTGATAAGGTTATTAGTTTCCAAGTACCAAACAAGTCGATTATTTATCATGCGTTCCATGGTCTTGCAAACACAGCTAGTTAATGAAATAGGTCGATAATTGGAAGGATCCGTATGATCACGTCCAGGTTTAGGTATTGGTACTACTATAGCGTCACGCCATGATGGAGGAAAGTTACCCGATGTCCAAATATCATCAAAAATATTTAGAAGAGTTTCTAAGCAGGATTCTGGTAAATGCTTCAGGAGTTGATAATGTATGTTATCAGCTCCTGTAGCAGTGTCGTGAGCTTGATCAAGAGCATTATGGAGTTCATGAATAGAAAACGTTTCATTATAATCTTCCCCATTATCAGAATTGAAGTTAATAGTTTTCCTTTCTTGTTGTTTTTGATATTGCTGAAATTTAGGTATATAATTAGAAGAGGAAGAGTGTTTAGCGAGAGTTTCGCCCAGTTTATTCGCAATATCTGATTTATCAGGAAGTAATTGATCTCCATGTTTAAGATGATTGACAGTAGATTTAGTACCCTTACCTTTAATTTTCTGGACCATGTTCCACACCTTGGACATGGGTGTCCGAGAATGTATTTGAGATACACAATTCTGCCAAGATTGGCGTTTGTTCTGTTTAAAAGTACGCCGTGCTTTAGCATTTAAAATCTTACATTTATTTAAATTATGCACCATAGGATGCTGACGGAAATGATGTTCTGCTTTTTTCCTTGCCTTCCTAGCTTGTTTGCAGTCATCGTTGAACCATGGTTTTCTTATGTGTGGAACAGCAGAGGACTTTGGTATACACTCATTAGCTATGGAATTCAGTTCATCAGAAAAGCATTTAATAGCATCTGGAACGTCAATAAAACGTTCAGGTTTAAGTTTTTCAGCACACAGTGTTTCATATAAAGCCCAGTTAGCCTTTATAAACTTCGCCTTGATGATGGAGGAACATCAGATGGAGTTACAGCTTTTAATATAGTAGGAAAATGGTCACTTCCACACAGGTCATCGTGGACTGACCATTCGAATTCATTACGTAGTTCTGAATTTGTCAGTGACAAGTCGAGAGCAGAATAAGTCCCTGTACCAGGATGTAAATATGTGTTGGAACCATCATTATAAATACATAAATCATTGTCAGAACAAAAGTCCTCCAACAGCTTACCTTTAGTGTTTGTATTTACACTACCCCAGAGTGGGTTGTGTCCATTTAAACCTCCCATTATAATGCAGGGCTTCGGAGCTTGAAGATCGGTTTTGGCAAACGTCGAAGACGGTGAAATATAAAGAGAGCATAGCGTAAACGCTACATGTAAAGTAATTCTTACTGCAACAGCCTGCATATTAGTAATAAGTGAAACAGGGCTTTGAATAACACTTTGTCTGACTAGAATGGATGATCCGCCAGTGGCCCTATCACCCGGAGGAGAAAAACAATGATATGCATTAAAATGATGAAGGTCAAATATATCTGTTTGTTTTAAATATGTCTCTTGGAGACATAACGCTGACGGTGTGAAATCTTGGACTAATAGCTGTAATTCATGTCAATTAGTCCTTAGTACTCTGCAGTTCCACTGTACAATATTATTGGAATAAACTATCTTTTGGGGGGATTTATTGGGGATCTACCCCGCACTCTTTTGGAGAGCGACAAGCTATGTGCCTTAGAATGGAAGTTATTTTAGAGGTAGACTCCGATGATGTTTTTGCGACTGCAGCATAACTTCCTGGAAGATCAGATCTCTTTACCAGTTTTTTTGCCTCAGAAAAGAAGATATTTTGAGTAAACCTGTTTACCTCCATTTGCTCTTTCCAAATAGGACACTGTTTAGAAAATGATGAATGTTCACCTGAGCTGTTGGTGCATTTTTGACATTACTGTCACAATCTTCTGTTGTGTGTGTCTTTTCACTGCAGTGAGCACACACAACAGACAATGTGCAAGTATTGACACCGTGGCCGAACTTTTGGCATTTGAAACACCGAAGGGGATTCGGAATGTACTTTTCCACACTGATGTTACAGTATCCAGCTTTATAAGTGATGTTGGAGCAGTAGGTGATGAGAAAGAAAACAGATAGGTACTAGTTTGAATAGTTGTGTTGTTTTACGGGTTGTGAAACGTTTAACATACAATACACCCTGATCTTTCATTTCGGAAGCGGTATCAAGTTCAGACATGTCTGCCAGAAAGCGATCTCGATCACGTACGATTCCCTTACTCGTGTTCAGTGTTTTTGTGGGCCGTGACGGTAACCGGAGTGCCAACGAAAGTGTCAGTGTTCAAAAGGTTCGTTGACTGTTGCCTTTTGGCACACTCGATCAACAGTGCACCAGAACGTAATCACCGGCAATGCCTTGGATACCTTTAGACACCACAAAAGGGTTTAACTTTAAAGGTGCATTATCTTTGGTCTCGATGACGATAAAACGTGGCCAGTAGTCAATGTGTTTAGACGGTCTGAGATCATCAACAGGGTCATTTTCAAGAGTTGGTGAGTTGGCCATGGTGAGTTATTTAGGTTTCATCATCCGAGCTTCCCACCCACCACGGAGTGTCACAAGGACAATGCTAAAGCAAGCGGGCCTCCAGCCTGCAGCACCAAGGATACCCGGATGATATACTCCAGTAGAAGAATTATGAATAATTGATCCACCAGATTGGCCCATGAGCCATCGCCTTCTGGGCATAAGAGTCTAGGCAAAGTTCTAAACGTCATAATTCAAACCAAACATGTTTATAAAAAGGAAGCCAAGACCAAAATTACATCAATTTCAAATTATGTATGTGCAATGATAAATATATATAGATTCCATGCACAGGGCTTGGCATGACCAGCCGATTGGTCGAACCGGGTCCATTCAACCTCCCGTCTAGGTGAAGTAAGGGTCGAAAGGGTGTGTTGAGCAAAGGGAACGCGTTCACAGGCCCCCAGTGCCCTCAACCCCCAGACTCCCGTCCTCCACCGACACAGGGCCGCAACCCACGGCAAACGGGTTGGTGGACCAAATATCCCCCCGGGTCCACAACGGGGGCGTCGGCGAGCTCTTGGCATTACCCAGCACCCACCACGAGGAGGTGGCTCTCCACGGGTGCCTTGCCAATAAACTTGGTGAAACATTCGTGAAACATCGCCAAACATTCGTCTTCATCAAATTACGTCCCTGAGTTTCAGAAATACAAGAAACAGCAGGAGAAGACCACAACCAATTTTAACTCAGACAATGTTGAAAATTATAATGAACTATTTTCAGTACATGAGCTATATACAGCACTTGAGCAAGCTCATGATACAGCAACATGGGCTGATGATATTCATTATCAACTCCTGAAACATTCACCCGAATCATGCCTGGAAACATTGCTAAATATAATTGATATGATATGGACTACAGGGTATTTCCGAAATTCATGGCCTAATGCCATTGTAGTTCCCATACCAAAGCCTGGCCGGGATTATACTGATCCTTCGAATTACAGGCCAGTCTCTTTAACGAGTTGTGTCTGGAAAACCATGGAAGCGAATGGTAAACAATAGATTAACTTGGTATCTTGAAACCAATAATCTTATAACAAATATTCAATGTGGTTTCAGGAAAACGCGTAGTACCATTGACCACTTGGTACGTCGAGAATCCTTTGTCAAAAATGCTATAGTCAATAAACAACATGCAGTATCGATATTCTTTGATTTGGAGAAAGCATACGATACCACTTGGAAGCATGGTATTTTAAAGGACTTACGTGATTTTGGTTTAATCGGTCGTTTACCTTTCTTCATATCACAGTTTTTAACCGACAGGCAATTTCAAGTCCGAGTGGGTTTAACGCTGTCTGACTATTATAATCAGGATCAAGGTGTCCTACAAGGCAGTATTTTGTCTGTCACATTATTTAGTATTAAGATCAACAGTTTATCCAAGGTTTTAAACGATCCCATTGACGTATCACGGATGATTTTAATATTTCTTGTCGTGGTAAAAATGTGCATACTATTGAACGGCAGCTACAGTTGTGTTTAAATAAAATAAACAAATGGAGTCTTGAAAACGGCTTTAAAGTCTAAAACTAATTGTATACACTTTTTTAGAAAATATAAGCTGTATAAGGACCCTGAACTATCTTTAAATGGCACTCCCATTAAAGTTGTAAAGGAGACCAAGGTCTTGGGTTTAATGTTCGATTCTCATTTAACCTTCTTACCGAACATTAAATCCCTTAAAGCTAAATGCCTGAAGGCACTAGATTTGTTGAAAGTTGTTTCCAACTCAAAGTGGGGAGGGGATCAAGCAACCCTCTTACACCTATATCGATCACTGGCCAACTTGATTATGGCTCCATCGTATATGGTGGAGCTTGCAAAAGCAACCTTGAACTTCTTGATTCTGTCCACCACCAAGGTTTAAGACTTTGTCTTGGGTCGTTCGGAACTTCACCTATTGACAGTCTCTACGTTGAGGCCGATGAACCATCTCTTACACAACGTCGTATAAAAGTATCCTTAAAAAATGCATTACTAAATTATACTCTAATGAATCTAACCCTGCATATCTGTGTTCAATCCACTTTATGAGAATATGTACGACAAGAAGTCTTCTCTTGTTCCACCTCTAGGGCACAGAATTAAACCCTTTCTTTCTTCGGCCGGCATTGGGCTGGAAAACATATCTCCCCCTCGTCTTCTTTCTTCTCCCCCATGGTAGTTGGTTAGGCCACAAGTCGACCTAACATTAACTTCATTTAAAACATCAGAAACCAATGACTTACAATGTAAACAAGAATATCACCTATTGAAAACTAAATATAGCAATTACACCCTTATTTACAGATGGTTCCAAGGACGTGGTGCAGTAGCTTGTGCCACTGTCATTAGATCGAGAACAATATCTTCTAGAATTCCAGATAACGGCTACATTTTTACTGCAGAAGCAAATGCCATCTTAACAGCTCTTAAATATATTCAAAGACACCCTAAACATAAAAACTATACAATCTTTTCCGACTCTCTTTCTTACCTTCAAGATATTAAAAATATCGAAATTATTGAATTGCATAATAATCTTTCTACTGGCCAATACGACATCGTCTTCTTTTGGTTACCCAGCCACGTAGGCGTTTCTGGTAACACAATGGCCGGTGTTGCTGCCGAGGCTTATTCCATACTCTGATTACAAAGCTAGCATTAGAACCTACATCCGTGATCTGATGCAGAAGAAGTGGGACACGCAAGTAGGCATGGATAAATTACATGAAATAAAACCGTATATTGGTTATACCTACTTGGGCTGTCAGTCCAGATTTGAACAGGTCATTTTACGACCCTGTCGTATTGGCCATACTAGATACACTCATGCATGCCTGTTAAAAGTGAAAGTCCCCCATTTTGTATCGCTTGTGATGAGAGAGTCACGGTCAAGCATATCCTGCTTGACAGTGTTGAATTCTCCATCATAAGGGATAAGTATTTTATAGTAAAAACCGTTAAGGATCTTTTTAACACAGTCAGTGCTCATTTAATTATTGGTTTTTTAAAGGAAATTGATTTCATTGTTGAATTGTAATATGTTCTATAGATAGATATATTTTAATAATTGGTACTTTAGATTAGTAACTAGAATTTTGAGTGGCTGTACCCTCAAAGGGGGTTGAAGTATTGTAAAATTATTGCCCTCCTGAGACGGAACGTAAGTCCCAAAACATTCCATGTACGTTTAGACTTTCCACTGTTTTTAATCATGGTATATGTGTATTTTTAATTTGTGGCTAGATGTGACTAACTGGTTGTTTTACCGTCTTTCGTTGACAGGTTTTATAATCTACATATAGTATATTATAATTGTTAAATGTTCTCGTCACCATATGGCTGAAATATTGCCGATGTGACGTTAAATATTAACTCACTCACTCCCTCACTTCATAGGCCGATGGTATATAATATCATTGATTGAATGATTGATCGAAGGTTTGCGGCTGCGGATCTCGATGACACCCAACTGTTTCCTGTTTGTGAAGTTCTGGTTTTGGGTTGACAGAACTTCGAATTCCTGGAACATCTGAGAGGGCTGGTTTGCTGTCTGCCTTGGTTGTATAGGGTTTATGCTCTTTTATGCGGGTGTCAACAGGGCGGGATTTTTTACCTATATACGAATCACCACATTTACAGTTGATCTTGTAAATGACTCCTTTTGGGGGCTTCTTACTGGAGGTTGAGTTACGGGGATTGACTTGGAGGATGGCCCTGAGGGTTGGAGAGCCAGAGAAGATGGTGTAAATGCCTGCTTGGTGCTTTAGCAGTCTGCTGATTTGACGGGAGGTCATGCCAGAATAATGAACGGTAATTCTAATGGGGGCAGCTTCTTGCTTAGTCAATTTGGGTTTGTCCTGGAGCGTGATGGAAATGGTCCTCTTGACTATGTTAGATGGATACTGGCTGAAGTTGGTTAAGACATGTTGTAAGTGGCTGAGATCATTTTCTAGGTCATCTGGAGTAAATTGCTCTTGATGCGCCTTGTCAGGGTTGAGATGACACCAGACTTGGTTTTGGGTGGATGGTTAGAGTTGAAATAAATACAGGTGGGTTTTCTGTAGACTGTAGTTATTGTTGCAAGGGTTTCTGGATACAAGGCCGTCTAAGAAGGGGGTTTGTTGTCGTTTGCTCTCTCCATAGTGAACTTGATTTGGGGATGTTGGGTGTTGAGGTGCTGGAGCAGTGAGGTGGGGTCTTGGTCTTTCCCGAGGATAACAAAGGTATCATCCAGCTGCCTATACCAGCTGACAGGATGGATAGGGCCCAGGGTTTCTCCTTCATAATGGGTCATGTAGATTTCAGTAAGAACTGGGGAAAGAGGGGATCCCATGGGCAGACCGTGGATCTGTTCGAAAATGTTGTCTCCCCAGTAGGTAGACGTTATACAGGATTTAGTGAGAAGGATGATGGAGTCTGTGGAAAGCTTGGTATCAAGGGGTTCTGTGTTTGAGATATCTTTAATTTGTTTCAAGATATCTCTAATTCATTTCAAGACATCATCGCTTCTTTCAAGACATCATTATTATGATTCAACGTATCCCTAATTCAATTCGCGATGTCATGAATTTTATTGGAGATATCTAAAATTATCTCAATTCGAGATATCTTCAGGTCCATTCAAGATACCTTCAATTCAATTCCAGATATCTTCAAATCAATTTCGGCTATCTATAATTTCTTAATAAATGTGAAAATGGCTTGCCATAGACTGTAAACGTTATCAGAAGCTGATTACTCGCTCATATCGATCTCATTCTCTATATGTGCGAACCGTCTGACATGCTAGGCATAAATTTTTTCTAAATCTTCTTGGTATCACAAAAGATTCAAATGAATATAAAAAGTATTTGGGGCGGAATTTTAGTGAAATGCGATGTAAACTCCAGGTTGTCCTGACCAAAGAGCTCTAAACAATGTATGACGATTTTCTAACTGTTATAATGCCTGGGACAGGCTAAATCCTTAACAGGCCAACACGCTGGAAATTACGATCCGTATCCCAACTATGTTCAGTACGACGTAATGGGGACAGCTATAACAAAAACACACATCTACTATATCATCGCGGAAATATCACAGTATTGAAATTCCATCTTAATTTTTCTAAATTCTAAAAGGTTTGTTTAGATTTGAATGATGAATTATAGAGGATCATTGTCTACGTTTGACTGGAAGCTTAGAATCATCAACAGACCAATATGTCTGAAATTACAATCCGTTCTCCCAAATACAGTCTTCACAAAATGTAGTGAGTGAGTGAGTTAATATTTAACGTCACATCGGCAATATCTCAGCCATATCGTGACGAGAACGTTAAATACTGAAATGAAATATATGGATACTATAAAAACCTGTCAACGACGGACAGTAAAACAACTAGAATATCACAACTGGGATTAAAACTAGTGTGGAATGTTAAAACTAATATCACTATTCCGACAATACAACATAAAATCAGGCTATAGATTGCCAACAACTGAAGGTAGATCACCATACTAGGGGCCATGGGGACTTACAGTACCTTTGCTGCCTGCATGGACCCTAGTTGGATTTACATCATCCCCTCAGCTGTCAGCAATTTAGTCACATCTAGCCAAAAATTAAAAATACACATATACTACGATTAAGAACAGTGGAAAGTTTAAATTTACTGTGAATGCTTTTGGACTTACGTACCCTCTCAGGAGGACAATAATTTTACAATACTTCAACCCCCTTCGAGGGTACAGCCACCAACAATTCAAGTTACTAATCCAAACTTCCAGTAATTAAAATACATCTATTTACACAACATAACATTCAAAATTCAACCAAAAATTCAATCTCTTTTAAAAAACCAATAATTAAATATGAATTAACGCTAGTAAAAAGATCCTTCATTGTTTTAACTGTAAAATACTTCTCCCTTGTGATGGAGAATTCAACACAGTCAAGCAGGATATGCTTGACCGTGGTTCTCTCATCACAAGGGATGCAAAACGGAGGATCCTCACCTTTCAACAGGTATGAATGGGTATATCTAGTGTGGCCAATACGACATCGTCTTAAAATAACCTCTTCAAATCTGGACTGACAACCCAAGTGGGTATAACCAATGTAAGGTTTTATCTCATGTAATTTATTTATACCCAATTGGGTGTCCCACTTCTTCTGCATCAGATCACGGATATAAGATCTAATGTTAGCTTTATAATCAGTGTATGGAATAAGAAGTGGTGTCACAGATTTGTTGAGTGCCGCCTTGGCAGCAAGATCGGCCATTGCGTTACCAGAAATGCCCACGTGGCTGGGTAACCAACAGAAGACGATGTCGTATTGGCCAGTAGCAAGAGTATTATACAATTCAATAATTTCAATTAAAAGTGGATGTTTACAAGAATTATTTTTAGTAGCCTGAAGGCAAGAAAGAGAATCGGAATAGATTATATATTGTTTACGTTTAGGGTGTCTTTGAATATATTTAAGAGCTGTTAATATGGCGTTAGCTTCTGCTGTAAAAATAGAACTATTCTCTGGTAATCTAGAAGATATTGTTCTGGATCCAATGACAGTGGCACAAGCCACTGCGCCACCGTCCTTGGATCCATCTGTAAATAAGGATTTGTAATTGCTATATTTATGTTTTAATTGATGATATTCTTGTTTATATTGTAAGTCATTAGTTTCTGATTTTTTAAATGTAGTTAATGTTAGGTCAACTTGTGGCCTAACCAATTGCCAAGGAGGAGAAGAAAGAAGACGGGAAGGTGATATACCTTCCAGCTCAATACCGGCAGAAGAAATAAATGGTTTAATTCTGTGCCCTAGAGGTGGAACAAGAGAACATTTTTTGTTATACAAATCCTCATAAAGGGGATTGAACACACAGTTAAAGGCAGGGTTAGATTCATTCGAATATAATTTAGTAATATATTGTAAAGACAGTTTTATACGACGTTGAGTAAGAGATGGTTCATCGGCCTCAACGTAGAGACTATCAATAGGTGACGTTCTGAAAGACCCAAGACAAAGTCTTAAGCCTTGATGGTGGACGGAGTCAAGAAGTTTAAGATTGCTTTTGCAGGCTCCACCATATACGATGGAGCCATAATCAAGTTTCGAACGCACGAGTGATCGATATAGATGTAAGAGGGTTGCTTGATCCCCTCCCCACTTTGAGTTGGAAACAACTTTCAACAAGTCAAGAGCCTTCAGGCATTTAGTTTTAAGGGACTTAATATGAGGCAGAAATGTTAAGTGGGAGTCAAAGATTAGGCCCAAGAACTTGGCCTCTTTTACAACTTTGATGGGAGTGCCATCTAGAGATAGTTCAGGGTCTTTATGTGGCTTATATTTTCTGCAAAAATGTATACAATTAGTTTTGGATTTAGAAAATTTAAAGCCGTTTTCAAGACACCATTTATTTATTTTGTTTAAACACAACTGCAGTTGCCGTTCAATAGTATGCATGTTTTTCCCACGACAAGAAATATTGAAATCATCCACAAATAACGATCCATCTATTGAATCGTTTAAAACTTTTGATAAACTATTTATCTTGATGCTAAAAAGTGTGACAGACAGAATACTGCCTTGTGGAACACCCTGATCCTGAGTGTAATGATCAGACAGGGTAGAACCCACTCGAACTTGAAACTGTCTATCATTTAAAAAGTTGGCTATAAATTGAGGTAAACGACCTCGCAAGCCAAAGTCATGTAAATCTCTTAAAATACCATATTTCCAGGTTGTGTCATATGCTTTTTCTAGATCAAAAAATATAGACACAGCATGTTGTTTATTAATTAGTGCATTTTTAACAAATGATTCCAGTCGCACCAAGTGATCGACAGTACTTCTGTTCTTACGGAAACCACACTGTATATCTGTTATGAGATTATTTGTTTCCAAGTACCAAACAAGTCGATTATTTATCATGCCTTCCATGGTCTTGCAAACACAGCTAGTTAATGAAATCGGACGATAATTGGATGGATCGGTATGATCACGTCCAGGTTTAGGTATTGGTACTACTATGGCGTCACGCCATGAAGGAGGAAAGTTACCCGATGTCCAAATACCATCAAAAATATTTAGGAGAGTTTCCTGACAGGATTCTGGTAAATGTTTCAGGAGTTGATAATGTATGTTATCAGCTCCTGTAGCAGTATCATGAGCTTGATCAAGTGCAGTATGGAGTTCATGAATAGAAAACGTTTCATTATAATCTTCCCCATTATCGGAATTGAAATTAATAGTTTTCTTTTCTTCTTGTTTTTGATATTGCTGGAATTTTGGTACATAATTTGAAGAGGAAGAATGTTTAGCAAGGGTTTCACCCAGTTTATTAGCAATATCTGATTTATCAGTAAGCAATTGATCTCCATGTTTAAGATGATGGACTGTAGATTTAGTACCTTTACCTTTAATTTTCTGGACCATGTTCCACACCTTGGACATGGGTGTCCGAGAATTTATTTTAGATACATAATTTTGCCAAGATTGGCGTTTGTTCTGTTTAAAAGTACGCCGTGCTTTAGAATTTAAACTTTTAAATTTATTTAAATTATGCACCATAGGATGGCGACGGAAATAATGTTCTGCCTTTTTCCTTGCCTTCCTAGCTTGTTTGCACTCATCGTTGAACCATGGTTTTCTTATGTGTGGAACTGCAGAGGAATTTGGTATACACTCATCAGCTATAGAGTTCAATTCATCAGAAAAGCATTTAATAGCATCAGGAACGTCAATAAAACGTTCGGGTTTAAGTTTTTCAGCACACAGTGTTTCATATAAAGCCCAGTTAGCCTTTTTAAAATTTCGTCTTGATGATGGAGGAACATCGGATGGAGTTATAGCTTTTAATATAGTAGGAAAATGGTCACTTCCACAGAGGTCATCGTGGACTGACCATTCGAATTCATTACGTAGTTCTGAATTTGTCAATGACAAGTCGAGAGCAGAATAAATCCCTATACCAGGATGTAAATATGTGCTGGAACCATCATTATAAATACATAAATCATTGTCAGAACAAAAGTCCTCCAACAATTTCCCTTTAGTGTTTATATTTACACTACCCCAGAGTGGGTTGTGGCCATTTAAATCTCCCATTATAATACAGGGTTTTGGGAGTTGGTCATAGAGAGCTTGCAGATCAGTTTTGGCAAACGTCGAAGACGGTGAAATATAGAGCGAGCATAGTGTAAACGCTACATGTAAAGTAATTCTCACAGCAGCAGCCTGCATATTAGTATTTAGTGAAACAGGGCTTTGAATAACGTTTTGTCTGACTAGAACGGATGACCCACCAGTGGCTCCATCACCCGGAGGTGAAAAAGAATGATATGCATTAAAATGACGAAGGTCAAATGTATCTGTTTGTTTTAAATATGTCTCTTGGAGACATATGGCTGAAGGTGTGAAATCTTGGACTAATAGCTGTAATTCATGTAAATTAGTCCTCAGTCCTCTGCAGTTCCACTGTACAATATTATTAGAATAAACTATCTTTTGGGGGGATTTATTGGGGATCTACCCCGCACTCTTTTGGAGGGCGACAAGCTATGTGCCCTAGAATGGACGTTTTCAGAAACGTCCATGTCTTCAAGAGACCCATATTTGTTGAACAATTGAATTCTATTTTGTGACCGTTTAGGAGCTCTGCCACTTTGTTGTTTTGAGGCATCAGACTTAGGCTTAGATTTACTTTTAACAGTTTGCTGATTGTCAGCTGTCGATTTAGACTTCGAGAGTGACTGAGATGATGATGGTTTGTGATCAGAAGACGACTTTGAGGTACTAGGAAGTGATTCCTCAGTCTGAGATGATATAGCAGGATACAAAAGCTGTGGAGAATCGCAATTCACCCATGTCAAGGTAGTTTGGCAGCCTGTGGATGATTTTGTTCTTTTTGAGCTTGACTCAGATGATGTTTTTGCTACTGTAGCATAACTTTCTGGAAGATCAGATCTCTTTACCAGTTTTTTTGCCTCGGAAAAGGAGATGTTTTGAGTAAACGTTATTCTATTTATCTCCATTTGCTCTTTCCAAATTGGACACTGTTTAGAAAATGACGAATGATCGCCTGAGCAGTTGGTGCATTTTTTATAGTCACTGTCACAATCTTCTGTTGTGTGTGTTTTCTCACCACAGTGAGCACACACAACAGACAATGTGCAAGTATTTACACCGTGTCCATATTTCTGACACTTAAAACACCTAAGCGGGTTGGGGATGTAAGTGTCAACACTGATATTACAATATCCTGCTCTTACTGATTTTGGAATACTTGGAGAAGAGAAGTGGAAGAGATATGTGTTAGTAGGTTTTGTTTCTGAGTTTATCCGAGTTGTAAATCTTTTAACAAAAGTCACCCCTTGATCTTTCATTTCTGATACGATGTCAAACTCAGTCATATCTGCAAACAATTGATCTCGGTCTCTAACAATGCCTTTGCTCGTGTTCAGAGTCTTGTGTGGAGTAACTGAAACCGGGACTCCAACAAAGAGCTCAGTTGACAACAGGTTGGTTGATTGCTGTTTCCTGCTACATTCTACAAGTAGGGAACCTGAACGCAGTCGTCTGATATTTCGTACCTCACCTGCTATGCCATGTATACCTTTAGATACCGCAAATGGGTTTAATTTGAAAGGTGATTTGTCAAGAGTCTCGATCACTAGAAATCGTGGCCAGTATTCAACGGACGGAATAGACGGTCGTAGTTCATCATCATCATTGTCAAGTTGACGCTTGTTTCTTTTAATGGGGGTTGTGTAAGCCATAGTTACTTTAATATGGTTCATCATCTGAGCTCCCCACCCACCACGGAGTATCACAAGGACAATGCTAAAACAAGTGGGCCTCCGACTTGCAGCACCAAGGATACTCAGATGATATACTCCAGCAGAAGAATTATAAATAATTGATCTACCAGATTGGCCCATGAGCCACCGCCTTCGGGCGTAAGACTCTAGGCAAAATTCATATTATCATATTTCACAATCCAAAACGTTAGAGATCAATAGTAGTGCCAAGAAAATTCGAACAATTCAAAATAATATTTGTGCAATGACACATACACAGTCCATGCACAGGGCTTGGCATGACCAGCCGATTGGTCGAACCGGGCCCATTCGACCACCCGTCTAGGCGAAGTCAGGGCCAAAGTGGTATATTGAGCAAGAGGAACACGGTTACAGGTCCCTATTGCCCTCAACCACCAGGATCCCCTCCTCCGCCGACACAGGGCCGCAACCCACGGCAAACGGGTTGGTGGACCAAATATCCCCCCGGGTCCACAACGGGGGTGTCGGCGAGCTCTTGGCGTTACCCAGCACCCACCACGAGGAGGTGGCTCGCCACGGGTGCCCAAAATGTAGTGGAACCTGAACTCTTTGGATTGGAAGTGTATGCGTTCACAAACTTTTCAAAGACAGACATCTAATGAACGCACCACCATTTTTCTATCTCACGACCCCTACAAATGGGAGTGCCCATTTTCAATACAGTAGCCCCATTCACGTGCATGGGGTGTCACGTGCATGGGGTGTCACGTATAGAGGATACTAAACGACCTTCCGTGTAATACCATTTTTATTAAACGAGTTAATGGTTTGGTATCAAACGCGCGAAAGCGAGTGTGATACTAAATCTTTAACGAGATAAATATAAATGATATTTCACGGAAGCGAGTTTAGTATTCTGTTTATTACTTGCCAACATAAATTGACAGAAAGTGCCGCGAAATTCCCTACAGTGTGATCACTCTCAGCTAGTAAGCAAGGGCTAGTAAAATTGCCACATCGGCATTAGCATTGTGACGTCACAACTTTGAACCATTTTGACGTTATATGTCAAGAGGTATTACACTAATGCAATATTGCCGTAAAAATATTACACTGCAGTATCTTCAACGGGCGAGTAATAATAAATTTTATCTTGACTGTTTTCAAGAAGGACAATAAATCACTGTAGACCATTAAGTTTCGCAGTCGTCTTAGATCACACAGTTGTCAGTGTTTGTTTCCTGTCGGGATTCTGGGACTATGAGAAACACCCATGGTCATTTGGAAGGGCGAGTGATGCCGAGTTTTGCATTGGATAATATTTTACCCTTGAGGGATTCTGGTGTTAGGATAGGTCTCCAGCAACCCGAGTTGGTTGTAGTAGTTCATAGTTCACAGTGTTATCATACTCCAACACTGTTGATCATTGCTCACAATATCAGTCACTGGTTTGTCGTATCCAAGACGTTCTATTGACGGGCCACAAAATAGAGCATCAGCATTTCTCGGAACAATAAAAAGATAAAAATAAGAATAAGAAAACGAACATGAAAGTTATCATTTCGGAATGACAATTAAACAAATGGTTGCTATTTACAAGTGAATGTCATCTGATAACAGGTCAGGATGTTGTCTACAGCATCTGGAGGGATGCCACCCTCGACAACTCAAAAACACCGTAGCTTTGTATCAGAGCCAATGTGAGATAAGCTTGTAACTAAACTACCAGGAATAGGGAAAGTTCTTGGTGACAGACTCAGCAAGGCGGGGTTTCCAAAGGTGAGAATACACTTTACGATGTCTTATATTTCAGTAGATTGAAGAACCAAACATAGCTAACATTGATGAAAAGAATGTCAGTCTACTGACAAAAACATATGAAGATATTCTAATAAACTGATTTCTCGTTAAAAATACTGACCTGTACCTGTAGAAATAAATAATGAAAGGGAAAAGGATTAGCATTAAACCATAACTGCCGCAGATAAAATCTTATGACATGAAAAGATTAGTGTTTCGAGTTATTGTAATATTCATCAGAAGGACAATGTATCTGACACATGCAAATAAGCCACACTACAAAAAGTGGGTCACAAGCAAGGTCACGTGGTCAGCAACGAATGTCCACCTTGTACATTGATGCAGGCCTGGCCTCGTCGCCTGATGTCGCTGAAATCCCATGTCTGAGTTCTTGCAGCATTGTTGGAGAATTCGGATAATGTTATATGGCTTCGCGATGAAAGAAAAACCCCGTCAAATCGGAGCTCAAGCGATTCACTCCACATCTACATGCTTGCCACCACAAGTCACACCCTCTGCTCCTCTGGAGGCCACATTCAACGCAAAACACAACTTTGCAGATTCTGATACGAGGGGATGTCAATACGTTTTGAGCCTTGAGCATATTTCATACCCAGGTGTCACAGCCTATGGTACTGAACCTCCGGGTGTAGCTGATGTGAAGTTATTGAACAGCTCACATTGACAGAAAGAGACCCCCCTCCCTTCCCCTCCCTCTCTCTCTCTTCTCCCCCCCCCCCCCCCCCCCCCCCCCCCCTCCTCAACTGGCAGTGAAACTGAATAAAATTGAGTATAGAGCAGTAATTACGTTTTTAGTTCTTGAAGGAAACTCGGCGAAGAACATTAAAGAAAGGCTTTGAGCAGTTCATGGGAAGTCTTCCCCTTCATCTGCTACCATCAAACGATGGGTCAATGAATTTAAGCATGGTAGAGAGAGTCTTGAAGATGACCCCCGTCCAGGTCGCCCAACAACAAGCACTAGTCAGGAAAACATTGACAGAGTGCATAGACTTGTGCTTGAAAATCGTCGAATCACCCTCACGAGTTAGAGGAGACCACAGGCATTTCATACGGATCCATCGAGACAATTCTTCATGAACATCTCGTCATGTCTAAGGTGTGCGCAAGATGGGTGCCAAGAATGCTTACAGATGAAATGAAGCAAACAAGGGTCACCATAAGCAACTCCATGCTAACCAGATACAACAAGAATCCAGAAGATTTTCACTTTAGGCTAGTAACCTGTGATGAAACCTGGATCCAAGACTATGATCCTGAGAGCAAACAAGAATCCATGGAATGGAAACATGTCACTTCTCCCAGGGCCCAAAAGTTCAAGGCTTCCAGATCAGTGCAGAAAATAATGGCGACAGTCTTCTGGGATAGCAAAGGCGTCATCCACATAGATTATTTTCCAAAAGGAAGAACAATGAATGGGGAATATTACGCTAACTTGTTGAGGCGAGTGCAACAGTCAATCAAAGAGAAGCGCTGGGGCAAGATCAGACGTGGTATTCTTCTACATCAAGACAATGCTCCAGTACACACCTCTCGCGTTGCAGCCACTGCTGTCCAGGAATGCGGGTACGAAATCTTGCCGCATCCCCCTACTCTCCAGACCTGGCACCAAGTGATTACCATCTGTTCCCAAATCTCAAGAAACACTTGCATGGTAGTAGATTTCAGGATGATAATGAGCTTATTGCTGCTACTGAGGCTTGGTTTGAGGACCAAAATGGCGCCTTCTACAGAGATGGCATCAGCGACTGGCAGAAAAGAACAAGTGTCTTGACTCACAAGGGGACTATGTTGAAAAATAAATGTGGTTCATACCAATATTTTGTGTTTTTCTATGCAAGGCTCAAAACTTATTGACATCGTGCGTTTTGGTATGAACTTATAGTCACAAATTATCAATAATGTAAATTCAACTTGAAAAAGTTCAAAATTAACCCCGCGAAGTCGGAGTTCAAACGATTCACTAAGTTTAACCAAGCGCTGGCTTGAAACGTGATTTCAACAGCTGTGCTGCGCTGCACCCATAAAGCATGCGCAGTGATTATGTTCTCGCGGCTTGAACCGTCAAGGTAACTTGTAACAACACAGCATGTGATGCGTTCAAGGATTCTCTCTTTGCTCGAAGTTGGAGAACAAGAGATGTTTCTTTTGATAACATCCATCTTCAGTCTGCAGTAATAAAAATACACTGGTCTTGTACTGTCTGTGGAAACGTTGAACAAAATAATGATTGTCGTAAGCCGTCCCCTGTCACAGAGAAAAACACAATGTCTGTTTTATTGACACCTATGTGTCTGCCTGGCTATATATCTGCTAACAATAGTATGCAATACACAACTTCGTTCACTGAGCACATTCACTTTAAACTTAACACCTATGAGGCTATACAGAAAGCGTCGTTTACAAGATCATACCACATGCCACAATAAGCTGTGACACTTGTATTTACAATGTCTACCTATGTAGACCTGCAGGTACAGTTAATACATGTCATTCTAAGTATGAACTAGGTTGAAAGTTCTGTCTCTTCAATATATCAAGGATAATTAAAGTCATCTTGATCATTTTCAACATTTCTGTTGAAGTGAATTAATTATGTAACATCAATGAATACAGACAAGTCAATTATGATAAGTAAACCATGATATTTCTACTCATGTGGTATGCACGATAAACTGAAGCTAGGACTAAAATCTGGCTTTGTGTTTATAGTCTGTTACTTTGTAGCAACACTTCACTCCTTTTCACCTCTCACCGCCAACAATTTATTCTTTTGCCAGGCGTACAATGTTCTGGGCAAGTTCTTGGAGATGAACAAAGATGAAAACCGTTTCAAGGGCTGGCTGAAGGCAACATGTCGTGCTAATGAACCACAGGCACAGGCTTGCTACATGGCACTGAAAACCTGGTGTGATAGTTACATGTGAAGTACGTGCCTTACCATATCACGCCACATGTACTTGTGCATACTCTTACTTTGTTCTTCTTAGAATTGAATTGCACAACGCAATGTTCTTCTGTTTGAACGTTTACGGGTGGTGTTGATGTGGTTTCTTGTGTCTTGGACAAAATGTGAAGGAACTGAATATCTGTTGTGAACAACATTTATGTCTAAGGTACAGCCTATGTAGCTCTCTTGTCTGTCATGCTTTGGTCGGTTTGAAAACACCATAAGACATATTGGACCCATAACTATATGAAATAGTAGTATGGAATTTATGGTATTCAAAGCTCCACCCGACAATTTTCCTAGAAGAACCCCAATTCCTTAACATTTCACAGTAATGATAAACTACCGTTTGTTCTCAAAATACCATCAGGCAGAGATGACATAATTATGCATGTTTGTCTGACACAGTCTGAAAAGTTGTACATGAACAGACTGAGCAGTTGTGATCCTAAGGCAAGAACCACAGAAAAGCTTTCTATGGGAAAATGTAAGCTGAAGCGCAATAACTGTTCGTGTTGATATTAGATAAACCAAACCGATCTGATACGCAGTCAGATCTGACATCTATTCAATGTGAGTTTTTCTTTTGACATTGTGGCAATATTCAATACATTCGTCTTATTGCATCTGTGTTGTTTTCACTGATTACATAGAGAAAGAGCCTAGCATTCACTTGCTTTTTAATGTGTATTTTGTGGTTGTATATCATCAGTAACTCAAGTTAATGTTCAGAGGCTGACACCTATTGTCCTCTAGAAGATCCAGGTTGATGTTTTCAGAAGCTTGCCATAAGGACACTGATGGGATCATGTGGCCAGGTTCACTGATTTGGCTTATATATGTCATTACATCCCACTTGCACAGATCAAATGCTGTCAACTATTCGTCAAGTGTTGATTTTACTGACTGCTGCCACAAGCTTGTAACTTGGGTTCTTAAAAATAAAAAATAGAGTTGTTTGGTGTTTTTATGACAGTTTTGATTGATGACATTTTATATTTATTAGGATAAAGAAGTTGTTATCCACTAAGAAAGTTCATTTTGTTCGTTTTCCAAATTTCCTTTCAAAGACTTGCACGTGGCCAGGACAAAGCAGGACATATGTTACCATGGTTATGCCTCCTTTATGACCAGGATGTAAGGGTGTTTGCCGGCTCAGACTGTCACATCGCGCATTGAAACGACAACAACTGATAAGTCGAACATACACTGGGATCCAAGGAATCGCTGGTCCTGGGATTGAAATCAAGATTTGCTCTAGTTGTGATGATAATAATTAGAAGTCTCATAATAATGAGAAGTCCTATAATGCGAAACGCATCAGAGCCACTGTGATCCTTTGTCAGGACCATACACATACTCTAGGGTCTACAAATTATCTAAATATGACGGGGCATGACGTGCATGATCTTAATTTTCAAGTGAAAGGATATGCATTAGTTATTAAATATTATGTTTGATACACACTTTTGGGGGTCATGTGGCCCATCAGTCTGCGCGGTGGCAAGCGGTTTATAGAGTTGTCTCCTTTGGCCACACCAAACGCTAATGTGTTTGTTACGAATCCTGTTTGGTCAAACTTTTATGTAGACTTGTCAGAACTTAAACAGCAGCAACTGGTGAGACAACGAGTGTAGGTCGTACCGCGTGCAGCAGCGACACGACTACTTCGTGAATTCCGTAACTCTAACAGTGAAATCAACAGACACAACTGTCGTGAATCACCGAAGTCATATATAAAGAACTGAGTGCCTCCGTTGTGTAGTGGTTAGAGCGTCCGCCTGAAGAAAGCGAGGTCGCGGATTCAATACCCGGCAGCGTCATACCTAAATATGTTAAAAGATGGTACCTGCATAGTCTGTCATACGGAGTCTGAAGCAGATATATCCAAGAAAGCCCACGCAAAATGTGACAAGTCTAGATATCCACAGCTTTAGAAAATGAAAAAAAAGCCTCAGGGCTCCTTTTCATTTTATTTCATTTTATTTTTTACCATGAGCTTTTTCTTGTGAAATGTGTTCATAGACTAGTTGCTAGTCTAGTTCCTGCCTTGCGCTCGACTTTAATGAGTACAATTGGGAGTCTGAGTAAGTATAATGTGTCTGAGTGGGGTAACATGCATGGTATCTCAGTGAACTCGCATTACAAATCAGCTTAAGTCCGAGATACACACACCACACAAACGTCGTCATATGAGCGAAATAGCATTAAGTACGAAGTTCAACCATGTGTTAATCCCTTCACCAATAAAAAGTTGGTAAGACAGCAAACAGTGAATGTGTTCAAACGCTTTGTACAAAGTTTCAACAGTGTCTTATGGTCATATTTCAAATCTTTCTATTTTCAACATATTACACACACACACACACACACACACACACACACACACACATACACATATACATTTATAAAGCGCTTTTTATCAATGCAATTACTATAATATACTACTCACACTTTGCTAAGGATTACAAAAATTCATAGCTTCACTTAAACGTAGATTTATAACATGAAGTAGTATCTATTTAAAACAGGCTAAATTATAATATGGTAACCTCTCTTTAGGCACTTTAATCGAACTTTATGTACGTGGTACATTAGTAACCATGAAAGAGGTTTTCTTGGCACCAATCAATCATGTTGCAAATCAAGGAAAGAGGCACTGAACGCCAGTCAATAGCAGGTATAGGATCCACAAGATGTTGGCGCCTATACGCACTCTAGTCGTCCATGTAACATTACCGGGGGAATGAGTAAGAATTTACTCGTCAGTAACGCGTGCTAGTTGAAGGAACAGTGAATAACAAAGTTTTGCCACATAAACTTGTCTTCATGGTCCCACGAGCCTGATGCGGCGACTACATGTTATCTCGATGGACACACGAAATGCCAATGAGTTTGTTTCAAATCCTGTTCGGTCTATCTACAGATGGACCCCATATATATATGTGCGTTCAAACATAGAGATAGAGAGACATACAGAACGGATTGAATCCTCGGTCTGTTCTTCTTTCTCTTCCTCCCTCCCCTCTCTCGCTCTCTCTCTTTCTGTGTGTGTGTGTGTGTGTGTGTGTGTGTGTATTTGGGTGTATGTATGTGTGTGCGTGCGTGCGTGTGTGTTACTCCACTGGACGGAGTAATATCGTAAATACCGCTAAAAATGGTGATAACTGTTTGGCAGCTGGTACAGATTACGAAGAGCATAAATATAAATCCGATTTTGAACATTTTTTCCAATGTAACAGTTGTTCTCAGTTTGTCTGAGCCGGGGTCTATAGTCTCCCATGGAATTTCACATGAATAACTATGACAAGTACGCTCAGCGTTAAGCACTTGTCCAACTGTTATTGATCACGCCTGTCGAACCAGTTTCTCGGTAACCAACCCTTTGTCTAAATTCCAGGAAAGCTTTTGAGCGCTATTATAGTTTGTGCAGCTTGACCTGAACTACTCAACATATGCATTATCAGTTGGCACAAACCGCAGGTAGAGTCCACTTCATTAAATAGTGGAGCAGAGAATGTTACACGGCGACCTTGTCTAGGCTGTTGCGACATGTTGACAATCAACTGACAAAGGTGCACCCCTTCACAATCATAGACCTTACCAGTGTGATATGGTGTGTTATAGTGTCTACTTCAGGACAGCCATGTCCAAATATTTCTACAGACAAAAACTATGTGGCCAGGCTATATGATATTTAGTTACTATTATTCAGTGTACAATCTTGATCTTTATCACTACCGCAGAGTACATTGTTTTGTCAGCTACTTTGTTCCACTTTGTCACTTCCATTAATTACTCTAAATGACATTTATGGCCTTTATTGGTCATCCCCTTGGCTGTGTCTGTCATCACAACAACTGTAGAAGGCAGTACTATTGTTTCTCTAGCTGTCCATTGTTGTTAAAAACTGTATATATATGTATGTTTACATCTATACTAGAGGTGAGAGGTGAGAGGTGAGAGGTGAGAGGTGAGGGGTGAGATGTGAGATGTGAGTGTGGAGACCGGCATTCCGGCTGTCTTTGTAGGGACGACCGCGAGCAGGATTATGCCGCTCGCAGGAAAGGCCCTGGGGTTGAGCTGGAAGTCCGCTCACCTTATTCATGTATACTTGTTTGTCATGTCTTGTGAAACCAACTAAAGAAGTTTGAACAAACTATGCCTTCGTCTCACCAACGTATTCATTCATCATTTCGTCAAAGTATTGCATGTAATCACGTCGATCACATGCAACGCGTCAATTACCCGTTGACAGGTGTTGTGAGTGCTATTAAAATTAAAATGGATTATCGGACCGTACAATTCTGCCATTCAAAATTATACACGGAACTAGTACAAGTGTGTTCTATTAGATGTAATATTGTTTTGACTTGAAAGTGTATCAGTTTACTAGCGTTTGTGATCAATTAAAAATAGAATGTATGATAATAGAATGTATAGAAACGATGCGCAGAACATATAAGGGACACAGCTCCGTTGTGTGAAGATTTCTCGGCGACCTCCTCTTTGATGTGGCAGCTAATAAATGCATATTCCTTACGAACATCGTCGATAAACCTTCTGATTTATTATATCCAAAAATAATTGATGTCACAAACATCCAAATTCATGATGTCACGAAATAAGTATCGATATCTCGAAATAGTTCATTATCAGAAATTTGATTTATAGTATCAAAACTTTAAGGTATTTTATGATACCTAAACATTTTGTGACATTAAAAAGAATTTCTGATGTCTGATAACAATTTAGACACAACAAGAAGCAAATTTAAAGTCATATGTTACCATCAGCTCTATGATTTCACAAGTAACAAAATATGTTTGAGACCATTCGGTGATACGCGACGGGTATTGAGGCCCAAACAGCTGAAGACTCTAAAAGTGTTCTGATTTACGATATTTCTTGTTAAATCCTATTTCGTTTCCTGACACTGAACCATTTTCCTCTTTTCAGGTCAGTATTAGAAACAGATTCAAACTGTCACTAACCAGTGGGGCAAATGACCCAAACATGTCGCTAGCCCTTCAGACACCTTACTGGCCCGAATAATCCATGATAATTTATAGACAATAAAACAACGCATATGAGAATAGTTCATTTCACTAATTAGTTGCTGCAGACTATCTGAGCCTCTGACATTGATGGGACACATTCTAACAACACACATACATTTTCAAATTATCTTCATATGAAATTGTCTTGAGGACTTCAGTCATTATCACAGACAGAATCTTCAACATTATAATTGTCAACATCTAAAATGTTGCCATCATTATCATAGGCAGCTGTTAGAGTCTTGAGCTGTTTGGGCCTCATCATCCTCTTCACCCTCTGCCACATATGCATGCAAATCTATCTGTCCATCATCTCTGACTTCGTGAAACCCCTGAACCCTCCTTAGCCGCCACGGATTTGCTTTCTACCCGTGGTGAATCACTGGGGTCTTACCCTAGCACTTCAGAATGTGACCAGTGACGTTACTGCTTACGAGTCGTTATCAGTAAAAACGTGCATTTGACTATTTGTTGATGTTTTTTAGGATGATGTTGTCGCTGAAATCAGCAATTCAGGATTCAGGTATCATGATCCGATCCTAAATTATCACTTGTCAGACGGGTAAACTGCAGACAATTATTTCGAACACGGCTTCAGTTACAGTTTTAAATTCCTAGTTTTTACATATAACCTTGTGTTCGTGTCTATACACACTCTAGTCGTCGCTGAAACGTAACCTGGAGAAGACAGAGAGAGTGAGAATTTACTCGACAGGAACGCGTGCTTGTCGAAGGAACAGCGAGTAAAATAGTTTTGCCACATAACATTGTCTCCATGGCCCGCTGAAAGTACGATCCTCCAATCTCCACACGCGTTGGCGATGTATCCAGCGACTGGAGCGCTGGCAGTCTGACACCTGAGTTAGTTTTTCCCCTTGCACACATCCTTCATTCATTACCCAAGCACGGATGATAAAGCTAAATTATCAACGGGAAACGCGTCTGACATTACAATCCATTTTCCCACCTACACTCTTAAAATATTAGAAAGGGAATCTGTATTGTCAATTTGGATAGGAAGTATAAGCTTCAACAAACGTTTCAAAGACAGACATCTTATGAAAGTACTACCATTTCATCACCATCCGTCAATCCCTAAACTCCCTAAACGCACGGTATGCACGCGCACAACACAGTAGCCCCATACACGAACATTCTTGATTTTGCCAGTTTTTAAGAAGGTCGAGAAATCACTGTAAACTGTTAATTTTGAAAATTTTCATCTTGAATCACACAAGTAGTGTTTGTTCCTATCCGTATTTTATTTTAGTTTTATTTGAAAATGAAAATCAGTCGCAAATGCATGCATCTACCAATCACCTTTCCAGAGCAATAACTGTACAAACAACTATGGTCATAAAAAACATTCATTATTATTATCACTGATACGATTATATACTCCGATGAAGTTCCCCTGCCTTTTTAAGCGTATATGTTCAGCAGCACATTTATGTCGAAGGCGACAATGACAATACATATCTACCTTATCACCCAGCACATACCGTATTATCACAAACATTATTACAGTAAGAATTATGCAGTGAGAATGCACTCTTTAGAATTCAATTTTTTAAAAGGTAGGTTAGATTAGATTGTTAAACTACAGCGGATCATTTTTACGAATGTTTAGCAATGCTTAGAATTCATTCGATGTTCTTGTCTTGGGGGTGGTCTGTTCCCCAAACTGCATGAGTGAGTGAGTGAGTGAGTTAGGAGATAAACATCATGTGTTGGCCAATTTCTGGGTGTTATTGAGTATTTGAAGCACGGGAATGCATTTTGAACCGAATATTCAACACAGTCAAGCAAGACATGCTTGACTGTGATTCCTTCATCACAAGGGATACAAAACGGAGGATCTTCACCTTTAAGGAAATATTCAGGTGTATATCGTGTGTGGCCAATACGACATCGTCGCATGATAACCTCTTCAAATCTGGACTGACAACCCAAGTAGGTGTAACCAATGTAGGGTTGTATTTCATGTAATTTGTTCATACCTACTTGAGTGTCCCACCTCTTCTGCATCAGATCACGGATGTAAGACCCAATGATAGCTTTATTGTCAGTGTGTGGAAAAAAGAAGTGGCGTCACAGATTTGTTGAGTGCTGCTTTAGCAGCAAGGTCTGCCATTGTGTTACCAGAAATGCCTACGTGGCTTGGTAACCAACAAAAGTGTGAGTGAGTGAGTTAGTATTTAACGTCACATCGGCAGTATTGCAGCCATATCGTGACGAGAACGATGAATTATAAAAATACAAATGAATCACTAGCACGGACATTGTAAAACCCTGTCAACGAAGGACAGTAAAACTGACTAGAATATCACAGAATAGAATATAAAACTAGTGAATAGACCTAAAACAATGTATCTATAGAGGACAGTACAATATAAAAATGAGCTATAGGTTGCCAACAACTGAAGGTAGATCACCATACTAAGGACCATCGGGACTTACAGTACATTTGCTTCCTGCATGGACCCTAGCTGGATTTACATCATCCCCTCAGCTGTTAGCAATTTAGACAAATCTAGCCATAAAGTAAAAACACACTTATTCTACGATTAAAAAGCTGGAAAACTGAAATTTACGTCAAATGTTTTTGGACTTACGTACCCTCTCAGGGCGACAATTATTTTACGGTACTTCAACCCCCTTTGAGGGTACAGCCACTAACGATTTGAGTTACTATTTTAATCTTCCAATTTTAAAATATTTATCTATTTACAGTTCGGTTAACAAATTTAATTCCTTTAAAAATGCAATAATTAAATGATGACTAACACTGTTAAAAAGATCCTTCATAGTATGTGAATTAAAATACTGATCCCTTGTGATGGAATACTCAACACAGTCAAGCAAGATATGCTTGACTGTGATTCTTTCATCACAAGGGATGCAGAACGGAGGATCCTCACCTTTCAAAAGGTATTCATGTGTATATCTGGTGTGGCCAATACGACATCGCCGCATGATGACCTCTTCAAATCTGGACTGACAACCCAAGTAGGTGTAACCAATGTAGGGTTTTATTGCATGTAATTTATTTATGCCCACTTGGGTGTCCCACTTCTTCTGCATCAGATCACGGATGTAAGTTCTAATGCTGGCTTTATAATCAGAGTATGGAATAAGAAGTGGTGTCACAGATTTGTTGAGTGCTGCCTTGGCAGCAAGATCGGCCATTGCGTTACCGGAAATACCTACGTGGCTGGGTAACCAACAAAAGACGATGTCGTATTGGCCAGTGGCAAGATTATTATACAATTCAATAATTTCTATTAAAAGTGGATGTTTACAAGAGATATTTTTAATAGCCTGAAGGCAAGAAAGAGAGTCGGAATAGATTATATATTGTTTACGTTTAGGGTGCCTTTGAACATATTTGAGAGCTGTTAATATGGCGTTAGCTTCTGCTGTAAAAATAGAACTGTTATCGGGTAATCGAGAAGATATTGTTCTGGATCCAATGACAGTGGCACAAGCAACTCCGCCACCGTCCTTGGACCCATCTGTAAATAAGGATTTATAATTGCTATATTTATGTTTCAGTTGATTATATTCTTGTTTATACTGTAATTCATTCGTTTCTGATTTTTTTAAAGGTCGTTAATGTTAGGTCAACTTGTGGCCTAACCAACTGCCAAGGAGGAGAAGAAAGAAGACGGGAAGGAGCTATGTTTTCCAGCTCAATGCTGGCAGCAGAAATAAGTGGTTTTATTCTTAAAGCAAGAGGCGGAACAAAAGAAGATTTCTTTTTGTATAAATCCTCATACAGGGGATTGAAAACACAGTTATATGCAGGGTTGGACTCATTTGAATATAGTTTTGTTACATACTGTAAAGCTAATTTTATACGTCGCTGCTCAAGAGATGGTTCATCAGCCTCGACATACAGGCTGTCAACAGGTGAAGTTCTAAAGGAGCCAAGACAAAGTCTCAGAATTTGATGATGGACTGAATCTAATAGTTTTAAGTTGCTTTTGCAGGCTCCACCATAGACAATGGAGCCATAATCGAGTTTCGAACGCACGAGCGATCGATATAGATGGAGAAGGGTAGCTTGATCCCCTCCCCATTTTGAATTTGAAACCACTTTCAACAAGTCAAGTGCTTTCAGGCATTTAGTTTTAAGTGATTTAATATGTGGTAAAAACGTTAAGTGTGAGTCAAAAATGAGACCCAAGAACTTAGCTTCCTTCACAACTTTAATTGGTGTGCCATCTAGAGATAGTTCAGGGTCTTTATGTGGTTTATATTTACGACAAAAATGTATACAGTTAGTTTTCGATTTGGAAAATTTAAAGCCGTTTTCAAGACACCATTTATTAATCTTGTTTAAACACAACTGCAATTGCCGTTCAATGGTATGCACATTTTTACCACGACAAGAAATATTAAAATCATCCACAAATAACGATCCATCAATTGAATCGTTTAAAACTTTTGATAAACTGTTTATCTTTATACTAAAAAGTGTGACTGACAAAATACTGCCTTGTGGAACACCCTGATCCTGATTGTAATGATCAGACAGGGTAGAACCCACTCGGACTTGAAATTGTCTGTTATTTAAAAATTTGCCTATGAATTCAGGCAAACGACCCTTTCCTTGCCTTCCTAGCTTGTTTGCACTCATCGTTGAACCATGGTTTTCTTATGTGTGGAACTGCAGAGGAATTTGGTATACACTCATCAGCTATGGAGTTCAGTTCATCAGAAAAGCATTTAATAGCATCAGGAACGTCAATAAAACGTTCGGGTTTAAGTTTCTCAGCACACAGTGTTTCATATAAAGCCCAGTTAGCCTTTTTAAAATTTCGCCTTGATGATGGAGGAACATCAGATGGAGTTACAGCTTTTAATATAGTAGGAAAATAGTCACTTCCACAGAGGTCATCGTGGACTGACCATTCGAATTCATTTAGTAGTACTGAATTTGTCAATGACAAGTCAAGAGCAGAATAGGTCCCTGTACCAGGGTGTAAATATGTGTTGGCACCATCATTATAAATACATAAATCATTGTCAGAACAAAAGTCCTCCAACAATTTCCCTTTAGTGTTTGTTGTTACACTACCCCAGAGTGGGTTGTGCCCATTTAAATCTCCCATTATAATACAGGGCTTCGGGAGTTGGTCATATAGAGCTTGAAGATCAGTTTTGGCAAACGTTGAAGACGGCGAAATATACAGCGAGCATAGCGTAAACGCTACATGTAAAGTAAGTCTCACAGCAACAGCCTGCATATTAGTATTTAGTGAAACAGGGCTTTGAATAACGTTTTGTCTGACTAGAACGGATGACCCGCCAGTGGCTCTATCACCCGGAGGTGAAAAAGAATGATATGCATTATAATGACGAAGGTCAAATGTATCTGTTTGTTTTAAATATGTCTCTTGGAGACACATCGCTGAAGGTGTAAAATCCTGGAGTAATAGCTGTAATTCATGTAAATTAGTCCTCAATCCCCTACAGTTCCACTGTACAATATTATTGGAGTAAACTATCTTTTGGGGGGATTTATTGGGGATCTACCCCGCACTCTTTTGGAGGGCGACAAGCTATGCGCCCTAGAATGGACGTTTTCAGATACGTCCATGTCTTCAAGTGATCCATATTTATTGAATAATTGAATTTTTTTTTCTGACCCTTTTGGGGCTCTGCCACTGAGTTTTTTGCAAAATCTGGCTTTTTACTTTTAGTTTTAGTGAGACTTTGTTGACACCTTGTTGACGATTGTGAAGATGATTCAAGATCGGGTGATGTTTCTGATTGTGTTTGAGATGGACCAGGAAGTGATTCTCCTGTTTGAGCAGCTGTAGTGGGTGAGAGAAGGTTGGGATTATCCGTTGTGACCCAAGTTAAGTCTGTCTGACAGCTGACAGATACAGTAACTGTGCTTGATGTTGTTTCAGGAGTTCTTTTCGCAATGGAAGCATAGCTTTCTGTTTGTCCCGAGCTTAGAACTTGTCTTTTTGCATCAGCAAAGCTGATGTTTTGAGTGAACTTTATTGTATTAATTGCCATTTGGTGTTTCCAAACAGGACAGTCCTTAGAGTAAGATGGGTGAGTCCCTGTACAGTTGACACATTTTTTAACAGTACTGTTACAATCTTCTGTTGAGTGGGTCTTTTCACTACAGTGAGCACATACAACAGACAAGGTGCACGAGTTTACTCCATGGCCAAACTTTTGGCATTTGAAGCACCTGAGAGGATTGGGAATGTATGTGTCAACAGTTAGATTGCAGTAGCCTGCCTTGACAGATTTTGGAGCAGAAGGTAAAGAAAAAGAAAACAGATATGTGTTGGTTTTAAAGGTTTCATTGTTTTTACGAGTTGAAAAACGTTTCACATAGAGTACACCCTGATCTCTCATCTCAGACGCGATGTCTAATTCCGACATGTCAGCGAGTAATCGATCATGGTCTCTTACAATTCCTTTACTCGTGTTGAGTGTTTTGTGGGCTGTGATGGTGACGGGAATGCCAACAAATGTTTTGGTGTTCAACAGATTGTTTGATTGCTGCTTTTTGACACACTCAACCAACAATGCACCAGACCGTAATTTCCTGATAGTCTTTACATCTCCAGCAATACCCTGGATTCCCTTAGACACAGCAAAAGGGTTTAATTTCAATGGAGTGTTATCTTCCGTCTCAATAACTAGAAAACGTGGCCAGTAATCGATTGGTGTGGGCAATCTCAGGTCATTGTCAACAGGATCTACTTCAAGCTGACGTTTGGTTTTCTTCAGAGGAGTTTCATAAGCCATGGTTATTTGTTTTGTATTTCATCATCCGAGCTCCCCACACACCACGGAGTATCACAAGGACAATGCTAAAAACAAGTGGGTCTCCAACTTGCAGCACCAAGGATACTCAGATGATATACTCCAGCAGAGGAATTAAAAATAATTAGTCCACCAGATTGGCCCATGAGCCACCGCCTTCTGGGCATAAGACTCTAGGCAAAGATCACAACAACATAATTCAAAATGAGAAAAGTTTTTGATGAACTATAGAGTCAAGACCGAAATTTATACCAAGTCCAAAATTAAATTCGTGCGATGAAATGGATACAAATCATACACAGGGCTTGGCGTGACCAGCCGATTGGTTGAACCGGGCCCATTCAACCACCCGTCTAGGTGAAGTCAGGGCCGAAGTGGTGTGTTGAGCAATAGGAACACTGGTCCTGCTCCCACTGCCCTCAACCACCAGGATCCCCTCCTCCACCGACACAGGGCCGCAACCCACGGCAAACGGGTTGGTGGACCAAATATTCCCCCGGGTCCACTACGGGGGTGTTGGCGAGCTCTTAGCGTGACCCAGCACCCACCACGAGGAGGTGGCTCGCCACGGGTGCCACCAACAAAAGACGATGTCGTATCAGCCAGTAGCAAGATTATTATACAATTCAATAATATCAATTAAAAGTGGATGTTTACAAGAAATATTTTTAATAGCCTGAAGGCAAGAAAGAGAGTCGGAATAGATTATATATTGTTTATGTTTAGGGTGTTTTTGAATATATTTAAGAGCCGTTAATATGGCGTTAGCTTCTGCTGTAAAAATAGAACTATTATCTGGTAATCTAGAAGATATTATTCTGGATCCAATGACAGTGGCACAGGCCACTGCGCCACCATCCTTGGACCCATCTGTAAATAAGGATTTATGATTGCTATATTCATGTTTTAATTGATATATTCTTGTTTATATTGTAAGTCATTTGTTTCTGATTTTTTAAATGTAGTTAATGTTTGGTCGACCTGTGGCCTAACCAATTGCCAAGGAGGAGAAGAAAGAAGACGGGAGGGAGCTATATGATCCAGCTCAATGTCGGCAGCAGACATAAGTGGTTTTATTCTTAAACCAAGAGGCGGAACAAGGGAAGATTTCTTATTGTATACATCTTCATGGAGAGGATTGAAGACACAGTCACATGCAGGGTTTGACTCATTGGAACATAGTTTTGTGATATACTGTCGCTGCTCAAGAGATGGGTCATCAGCCTCGACATAAAGGCTGTCAACAGGTGAAGTTCTGAAAGATCCAAGACAAAGTCTTAGACCTTGGTGGTGGACAGAATCTAAAAGTTTTAGGTTGCTTTTGCAGGCTCCGCCATAAACGATGGAACCATAATCAAGTTTAGACCGTATCAATGATCTATATAAGTGAAGGAGGGTAGTCTGATCCCCTCCAAACTTTGAGTTTGAAACAACCTTTAACAAATCCAGTGCTTTCAGGCATTTAGCTTTAAGAGATTTAATATGAGGCAAGAAGGTTTAGTGAGAATCAAATATTAGACCCAGGAATTTTGCCTCCTTTAAGACTTTGATAGGAGTGCCATTTAAATATAGTTCAGGGTCCTTATGCGGTTTATATTTCCTACAAAAGTGTACACAATTAGTTTTCGACTGTAAAACCATTCTCAAGACACCATTTATTTATTTTATCTAAACACAACTGCAGTTGTCGTTCAGTAGTATTCATATTTTTACCACGACAGGAAATATTAAAATCATCCACAAAAAGTGATCCATCAATCGAACCATTTAAAACCTTGGATAAACCGTTGATTTTAATACTAATTAAAGTGACGGACAAAATACTGCCTTGTGGGACACCCTGATCCTGATTGGAATGATCAGAAAGGGTTGAACCCACTCGGACTGGAATTGCCTGTCTTATAAAAACTCTGATATAAAAAGAGGCAAACGGCCTCTCAAACCAAACGCATGTAAATCCTTTAAGATGCCATGCTTCCAGGTCGTATCATAAGCTTTCTCAAGATCCAAGAAAATTGATACAGCGTGTTGTTTATTGACTATAGCATTTTTAACGAAGGATTCCAAACGTACCAAATGATCAATGGTACTACGATTTTTCCTGAAACCACAATGAATATTTGTTATTAGGTTATTGGTTTCAATATACCAAACTAATCTGTTATTCACCATACGCTCCATGGTTTTGCAGACACAGCTAGTAAGCGATATCGGTCTGTAATTTGATGGATCTGTATGATCCTTACCAGGTTTTGGTATTGGAACTACAATGGCATTACGCCATGAAGGAGGAAATTCTCCAGACGTCCATATTTGGTCAAATATATCTAAAAGTGTCAATAGACATGGTTCAGGTAAGTGTTTCAGTAGCTGGTAATGGATATTATCATCGCCCGCTGCTGTGTCGTGAGCTTGCTCAAGAGCTGTATGTAGCTCATGTAAGGAAAACACTTCAATGTAATCTTCACCATTATTTGATTCGAAATTAAGGTTTTTCTTTTCCTGTAACTTCTGGTATCTCTGAAATTCAGGAACATAATTTTCTGATGAAGAATTTTCGAACCTTTACCTTTTATTCTCTGAACCATGTTCCATACCTTGGACACCGGTGTGCGTGAATTAATTCAGGAGACATAGTTCCTCCAGGACTGGAACGTACGACGTGCCTTCGCATTTAGTACTTTAAACTTATTTAAGTTATGGACAGTTGGATGATTTCGAAAATAATTCTCTGCTCTTTTCCTCGCTCTTCTAGCCTGTTTACAGTCTGTATTAAACCACGGCTTCCGTACATGTGGATTTGTAGAGGATTGTGGTATACACACTGCAGCTATCTCATTTAAAACGCCAGAAAAACGCTGAATTTTATCACGTATTTGACCGAAACATGAAGGTTGGAGTTTAGATGAGCACAATGTTTTAAATAAGGACCCATCTGCCTTAGAAACATTCCATCTTGTGTAAGATGGAGCTTCAGATTGGGAAATTTCTGATAAAATAGTTGGAAAGTGGTCACTTCCACAGAGGTCATTGAGGACTGTCCAATCAAATTCATAAAGTAGATTAGAGTCTGCAAGAGACAAATCAAGAGAAGAGTAGGTGCCGGTTGCAGGATACAGATATGTATTTGAGTCATCATTGTATATACAGAGTTCATTATTGGATATAAAATCTTCCAGTATTTTACCTTTACTGTTAGTATTTGTACTACCCTAGAGTGGGTTGTGGCCATTCAAACCACCCATTATAAGGCACGGTTTCGGAAGTTGATCATAGAGAGATTGTAGATCAGATAGTTGGAGTGCTGACGAAGGCGGAATATACAGAGAGCACAATGTAAGTGCAACGTGAAGAGTAAGTAGCACTGCAACGGCTTGGAGATTAGTTGTAAGAGTTACAGGGCTATGAATAACGTCTTGTTGGACAAGTATTGACGATCCCCCAGCGACCCGGAGGTGAAAAATAATGATAAGCATCATATTGAGAATGTTTTATTTTATTTACTTCCATATCACTCTTCCATATCGGACAATCTTTTGATGAGGAGGAATGCTTTCCTGAACAGTTGACACATTTTTTAAAGTTATTTGTTCAGTCTTCTGTAACATGAGATCGCTCCCCACAATGAACACAAGTAATACGGTTGGAGCAAGAATTTATCCCCTGACCAAATTTTCTGGCATTTAAAGCACCTCAGTGGATTTTGATATATACACTTCAACTGGAAGACTGCAGTACCCAGCTTTGTTTGACTTTGGTGCCGTTGGAGAGACAAATGACAATAAATATGTGTTTGTGAGAACTACTTCAGAATTTTGACGCCTCGTAAAACGTTTCACGTGCGTGACCCCTTGATCTTTCAGTTCAACCATGATGTCAAGCTCTGTCGTGTCCTCTAAAAGATGATCTCGATCCCTGACAATGTCTTTACTTGAATTCAGTGTACGATGGGTTGACACTAAAACAGGGCATCCGGCCAACGTATCAATTGACAGCAGGTTGGTTGCTTGTTGTCGTTTACTATATTCTATGAGCAACGACCCAGATCTCAGTCTCCTGATATTTTTCACGCCTCCTGCAATACCATACACTGCTTTGGAAACAGCAAACGGATTGAGTTTAATTGGTTTTTTATCCACAGATTCTATCACTAGAAATCTCGGCCAATAGTCTACCTGTTTCAATGGTCGATAACTGTCATTTGTGCTTTGGTCATTATCAAGCTGACGTTTTTTCCTCAGGGGGTTTCAGGTTCCATGTTAATGTATGTAAGATTCATCATCCCAGCTCCCAACCCACCACCGAGTATCATAAAGACAAAGCTATCTACAAGTGGATCTCCGACTTGCAGCACCAAGGATACTGGGATGATATACTGCAGCAGAAGGATTAAACAAGTAATCAACCTACCAGATTGGCTCATGAGCCATCGCCTTCTGGCACCAGCATCTAGGCAAACTTTATCAAATTTGAAAATTCATATATCATACAATATATACTTAAAACCAGTTATGTCAACATTGTGTCCTAGCCAAATAGTTATTGCGCAACGAAATTTAGTGCTCAGGGCTCGGCATGACCAGCCGATTGGTTGAACCGGGCCCATTCAACCACCCGTCTAGGTGAAGTAAGGGTGTAAGGGGTGTGTTGAGCAAAGGGAACACGATTACAGGCTCCCAGTGCCCTCAACCCCCAGACTTCCGTCCTCCACCGACACAGGGCCGCAACCCACGACAAACGGGTTGGTGGACCAAATACGCCCCCGAGTCCACAACGGGGGTGTTGGCGAGCTCTTGGCGTTATCCAGCACCCACCACGAGGAGGTGGCTCGCCACGGGTGCCCCAAACTGCTTGAAAGATGATCATTATCCTTACGTTTTCCCCTACCAAATGGGTCATTTCTGTTTTCTGTTGAACACAACCACCCCCACAAAACCCCCACTCCTAGCCACCCCAAAAAATTTTAAAATATGAGACTAGCCCCGTGGTCAGTTGGAAGGGCGAGTGATGTCCAGTGTTGTAGTGGATAATATTTTACCCTTGAGGGATTCTGGTGTTAGGATAGGTCTCTAGCAACCCGAGTTGGTTGTAGTAGTTCATAGTTCACTGTGGTATCCTACTCCAACACTGTTGATCATTGCTCACAATATCAATCACTGGTTTGTCGTATCCAAGACGTTCTATTGACTGGCCACAAAATAGAGCATCAGCATTTCTCGGAACAATAAAAAGATAAAAATAAGAATAAGAAAACGAACATGATTTTGTGATTTCAAGAAGGAATGACAATTAAACAAATGGTTGCTATTTACAAGTGAATGTCATCTGATAACAGGTCAGAATGTTGTCTACAGCATCTGGAGGGATGCCACCCTCGACAACTCAAAAACACTGTAGCTTTGTATCAGAGCCAATTGGACAGAAGCTTGTAACTAAACTACCAGGAATAGGGAAAGTTCTTGGTGACAGACTCAGCAAGGCGGGGTTTCCAAAGGTGAGAATACACTTTACGATGTCTTACATTTCAGTATCAGCAGACTGAAGAACTAAACATAACTGACATTGATGAAAAGAATGTCAGTCTACTGACAAAACCGTATCAGGATACTCTAAAAAAAAGACTGCTCGTGAAAAACATTGATCTGTAACCATAACTGCCACAAATAAAATCTTATGACATGAAAAGAGAAGTGTTTCGAGTTATGGTAATATTCAAAACAAGAACAGTGTACCTGGCACATGCAAATAGGCCACAATACAAAAAGTGGGTTACAAGCAAAGTCAAGTGGTCAGTAACGAATGTCCACCTTGTACATTGATGCATGCCTGGCCTCGTCGCTTGATGTCACTGAAATTCCATATATGAGTTCTTGCAGCATTGTTGGAAAATTTGAATAATGTTATATGGCTTCGCGAGACACAAGCGAAGATGTGTCATCTAAACCCTTCACGGGTACCTTGGAAGATATATTGCCAGATGGAAAAGAATCCACGAGCAAATGCTTCAAACATATTCATTCATGTGACCATGACGGGATTGACAAACAAGCATTAACATACTTATATCAATGCCGATCCTTTACGATGATACAACAGTATTAATCATAATGACAGCTAGTGATGTACACATGAGCTGGGTGCAAACATAAAAGGCATGTACAAGTCATTACAGAGGATATATTGTGCGACAATTTGCAAAGAATCGGTAAAGTTTAAATTTAGTTGCTGTTATCAAGATATCAAGGCACGGCATATGCAATGAAATGGGTTAGGTAAATTGCGAGAATGTGTGGGAAGACGTGATACAGTTATGTGCAGATATTAACTGTCCAGATTACCTGTTCTGATGAGCCTGAATGACCATATAAGACAAGTGACATACTGGCTTGACAACGATACAAGAATCTGTATCGAAATGTTGCATCATCTGTATAAAAACGTTGTTCATCCATGAAGTTTGGCCTTATCTCATTCGCCTGCTTCTTAACATGCCACTTAATGAAATCGAGCATGTAAGATTGAAGGCAAATTAAATCTTCTAGCATGCATTTAATCCTATGTCGTTCAATATGGGACAGATGTTGAAGAAATGATGAGGTGTGATGCCCCCAGTTACATTCAGGACTATCAGATATATACTCTTCAAAAATGGAAACTATACATAGGAAAAGTTTGAATTTTAGAAAAAATATTTGACACAAACCAATCCATGCTGCTACCCAAAATGTGAGGGAATGGTTGCTGACGACAAAAACGTTTGAAAACTGAAACGTGGAAAAAAGGCCCGTTACATTACACTCACGTCTGTAGTGAATCGGTAAAACGTACCCTACATGAAATGCACTTGCTTCATGAAATTGTGTATCACCTTGAGCTAAAGCTATGGCTGTGGGCTTTAAAATACAATTGACATGCAATGCTTTAAGCCTCTATAGACGACAAGATAATGAAAAGACTGACAGAAGATTAACGACAACGCCATCGGCCGTTTACGAGGACGGGCATCGCAGCATGAAGGGGCAAGGCACTTTAGGGTTACCTGACAGACCATGTCAAACCTATGGACCCGATACACCAACATTGGGAGTGTTGATGACAGACCAAATTCTGGTCGACTTAGAGTTACCACCGCCACCCAGGATGTCTACATGCTGTTGAGACATCTTAGTTCAAACACAAGGGCCGCATCATCTTCCACAAAAATCCAAATCCATGGACCAAATCTCAGGACCAAACCACACAGTTAGCTATTGGTTGTGGGAAGCCACGCTGACTCTGTCAGAAGACCAGTTCAACTTCACGTCGTTCTCTTCATCAATATCAGCGGAAACATGACAATACTCAACCGTACCTTGTACGTGTTTCACAGGACTTCCTCCAGCCAAACAGTGTTCAGGTGTTACCTTGGCCTTGTCGATCACCCGATTTATATCCCATCCATGGGATACTCTTGAACGACGTAATCCGTCACCTCAGACATTACACGAACTGAACATTGCACTTTAGCAAGAGAATAAACATAACGTCATTTCCTTTCTTCTTTGGGGCACCGCTCTCATCGATTCTCATGGTGGAAACACACGAGATACTGCCATTTTATCCTGACCAAGTGGCTTCAATAGTCCTCTGTGGTTTCACCAAACACTTTCTGGATGATTTAGAAATTTGTAAAGTGATGATTTTACAGTAACTGAGCAATGACGTCATGTTTGAATAAACTCCAAAACAACATGTATAGTTACTTCTCTTTTTTTGTTGAAGAGAATATATCCGGTAAACGTATCTCGATTTTAGATCGCTACACTCAAGCCGAAGTCTGGAGTGGATTGTGTTGTGTCCTTTTAGTTTATTTTTAATTCCCCAAGAGTATTAGCGCTTACGATATCTGGAGAGTAAATGAGCGATTGACTACCATTACTTACACCACGGACTGATGTGTTATGACTCTAGACCAGCCTTGATGTATCGTCTGTGTGTGGCTATACAAAGGCGACACCTTTCGTAGCGGGGCATATATATCACATTCAAATAGGAAGTGGACCATATCTTCATTTCTGTTACTATTGCACATCTTACAAAATAATCTGAGTTTATAGTTTCCTACATTCTAACGGTAATGCATTGAATCTTAACATACATAACTATCTTCTTAAGTCTCTTAAATTAATTCTTAAAATATGATTGTCAAGCGACAGTCATGATAAAATACTTTTAAAACAAGACTGGACTTTAAGACTGGATGGTTCCATGTTACTGCTACTGATATTTTGCCTTGGACAATCAATTAATCCCAGCTTAAATAGTGACAGAAATGATGGTAAATTTCCGATATCTTGGGAAAGCCAAACATAACCAAGTGCTTACACATTTAAGTGCTTTCGTGTTTTAGAAACCCAGGTAATCCTAGCAACAGAATTCAGTCTCAGTATATAATTATACCATTGTTTGGCATAACGATCATTAGAAATTCTTAATAGTTTACACCAAAATGTAATACATCTAACATCATAATCAATATTCTTACTGTATCTTCCACATTTTGCTAATGCAGCATTACTTGATACATGTTTACCTACCCCTATAACAAATTTACAAAAGCTGTTACACGCTTTATGAACAACACTTCTTTCCTGAAATCCCCACACAACTCTGCCCCGTATCTGATATTGATTTAACAAGAAGACACAGCCATCAGTATCCCCCGCAATGGCAAAATACTCTCGACACATATGTCCAGTAGTTATGATTGTGTCAAATGTTTTGGTGTGTATATGGCAAAGTGGAAAAGGGTTATTGAAAGGTTTTTACCTTCTACTCCAGAAAGTCGCACTACCTCCAAATTCTATCTGAGCTAAACGTTCTGGCATAGAGACACAAAAAAATGTTTTAGTCAGAATTCCAAATCACTAGTACACAACGAGACCTATCCATGTGCCAGGTTTGGTGAAGAAAAATGACCAGTTTTAAAGTTCTGCTCCTGAGAAGAGCACAACCACTAAGTTCAGGCAAAATTCGAAATTGTTGCCTCAGAAACCACAAAATATAAATAAATGAATTAAAATAAAATTATTATCTAGGTCTAACTATCAAATGGCGCATCTAAAAGATATATAGTTAGGGAGATCTGCTCCGGACAAAATGGCATCCTTATAGTCACAGACTAAATCATGGAAAACACAAAAAATAAAACTCATATCTGGATCTAAATCTCCCCCAAAAGGCACATCTATGGATTATGCTTCATGAGTGTACCAAATTTGGTTAAGCTGTGGCGAATAGTTTAGCAGATATATTTCAAAGTGTGACGCACGCACGGACGGACGGACGGAACTCGTTTCTATATCCCTCGAAAATTCGTTGTTCCAGGGGGACAGTGTTGTATGAATGTGCGGCAGTGCGTAAGTGCAATGATGTCAGTAAGGAGACATGTTAGTGCACGTCTGCTTTCATGATTATATAAATCTATGGGACTCATCTGACAAGCACACTTTGACGTTAGTGTTATTTGAAATTGCATGTATAGAGACCATATTGCTTTTCGATGTGTTTTGAAAGCCTTTCTTTGTCGCGTCAGTAGGTTAAGGTAACCTTGAAACGAGAATTGCACGAGTGTGATCGAACAATCTGAGGAATGAGTATTTCTCCAAAGGTTTGTGTTTCACTGCATAGGTCATACGGACCTGGGTGCAAGGCTGGGTCGATAGGGTATGCGATTACTCAAACAGCTAAACGGCTTTTGAAACGCATAGTATGCTAGTCTGCACGACGTCATGAGGCCATTGACATGATCTGCGAGGGAATGTTTCATCGACGAGTGGTTGCACATTTCCACTGCCACCATTTCTGCACTGGTGAGACGCTTCCAGAACACAAATGACGTCACCGATCGGCCACGTTCTGGACGTCCATGTGTAACAACACCAAGACAGGACAGATGGATAAGGGTAACCCATCTTCGCCATAGGTTTCAGATGATGGCAGTGATGGCTGTCCGGGACCATCCCAGGTCTTTGCCGTATTTACCCCAACTCAGTTCGACAACGTTTACATCATCACAGGATTAGACCACGACGTCCCGCCGTATGACTATCCTGACACAACGTCATCGACAAGCTCGTCGAATGTGGTGCCGAAATCAGACCCTTGTTTAGGTATAGAAATGTTGTTTTTACAGATGAGCCCAGGTTTAACATTTCCCATAGTGATGGACGACAACATGCCTATAGACGCGTGGGAGAACATTATGCACAGTCCTGTGTCTTGGAGAGGAGTCGCTTTGGTGGTGGAATAAGAGCACGTCAAAGAACTCTTTTGGTGATTGTTCAGGGCAGCTTAACTGGTGTTAACATGGCGAGACAGTACGTAACTTTGGCACAGAAATGGGAGGCAATGGGCATGGTTAATGGAGGAAGCTCATTACGACAGGTTGCAACAACTTTTCACAAGTCTGTCAGCGTGATATCCAGACTCTGGAATCTCTATAGAGCGACTGGTGACGTCAAAATGAGGCGTGGTCGGGGACGGAAAAAGAAAACCACCCTACGGGATGACCGGACCCTACGCCTTATTGCTTTGTGAGACAGGTTCAAATCCTCCTCCAAAATCAATATGGAATTCAAGCGAAGAACAAACGTTTGTTCACATACAGTGCATAATCGTCTTACATCGGCTGGACTAAAAAGCCGCCGTCCATTGGTTGGAATCAACATGACTGAGCAACACAAGCACTTGAGACTGCAGTGGGCACAGAACCATGGAGGAAGAACCGTACGTCAATGGAGAAACACCATGTTTAGTGATGACAGCAGGTACACACTAGACCATAATGAGGGTCAAATTTGAGTTTGGAGACGCGTTGCGGAGCGTCACTGTGCCTGCACAATCAAACAGCATGGTCGTTATGAAGGGGACTCTGTTATGGCGTGGGGCGGGTTTACCTTTAACCACAAAACAGATCTTTTGCATGTTGATGGCAGGATAAAAGGTGTATGATATCGTGATGAGATCTTGAACCCAATTGTGATCCCCTTTGCGCGTACAGTAGGTCGAATGTTCGAGTTCCAGCATGACAAAGCCCGTCCTCACAACGATCATGTTTGTCGGGACAGACAGAGGGCTGCAGGTGTCCTGATGTTGCAACGGCCGGCTAAAAGTCCTGACCTTAACCCCATTGAACATCTTTGAGATGTTCTTGGCCGCAATGTTCGGGACAGACCTGTTCATCCCAACAATTTTAATGAACTTTTCGTGGCTCTCCAGGAAGAATGGCATAGAATTCCAATTGGTACCATTCGTACACTCATTCACAGCATGCCACGACGATGCCAAGCAGTTCTCCAGAGACATGGGGGACACACCCGATATTGATTTTCATCACTTGACATAAGCCTTTTCATCTGTATGAACTTTTCTCTTACTGTTTCAAAGATTAAAAGTCACAGCTATTTCATGCATTCCCTTAAATTTTTCCATGGGTATACATTGATAAAAACTTAAGTAAAACACAATTAAAATATATATGTTCCGTGTGAGACAGTTATGTGATGCATAATAGCAACAAGAACAAGACCGCGACACATTATATGAGAAGTACCATAGAGCGACACACTATATGAGAAGTACCATAGAGCTTTTAATATCGTGTATGGGGCTAATACTGCCCTTATGACTACCAGCATGGGGTGACGGGTGTTGGGGTGTTGGCCACCACTGTGGCTGTACCTATAGAGCTAGGTATTGAAATAACAGCTGGCGTGGTAGGGTTAGCAGGGCTGATGTTTAGGTTTGTGTCCTGCAGACTGCATTGCAAGGCATTGAAATATGACTGAAGCAAAGCTGAACACGATAAGTGAGCATATTTCTACTGCACTCACTGACAGTAAGATCTCGGAAGAGGAGTTTTGTTTAATCCTCTCTGAACTCAACAAGTACCATAAGAGGAAACAAGATATCAAGTCCAAGTCTACAGACAATGATTAAAAAACGTACATAGAACACGGGATAAGAAAGATTAATCTGTTTCAGTGCAAGCCATCACGTGATCAGGAAAGTGCTAGTTCATGGTAGAGGAATTACAAATTGTGCGATATGGCACAATTAGTAAATATTGATTTTTTCTGTCAACATGACATAAAGCCAACACGTGACCAGGAAAGTACTGTTTCGCGGTAACAGTGACCAGGACGTTGTTTACGCATGCAAAAGTAGTCTATACAATGGCAGCGAGATCAAAGGGCTTGACAAATGCTTTATTTGTGAAATAAAGCAACATTGTTGCTTTAAAATGAACAGCTGGGGGTTTCCAGTCAGATACAACCTGTTTGAATTACAGGGGCGTACTTTTTGCGTGACGTCAGTATATGAATAGACTATATTCAAGCAATGGGAAGGGTTTGGAGGTTAGGTTACATACATAGTGACAACTTTAGATCAGCATTATTGCAAACACTCCTGTAGGTTCATTCAACCGGTTCATTCCAGTCACAACAAGTTTAGACGTGGACACACCATTGTGAGCTATTTCAAGCATAGGTATTTCCCATATTGCGTTGTAAATAGTAATGTTTTAACTACCTCCCCTTATAATCTTATGTAACTCTCGCTTTATGGATAGACTGGCATATAAACGAGAGGACTCATAGAATAATGATATATATATCTGTTGACGAGTTTAAAGACTTTAAAGGTAAAGTTCAAAGGTATCTAGTTTTAGCGTTACGTCATCGACTCAGACAGGATTGACGAATTAGATTCAGCCAATCAGATTCTCTTCCCTGATCACGAGGTACGACATAAGACCGTGGAGTAACCTTTTGAACTGTGCAGAACGAATCAAAAGTGTTGTATCGGGACATGTGATGAGGGCGTAGCAGGCTCGAAAACCTTAAAAGACGCTGTTACCACTCGCAAAGCAGTGCGGCTTTCAAAGTCAGCAGAACGTTCTCTTCTGATTGGTAAAAAGTTTGTTCTGCTGTGTCCAGTCCGATTCGCCTGGAAGTAAGGAAGAGAAGGACTGTATAAAACTATGTGAGTACAGAACCTAATTCGTTGTTGCGGGAGATAGTATTGTACGAATGTGCAGTAGTGCATAAGTGCAATGTTGTCAGTTAGGAGTCATTTTAGTGCACATCTACCTTCATGATAATTCAAATCTTTGGGACTCAACTGACATGCACACTTTGACGTTGGTGTTATTTGAAATTGCATGTATAGAGATCATATTGGCTTTCGATGTGATTTGAAAACTTTTTTGTACTGTCGCTTTAGTAGCTTAAGGTAACCTTGAAATAATAATTGACTGAGAATGACCTGGGTGCAAGACTGGGTCGATAGGTGAAGATGTGAAGATAAGTAGGATATCTGATAGGCACATAAAGAAACTGTGCATACACACGTTTTACATCTAAATTTATCAAATCTGTGTGGACACATGCTGATTTCATTAGTGTAGGGATGTGCGGCAGTGCATAAGTGCAATGTTGACAGTATGGAGTCATGTTAGTGCACGTCTGCTTTCGTGATAATACAAATCTGTCGGACTCAACTGACAAGCACACTTTGACGTTGGTGTTATTTGAAATTGCATGTATAGAGACCATATTGCCTTTCGATGTCTTTTGAAAGCCTTTCTTTGTCGCGTCAGTAGGTTAAGGTTAATCGAAAAATCCTGAAAAGTTGATTTCTGAGAAATGAGTATTTCTCCGACGGTTTGTGACGGAAGGTGTTGTCACGGCATAGGCCATACGAACCTGGGTGCAAGGCTGGGTCGATAGGGGTAGATGTGGATATTTACGAGGCACATTAAGAAACTGTGCATACAAAACATTTAAATGTAAATTTATCAAACATATGTAGTAACACATAAGGATTTAAACTCAGAGATTAGTGACATGTATCCAACATGCATCCTCGTGCCACGTTCCGTGATGTCAGTGGTTTCGTCCTTGAGACGTGGAATACGTTGTGGCAGGTGAATCCCGGGAAAGAGAATCAGAGCAAACGAATGTCACACGATACTGTCACTTTGGAAAGCTCAACACCTGCCCTTGCGATCGTTCAAACAACTAAACGGCTAGTGAAACGCATAGTATGCCAGGGCTAATTTCTGCACGACGTCATGAGGTCACTGGCATGACCTGTGCGGGAATGTTTCATCGACAGGTGGCTGCACATTTCCACTGCCACCATTTCTGCACTGGTGAGACGCTTCCAGAACACAAATGACGTCACCGATCGGCCACGTTCTGGACGTCCATGTGTAACAACTCCAAGACAGGACAGATGGATAAGGGTGACCTACCTTCGCCGCAGGTTTCAGACTGCATTGATGACTGCCCGGACCATCCCAGGTTTTCGCCGTATTCACCCCAACTCAGTTCGACAAGGTTTACGTCACCACGGGATTAGACCACGACGTCCCGCCATACGACCTATCCTGACACAACGCCATCGACAAGCTCGTCGAATGTGGTGCCGAAATCAGACCCTTGTTTTGGTGGAGAAGTGTTGTTTTCACAGATGAGTCCAGGTTTTCCATAGTGATGGACGTCAACGTGCCTATAGACGCGCGGGAGAACGTTATGCACAGGTCTGTGTCTTAGAGAGGAATCATTTTGGTGGTGGAATAACAGCACACCAAAGAACTCCTTTGGTGACTGTTCAGGGCAGCTTAACTGGTGAGGGATCAGAATTCTTCGACCTGTGGCAATTCCTTTTCTGAAACGTTATAGTCCTGGGTTGATATTCCACCAGGTCAATGCCCGCCCTCTTACGGCAAGGGTTGTTATTTCTTGCAACACCACAACCTTGACTTACTGCCTTGGCCTGCAAATTCACCGGATCTCCCTCCGATAGAGAATGTCTTGGACGAGATGGATCGACGTCTATGCCATCTTCCTCATCCGCCAGATAACATCCTTGACTTTGCAACATAACTTGAGAGTATCTGGCGTGATATCCCACAAGCCTTCCTTGTATGTTTGATAGGATCTGTGTGGCGTCGATGCACTGCTGCTCTCAATGCCGGTGGTGAACATACCCGTTATTGAGCTTGTGACATGGTCGTTTGACCCCTGTCTCGCTTGTGACGTCACTGCGATTGACTTTTCAATTGAAATTCTCCCGACTTGTTATGGCCTCATGATCCCTCCACTGAAGTTTACATGTTCCTTTGACATTGTTATCGTACTTATCAACTTTGTAGTATATATGTATGGTTTCGTCCATCTCGGGGAAGACTTCATAAAACATACATACCTGGGTTTAGGTGCTGTGTAGATGAAGAGGAAGGTGGGGAGTAGATGGGATATACAGATCTGGATGTAGGGCTCGGTGATTCAAAGGGAAAGTGGGGACAACATGGGATATACAGATCTGGATGTAGGGCTCGGTGATTCAAAGGGAAAGTGGGGACAACATGGGATATACAGACCTGGATGTAGGGCTCGGTGATTCAAAGGGAAAGTGGGGACAACATGGGATATACAGACCTGGATGTAGGGCTCAGTGAATCAAGGTGAAGGTGGGGGACTACATAGGGCGTACAGACCTGGGTGTAGGGCTCGGTGAATCAAGGGAAAGTAGGGGACTACATGGGACGTACAGACCTGGGTGTAGGACTGGGTCAATCAAAGGATTGTGATTATTATCACGGATATCCCAAGATGTCTCTTTGCTGCTCAGAGGTTACTATAGTTGTTCCGGTTAATATAATGCAGTGACAAAGAGAGAGAGAGAGAGACAGAGAGAATAATATATTGCAGTGACAAAGAGAGAGAGACAGAGAGACAGAGAGAGATTCACAGCAACCAGCCTTTATATATAATATTATGTTGACAATATTCCAAAAAAGCGTGGCCATATTGTCCTTTAGTCAGAACGTTCACGGACAGCCAAGGGCGGGTAACTGGAGCGCTATCCAGAAGACCTGCCACTAAAACACTAGTGCCGTGATAGGAAATTTTACCCATAATAATTACCAAAACTCTTAACTTTGTGACCCAATAATAACTATCACTCAATGAATGATAATACAAATTAAAGAAAACACACTCTCATAACAAAATCACATGGAACCGGGTACTCATTTTCTGCTGGGTGAACAGAACCCACTTAGAACAAACTCGCTTGCCTAAGGTGGGACCACATAACCTTCGTTGTGGAGCAGGACTAAAGTTCTAGAAATTCTCAGAAGTCAAGGTGCCAAACAGTCACCCATTTAAGGACTATCCGAGCTCGACGTTGCGTAACTGATTCGTGACCTGAGCACAGGATTACACACTGCTACAGTTTAGATATTGAATCCATTAGCACATCATGGTATGTTAGATGCAGTTTAAAAGGTCAAAAATCAGTCTAAAAATATAATCTGTCGAACTAATTCCAAGTTGAGTTTGTTCTCAGATAACTATAGCTGGCAGTACAAGGGAAAACCAAACATAACTCATATCAATGCATGTAAACAAACACGAGGAATGACACGTAGAACAGGTCAACATAATAACGAAACATAGTAATGCCATAAATTAAGAGTTATGAAAGGATTTCCTGTCTCTAGAATGAACACATGTGATATAATACAGATATAACAATTTTTCCCTATAACTTTACCTAATGCTAGCAAATATTTCTTATTTCTTTTGAATTTCTACCGTTACATTTTTTCTGTAATGTTGACAAATTGGGGAAGTACTTATGTATACCGGGTAAATATTTACATGTGATATGAGTAAGGGCTTCTCATTTATATAGATACATAATAAAATTTATCACCTATTGCTGATGAATTACAAAGTTTATATGCTCTAAATTACATAAGATAAACGACACTTATCTAATAAGGATTTAACACGTCCAGGGATCAAAGTCATTCTCAAATATACTTTTTACATATGAATAATAATTATTGTTATTCAATAATGATCATTTCTGCAGGATTATCAAGTAAACGCCAATGACAAAACGATAGACTTAGCCGCGGTGATGGAAATCTCCATATACCATAATCGTATGGATACATTTTCGTAAATCGCTGGCCATTTATGTAAATTTCAAATGATGTTTATTCAGTGATGTTCACATTTTCATAAGCCTAAGTTTCGCAGCCATATGAAAGAACTGGAGCTACTATAACATCAAATGTCTTAAGTAAACAGTCCAAAGCATAATGAATTCTACATGTGTTTATATATAAAAAAAACGTGCTGCAAGGTTTTTAAGTTAAATTTCCCTTTTCTACTAAATGTCACTCCAAGATAAGTATAGTTATATACAATTTCAACTGGAAAGTGTTCAAAGACTAATTTAAGTTCACTATTTTGGGCAGAGTCACTTCCAAAAATTAAAACTTTCGTTTTGTTATCAGTGACAGATTGTTCTAAATCAAAATAAATAAACAATACAAAAGCGGTGTTAAGATTTTCACCCTGGTGAACCCCCAAATAACATGGAAAATAATCTGTGATGTTATCATTTGAAAATACGTAAGATTTGATATTCCAACACATATTTTATAAGATTAAAAAATTTACTTGTTCACCAACTTTTTGCCAAAGTCCAATCCTTAATACATTATCGAAAGCTTTAGAAAAGCCAATTAACGCACAATATAACTTCTGAGTAGGCAAGTTCAAAACAAATATAACACTGTTAGTGGAATGTTCCTTTCTATAACATGTCTAGGGTTAAAATATAGTTTGTTTCCAAGAAAATGTTCAGTATACTAGTAAATACTTTCTGTAACAGCTGACAGTAGTAATTGGTCTATAGGCATTGGGTTGTGATATCTGGCCTGTACCTTTGTGCATGTGTCTAACAGAGCCGGTCAACCATGCTTCATGTGTGGAGGATATTAAATTGAAACACTGAAGAAACACAGAACCAAGTAGTTCAAAGGAATCAACAAGATAGTCATTTTCAATGTCATCAGTTCCAGAAGATTTATTTCGCTTTAGCTTTTTGATAGCATGTGCCACGTCTTTCATAGCATCGTTAAATATGTGGTCATCATTTTATTTCATCTTTAATCATTTTAAAATCAGAAATAGTCTACTTGCTATTGATATGCTTGAAATGTTCAAATATTTCTTTCATGTCTGGTATTTCAGAATTATCACATTTGTTACTTATTGTTTTTATACTATCATCAGGTGGTTGCGAGTTAGCATAATTTAATCCTATATGGACAATGAGACCACGATAGCTATAGGAGAGCAAACATCTGAATACAGATGTGCAAAATCAATAACATCAAAATCAACGAAACATGGAAAACATTGTGATGAGGATTAAAATATTAAACACAATCAATTAAAATTTAGTCATTTCATGCCACGTTACTTTCATCCTTACCTTTGTCTAGTCTCCCTTTGCATATAAACATATTTGTATTTTCACAAAGTTCTATAAAGTTCCTGGGCAAGCATTTGCATTTCCTAAATCTTGGTTAGCTCTTGCTATCGATAGAGAAGAAACATAAAGAATATTTTTAGTTTCATACATATCTGTCATAGTTACAATATCGATATCACGGTTTTCAATTAAATGCTCGTCAGCTGTGCACTGTTCTTTCAATAGTCTTTTCCTTGCACTGAAGCCATCCATAAGTAAAATGAAATCACACTTAGCAAGCATTTGTAAAATCGATTGTTTATCTTTCACATGTCATCGATGCTATCTTTTGCGTATCTAGAACTATCTGAGCAAATACACAATATCCAGATAAAGATCATTATCGATTTTTAGCAGTCCTTTAGATATACTATGCAAGATAATATATTCACATTCAAGGTTAAATAATATGATATGATCAGAAAAAGTAGGTCTTATTGCTAACCCAATACCACCTACAGAAGCTTGGTCTATGACAAGGACTCGCCCAACTGTTACTGATCACGCCTCTCGAACCAATTTCTCGATAACCAATCCTTTGCTAAATTACAGGAAAAGCTAATAAGAGCTATTAAAATGGAATGGAATTTTTCCAACCATACAATTGTACAAGTCAAAATTATACTATTACAAGTGTGTTCTATTAGATGCAATATTGTTTCGAACTGAAAGTGTATCAGTTTACTAGCGTTTGTGTTCAATTAAAAAATAGAATGGATAGGGAGAACGATGCGCAGAATATACAAGGAACAGAACTTCGCTGTATAAAGATTTCTTGGCGACCTCCTCCTTGCTGTGGCAGCTAATAAATGCATATTCCTTACGAACATCGTCGATAAACCTTCTAATTTGTCATATCCAAAAATAATTGATGTCACAAACATCTAATTTTAAGATGCCACGAAACAAGTATCGATATCATGAAACATTGATTATCAGAAATTTGATGAAAACATTAAGGTATTTTATGATACCTAAAAGATTTTGTGACATTAAAAAGAATTTCTGATGTCTGATAACAATTTAGACACAACATGAAACATATTCAAATTAATTAAAATTCAAAATCATAGTTTACCATCAGCTCTACGTTTTCACAAGTAACAAAATATGTTTGAGACCATTCGGTGATACGCGACGGGTATTGAGGCCCAAACAGCTGAAGACTCTAAAAGTGTTCTGATTTACGATATTTCTTGTTAAATCCTATTTCGTTTCCTGACACTGAACCATTTTCCTCTTTTCAGGTCAGTATTAGAAACCGGTTTAAACTGTCACAGGAAAGTGGAGCAAATGACCCAAACATGTCGCTAGCCCTTCCAACACCTTTTTGGACCGATTAATTCAGGACAATGTATAGACAATAAAGCAATGCATGTGAGAACAGTTCATTTCACTAATTAGTTGTTGCAGACTATTAACTCTGAGCCTCTGACATTGATGGGACACATTCTGACAACACCCATACATTTTCAAATTATCTTCATATGAAATTGTCTTGAGGACTTCAGTCACTATCACAGGATGAATCTTCCACGTGCACATTATCAAAAGCAGCTGTTAGAGTCTTCAGCTGTTTGGGTCTCATCATCCTCTTCACCCTCAGCCACATATACATGGAAGTCTATCTGCTCATCATCTCTGACTTCCTGAAATCCCTGGGGTTGGGAAACCCTCCTAGCCAACACGGATTTGCTTTCTACCCGTGGCGAATAACTGCGGTTATACTGTAACACTTCAGAATCTGACCAATGACGTTACTGCTTACGATTTAGATAGTTATCAATAAACACGTGCATTGGACTATTTGTTTATGTTTTTAGGACGATTTGGTCGCTGAATCAGCAATTCAGGATTCAAGGATCATGATCAGCTCCTAAATTATCACTTGTCAGACGGGTAAACTGCAGACAGTTCGAACACTGCTTCAGTTACAGTTTTAAACTTTTCAATTCCTAGTTTTTGCACATAACCTTGTGTTCGTGTCTATACTGTTACGGTTAAGAATTTGCCGTGACAAACGATGTACGAAACCCCCTGTGAACCAGGTCAGACTTGTCCCTTTTGTGAGCATTTCTGAATTTCTGACTATAAGCCTCAGGCACTAACTCATAAGCTTTCAAGAGTGTACTCTTGACAAGATCATAACCTGAGCTTTGTTGTACTAACAAAGTTGAATAAGCATCCTGAGCTTTATCCTTCAGAACAGTTTGCAATAACATAGTCCGTGACTCCCTAGGCCTCTTGAGATTTTCAGCAACTTTCTCCAAATGTAGAAAATATTTATCTACTTCTTTCTCATTAAAACGGGGTACAAGCCTAACATGCCTTGCAATGTCAGATGAGGAAGAATGTGAGAGTTGAGACGGGTTTTCAAGCTTTTTCAGTGAAATTTTTCTGTCAGCTTGCAATTTCTTCAATTCTAATTCCTGTCTCTTTCCTTAATTTCTGTCTCTTTCCATTTCCCTTTCTATTTCCAACGTTGTTAGTTCTTCCTGTTTCTATTTTCTTCTTTTTCAATTAGTAATTGAATTTCATGTTTCTATATTCTGATTGATCTGAACCTTCCTCTGGCACCATTTCCAAAACATCATCTTCAAAAACTCCCTAATCAATATAGTGATTCAACACAATTTTCAAAACCTGAAATTTCATCATTGCAGGTCTGGCATCAAGTTTGAGATGTGAGGAAACTTGGATCAAATCTGATTTCCTCAACTAACTAACTGTCTCAGAGCACATTTTGCTGCTTCCACAATTAACTTGTTGCAAAAAAAAATTGAAATAAATTTCACAAATGGTCTCAAACGTCAAATGAATTCTATCCCGGACGAGCCCCCAATTTTGCTACGGTTATGAATTTGCCGTGACAAACGATGTAAGAAAACCCCTGTGAATCAGCAAAACCGAATAAAGACAAGTGAAAAAAAAAACATTCAAATTTTGTATTATTTGGCAAAGACAGCAAGTTATTCAAAGTCAATTTCACAATACCGATTTCAAATACAATATATATGAGACAAAATCTAAGTCAGTGGGTCACAAAATATAATATGGCAAACTCACCAAAGTCTAAGTGCGAGAGAGAAACAGTGATCCAGAATGTAACACTGCGACCGGTCTGACAGCGGCTAATGTTGATTCAAGCGTTGACGGATTCGTTGCAATGTAAACTCCGGTGAATGTCCATCTCCACCACGGCAGCTAGCATATATATGTAAATTCAGTCGTTTCCCGAAAGTTCGAGCACTCACGAACATCGCCACTCACGTGGAATGCTCTTGAATAATCCCGGATGTCAGGAAATAGAAAACCAAGGGCAGATAATTTCTGGAGAGTCTGCTGCCAAAATCTTAAAAATGCTGACCATCTATTATACGAAATGTGACCCATCATAATTATTATTCAAAACACTAAACGTTGTGGCCCAATAATAACTATTACTTAATAACAAAATATACAGGAGCTACACACTTGTAACAATACGCACTCTAGTCATCAGTATTGCCTGCTTGTTGATGCACAGGCAAATTATAGTGCAAATGAGTTACGCAGCTTATAGAAAATGACCAGTCTTCTTACATGCGAGCGAAACGAGCAACGGTTGGCAACATACTTTCCTCGCTTCAGTTCGAAAAATATTTTTCATGTCAAAATAAAACATCGCCACTATCATAAGTATACACCCATTTCTTTACTGGGTTGTGCTCTCACATTTCCAACTGGAAGCTGGCAGGGGTAATCAAGGCAAAGAACGATCTGAATACCACGAGTGGCGCTTAAAATATTTAATAAAATATATTTCACGTGAGTAATTACTAAACGTGGGGTAAGAAATGAGTGAGCACAGCCAAGTGAGGAAATGGAAGTGTACCTTTGATAGTGCCGATATTTTATTTTGACATGAAAAATATTTTTCCATCCGAAGTGAGGAAAGTACGTTGCCAACACCTTGGCGGAGTTTGGGAACGTGAGATCAAGTCGTTGAAGTCTGCAATGAGAGTTGTGTACTCAAAGATCAGTTAGTGTGTGTACTCCATACTGTTTTGGATCGACATAGTAGGTATTTTGAACTCGAGACCTTTTGGGTATACCTCTTCTGATGTGAGAGACATCGATTCACTCACGTCAAAAATCCTACCTATGGCAAGACATGATCCTTCATTGCCCTAAGTGATGCATCCAGTGAGTGGGGCGCTGGCGCTGGCAATCTGACACCTTAGCTAGTTTTCGTCTTTCATAAATCCTTCAATCATTACCCAAGCACGGGCCAACACGTCTGACATTACAATCCATTCTCCCACATACACTCTTAAAATATTAGAACGGGAACCTGTATTTTCAATTTGGATAGGAAGTATAAGCTTCAACAAACTTCTCAAAGACAGACATCTTACGAATCTAAGACCATTTCTCTTTATCACCATCCCTAAACGCACGGTATGCACGCGCACAACATCATTATCTTTATACTTTCCCCTACCAAATGAGCGTTTTCTGTTTTCTGTTGAACACAACCACTCCCAACACACGCCCACCCCCAGCCACCCAAAACAAATTATCAGACTAGCCCCATGGTCAGTTGGAAGGGCGAGTGATGCGGAGTGTTGTATTGGATAATATTTTACCCTTGAGGGATTCTGGTGTTAGAATAGGTCTCCAGCAACCCGATAGTAATTACTCACGTGAAATATATTTTATTAAATATTTTAAGCGCCACTCGTGGTATTCAGATCGTTCTTTGCCTTGCCACTGGTTTGTTGTATCCAAGAGGTATTATTTACTGGCCACCAGCATTTCTCGAAACAATAATAATTATTGCTAAGTTTTCGCCACTCATTTATCGATAGCATGATTAGTATCAGATGTAGCATGTCTTCTGGAAAAGGAGGAATGATCACAGAATAAATGCTTATTATTTTTCTAACAGGTCAACAAGTCAAAAATACCGTAGCTTTGTATCAGAACCAATGGGACAGAAGCTTGTGACTGACCTACCGGGAATAGGACAGGTTCATGGTAACACACTCAGCGAGAGCGGGTTTCCAAGGGTGAGAATACACTTTACGATGTCTTACAGTTCAGTAGACTAAAGAACTAAACATAGCTGACATTGATGAAAAGAATGTCAGTCAACTGACAAAAACGTATCAAGATATTCTAATAAACTGATTTCTCATTACAAACATTGATCTGTACCTGTAGAAATAAATGCGCTAAAAAGGGAAAAGAATTAAACCATAACTGCCGCAAATAAAATATTATGACATGAAAAGATAAGTGTTTTGAGTTATGGTAATATTCAAAAGAAGAACAGTATATTTGGCACATGCAAATAAGCCACAATACAAAAAGTGGGTCACAAGCAAGGTCACGTGGTCAGTAACGAATGTCCACCTTGTACATAAATGCAGGCCAGGCCTCGTCGCCTGATGTCGCTGAAATTCCATATCTGAGTTCTTGCAGCATTGTTGGAGACTTCGGTTAATGTTATATGGCTTCAGATTCTCACACCTTTTGGTACGGACTTACAGTCAAAAATTATCAAAAATGCAAATGCAACTTGTGAAGTTGAAAATAGCGCGATGAAAAAAACGCCCCTGCGAAGTCGGAGTTAAAACGATTCACTAATTTTAACCAAGCGGTCGCTTGAAAAGTGCTTTCAACAGCTGTGCTGCGCTGCACCCATAAAACATGTCCAGTGATTAGGTTCTCGCGGCTTGAACCAGGAAGGCAACTCGTAACAACAGAGCAAGTAATGCTTTCAAGGCTTCTCTCTGTGCTCGAAGTTGGAGAACAAGAGATGTTTATGATAACAAGCATCTTGGGTCTGCAATAATAAAAATGCACAGGTCCCACACTTGGTTGCAGATTTTTCAAGGGAGTATAGCATTAGAAATAACAATTTCATTGTTAAAAATTGCTCAGCTTGAAAACTGGAATGTTTTAATACATATTTGTGGAAAGGTTGAAAAATATAATGATAGTCGTAAGCCATCTCTGTCACAGACAAAAACTCTATGCCTGTTTTATTCACACATGTTTCTGCCTGTCTATGTGTCTACTAATGACAATATGCAATACACAGCTTCATTCACCGACCACATTCACTTTAACCTTAACACCTATCATGTTATAGAGATAGCGTCGTTTACCAGATCATAAAGAATGTCCATGTCACATTAACCGGTGACACGTGTATTTACAACAGCTACCTATGTAGACCTACAGGTACAGTTAATACATTCATTTCTAAGTATCAACTGGGTTGAAATTTCTGTCTCTTCAGTATATCAAGGCTAATTTAAGTTATCTTGATCATGTTCAACATTTCTGTTGAAGTGAATTTATGTAACATCAGTTATGATAAGTAAACCATGATATATTTACTCACGTGGTATACATGCTAAACTGAAGTATGCTCTCTTTCAGTTGATAGGACTAAAATCTGGCTAAAAATCTGGTGTTTATAATCTGTTACTTGATAGCAACATTTCACTCGATTTTACCTCTCACCTCCAACAATGTTATTGTTTTTCCAGGCGTGGAATGTTCTGGGCACGTTCTTGGAGAAGAACAAAGATGAAAACAGTTTCAAGCAGTGGCTGATCAGAACATGTGATGCTAGCGATCGACATGCACATGCTTGCTACATGGCACTGAAAACCTGGTGTGATAGTCACTTGTGAAGTACGTGCCTTACCATATCACGCCACATGTACTTGTGCATACTCTTACTTTGTTCTTCTTAGAATTAAGTTCTACAATGCAATGTTCTTCTGTTTGAACGTTTATAGGTGGTGATGACGTGGTTTGTTTTGTTTTTTTGTGTGTGTGTCTGCGCACAATTCGAAGGAATTGAATATCTGTTTTGAACAACATTTATGTCCAAGGTACAGCCTATGTAGCTCTCTTGTCTGTTATGGTTTGGTAGGTTTAAAAACACCATAAGACAGACACTCATTTCTTTTAACAGATTAGAGTCATAACTATATGGAATGGTAGTATATGGAATGTATGGTATTCAAACGCTCACTAGACATTTCACCGAAAAGAACCCTAATTCCATAACATTTTACATTAAGGATAAATTACCGTGTGTTCTCAGAATACCATCAGGTACTGATGACATAATTATGCATGTTTGTCTGACACAGTCTGAAAAGTTGCACATGAACTGACTGAGCAGTTATGATCCCAAGGCAAGAACCAGAGAAAAGCTTTCTATGGGAAAGTGTAAGCTGAATGCAATAATTGTTTGTGTTTATATTAGATAAAGCAAACTGATCTGACATGCACATCTATTCAATGTGATTTTTTTCTTTTGACATTGTGGCAATATTCAATAAATACTTCTTATTGCATCTGTGTTCTTTTCACTGATTACATGCTTGCTTTTTAATGTGTCCTTTGTGGTCGTATAGCATCAGTATCCATTTTATGCTGTGGCAATGTTCAGTAAATTCTTATTATCATATCTGTGTTGTTTTCATTATGTTTTGAGTACATGGGGAGAGGGGCGAGTATTCAAATGTGTCCTTTGTGGTCGTATAGCATCAGTATCTCAAGTTAATGTTCTGAAGCTGATACATATTGTCCTCTAGAGGATCCAGGGTACGGTTTCAGAAGCTTGTCATAAGGACACTCATGGGATCATGTGGTCAGCTTCACTGATTTGGTTTATATATAAATGTCATTACATCCCACTTGGACAGATCAATGCTCATGCTGTCAACCATTCGTCAAGTGTTGATTTTACGGACTGCCGCCACAAACTTGTAACTTCGGCTCTTAAGTGTTTTCATGATAGTTTTGATGGATGACATTTTATATTTATTAGGATAAAGAAGTTGTTATCCTCTAAGAAAGTCAGTATTTTTCGTTTTCCAAATTTCCTTTCAAAGACTTGGATGTGGCAAAGACATAGCAGGACATGTGTTGTCATGTGGAGTTATGCCCCCTTTATGACCAGGATGTAAGGGTGTTTGCCCGCTCAGACTGTCACATACCGCACTGAAAGAGACAACATCTGATAAGTCGAACATACACTGGGATCCAAGGATTCGCTGGTCCTGGGATTGAAATCAAGATTTGCTCTAGTTGTGATGATAATAATTAGAAGTCTCATAATAATGAGAAGTCCTATAATGCGAAACGCATCAGAGCCACTGTGATCCTTTGTCAGGACCATACACATACTCTAGGATCTGCAAATTATCTAAATATGACGGGGCATGACGTGCATGATCTTAATTTTCAAGTGAAAGGATATGCATTAATGATTAAATATTATGTTTGATACACACCTTTGGGGTCACGTGGCCCATTAGTCTGCCCTGTAACAAGCGGTTTATAGAGTTGCCTCCCCTGGCCACACCAAACGCTAATGTGTTTGTTACGAATACTGTTTGGTCAAGTTTGTATGTAGACTTGTCAGAACTTAAACAGCAGCAACTTGTGTACGTCGTACTGCGCGTGCAGCAGCGACACGATTACTTTGTGAATTCCGTAACTCTAACAGTGAAATCAACATACACAACTGTCGCGAACAGTGAAGTCACATATAAAGAACGGACTGCCTCTGTGGTGTAGTGGTCAGAGCGTCCGCCTGAAGATCGCAAGGTCGCGGATTCAATACCCGGCCGTGTCATACCAAAAGATGTTAAAATATGGAACCTGCCTACTCTGTCATACAGCAAATATATCAAAGAAAGCCTAGAAATATATCCACAGCTTTAGAAAATGAAAAAAAAGTCTCAGGGCTCCTTTTCATTTTATTTCATTTCATTTATCATACATTGTGTAGTGTTCTCCGCAGGATAAAGCCAACGGATATTTCCGGTATCCGTTGGGGCGATATATACGGATACCTATGCAAATTACAGAAGTCATATGCAAATTTTAGGGACTACTTTCACCCTGTAAACAAACATGGCGTCACGCCCATCTATCGGCGATCGTGTCCAGGTTGACGGCCGTGGTTACGGTTCAGTGATGGATGGCAACATAGCTGTAAACATTGTCCCAGCCAAGACTTCACCAGCACCGAAACGTAGGCGTCATGCAATCATTGACTCGGACAGCAGCCAGGAAGATCTCGAATGAACTGTTTGACACTTTGTCAGTTGACAAGTGCGCTTGCAAAATGCCTCGCGAACATTATATTTGTTGTTCAAAAGTTCACACGTTTTTGTCATTTTTCAAACTAAGTTTATATTTGGTGACAACAATACGCTCAATACGACAACAAACATAAAAGCTGACTGGACACTACATGAGTGATCAGTCAAATGAGTGGTCAGTAGAAAATGCGTCACCGTGCGTATGACGTCACGTATTATTACCCACATACCTTTGACGTCATAGATATGCGGGCACATCTCAGGAATACAGGACAACGTTATGGATTACAACTTCTTGAGATTTATTTTTACGACGTTTTGGGGCTTATCCTAGACCCCTAATCAGGTTAACCCCCTGGATGCCACAGGGACACATTTGTCCTTCCTCTACATCCTTCACTTCGAAGTCCAATAAAATTCTAAATATACCACGCATATATAAATACTTCACAGTTTTGAATTATGCAGAAAATTCCCTGTTTCTTGATACCATCCACTATTATCTCACACCAAGCTAAAGAGCTTATTTATAATTGCCTTTCAAAATAGGCTTCATCGTAAATGTCGTCATTTTTTAAACTGAACAAAATCGAGATTCGCAGCGTTATTTGCAGTATGTCTTGAAATGTGAAAATCGGATAATTACTTGGAGTAATGAATTTTTAAAATAGCATATTAATGATCAGTGGTATCAAGTTTAAATGTAACCAGTAATGATAATTCTGAAACGTCGCCGATGAACCCAGAATCGGTTGGGATGTTTTCGAAACCACACTTACAAATGAGGTGGTCTTATCAGCCAAGGTAACACTTTAATACTGTGAAACATGAAGAAAAGTGAAGAAGAACTCTCATCATCTCACATGCTCCCCAAAGCAAGCATAGATCTCTGCTCCTCTGGAGGCTTAAACGTCAACAGTCTAGCGTCATCTGCTTGGGTGCCTTCCAAAGGTAACGTAGATGTCATCAAATCGTTCTCCCTGATGTACCAGTGTTGCCAGGCATGATACAGACTGTAACGGTTGCTGGTTGGAAATTGTGTTGGAGGTGCATGGTTTGAATCCCCTAGAACTGGTCTTAATGTGGAGCGGTTACTGTGACTGACCACTACAGGAACGGTGTATAACTTGGTTCTTTTCCTAAAAACTCCAGCATAAGCACCAAATGATGTGTCCATGGACGTTGAATTGACGCGCAGCATCACGCTGCGAGGTCCCAAATGAAGCATGCCTGTACCTCCAAGGCGTAGCATGTTGGCGTGTTCCAGAATGATGCACTTCGCTGAGAGGGAATGGTAACAGTCCGATCGTCTGACCTTTTAAAGAGACTATGGTAAGTTCTTTTTTCTCAAATATGTCTTGTTTGTTGCAAGTTTCCTGCAATTTGAACAAGGTTAGGTGGAAAGTTCTGTCTCTTCAGTATATCAAGGGTAATTAAAGTCATCTTGATCATGTTCAACATTTCTGTTGAAGTGAATTAATTATGTAACATCAATGAAGTCAGCTTTGAAAAACATTATATTTTTACTCATGCGCCACGCATGCTAAACTGAAGCATTCTCCCTTTCACTTGGTAGGACTAAAACCTGGCTTATTTTTGATTTTGTGTTTCTTAACAGCAACATTTCACTCCTTTTACTTCTCACCTCCAACAATTTACTGTTCATTTTTTCCCAGGCGTACCATGTTCTGTGCCAGTTCCTGGTGATGAACATCGATCAAAAGTTGTTCGAAGAATGGCTGAACGGCATATGTGGCGCTATTCCCATACATGCGCAGTACTGATAGAGGGCACTGAAGACCTGGTGTGACAATCACTTGTCAGATGCCTGCCATGTCATGTCATGTCACTACTACTGCTGTAGTTGTAACTGGGTCACAATATTTAGGGTTTTAGGGTTAGTTATAGTGGGTCACATTTTCTACAGAGAATTATTTAAGCGGCACGCCTCTAATTTGCAAAACATATAAACACAAGTTCTGGGGCTATATATAAAGGCTAGGTGCCATGGTAGAGCGGGACACACAATTACTGGAGTAAAGTTGAATTCTGACTTTGTATACCTTGCTCTCTTTGCTTATTAATAAAACAATATTTGATGCTTTAGACTTGTCTTTCTTCTGTCTTGATGGTTCACAGGGGATTTCTTACACCTTTTGTCACGGCAAATTCTTAACCGTAACTAAAGCCTATGTAGCCATCTTGTTTGTTATGGTGTGGTCGGTTTTAAAACCCCCATAAGACATTTCTTTGAAACAGATTTGACCCAGAACTGTATGAAGTAGTAGTTATACTACAACTACCATCTGACACAGGTTACAGGTGCTTGTTTGGTTTGATGCAGTTTTGAAAAGTTTTGCAAGGCTGACTGAGCAGTTATTAATCCTTAATCCCAAGGCAAGAAACTAGAGAAAAGTTTTCCAAGAGAAAATGTAAGCTGAAGTGTAAGCTGAAATGCAAGAATTGTTTTTGTCGTTACTATACAAAGTAAACTGATCTGACAAGTAGTTAGGTCTGACATGTAATCAATGTGAGGTTTTTTATTTTATGTTATGGAAGGTTCACTAAATTATTGTCATAACATTTGTGGGTTTATTTTTTATTGTATTTTGATTACATGGAGACTTGCACTCAAACGTGTCTTTTATGGTTGTATCAGCATCTCATGTGAATGTTCTGAAGCTGATACCTATTATCCTCAGGTTAGGGTCTCAGAAGCATGTCATAAGGCAGCTGATGTGGACTTGATTTTTCCATGTCACTAGATCCCACTTGTACACTAATGCTCATGCTGTCAGCCATTCGTCAAGTGTTGATGGTTTACACACTGCCAACACAAAGTAATACAATTTCGACTTTTGGAAATAAAAACAAATTAAAAATAGGGTTGTTTAGTGTTTTCACGAAAGTTTTGATGGATTACATTTTATATTTATGAGGATAAAGTTGTTATCCACTAAAAACGTCAGCTTTGTTTGGCTTCAAATTGGCTTTCAAAGACTTGGATGTTGCAAAGACAAACCAGGACATGTGTTGCCATGTAGAGTTGTGCCCCCTTTATGACCGGGATGTAAGGATATTACTTTTCTCAGACTGTCACTCTGAACATTGAAAGGGGAAGCAACTGATAAGTCTAGCGTAGACTGGAATCTTGGGAATCACTGGTCCTGGGGTTGAAATCAAGATTTGCTGTAGTTATGGTCCGTGATCTGCCAGTGCAATACACATACTCTGGAGTTCGAGATGGATGATGTGACTGCTCTTCAGTTTTCAAGAGAACGGATATACATCAACGATTAAATGATATGTTTGATACACAGGGGCAGTCTCTGAGCTGCGGAAGCTACTTATAGTGTTGCCTCCCATGACCACACCAAACACCTATGAGAGTTGTTTCCAGTCCTGTTTGGTCTATGTTGCATGTAGTAGATTTGTCATGACTGGTAATACAACGGGTGACGTGCCGCACGTGCAGCAGCGAGACGATTACTTTGTGAATTTCGTAAATGGTTGATTCTTGCATCGCCTAATTCTCCATACAGGCGAGTCCAAAGAGTGGACGCTGGGTGTTATACTTCCAATATAAAGAAGGAAATCCTAATGATCCAGGTTGTTACAGACCATTTACACTTTATGAAGTGTTTGGAAGATATTTCCTAAGATTATTTGCAATAGGCTAACAAACTGGGCAACACACGTTATCTAACCACAAAAAAAATTATTATTTTTCCTTAGACACTGTAATAAATAAATGAAGAAATAAATAAATACCTGGCTTCCAGAAAGGCATACTTTGCCCTGAATTCACACATTTAAAATCCGTCTTTGATTCAGTTTTACATAATGGAGCTTTATATATATTGGCAATATTAAGGGTGGCATTTTCAAACTTGTAAGAAAATTGCATGAAAATGTAAAATCTTTTGTTCTTGTTGGGAATGTTGTACCCACTTCTTTGATTGCAACTTTGAAGTTCGCCAAGGTTGCTAATTGTCTCCACTTTATCTTTTCATTTTTCATCACGACATAGTTGAGCATGAAATTTAGAGACTATCAATTCATCTAATTTCCAAAAACAGTAGGTTTATCTCCCAATTCCTTACTGACTGCGAAAGAGTTATCGTCAATACATCAGGATCACACGTGCGCAGTTCCGGTTATTTATAGTTCCGGTAGTTTTCCTCACAGAATTTGACAACAAAGGGCGGAAAATGAGAATCTTCACGTTAAGTAACTTAAAAGACAAATGAAAGATAAGCTGTGAACCAATGCTTTTTTAAACGTAGTCGGGTAGATGTCCTGCGACCTATTATAGTAGCAAGTTCAAGTTCCCAAAAGTCACTAATTGTTTCATTCCTACAAATCTACCGTGAAACAAACACCCAACTAGTCACACAATCAGTTATTCGAGATTACTTTAGGATAATTATTTCACGAATGGCATCAGAAATTCTGAATTGGCGATAACTGTCCCAGTTAACTGTGACAAAAAATATCTGTTAGATTCCCTTCTGCAACGTTAGATAAAACCACAATGGACTGACCACATCGGTTAATAGCTAATTAAGAGTAATAATTAATTCTGTTTCAACAGACACAACTTTGCAGATTCTGATATTTTTAGGTATGTCCTTACAGAAACAATTATCAAATATGCAAATGCAACTTATAAAGTTGAAAAATAACGCATTGAAAAAAACCTCGCGGAATTGCAGTTCAAACGACTGAATACGTTTCTCCCAGCGTTTTGGGGAAAAGGTGGTTTAAACCAGCCATGTTAGGCTGCGCGCATAGCGCATGCGCAGTGATTTAGGTTCGCGCGGTAGTTTTTTCGATCAAAGCGACAAATGCGTTTGTCAGAGCCGAGGCGAGTCGGGCCGCCATTTTACTGTCACACCTTCCTGTGTCTTATATATGTAGGTCATACTTCCAAATAAATCAGAGTCGAACGCCTATGTAAATATACAATGGTCCCATACATGGAGATTTCCAAACCAAGTTTTCAAGCAAGTGTTGCATATGAAATACTAATTTCATAGCTAAAAATTGCTCAGCTTGAAAACTGAAACGTTTAAATACATGTCTATGGAAACATAGGAAAATATGTTGATTGTGACAAGCTGTCTCTGTCACTGACATAACTCAATGTCTGTTTTATTGACACCTGTGTGTCTACCTCCCTGTCTGCTAATGTACGCAACCCGTCAAGGTCCCAGGGTTGAATAGACCTTCAGCAACCCATGCTTGCCATAAAAGGCGACTATGCTTGTCGTAAGAGGCGTCTAACGGGATCGGGTGGTCAGGCTCGCTGACTTGGTTGACACATGTCATCGGTTCCCCATTGCGCAAATCGATGCTCATGTTGTTGGTCACTCGATTGTCTGGTCCAGATTCGATTATTTACACACCGCCTAAACTAAACTCACTCACTCACGCTAATGTACGCTCAACGTTAAGCACTCGCCCTACAGTTGTTGATCACGCCTCTCGAACCGATTTCTCGGTAACCAATCCTTCGCTAGATTCCAGGAAAGCTATCAGGCGCTGTTATAGTTTGTACAGCTTGACCTGAGCTACAGCACACATGAATGACTAAGTAGGTCAGTTGACACAAACGGCAGGTCGAGTTAACTTCATTAAACTCGAAGCAAAGGGGGGAAGAAAAAGAACGTTGCGTTCGCGGGATGCATATATACATGGATTCGTCACTAAACTTCTTCCGAAAAAGAACTTTTTTTAAAAAACCAATCATTTCATGTTGTCATTAAACTGTTCATACTGTCATATGCTCTCCAGTTAGGTTTACTAACGTTACATCGCAGACGTCATTTACATTCACAAGCAGATTCACTCTCACCCCCTTCACTCAGTTCAATTATCAGTGGAAACACCATCTTTAGGTTCATGTTTAAAGACAGGACATTACTGATGATTTCTCGACACTGACGACACAAACGACGACCATGTCTCGGCTGTTTGGAAATGTTGACAATCAACTGACAAAGGTGCACCCCTTCACAATAATAGACCCAACCAGTTGTGACACGGCCACGCATTGTATTGCTATTCACTTGATCAGGTCAAGGTGACCAATCTGTGGATCATTGCACCGGGTACTACTTGATGGTGATTTCAGTGCAAGAGCCAGCACCATGCCTAGATTCCTTTGATTTCAAATATCATGATTGTATGCCCAGTCACTTCACCGATTTTACTGGTGATATTCAACTCATAGAAAAAAAGTAATATATCTCTCTTTAGAGTTAACAGAGATAACTCTGATTATCACATTGATTACACAAGTCTCGTCTGAACGGTTTCCTGCCGATTGGGTTCCGTCCTGTTGCGCAAGTTAGGATAATAACCAGTCCAGAATTTTAGACCAGCTCATTCAACTGGATATTACTCAGTAAAAATAATGTTACACGGCGACCTTGCCTCGGCTGTTTGGACATGTGGACAATCAACTGACAAAGGTGCACTCTTTCACAATAAGAAACCTAACCAGTTGTGATGTGGTCACGCAATGCATTGGTATTCCCTTGATCAGGTCAAGTTGAACAACCTGTAAATTGGATTGGATTTTCCGATTCTGCAATTCTAAACTATACACTGAACTGGTACAAGTGTGCTCTATTACATGTAATATTGTTTTGAATTGAAAGTGGATAAGTTTATTAACGTTTTTGATCAGTAAAGTAACCTTCTATTTCATTATATCAAATGATGATTAATTGATGTCACAAACATCCAGTTTTATGGTGTCACGAAATAAGTATCCATATGGAAAAAGAGTTATCATCAGAAATTTGATTTATAGTATCTAAAAGGTATTTTATGATACCTAAAACATTTTTGTGACATTAAATAGAATTTTTTATGTCTGATAACCAATTGAGAAAACTATTTATACACAACACGAAACAAATGTAAAATCAAATTTTGCCATCTGCTCAACACTGTCACAATTAATAAAAAATAATTTGAGACCCTTGGGTGATAAGAGTTGGGTATTGAAAGTGCGCTGGTTGACGACAATTCTTTCTTAAATCCCGAGCATTAACTCGTCAGCAACCCCTGCTTGTCATATAGCAGTAAATAAAACAGTTGTGCCATGCAGCCTTGTCTTCAGGGTCCGGATGCGATAACTACATGTCATCTCAATACTGATACATTTCTTGTGGGTTTCCGGAGATTTTCCTCGTGGCGAGGCAAACCGTTCCTAGTCCTGTAAGACCAAAGTTGGGTACAAACTCCCCACTCTTTGGCGGTGTTTGGGAGCATCAGATCAGGTCGTGGAAGTTTCTATTGAGGGTTGTATGCTTAAAGAGCAGCGTGTGACTGAAGCTGGACTCAATACTGTTTTCGTCGAAATACATGGTATTTTGAACTCTACACCTTTTGGGTATACCTCTTCTAATGTGAGAGACATTGATCAAGTCTAAACACACTGTACATGAAGACAATGTCACTTTGGGAAGGTCAAGGTTGTGAATGAATAGCTCATGAGGTCACGCACCTGCTTATTGACTGAATGGAAAACGCTTGTTGATGTTCCTTATAAGGATAACTCGTAGTGAAATGAACTCTCACTCAAAGCCGTGATTTGGACCAGAGTGTGAAACAAAACACGCTAGTCATTTTTAAAGCAAAATATACGTATCGTAGAAGCATAACGGCTGTGAATGAAACGCTTTTTCGTAAAGCAAGTTGTTTTGTAGCCTCTTAGCTGAATAAGAACACGATACTTGACCATCGATCTTTAATCCCAGAGCCGTTACATAACCAGTTGCGTCCCTTGATGGAAGCCTTCATTATCGCCAATGAGGGGAGAATTAATTGTTTATCAGTAAAGTCACATCTTTCTCATTAAAGATATGGTCTTTACAATAAACATTTAAATAAAGACATTAAGCCAGTTGTACAACATTAACTTAAAGTCTCTCAAAAACACACTGCCTTAACACAACTAAACAGCTTTTCAGCTTTGGGTATCTGAAATATTACCACTTTAAGTGTTCCAGGAAATATGAAGAATAGACAACTTAAGGTTCAACTTACAAAACTGTACAAAGTATTTGAATATTGATTGAACTGTAACTTGTCGTCCACTTGAGGTTCTTGCAGCACTCTGACCTCTAACATCGACTACTGGTTGGTCTTCGCATCCACTGGACAACGTTGTATCTGAACTATGGCATGTCTCTCCCTTTTCTGAGGTAACTTTGGATGAATAACCTGCGTTTCAGTTTGTTTTGGACAAAGGTCAACTGGTGGACTCTCATCTTAAGCTGGCTCGGGTGCAGGTTCTCCCGACTGCCTCAAGTGTTTTCTGTTTCTCCTCAAAATCCTTCCATCAGCTGTTTTCAATTGGTTGGATCTTTCACCAACTTCTTCATTCACTATTTTGCCAATGTTGGTATCTGTTATATGGTTTGATCCGTACGACATCACCTTCTTTCAGCAAAGGCACTGAATGAGCTGACCTATTGTAGTACTTGGTCTGTTTTTTTCTGTCTGGCAACAAGCTTCTCAGTGATGGTATCAGCTATACTTGGTCTGAACAAGGTCTCAGCTGTTGGTAGGCGAGTTTTCGTTCTGTTCTTTGTACTGGTGATGTGCCAATACCTTCTGACGGTACATTTCTCCAGTCCAGCAACGCAAGGTATGCGTCTGAATGAGCGAGTTTTGATTTTTGTTAGAGTCTCTTAACAGTCTTTAAACAGCTCTCAACCTTGCCATTTGATTGTGGGTATCTATTAGAAGAGGTTTGATGCTGAAATCCAAATCTGGAGGCAAACCTGGCGAATGCATCCGAGTTGAAAAGGGGCTCATTATCTGTAATTATTTGGTTTGGTATGTCATGTCTCGCACAATGAGCACTGAGTTTCTCGATAACCTCTGTTGAGTTCTTACCACTCAAGCTGTCTACCTCGAAATAGTCAGAGAAGTAGTCCATAGTAATAGAATAACTATGGTCATTAAACTCGAAGAGATCACTTACAATCTTTCCCACGCTCGGGAAGGTAAGTCATGGCTTCGAAGTGGTTCTCTCCCCTGATCTTGTTGAACACTATTGCAGATTTCACATTTTTTTATATGATCAGTCAAGTCCCTTGTCATGTTTGGCCAATATACACGTTCACTTGCTCTGCGATTAGACCCTTGAATACCAACGTGGCTGGAGTGTATTGGTTCTGTGATTTCATCCCTCATACTTCTGGGAATGACCAATTTTTCCCCTTTTTCCCCTCTTTCCCACATCGTTCTGTACTGAGAGTTCTTCACGAAAACCGAAATATTCCCTAGCAGAATGTGGCAAGTCGTCTTTCTCTTCTGGTCTGCCTTTCAGGGTTCTAATTGCACTGTCAGACTGTGACTCGTGTTGAATCTTGCTGAAAGCTTTGTCCGAGACAGAAACATATTGTTTCATGTCAATAAACACTGTTTCAATTTCTGTTGGGTATCTCACATTCATTTTAAAAAAATGTCATCCATTTCAACACTTCTTGTTCTCCTTGTACATGGCAAGTGTCTGCTAGATACATTTGATAAACTTTCTTATAGACAACATGCAAGTCAAACTTTTGAAGCCTGAGCATTATTCTGTGGAGACGTTTGGGTGCACTGTGCAAACTTTTGTTCATTATTGACTCTAATGGCTTGTGGTCTCTCTCAACTTTCACCTTTTTCCACATGTGTAATACTCAAACCTCTCAACTCCAAATACAATGGCAATCATCTCTTCTTCAATCTGGGCATAGTTTCTTTTAGATGCAGTCAACGCCCTTGAAGCATATGCAATTGGTTGACCTTCTTGCAATAAGCACACACCCAATCCATTCTGAGAGGCATCACATTGAATTACAGTCCTAGCTGTATCATCAAAGTATTTCAAGATTGGGTGTTCAGATAGAATATGCTTGATCCTCTCCAGAGACTTTCCATGTACATGTTCATGCCAGCAAAAGTCAACTTTGTCATGTAACAGCGATCTCTAAGGCGCAGTCACTTCAGATAGTTTTGGTGCAAACGTTTGGACATAATTGACCATTCCGAGAAATGTTTGTACACCTTGTTTGTCTGTTGGAGCAGGCATCTGCGCAATCGCTTCAACGTTCATAGGGTCAGCTTTCAATCCATCTCTTGTAAGAATATGTCCAAGGTAAGGGACTTCAGGTTGTTTCAGTTTTAGCTTTTATTTGTTCATTTTGTTGCCCTTTTCTCTACAACGATCCAGGAATGCAACAAGTTTCTTGTCATCGTGATCTTTCTCTGCTTCAGTATCTGTCAGACCCACTCCAAATATGAGCACATTATCATGGATAGCTTTTACACCTTCAAGCAATTCAACAGCATTATCCATTCTTCTTTGGAACTCTTCAGGTGCAAGAGATATCCCAAATGGCTTGCGTATCCATCGGTATCTAGATATCTGCTTTCCTCATCCAGAGTGAAGTGCCAAAACCCATTCCTGGTGTCCGCTAGAGTAAAATATCTGGGATGTGATAGCTCTGGCAAGATATCATTCATAGTAGGTGTCGGGTAATGGTTTCGTTTCAAGGCTTTATTCAGCGGTTTTGGATCTGTGCAGAGACGTATCTTTCCATTAGGCTTTGCAACAACAGCCATGGCCGATATCCAGTCTGTTGGCTCTGTTACAGGCGTTATCATTTTCATCTTCACAAGCCTTTCTAATTCATCTTTTAGTTTGAGTTTCATGGCCACAGGAACTTTTCTGCAAGGCAGTTGAATTGGGGTTACTGATTCATCAAGTTCCAAATGAAGTACCCCATCCAAATTCCCTTCGTCTTCAAACAAATATTTGTATTCCGTAGTTATATCTGTCATCTCAATACTGGACGACTGTAGACCAGGGGCATTTGTTTCCTGTGCTGGATTGATGGACATGCTGTTCTCTTTGTTCAGGGTGATTAGCTGCATGTGTTGTACAACTCTTAATCCAAGAAGTGGTATTCGGTCACCTTTTACAAACAACATTTCAACACTACACTTCCTTCCATTTTGGGGTTTTGTAATTTTGATCCATCTCTTGCCTATGGGTACAGTCTCTGTGTCATTGTACATGACCAAAGTTGGTGTAGTTTCATCAAATATTTTCAGTTGCGGATCCTTGAAGACCTCAGTGTATACTGCTTTAGGAAGAAGATTATTCATCATCATCTTCATCATTAACTTTCATCCAGGCAAACAACTTCTGATCTCTGATCCCCATAACTATTCTGTCAAGGATTAAGCTGTCCACTTTATCCCCTGAATTACAAGTTCTAGCCAGTGTACGAAATACAGTGGTGTAAGTGTCAATGTTCTCTGGGTATTCCTGATCCTTTTTATTGAAGCAATATCTTTCAAATATTCCATTTGTTTCACCAATGCAGAATTTTTCTAACTCATTCAAAACTTTTTCGTCGTCTTCCTTGTCATTTTCATTGGCAAACACAAACCCTTGAATGACATCCAGAACGTCTGGTCTAGTACATGTCTTCAAAGTGGCACACTTGAATTCTTGGATTCATTTGCCAGTCTAGCTGCAGTGAGATAATTGTTCTAGCTTCTTTTAAACTTCTTGAAGTTAGTGGCTAGGTTAGCTCTCAGATCTAGTTTCTGGGGCAGCGGAATGTTTACAGGAATATGCCGAATTTGTGGGGTGTGCTTGTTTATCTTCATGGTCTGACACGTTGAGAGATTCAATGGCAATTTAATGTCATTTGACAGAGTTGAGGCGAGAGCATGCACCAGTAAGATACACGCGTTGATTATGATGCATAACGGTCAGTTGGACCACATGCTCTCATTTGATCTCACGTCGTGCATAGATTTGTGCACTCGTGCATACATTAGATTAAACAATCAGTGTCTGGCGAGTATCATTTACATGTAAAGTGATTTGATTATCAAAACTGTTACCGCTTCTGACACCATGTTTCGTAGCGTCTCAGTTGAATAAGAACAGGATACTTGAGCATCGATCTTAAATCTCAGAGCCGTTACATTACCAGTTGCGTCCCTAAATGGGAGCCTTCATTATCGCCAATGAGGGGAGAATTAATAGTTCACCACTATCGTCACACAAGTAAAGATTATAAGAAAACAATGAATAAGTTTATTAAGAAACAATTTTATTAGACATCAGTTAAGAGAAACCCATCATTTATCTCCAAAACGATATTGGAGACATTTGAAGGGTAAACTGAAAGAAGATACTTATCCTATTCCATTAGTTCAATTATATAATCATTTCAAGGAGGAAAATAGAAGCATTCGTGATGGCAATATATACTCTTCAATAAAAGTAGAGGATCTTCATTTTTTTATTTACGATTAAAATTATTTAGGAGATTTATCGGAGTGAATCAATGTTGATCTGATATTATTGCATGTTTTGAGAGAGCATCACCATTTGCACTTCCTTACAACCATAATTATTTGGAATGTAGTCGCTTTTGAAAGATGATTGGTGTATGGTATATAATTAGCATGTATACGATCTTCATTTTGAAACAAACGACTAGAAACAAACAATAAGAAATGTGTGATGCAAAATGAGTGTCAACATTAGTGATTTCTCGATGTTCTTGAAAAAGCGTCAAAATCAATAATGGGACCCCATGCATGTGTTGTGGTGCTACTGCGTTTTGCACGTGTTTTGTTTAGGGGTGGTAATAGAGGGAATGATGGTGCGTTCATAAGATGTATGTCCTTGAAACGTTTATTAACGTTTACACTTCCTATCCTAATTGAACGTTCATTATCTTTGAACTTGAAAGTTGGAACAAAAATTGAAGAACCAGAAGTCGCCTGGCCTAGACCAGATTTTAAATGAACACTTATGGTTATCTGTATCAAAACTGCTACCTTTTCATGTGGAATATTTTAACGTTGTACTTCAAACTGGAACCTTGCCAGACGCACGGCTTACTTGCACAATTAAACTTATATATAAGAAAACGGGAAATCGTATCGACCCAAGTTCATATAGGCCGTTTTCCGTCTTGGCTGCTTTGGTAAACCTTAGTGAGTATCATTAATGAGAGACTGAATAAATTTTGTGATGATAATGACATAATATCACATACCCAGTCCGGTTACGGAAAGGGTTTCTCTACAACAGACAATGTATTTGTTATTCATAACTGATAAATCGTATGGACAAATGTAAAAAGAAACTCTTTTGTGCTTTTATCGATTTCTCTGAAGCATTTGATAGAGTCTGGAGAATTGGGCTGTGGACCGAACTAAGACAAACTGGTATTAAGGGTAAAATTCTGACTTTAATTCAAAATATGTATAAGGACATAAAATCATGCGTTATGGTAGATTCTCAAAGATCAGATTTCTTTGATTGTCTTTCCGGAGTTAGACAAGGAGAAAACTTGTCCCCGCTCTTGTTCTCTATTTTTCTAAATAACCTTGAATCCCATCTAACGGAACAGTCATGTGTTGGTGTTCAATCATAAACAAATGATGATCATTTCATTTTATATTTCAAACTGCTAGTCCTACTTTATCTTCATCATACAGTCCTCTTAGCCGAGACACATGATGACTTACAAAATACATTAAATAAATTTGCTAAATATTGCGTCAAATGGAAACTTCAGGTAAATATAAATAAGACTAAGGTGTCGTGTTTGGTTCCTGGCCTGCAGCTAATTATAAGAGATCTTTCACATTGCACAATGACAAGATAGATGTTGTAGATACTTATAAATACCATAGAAATGGTCGTATGAATTTTGCTGTCAGATATATAACTGATCTCGGTGTGAAGACCTCTATAGCGTTATTAAAACGTGCTAGAAATGTTAAACTGCACCAGGACCTTCTCCTCCCCGCTTTTGATAAATTAGTTCTACCAATATTGTTGTATGGATGTGAAATATGGGGACATGAGAACACTGATTTGATAGAAAAAGTACATCTAAAATATCTCAAACTAGCGACTGGTTTGAGGTCTAACACACGAAGAACTTGGTAGAGGACCGATTCGGCTTCACATCGCGACAAGATGAATTTCTTATTGGTGTAAACTGACATTTTCACATACAAAATACAAAATAGCAGCTTTTATTCTTCTTTAATCTACAACTCAAAGTAAAACATTATGTTTGGCTAAGCCATGTCAAGGATATCTTTTGTATGAGTGGACTACCTCATGTTTTTGAAAACCCTCATCTCCACTCTAGCTCATGGATCATTTCAAATGTTAAATTAATTTTAAAGACCAGTTTTTACAATCATGGATGAGCGATATCCAAAATGATATTTGTAAACCCTTTCTTAAGTTCAGAACGTGCAGCCATAATTTACCCATAGGAACTGGGAGATGGCGAAATATTCCAAAGAATCAGAGATTTTGTAAACTATTGAATCCTATTGCTCCTGGCTGACTTTATCTAAATTTCATCACCTCCTTTCATGTAAACTTTTAACCCTCAAAAACCTGTGGCAGTTCATTAGCAAGATATTTAAAAAGCCTTATCTGATACCCTGCTTTGGTCATCTTGTTGCTGTGTATTCAAAGTAAAATTATGTTGTTTTATTCACGTACCACCGATGGTGGGTCCTTAACTTAACCCCCCATCCCATTATACTTCGTTACATCGTGTTCCACATGTACAGAAGTATTTCTCTTTAGGTATTTTATTGGTAGTTTTTGTTCCCTTGGCTAAAGCTACACATTTGCCGTGACGCCTTAAAGACGAGTATCAGGAAATAAGATAAATCCCCGCAAAGCCGTAACAACCAATACCTTCACTACTCCCCATGTTACCGGGGTAACATGATCGGGGTTACATTGGTATTCAGCAACTTATGCTTGTTGTAAGAGGTGACCAACGACATAGGGTTCGCTGACACATCTCATTGTAACCCAATCACGCAAATCGATGCTCATGATGTTGATCACTGAATTATCTTGTCCAGACTCGATTATTTACAGACCGCTGCCATACAGCTGAAACAGTGTCGAGTGCGGTGCTAAACAACAAACCAACCAAACCATCTCCCTGCTGCTTCCTACGTAGTTTAACGTTGGCAAAATCCTTAAATATATATTCTCCCTCGACGTCGGGCTTTATTGTATCAGTGACGGAATGTTATATACCCTGTACCTTTCATCAGGACATATTTCGAAGATATATATTTCTACACGTATGTGGTAAAAGGTATTGTTCTGAATGTATGTGTCATGCTACTGTTATTGGTGTCCATAATATAGTTGTACAAAAGGTGATACTTAAACTGTCTCTCACCATTTCCAGACAATAGACTTGAGACAGTGCCACAATTCATCGACGTGGTAGGTGTGTTAAACGAAAACGTAATAAAATCATCACTTGGGGAATAAAGCACTATATCATAAAACGCCTGTAAACTGTGAAACTGACATAGTAACATGGGTGTATTAATGAACATTAGATGAACAAATAGGAAAGAAAAAGTGAAGTCACCTGTTGCTCTTAGATTCGAATCGTTTTGACATGAGTTGACCAAATTATAAACAAGATCATACAGGTAGATAAAGATATATATTGAACGAGTTTCGAGTCCTTGTCTGACAACGAAAGCGGTTCAGACTGAAAAATGGCTAATTGGATACACGCATTACCATCATAAACATCAAGCCCTGTCATGTTATTGACGTCATGAACTGGAAGCTGGAATTTAGGAAGTAGGCTATAGACAGAGTTAAACCAAGATCTATGAAACTGTCACTACCAGTGCATAATGATACTTGGCAGTCTAGAGTCTGCCATACAGTTCAGTTTACGCCAAAACCCAAGTATTTCCATTTTCAGTTTACAAAAGGGACTGCTCCACCCCATCTCCCCTCTGACTGGTGAATTAGGTGTTTTACAACCGACTCCCAAGAAAAATCTGCGAGCACGGTTTTGAACTGCGTTAATGCAGGTAAACAGTTTTGTGCCCCATATGGCAGCGCCATGCGTCAATATAAGCTGAACTATATTATTATTCAAAGTATCATAAACACTATGGGTCATGCCACCTAGGTCATTCTAAATTTGCAAATAATTACTCCAAGAGCACGACTGGCCGATTTTGCAATCGTTTTAGCTGTGAAGTTTAAATCCAGATTTTTCTGTAACCAAATTCCAAGACATTAATAGACATAAAGTTGTATTCCAAAACCTTACAACCAATATTGACTGTTGTTGCTCCTCTAGTTGGAACAAGCGCTTAGCCCTTCTAGCTGCTTATCAAAGTGTTACGGTTAAGAATTTACCGTGACAAACAATATAAGAAAAACCTTGTGAATCAGGAAAACAGAACAAAGACAAGTTTAATATATTAAAATCTTGTATTAAGGCAATGAGAGCAAGTTGTACAAAGTCACAAGTCAACATAACATTATCGATTTCAAATACAATACAAGTGAGACAAAATCTAAGGCAATGGGTCACAAAATATATAGTATAGCAAACTCATCAAAGTCTTAGTGTGAGAGAGCAACAGTCGTGCAGAATGTAACACGGCGAGCGGTCTGACTGCAATAGATGAAGCGTTGGCAGAGGTAGAATGATAAACTCCAGCGAATGAATATGAAAGTGTCAATCTGTGTCGCTCACAACACGGCAACTAGCCTTTACATATACTTTCAGTCGTTTCCCGAAAGTACGAGTACCTACGGCCATCGCCAACACCGTAGAATGACCCCAGAAACAATGCCAAAGTAAACAAACAGGAAGTCAAGGGCAGATAATTCCCGGACAAGTCTGCTGCCCAAAATTCTAAAAATGATTCAATTTTAATAACGACCTCTTTAAACCGACTCAAAACCTCATCACTCTGAAGAAAAGATGGTGTAACCTTACAACCAACATATAGTTTACACTCAAATCTACCGCTGTCACACTCGCTGCCACTACCTGTATCATCATCATCATTATCATCATCATCATCATCATTTTTACCCACAGGCACTCACAATTACCAACATAAGATAGACTGGTCATGGAGCACATCTTGACGTATTAATACCGTTGATGAGTAAACATCACCGAACTTACTGAACAAACTTTACTCATGTATATATAAGCCTTTCCTTCAGTATTGTACATCACTTGCTTGATAACAGTGTCATAATAAACAAGCTGCATATCAATAGAACGCTCCCCATTGTCCAGCACAGCAACTCCTAGATGGCACTCGAAGTTCACTATGGTCAGTTATACCACCGTTTAACTGCGTACTATTTTCAGCTTTGATTTTGTCTGCATCCATTTCATTTGGTTAGACCATTGACTGTTTCTCCATTTAGCTGTCACTCGCGTCTCATCGTTCCTTGAGTAGAAGCGATTTCGGTTCATATTGGTGAAGATCGCCAGTTAATACATTTTATCATCTGTAGTAATTCAAAGAAAGTAGAGCTGTGTGTTTGGTGACCAGGAAATACAATAAAATGACGTAAACATAAATTGTTCCAATTTGTTGGGTTATTGCTAAGAGCGACATAAATCGCAACTCCCTCACTTAATGTGGGTTGTTGCAGTGATTTCAGTTTAGGACGATAGTTTGGATGTCGCTGAATATACCCTATTAGGTTGCGTTAGTGCTACCACAATGCCTTATTTGTCATTGGTCTTTCCCTTTCATCTGGCACTTCCGACACATTAGTCGCTCAATATTATATTTTAATTCGTTGGTATCATTAAGTGGGTTAAGACAATTCTAGTTCAGTGATGGCGTAAAATATGTAATTACTTTAGTCACTTCACAAAATGAATGTTTCCGGTATTTCACGACATGACTATTCTACACGTTCACACAGTATGCCAAAGTCTACATCTATATCAGATATTCCGTAAACGTCAAGTCAAACAATGCCATTCATGGACGAGAACATTACTGAAAAACATTTAATACTATTGAGAAACTACGAAAGGCGATTGAGCTCCAGTTTGCAGTCAGTTATGCCCAGGTTTTGAATGGCAGTAAGAAGCTGAACGAACATGAATACACGTTTTTAATGGACAACAAATGTTTTGGGTTTTTTATTCTTTACCGGGCCATTTTAAGAGGAAACTCTTGCTCGTTCATCAGGTGAATGCTGAGTCAGCACAAAGTGTGGATAGAGCGGATAACAATAAAATAACGAAGCCAATGGCCGTGAATTAATACATACAAAAAATGTAGAAGCCAATGGCCGTGAATTAATACACAAAGAAAAATATGTATTGTAATGATAATACATTGTCGCTCCTACCAACACACCCCACTCCCGCTCTTAGCTTTGTCATTATAATCTATTGTTCTCTTTGTGCATTAATCCAATCTCATTGACTCGATAATTATATTATTTTCCTTGTACTCCATCTGCAGTACAATGTTTGGTGACTATGTTTGGTTCTGTCCCAATGAGTCTACTGAAACTCATAGTAGGGAAATAGTGCCTTATATCGTCTTCGCCGAGAAGCAATAAGTCATGACCAGAAATGCTGTTCCAGGCATGACATTTTGAAATTTGAGATTGAGAGACAGGCATAAGAAACTGAGTTGAGACTCACATGGACAGTATTTGCTAACCCTATCAGGATGTTTTCTGGAAGCAAGGCACCCAACACACACCAAATAAATCATTTCTCATATCCATTTTGGATATTTTGTTTGGTCTTTTTGTCTGTCAGATGTTTGGTTAACTGGCTCAGGTCTCCACTTGGGAGGGTGACTTCATATTGTTCAGAAACTCGGGTGTTCTCCATTCTAAATTCAATATTTAAATAGGAAATATCCAAAACAGAATGGTCAGCAAGAAATTTGTCAGTGACTTTTAAAACATCTAGAAACTATGATATAAAATACTTAATGTTTCACCTCAAACGTAAAAGTAAAGTTAATTTTCCTAATTTAATCTATGTCGCAACTTATAGTTGTAAATTACTATATATGTGTTTAAAGTGTGTTCAGTTACTTTTATACATGCAAAGAAATGTTGAGAAAGGTTGAGAAAAAGAAACTCTGTGTTGACTCTAAAATTCTTCTCGGTCGCTGGCGTGATTTGAATAGAACGCTTCCAAGTAATTATATAGGGCTGATAGTGGATTCGTTCAGCCCAGGTAGGATAATACTGGATGTACTGAGAATGCACTGTTGTGCATTTCTCCGAAAAGGAGGGAAGAGGGGGCCGCAGGTGTCACAATATTCAGCATATTAGAGCAGACTGTCATGAATCAGGTGGGCCACCCTTACGTCATAAGAACTTGTCTGACGAGTCCGTTCAAGTTCGTACTTGTTCAAACTTGATTGTTTATTCCACATCACAGTTAAAGTGACAATATCTGAACTGTAGACAAAATCCCCACAGGATAGTTTGCATAACCGACTGCCTTCAGTATGTTGTTGAGAGATTTGAATCTCTTAGCGCGGAGAACCCCCACCCCACAAAGGGGTCCTTACCACTGCAATACGGCCACAGGAGCTTGTAACGCAATAAGTAACATCCAGGTATGCACTTTCACAAACGGGGCCTTAGCACTATATGAAAGGAAAGGGATCGAACGTCGTCAACACACCAAGTTCGTTTCATGGCGACTTCAGCAATGATCACTGTGTCTATCCCATTAAAAGTTACATGACGTGTACAAAAACATCTTAGACTGGTGGCACCTGTAGCAAGCTAATAGCCATTCTTTTGGAGTCACTTTCACCTTTCTGTAATAATGAGCTGTTGGTTTATTCATCGCAATCAGGATTGTGTCGTGCCATTACTAGTCTATGAACCAGACGTTAAAAATATGGATTTTCATATAGCTTAAGGTATGTAGTTTAAGTAATCACGTGATGGACATCGCCTATGTCCAGATAAATGTGTTGTTTTAAAGATGGTCGCCATTTTCTTGAATCCAGCCAAATATCTACAAAGCAGCTACAACTACAGCTATAAGCATTAGAATATAGTGACTGTTTGCCCCACAATTTGGTAGTCAAATCTCATCTGGCTCATGGACTATACCGACGTCGACCTGGCCTTGACCTGTCCCGCACTGAAAAGAGTCAGCGATCTGATATGGCCTATAGTTAGCCATATACCATTTTGTTGGTAAATCTACTGGCTTGAAATATGTGCATATTTTTAATGGAATAGATACAGTGATCGTTGTTGAAGTCGCCCTGAAACGAACTTGGTGTGCTGACCTCGTTACATTCATTTCGTTTTTTGTAATGCTAAGAACCCGGTGGTGACATACCTTCGTGGCAGTTCTTAGCGTTGCAAGCCCCCGTGTCCATAAGTACATTAATGTGGAAAGCTCTAGTTAAAACACACATCATCCAGCACACATCACAAGCGTATCTACAGACATATCACAGCATTGAAAATTCACTCTTTAGTATTTTGACGATTAATGGGGTATTCAGATTAGATTGTTGAACCTCAATGGATCATTGTCTACAGATGATTAGCAATGCTTAGAATCACCAACAGACCAACACGTATGAAATTACAGTATGAGCTTCAGGGTGCACAGGCTAGTCGTCTTGGCTCATGTGCATGGGGACAATGGTGCACAGCTTTTTCCTGTTGGTTTTCTCTTCGTGTTGGGACCTTGGTACATCATGGGCACTTTCGTTTTCCCGTCGCATCAAATGACCACATAGTCGCGTCATGCTCTTGCATTTTTTGCATGAAACTTTTGTTTGTGGGTGGAGCGACAGTGTCAATGGGTTTGATGAGGGCTTCAAAGTTGGCGTATATGTCGTAAGGCACGAACATTTGATGGTTGACGAATTTGAAGACATTGTCTTTTTCGTCAGGCATGTCAATTTGGACGGCCATATGTCCCATGCCTCAACCATCCTTCTGGTGAGATTTCAACAGGTCAGCTTATGTGTAGCCGTGCAGGCAGCGTTCACAAAAGTTTGGGTTTTTTTCCATTGTATTTCGATTGGTTGTACAACAGTTGCTGAAATGTTTGATCCACGTGTAGTGGTACTTTTTCCCTCTGTGTCCGAAGACGTTGACGGCGACGTGGGCGTTCTGTTTCCTTTTTTTATTTTGGTGACCTTGGAGATGGGAGTGGGTTTGTCTATGCCATCCCCGTTGAGCCCATCATTCCTGGGTAAGCTTGAAAGTCTGTCGGAATGTGTGTCGGCCAGACACCACAGATCGGATTGCTACCCTCATGGAATCGGCGCCTTTGTTTTTGCTGATGCCCATGGCATGCATTGTCTTGTAGTACGATGACAACGTTAGGTTCGACCCTCCTTTGAAAAGTTCGTACTTGGCTATGTCTATATAGACGATGTTGACCGCATCAATGACCCAGCCCGAACCCCTGTGCGTGAAGCATTCTAGGGATTCTCGTCGACGGTTTCGGATTGGGTTGCGACTTCCTGTTTGCTTCTGTAGTAATCCTGGACATGCGCAATGGTGTCGTCTGGCTTCTGTTTGTCCAGCGACATTTTTTTACTTAAAATTTGAGGTTTCAGGTTTGAGGTTTTCAGTTTGAGATTTGAGGTCTTTCACTTCCTCGCCAACTTTCTCCACGATCGTGTGTTTCAGGTCATCGAATTCCATGTTTTTGTTGACGTCCATCCTCCAGCCTGCCAGATACTTGCCTGCGGCATGCTTGATTGGCACGAATTCTTGTTCTAGTGGTTTGCGACCCGTAAAGGTCCCAGGGTAGAATAGGCCTTCAGCAACCCATGCTTGTCATAAAAGGTGACTATGCTTGTCGTAAGAGGCAACTAATGGGATCGGGTGGTCAGGGTCGCTGACTTGGTTGACACATGTCATCGGTTCCCAATTGTAGCAGATCGATGATCATGTTGTTGTTCACTGGATTGTTTGGTCCACACTCGATTCTTTCAGATCGCCGCAATATAAAAACGTAAAACTAAACTCCAGTGGTTTCCGTTCCTCCAGCAGTTCTAGGGATTTGTGGACATGAGGAATGTTGAGCAACTTCATCAGCAGAGGTTTCTTCAAACGGGAGTAACAGATCACTCCACGTTCTTTGGCAATCATTTTCAGTTCTCGAATGGTGAGCATTGTGAAGTCAAATCTCTAATAGCTTTGATTTTCACTGACGAAGTCAAATCTTTAATAGGATTTCAGACAGGTAAGAAAAATTTAAAAAGCGAGAAAACTTTTGCACGCACGTTAGATTTTGATTCTCAGCTGTCGGTTGCGTTAGTTGATGTAGTCTCTTTTCGTCAGGTAGATGTGATGGCCTCAGACCACATCCACTCCGTAGGCCTTGCAACAGCAATAGTGGCATTTCACACCAGCACTGCACACCTTGCACATGTAGTTGAAGAAGCCTTTTGCAGTAAAACACGGAAACCCATCGCATCTGCTCCCTCAGATCTTTCAGCACCGAGTTGTATTTCAGTTTCTGTATTAGTATCCAAACGCTGTCCTTCGTGTGTCGTCCTGAGAAGGTCAGGTATGTCAGCGAGCTTCTCTTTTTCATGATTTCCTGTTAGCGCTGCAGTCATCCAGGAGGAACAGCAGCGATTCTCCTTTCAGTTAGCCATGGTAAGGTGCAACCAGTCCTGCCGACACGTTCCAGGATCGCTTGATCACAAGCAGTTTTTTTGTGTTATTTTGTCCCACTGCTTGTGAGCCCTCATGCCTTTGCTGAACAGCTGGTTGGGCATGCCCTCGACGGTCACTTCCAGTTTTGTGATCTCGGGGTTGAAAAGATTTCCTCTCTCTCGTTCAAACCGTTCGTCGATCTTCACGGGAATGATCACGACGTCTTTCATCAATCACGTTCCACAGCATATTGCTCTTGTCCTGATGATTGTCCTGTACAGCGGGACTCAGTCGTAAAAGATGTACTGGTGGTGAATGTGTCGGTCCAGCTCGTGACCACGTTGAACTCCAAAGAGATATTGTCGATAGCGCAGCTGCAAACAACTTTGTCATACTCACTGAATGTGAATTCATATTCTGCTGAGAGCCATTCCAGTGAAAACGGAAAAGTACAAGGACGGTAGAACGAAATCGTTTTCAACCTCGCAGTACAGGAAATTAACGCGAGGCAACACCACGGAATTAAAAATGTCTACACAAACCCATCTGTATAGGATACCTCAGGGTGACTCTGCACTTACGACAATGGCGGAAGCTTCGGTCCGAGAACGGCCATGTGAGAGAGAAAATCTCTGACCTCGGGGACGCGCATGGATTCGCCTTTCACATGCAGTGGCAGCAACAAGGACCTGAACTATTTCATCAACACCGAAGGAGCTGTTAGCAACGCGCGGTACGACCTCATCTGCAACGACAAAGATGAATGGACGACATCCCCAGCCTTCGGCGGCAAGCTGTTCATCCTGAACGTTGAGAAAACGGTCGTCACCCGTACACTTTCGTCTATACAGACGACGACAAATGGGTACTGTTGCCCTCTCAGATTGAGTGGATCATTAAGATCACACTTGGCGCTTCCCTCATTTATATGGAAAACAAATATCACATGCTGAATAAAGTCATGAACGAGGAAACGCTGCTAGTGGCTTACGCTCCATCGTCCCATCGTCCCACCGTCAAGACACACCGTGGTCCTCAACACAATATCGAGGAATAAATAACCAACACGTTATTGAACAAACATGGGATTTAAAACGCGGAATTGCATGTAGTGTCGGAATTCGACGAAATGAATACCCCAACAATGAGGTATCATACCTCAACACTGAGGTATCACACCCCAACACTGAGGTATCATACACCAACACTGTGGTATCATACCTCAACACTGTGGTATCATTCCACGACACTGTGATATCACACCACAACACTGAGGTATCATACCTCAACACTGTGGTATCATACCTCAACACTGTGGTATCACACCTCAACACTGTGGTATCATACCTCAACACTGAGGTATCACCTTATCCAACACTGTGGTATCATACCTCAACACTGAGGTATCATACCCCAACACTGTGGTATCATACCTCAACACTGTGGTATCATTCCACGACACTTTGGTATCATACCTCAACACTGAGGTATCATACCTCAACACTGTGGCATCATACCTCAACACTGTGGTATCACACCTCACCACTGTGGTATCATACCTCAACACTGAGGTATCACCTTATCCAACACTGTGGTATCATACCTCAACACTGCGGTATCATACCTCAACACTGAGGTATCATACCTCAACACTGTGGTATCATACCCCAACACTGTGGTATCATACCTCAACACTGTGGTATCATTCCACGACACTGTGGTATCATACCTCAACACTGTGGTATCATACCTCAACACTGAGGTATCATACCTCAACACTGTGGTATCATACCTCAACACTGTGGTATCATACCTCAACACTGAGGTATCACCTTATCCAACACTGTGGTATCATACCTCAACACTGTGGTATCATACCTCAACACTGAGGTATCACCTTATCCAACACTGTGGTATCATACCTCAACACTGTAGTGTCATACCTGAACACAGTGGTATCATACCTCAACACTGTGGTATCACACCTCAACACTGTGGTATCATACCTCAACACTGTGGTATCATACCTCAACACTGTGGTATCATACCTCAACACTGTGGTGTCATACCTCAACACTGAGGTATCATACCTCAACACTGTGGTGTCATACCTCAACACTGAGGTATCATACCTCAACACTGTGGTATCATACCTCAACACTGTGGTATCATACCTCAACACTGAGGTATCATACCTCAACACTGTGGTATCATACCTCAACACTGTGGTATCATACCTCAACACTGTGGTATCATACCTCAACACTGTGGTATCATACCTCAACACTGTGGTGTCATACCTCAACACTGTGGTGTCATACCTCAACACTGTGGTGTCATACCTCAACACTGTGGTGTCATACCTCAACACTGTGGTGTCATACCTCAACACTGTGGTGTCATACCTCAACACAGTGGTATCATACCTCAACACTGTGGTATCATACCTCAACACTGAGGTATCATACCTCAACACTGTGGTGTCATACCTCAACACTGAGGTATCATACCCCAACACTGTGGTGTCATACCTCAACACTGTGGTATCATACCTCAACACTGTGGTGTCATACCTCAACACTGTGCTATCATACCTCAACACTGTGGTATCATACCTCAACACTGTGGTATCATACCTCAACACTGAGGTATCACACCTCAACACTGTGGTATCATACCTCAACACTGTGGTATCATACCTCAACACTGAGGTATCATACCTCAACACTGTGGTATCATACCTCAACACTGAGGTATCATACCTCAACACTGTGGTATCATACCTCAACACTGAGGTATCACACCTCAACACTGTGGTATCAAACCTCAACACTGAGGTATCACACCTCAACACTGTGGTATCATACCTCAACACTGAGGTATCAAACCTCAACACTGAGGTATCATACCTCAACACTGTGGTATCATACCTCAACACTGAGGTATCATACCTCAACACTGTGGTATCATACCTCAACACTGTGGTATCATACCTCAACACTGTGGTATCACACCTCAACACTGACGTATCACACCTCAACACTGTGGTATCACACCTCAACACTGAGGTATCACACCTCAACACTGTGGTATCATACCTCAACACTGAGGTATCACACCTCAACACTGTGGTATCATACCTCAACACTGAGGTATCATACCTCAACACTGAGGTATCATACCTCAACACTGAGGTATCATACCTCAACACTGTGGTATCATACCTCAACACTGTGGTGTCATACCTCAACACTGTGGTATCATACCTCAACACTGAGGTATCACACCTCAACACTGTGGTATCATACCTCAACACTGAGGTATCATACTTCAACACTGTGGTGTCACACCTCAACGCTAAGGTATCATACCCCAACAGTGTGGTATCATACCTCAACACTGTGGTATCATTCCACGACACTGTGGTATCATACCTCAACACTGTGGTATCATACCCCAACACTGAGGTATCATACCTCAACACTGTGGTATCATACCTCAACACTGTGGTATCATACCTCAACACTGTGGTATCATACCTCAACACTGTGGTATCATACCTCAACACTGAGGTATCACCTTATCCAACACTGTGGTATCATACCTCAACACTGTGGTATCATACCTCAACACTGTGGTATCATACCTCAACACTGAGGTATCATACCTCAACACTGAGGTATCACACCTCAACACTGTGGTATCATACCTCAACACTGAGGTATCATACCTCAACACTGTGGTGTCATACCTCAACGCAAAGGTATCATACCCCAACAGTGTGGTATCATACCTCAACACTTTGGTATCATTCCACGACACTGTGGTATCATACCTCAACACTGTGGTATCATACCCCAACACTGAGGTATCATACCTCAACACTGTGGTATCATACCTCAACACTGTGGTATCATACCTCAACACTGTGGTATCATACCTCAACACTGTGGTATCATACCTCAACACTGAGGTATCACCTTATCCAACACTGTGGTATCATACCTCAACACTGTGGTATCATACCTCAACACTGTGGTATCATACCTCAACACTGTGGTATCATACCTCAACACTGTGGTATCATACCTCAACACTGTGGTATCATTCCACGACACTGTGGTATCATACCTCAACACTGTGGTATCATACCCCAACACTGAGGTATCATACCTCAACACTGTGGTATCATACCTCGACACTGTGGTATCATACCTCAACACTGTGGTATCATACCTCAACACTGAGGTATCATACCCCAACACTGTGGTGTCATACCTCAACACTGTGGTATCATTCCACGACACTGTGGTATCATACCTCAACACTGTGGTATCATACCCCAACACTGAGGTATCATACCTCAACACTGTGGTATCATACCCCAACACTGTGGTATCATACCCCAACACTGTGGCATCATACCTCAACACTGAGGTATCATACCCCAACACTGTGGTATCATACCTCAACACTGAGGTATCACCTTATCTAACACTGTGGTATCATACCTCAACACTGTGGTATCATTCCACGACACTGTCGTATCATACCTCAACACTGAGGTATCATACCTCAACACTGAGGTATCATACCTCAACACTGTGTTATCATTCCACGACAATGTGGTATCATACCTCAACACTGAGGTATCATACCCCAACACTGTGCTATCATACCTCAACACTGTGGTTTCATTCCACGACACTGTGGTATCATACCTCAACACTGAGGTATCATACCTCAACACTGAGGTATCACACCCCAACACTGTGGTATCATACCTCAACACTGTGGTGTCATTCCACGACACTGTGGTATCATACCTCAACACTGAGGTATCATACCCCAACACTGTGGTATCACACCGCGACACTGTGGTATCATACCTCAACACTGTGGTATCATACCCCAACACTGTGGTATCACACCGCGACACTGTGGTATCATACCCCAACACTGTGGTATCATACCTCAACACTGAGGTATCATACCCCAACACTGTGGTATCACACCTCAACACTGAGGTATAACCTTATCCAACACTGTGGTATCATACCCCAACACTGAGGTATCATACCCCAACACTGTGGCATCATACCTCAACATACCTCAACCCTGTGGTATCATACATCAACACTGTGGTATCATACCCCAACACTGTGGTATCATACCTCAACAGTCTGGTATCACACCGCGACACTGTGGTATCATACCTCAACACTGTGGTGTCATACCTCAACACTGTGGTGTCATACCTCAACACTGAGGTATCATACCTCAACACTGTGGTGTCATACCTCAACACTGAGGTGTCATACCTCAACACTGTGGTGTCATACCTCAACACTGAGGTATCATACCCCAACACTGTGGTATCATACCTCAACACTGTGGTATCATTCCACGACACTGTGGTATCATACCTCAACACTGTGGTATCATACCCCAACGCTGAGGTATCATACCTCAACCCTGTGGTATCATACCTCAACACTGTGGTATCATACCTCAACACTGTGGTATCATACCTCAACACTGTGGTATCATACCTCAACACTGAGGTATCACCTTATCCAACACTGTGGTATCATACCTCAACACTGAGGTATCATACCTCAACACTGTGGTATCATACCTCAACACTGAGGTATCATACCTCAACACTGTGGTGTCATACCTCAACACTGAGGTATCATACCCCAACACTGTGGTATCATACCTCAACACTGTGGTATCATTCCACGACATTGTGGTATCATACCTCAACACTGTGGTATCATACCCCAACACTGAGGTATCATACACCAACACTGTGGTATCATACCTCAACACTGTGGCATCATACCTCAACACTGTGGTATCATACCTCAACACTGTGGTATCATACCTCAACACTGAGGTGTCATACCCCAACACTGTGGTATCATACCTCAACACTGTGGTATCATTCCACGACACTGTGGTATCATACCTCAACACTGTGGTATCATACCCCAACACTGAGGTATCATACCTCAACACTGTGGTATCATACCCCAACACTGTGGTATCATACCCCATCACTGTGGTATCATACCTCAACACTGAGGTATCATACCCCAACACTGTGGTATCATACCTCAACACTGAGGTATCACCTTATCTAACACTGTGGTATCATACCTCAACACTGAGGTATCATACCCCAACACTGTGGTATGACACCCCAACACTGTCGTACCATTCCACGACACTGTGGTATCACAGCCCGACACTGTGGTATCATTCCACGACACTGTGGTATCACACCCCAACACTGTGGTATCATTCCACGACACTGTATTATCACACCCCAACACTGTGGTATCATACTCCAACACTGTGGTATCATGTCGCGACACTGTGGGTCATTGCTCGCACTACCAGTTAGTAGTTTATCTTTACAAAGACGTTTTATTTACTGGCCATAAAACAAAGCATCATCATTTCTCCGTACAATAAAAATATTGTTGTTTCTTCACAACTAAAATTTACTACATCGATAGCATGAAAGGCATCAGATGTAACATGTCCTTTTTTGTTTTGTTTTTTTGTTTGTTTGTTTGTTTTGTTTGTTGGGAGGGGGGGGGCGAACAGGAAGTTATCATAGATAACAGAACAAATGCTTATTTTTTCTAGTTAAAGTCAACTGATAACAAGTCAGGATGTGCTCGACGTCACAAAAACACCGGGACTTTGTGTCAGAGCCAATGGGAGATAATCTTGTAACTGAGCTACCAGGAATAGGATCAGTTCTTGGCTCAAAACTCAGCGAGGCCAAATTTACAAAGGTGAGATTACACTTTACAGTCCCTTACATTTCATATTACTGTGACTGACCACTACAGGGACGGTGAGTAGCTTGATTGTTTTCCTGAAAACATCACCATAAGTACCAAATTTTGTTTCCATGGACGCTGAATTGACGAGCAGCATCATGCTGCGAGGACCCACAAGAAGCATGCCTGTAGTCTTTACCTCCAAGGTTTAGCATGTTGGCGTGTTCCAGAATGATACATTTCTTAAGGCTTCGCTGACTGGAACTGATGAACATCTGATCGCCTGCCCTTTCAAAGCGAATATTGCAGGCCATTTTCTTTTCTCAGATATGTCTTGTTTGTTGCAAGTTTCCTGCAATTCCAATAAATGCTTGATTAGGTTACTTTGACCATGTTCACGTGTATTTGCGATGGTTACCTGTGTAGACCTACAGGTACAGTTAATACGTTTAATTCTAAGCATGGACTAGGCTGAAATTTCTGTCTCTTCAGTATCCAGGGCAACCGAAGTCGTCAGTTTTAATTAATTATGCAGCATCAATGAATTCTGACAAGTGAGTTAGGATAAGTAAAGAATGATATTTTTATTCATGTGGGTATGCATGCTAAACTGCAGGGTGCACTCGCTCGGGTGGTAGGACTAAAACAACTGGCTTAGCTAATCTGTTACTTGACAGTATCATTACACTGCTTTCACCTCTCACCTCCAACAATTATTGTGTCTTGTTTTTTTCCAGGCGTACAATGTTCTGGGCCAGTTCCTGGTGTTGGACAAGAATGAAGAGTTGTTCGTAGGCTGGCTGAAGGAGACATGCTCTGCTAATTCCAAACAAGCGGGGGACTGTTACACGGCACTGAACGCATGGTGTGATGAACACTTGTGAGGTGCCTGCCCTGTCAAGTCATGTCACACGTATTCGTGCTTACCCCTTTTCTGTTCTGCTTACTCCAAAATTTGCAGGAATGGATTGTTTTAAGTTCTTAGTATGCTTGTCGTGAATAGTACACATGCCGCCTCGAGTTCTTACCATAATGCATCAGTTCTGAAACGGACATCTACGGGAATCTTAAAATGACGACTGATAGTAGCATAGTGACGTCCCAGTCAGCTTCTTAACACCTCTAGTTCCCTTGCGTTTAGTCCATGCGTCTTAGAAGCGATTCAGCCCAGGAATCAGTCAACTCAACATGTCCATCAAATTTACTGTACACTTTAAATGTACAGCTTATGTAGCCATCTTGTTTGTTGTGCTGTGGTCGGTTTAAAAACACCATAAGGAATTTCTTTAAAACAGCTTGCACCTAGAACTATATGACGTCGTAGTTATAAACGTTTATAGAATTGATGGTATTCAAGGGACAATTTAGGCATTTCACATGTAACCTTTTATGGAGGAATCCTAATTACTTAGCATTTTATATCAATGATAAAATACCTTTTGTTCTCAAAATATCCTAAGGCTTCCTTAGCGTTTTATATCAATGATAAAATACCTTTTGTTCTCAAAATATCCTAAGGCCAAAAAGGGCTACGTTGTATTAATATTCAATAAATTCGTATCCTAATGTCTCGGTTGTTTTCACTGTATTTTGATTACATAGAGAGAGGGGCTAGTATTCAAATGTGTATTTTGTAGTTGTATAACATCTGCATCACAAGTTAATGTTCTGAAGCTGATACGTATTGTCCTCTAGAAGATCCAGGGTAGGGTTTAGGAAGATCCAGATGATCCTACATACAATGGGATCCAGGGAATCGCTGGTCCTACGGTGGAAATCCAGATTTTATCAAGTTATGATCCTTGTCTGTCGGGGCCATACACGTACTCTGGGGTCCGAGGTGGTCTGCAACTTGTCTAACTATGACATGGCATGATGCGAATGATTTGATTTTCAAGTGAAAGGATATACTCCAATGATTAATTGTTATGATGGATACACACACTGTTGGGTCACACGTGGTAGAGTCATCGGAGCTGTGGTAAGCTGATTACAGAATTGCCTCCCTTGTCCACACCTGACGCCCAATGAGTGTTGTTTCAAATCTTAACATGATTTCTATGTAGATTTGACACCACTTGACCCCGACTTGTGGATTCTGCAAAGTGTGAATTGTTTTAACGTGAAGGAATCATTCAGTTAGACGCAAGACTAGGGGAGACTACTCTTCCTATAACTTTTGTTCTGTATCCTCACCAAACCACGTGAAGCGCCATACAATCTCCGTCGTCTCGGCTGGAGAGCTGGAACTGCTGCCTTGTAGCTGCATGGGCACAACAAAACATTCGAGTGTCTGCTCATCAAAGGAACACAGGTATCATCAATATCACGCCGGGGGGTGGGGGGGGGCACCAGAAATGGGCTTCGTATATTGTACCACAGTGGAGAATCGAATTCGGGTCGTCGGCGTGACGAGCGAACACTTTAACCAAAAGGCTACCTAACTCCCCACACTGATATTAGAAATTGCACGGTGTGATATTCACAAAAAGTAATTCTTCTGTGAGCCTGCCATGATACTGCAAGCATACGTAGATAATATTTCTTTATGCTGTGCAGGGATTTGCAACATATACAGCCAGCGGTGAAAAGATTACTTAAGATCAGACTTAATATTCCTACTAGAATATCATCCAGACCACACGTTCTGTCTTTTAAGCATCAGCTAAACTTTTAAAAGAATTATATAAGTGCATCTTGGGAAATTCTGTAATTATTTGTAAACATTATGCCGAGTTGAGTATACATTTTGATCAGTCTTGTTGGACGTATTAGTTCAATATAGGGAGTCTAACATGCTCGCTGACTTGGTTTCGCTTGTCATCGTATCCCTGTTTCGTAGAACGATGCTTATGATGCTGATCACTGGATTATCTGGTCTGAGCACTTTTATTTACTGACCGCCATATAGCTGGAGTATTGCTGAGTGCTACATTAAACAACAACAGCTACAACAACAACAACAACAACAACAGCTACAACAACAACAACGCGTCTTAAGGTAACTATCTTGGTGCATCACACAACCTTGGTTGGATGTACAAATATTAATTTTGATCGGCAGAATCTGAGAATCTGAGATTTAAACAAGATCCTGTGCATGGAGATTCGGCAGACCGCTAGCCAGACCGCCTTTGAGCACTGAGCTTGAAAGTTCTGTGGGATTCGGTTTTAGTTTGTTTTTTGTTTTTGTTTTTTTTCGGGGGGGGGGGGGGGAGGGGGGTGTTTGGTGTGTGTGTGTGTGTGTGTGTGTGTGTGTGTGTGTGTGTGTGTGTGTGTGTGTGTGTGTGCGTGCGCGTGCGTGTGTGCGTGCGTGTGTGTATGCATGTGTGTGTGTTTTGTTCTGGTTTTTCGGTTTTTGACATGTTGAATGGATTCAGGATTTGGGGGATTTTTTTTTTATTTCCCCACTGATCCCCCCTCTCATTGATATTCGAAGTAAATAGCAATTAGATATGAATTCCGTGCAAATATAGTTTGCATAAATTTCAGTGTGTCGTCACACAATGTATACAATATTCCTGTCAATGTAAAGTATTCAGAAGGCAAATATAGAAACAAAAACCTATACGCAACAAAGCACATGAAAAATCTCGGACAATCCGAGATCGATGAGCAGAACAAACAAGGGACACAACTCTAAGTGAAGATTTCTTGGCGACCATTGCACATACAGATTGTACGTATTCCTTTACGAAAATCATCTGTTGTATTACAGCAATAGTAATAATAATGAATTGGAATCCAGTTTTATGATGTCATGAAATAAGTATCGATATCATTAAAGACTGATTATAAAAAAAGTATGTTGCAGCATTTAAAAGCATTCTATGACACCTAAATTATTTTTGTGAGACTGATTAAAAAGACTTTCTGATGTCGAAGAATCAAAAGAGATACCTTGCATCTATTTTGTGATATATTAGCATCTTGAAAAAAGGTTCAAATGTATGTATCGATTTGGTGATATCAACACATCATCTTCCTTAACATTGTATGGTGTGAATCTTATATCAACAACTTACTTTGTTAATATTAAATGTTGGTGACAGTTAACGTATTTACTATATGCATCAAGAGGCGAATCATTGACATTTCACCTCTTAAATGTAATACAGAGGTCCTCTGTGACAATTTTTAAGAATAACAGATATTTGTCCAGAATATCTTATTTTCAAAGTTTGTTTCAGAATCTAAGGCACAGGTTGTTTTCAAAAACGCGTAAAATTATGCAAATTTGTCCCATGCAGTAGATGTCATACCTCAGCCGTCTGGTATCATCTTGCGTTTGAGTAATACTTCCTTAGCTACAGAACACCCGGTTGTGTGTGTGTGTTAATATAAGTCTTTGTGCCACCAAACCTAGCCAAAAGGTGACATATGGTTACATGTCAATAATCAATCAGTCAGTGCAAAGAACACGTATTTTTCAAGTAGTCCGTTTAAGGTACTGCTTAAAGATACATAATCTCCTCTTTCTTTCAATGATTCATACAATGGCATGATTGCAGGCTTGTCATTTTAGTCAACAGTCTGCGTACTTCCCTGTGTCCTCAAACTTTACTAAAACTTTACTACTTGACCTTTGAAACTCTCATGAAAACAGGTGAAAATTAACTGTGTGTGTATGCGCGCACACTTTTCAAGAAACTGTGTCCGCACCAGCAACTTATGATTCAACAGTCTAACAAATCTCGAGTCCGTCGAACATTCCTTGTGTTTATCCACTGCTGCGCATGTCAGAAGCTCATAATACGCTCACACATAGAAGATTTCAATCCTTACAGAAAACTAAAAACCGATTGTTTGATCTCTGAAACCAAATTGCATTGAAAGAAACACATAGCCCTGTTTAAACTGCAAAAAGAAGTCCCACTGAGATGGGATATTCTGACACTGAGGTTAATGAAGACTTCCTTTATATTTGTCTTTTGCATCGTGTATTGGGCTGAACGCCAGGCAAAATATGTTATGATTCAGAGTTTATGAGAAAAACTACCCAAAACTGTCTTTAGTATTCTAAATTTTAAAAGGTTATTTTAGATCAGATTGATGAATCACAATCGATACTTTTTCACGGATGTTCAGCAATGCTTAGAATTAGATATTCTTGCTTTGGGGTGGTATGCTCGCAAAAGTGCCCGAAAGATGATAATTATCCTTATGTTTTCCAAAACCAAAAGGGTGTTTTCCGTTGAAAGTCATTTATCTCAGAATAGTAAACCAAGGACATTATTGATTGGATTGAACGCAAAGCAAAATAATATGGTTTAGGGACTGTGAGACAGTCGACCCTGGAGTCAAGGTGGACGGCGATCGATGCTGAGTGTTGTAGTGTATTGTTTTACCCGAGTTGGTTGTAGAAGTGAGAAGGGACTTCATGGATCAGCTGGTCAGACATGGTTCACTGTGGTATCATATCGCCACACTGTGAATCACAATATCACAATATCGATCACAGGTTTGTCTTATTCAAGACGTTCAATTTACAGGCGACAAAACAAAGCATCAGCGTTACTCGGAACAATAGAAAAGATATTAGTTTTTGCTACTAGTTCGTTGATAGCACGAATAGAGTCAGATGTAACATGTCTTTTGGGGGGTTATAATTTCGGTTTTCAAGAAGGAATGACAATGACAATATGATTATTATTTTTCAGAAAAGACATCTGTATCAAGTCAAGATGCCTTCTACTGTATGATGTGAAAGCCCAATGAGCAATGCAAACAGGATATGCTTAAACGTGGCAGTACAATTTTGTTTGGCATATATTACTTAGATATAACAGCACGCCTAACACTTGTAATGGTGATGTACTTATTGAAAGGTAATGTTATCTTTATAACTAAAACAAGTTATTATTGTTTCTACTTTACTTCTAGAGTGGCAACTTGTTCTTAGACATTTTTATATATTATATCAAAATGGCCACAATTTACTACACATGCATAGTGGTTGTAGCTTTTCAAACAGTCCTGACAACAATCACCTTCCACGTAAAGACACGCCGCTGTGCACACTAGATCATTCAGTGTGCACTGACAAAGGTTTCACCTGGAATAAGCTAGCAATGGTGAAGGTGAAGAGATGATTTCCAAACTGGTGCCTCCGATATGTGATGTCTTAGACTTTTGGATGTAGGTAGGAGGTTTTCATTCCTCTGCTGCTTCTGACATTACAACCAATATCTTGTCTTATCTACAGACACCACTGGATTATTTGGTATATAATACAGACAGCTCACAAACTGGCCACAATATGTAAGGGCTGTTTCATGAACATCCAAACTGTCGTCCAATTGTGTCAGTGTTTGTAGGTGATTCACGGGGGATTTTATTAAGACAATTCCCCTTTTCTACCGATGCCACAAAAGGTGCTTTAGGGTGAAACGGAGCAGGCCAAGTTTGTATCATAAGGACTAATATCATAGCCATAATTAATATGATAAACAAACAAGAAAGATACTAGTATATAGATTTCATATGTCAGTTTTATTAACTCTGTTTCAACAATACATTACATATTTTGTGAATTAACCTCCTTATTGCTCATGTACCTCCCCCTCCTGTGAAGATACTTCACCCTCTGCATCGGATATCATGTGAGTGAATGAGTGAGTTTAGTTTTAGTCCGCACTCAGCAATATTCCAGCTAGATGGCGGATGTCTGTATAGAATCGAGTCTGGACCAGATAATCCAGTTGTCAACTGCATTAACATCAATCTGCACAATGGGAACCGATGACATTTGTCAACCAAGTCAGAGAGTCTGACGGCCCAATCGCGTTAGTCGCCTCTTACGGCATGTATGGGTTACTGAAGATCAATTCTAACCTGGATCTTCACGGTTCCTGACAGGAAAACACGACATAACGGGGATACTGTATCATGAAAGACAAATGGAAAAGCAAAATCCCGTTAATTCATTTTTCCGACAAAGAAGGCCAGATGTTTTCGTATAGCTGCCTTTCTTATCGTTTCTCGTATTCCAGACATAAATAACAGACATCTGGAGGGCTGCCACCCACACGGGGACTCTCCGTCAAGGCCAATAGGACATAAGCTTGTAACTGACGTACCGGGAATAGGGATAGGTCTTGGTGACAGACTCAGCCAGGCGGGGATTACATGGGTTAGAATACACTTTACGATGTCTTACATTTCAGTAGACTGAAGAACCAGACATAACTGACATTGATGAAAAGAATTTCAATATATGATGTCACTGAAATTTCATGTCTGAGCAGGGACCATGTAACAGAGGGACGACCCTCTCCAACAGTTTATCATTAACCATCAGCGCTACGGTCTGACATTAACTGATACACATCGGCCCCTGCTGCTTCTCTGCGCTACAGGTACAAACGCGTCACAGATGCGCTGAGCCCTTGGTATATACATAAACAATACTGCGTAATACCCGGACGGAGAGTTAATTCCCTTAGCGGGATTTCACTGTCTGCGATTAACTGTCAACCATTATGTTAGAACGCGTGTCTTGGGGAATTAGCTCGCTTGTCAAGAGGTAAGCCTATACCAACCCACAGACAACACAACACCTGAGTAAAATAAACAAGGATTTTAATGCACAGCAGTAACATGATCATTTTGACTTTATCATTCAATAACTCATCTTTATCAATCCGCTTTCAAAGAACGTAAACGTTATATGAATACTATCCAAAAAAGAAACGCATAGATTAGGAATCTGTTGCGAAAATGTTGTAGTTTCAAACATGTATAACTCGTCCACAAATAGACTTTAGCGCGTGGAATTTTACACACGCACGTTTAGGAGAAGGTAATGTCTATACAACCAAGTGGATACTTTTAGATAACGGTGACGCTGACCGCGATGGTGACGACGTAGCACGACCCCTATTCGGGTTTCCTGGCTCTCAGACCAATCTCTTTCAGCCTGATCCGTACAGTTGGACCGGATATCCTCTGACGTCCAGGCACCCTGGCTGATGTGCTTTCATCCGTGGCAGTACGATCGCGCACCTGTAGTACCCGGATGTACCGTTTTTTGGCTACAGTGGTAACTCGAGATCTGCCTGTATGAGGACAGAGATATACCTGTTTGGGTGCAACGAGCCGCAAGCCATGATATCTCGCGCAGACTAACATTCAGTCGCCAGAAGATTGGTAATCTCCAGCATGCATTCTTTCAATGTCGATGTTCCGTGTCGAAGAGTCAAGATGTGACGTCGTGATTTGACCATGAAACTCCTCCAAAACGAATGCCAATTTATGAAAGCAATCTGGGTCTTTTTTCCAGACACTGAATGCTCTTTGCTGCACATTTCAGCAGGAGGGTGATTTCCGTTGCGTTGTGGCCTTTCTAATTTTTGTAAGAAATCTCATCAAAACCAACATTTTCAGGTAAAATCGGTTTTTTAATTGTGTAAAATCATGTCATCAACACTTTTGTTACATATTTTAACGATTATTTGAACACGATAGGTAATTAATAGATTTTTTAAAATACAAATCACCCATGCATTTTGGGGGGATGGTATAGATTGGCTACACATAATACAATTATCACTGTACACATTCAAAATATACAACGTAATGTGAAATATTCTACACATTAAGTAAGCGTGTGTATATACAATCTACATTGTACACAGTTAGAAATTTCAGTGTGTCGTCACACAATGTATACAATATTCCTGTCAATGTAAAGTATTCAGAAGGCAAATATAGAAACAAAAACCTATACGCAACAAAGCACATGAAAAATCTCGGACAATCCGAGATCGGGGAGCAGAACAAACAAGGGACACAACTCCGCGTGCTCTAAGTGAAGATTTCTTGGCGACCATTGCACATACAGATTGTACGTATTCCTTTACGAAAATCATCTGTTGTATTACAGCAATAGTAATAATAATGAATTGGAATCCAGTTTTATGATGTCATGAAATAAGTATCGATATCATTAAAGACTGATTATAAAAAAAGTATGTTGCAGCATTTAAAAGCATTCTATGACACCTAAATTATTTTTGTGAGACTGATTAAAAAGACTTTCTGATGTCGAAGAATCAAAAGAGATACCTTGCATCTATTTTGTGATATATTAGCATCTTGAAAAAAGGTTCAAATGTATGTATCGATTTGGTGATATCAACACATCATCTTCCTTAACATTGTATGGTGTGAATCTTATATCAACAACTTACTTTGTTAATATTAAATGTTGGTGACAGTTAACGTATTTACTATATGCATCAAGAGGCGAATCATTGACATTTCACCTCTTAAATGTAATACAGAGGTCCTCTGTGACAATTTTTAAGAATAACAGATATTTGTCCAGAATATCTTATTTTCAAAGTTTGTTTCAGAATCTAAGGCACAGGTTGTTTTCAAAAACGCGTAAAATTATGCAAATTTGTCCCATGCAGTAGATGTCATACCTCAGCCGTCTGGTATCATCTTGCGTTTGAGTAATACTTCCTTAGCTACAGAACACCCGGTTGTGTGTGTGTGTTAATATAAGTCTTTGTGCCACCAAACCTAGCCAAAAGGTGACATATGGTTACATGTCAATAATCAATCAGTCAGTGCAAAGAACACGTATTTTTCAGGTAGTCCGTTTAAGGTACTGCTTAAAGATACATAATCTCCTCTTTCTTTCAATGATTCATACAATGGCATGATTGCAGGCTTGTCATTTTAGGCAACAGTCTGCGTACTTCCCTGTGTCCTCAAACTTTACTAAAACTTTACTACTTGACCTTTGAAACTCTCATGAAAACAGGTGAAAATTAACTGTGTGTGTATGCGCGCACACTTTTCAAGAAACTGTGTCCGCACCAGCAACTTATGATTCAACAGTCTAACAAATCTCGAGTCCGTCGAACATTCCTTGTGTTTATCCACTGCTGCGCATGTCAGAAGCTCATAATACGCTCACACATAGAAGATTTCAATCCTTACAGAAAACTAAAAACCGATTGTTTGATCTCTGAAACCAAATTGCATTGAAAGAAACACATAGCCCTGTTTAAACTGCAAAAAGAAGTCCCACTGAGATGGGATATTCTGACACTGAGGTTAATGAAGACTTCCTTTATATTTGTCTTTTGCATCGTGTATTGGGCTGAACGCCAGGCAAAATATGTTATGATTCAGAGTTTATGAGAAAAACTACCCAAAACTGTCTTTAGTATTCTAAATTTTAAAAGGTTATTTTAGATCAGATTGATGAATCACAATCGATACTTTTTCACGGATGTTCAGCAATGCTTAGAATTAGATATTCTTGCTTTGGGGTGGTATGCTCGCAAAAGTGCCCGAAAGATGATAATTATCCTTATGTTTTCCAAAACCAAAAGGGTGTTTTCTGTTGAAAGTCATTTATCTCAGAATAGTAAACCAAGGACATTATTGATTGGATTGAACGCAAAGCAAAATAATATGGTTTAGGGACTGTGAGGCAGTCGACCCTGGAGTCAAGGTGGACGGCGATCGATGCTGAGTGTTGTAGTGTATTGTTTTACCCGAGTTGGTTGTAGAAGTGAGAAGGGACTTCATGGATCAGCTGGTCAGACATGGTTCACTGTGGTATCATATCGCCACACTGTGAATCACAATATCACAATATCGATCACAGGTTTGTCTTATTCAAGACGTTCAATTTACAGGCGACAAAACAAAGCATCAGCGTTACTCGGAACAATAGAAAAGATATTAGTTTTTGCTACTAGTTCGTTGATAGCACGAATAGAGTCAGATGTAACATGTCTTTTGGGGGGTTATAATTTCGGTTTTCAAGAAGGAATGACAATGACAATATGATTATTATTTTTCAGAAAAGACATCTGTATCAAGTCAAGATGCCTTCTACTGTATGATGTGAAAGCCCAATGAGCAATGCAAACAGGATATGCTTAAACGTGGCAGTACAATTTTGTTTGGCATATATTACTTAGATATAACAGCACGCCTAACACTTGTAATGGTGATGTACTTATTGAAAGGTAATGTTATCTTTATAACTAAAACAAGTTATTATTGTTTCTACTTTACTTCTAGAGTGGCAACTTGTTCTTAGACATTTTTATATATTATACCAAAATGGCCACAATTTACTACACATGCATAGTGGTTGTAGCTTTTCAAACAGTCCTGACAACAATCACCTTCCACGTAAAGACACGCCGCTGTGCACACTAGATCATTCAGTGTGCACTGACAAAAGTTTCACCTGGGATAAGCTAACCATGGTGAAGGTGAAGGAATGTTCAGGATATGTTGCAGGGATGATTTCCAAACTGGTGCCTCCGATATGTGATGTCTTAGACTTTTGGATGTAGGTGGGAGGTTTTCATTCCTCTGCTGCTTCTGACATTACAACCAGTATCTTGTCTTATCTACAGACACCACTAGATTATTTGGTATATAATACAGACAACTCACAAACTGGCCACAATATGTAAGGGCTGTTTCATGAACATCCAAACTGTCGTCCAGTTGTGTCAGTGTTTGTAGGTGATTCACGGGGGATTTTATTAAGACAATTCCCCTTTTCTACCGATGCCACAAAAGGTGCTTTTAGGGTGAAACGGAGCAGGCCAAGTTTGTATCATAAGGACTAATATCATAGCCATAATTAATATGATAAACAAACAAGAAAGATACTAGTATATAGATTTCATATGTCAGTTTTATTAACTCTGTTTCAACAATACATTACATATTTTGTGAATTAACCTCCTTATTGCTCATGTACCTCCCCCTCCTGTGAAGATACTTCACCCTCTGCATCGGATATCATGTGAGTGAATGAGTGAGATTAGTTTTAGTCCGCACTCAGCAATATTCCAGCTAGATGGCGGGTATCTGTATAGAATCGAGTCTGGACCAGATAATCCAGTTGTCAACATCATTAACATCAATCTGCACAATGGGAACCGATGACATTTGTCAACCAAGCCAGACAGCCTGACTACCCGATCGCGTTAGTCGCTTCTTACGGCATGTATGGGTTACTGAAGATCAGTTCTAACCTGGATATTCACGGTTCCTGGCAGGAAAACACGACATAACGGGGATACTGTATCATGAAAGACAAATGGAAAAGCAAAATCCCGTTAATTCATTTTTCCGACAAAGAAGGCCAGATGTTTTCGTATAGCTGCCTTTCTTATCGTTTCTCGTATTCCAGACATAAATAACATACATTTGGAGGGCTGCCACCCACACTGGGACTCTCCGTCAAGGCCAATAGGACATATGCTTGTAACTGACCTACCGGGAATAGGGATAGGTCTTGGTGACAGACTCAGCCAGGCGGGGATTACATGGGTTAGAATACACTTTACGATGTCTTACATTTCAGTAGACTGAAGAACCAGACATAACTGACATTGATGAAAAGAATTTCAATATATGATGTCGCTGAAATTCCATGTCTGAGCAGGGACCATGTAACAGAGGGACGACCCTCTCCAACAATTTATCATTAACCATCAGCGCTACGGTCTGACATTAACTGATACACATCGGCCCCTGCTGCTTCTCTGCGCTACAGGTACAAACGCGTCACAGATGCGCTGAGCCCTTGGTATATACATAAACAATACTGCGTAATACCCGGACGGAGAGTTAATTCCCTTAGCGGGATTTCACTGTCTGCGATTAACTGTCAACCATTATGTTAGAACGCGTGTCTTGGGGAATTAGCTCGCTTGTCAAGAGGTACGCCTGTACCAACCCACAGACAACACAACACCTGAGTAAAATAAACAAGGATTTTAATGCACAGCAGTAACATGTCTTGATCATTTTGACTTTATCATTCAATAACTCATCTTTATCAATCCGCTTTCAAAGAACGTAAACGTTATATGTATACTATCCAAAAAAGAAACGCATAGATTAGGAATATGTTGCGAAAATGTTGTAGATTCAAACATGTATAACTCGTCCACAAATAGACTTTAGCGCGTGGAATATTACACACGTTTAGGAGAAGGTAATGTCTATACAACCAAGTGGATACTTTTAGATAACGGCGACGCTGACCGCGATGGTGACGACGTAGCACGACCCCTATTCGGGTTTCCTGGCTCTCAGACCAATCTCTTTCAGCCTGATCCGTACAGTTGGACTGGATATCCTCTGACGTCCAGGCACCCTGGCTGATGTGCTTTCATCCGTGGCAGTACGGTCGCGCACCTGTAGTACCCGGATGTTTTTTTTGGCTACAGTGGTAACTCGAGATCTGCCTGTATGAGGACAGAGATATACCTGTTTGGCTGCAACGAGCCGCAAGCCATGATATCTCGCACAGACTAACATTCAGTCGCCAGAAGATTGGTAATCTCCAGCATGCATTCTTTCAATGTTGATGTTCCGTGTCGAAGAGTCAAGATGTGACGTCGTGATTTGACCATGAAACTCCTCCAAAACGAATGCCAATTTATGAAAGCAATCTGGGTCTTTTTTCCAGACACTGAATGCTCTTTGCTGCACATTTCAGCAGGAGGGTGATTTCCGTTGCGTTGTGGCCTTTCTAATTTTTGTAAGAAATCTCATCAAAATCAACATTTTCAGGTAAAATCGGTTTTTTAATTGTGCAATCGTGTAAAATCATGTCATCAACACTTTTGTTACATATTTTAACGATTGTTTGAACACAATAGGCAATTAATAGATTTTTAAAAATACAAATCACCCATGCATTTTGGGGGGATGGTATAGATTGGCTACACATAATACAATTATCACTATACACATTCAAAATGTACAACGTAATGTGAAATATTCTACACATTAAGTAAGCGTGTGTATATACAATCTACATTGTACAGAGTTAGAAAGGGCATAGTATTCACACGTTTTTATAGTTTGATTAGTTCTTCAGAGGCCGATGGTATAGAATATCATTCACTGACTGATTATTTTAAGGTTTGCGTCGGCGTATTTCGATGACATCCAATTGTTTCTTGTTTGTGAAGTCTTGGTTTGACATGATTTGACGAGTAGGGATTTTTTGTTATGTTCTTTTACCAACAGGGCGGGAGGTTTCACCTATATACGAATCACTACATTCACAGCCGATGTTGTAAATCACTCCTGCAGGGTGGGTTACGGCCATTGGCTTGGAGGATGGCCCTGAGTGTTGGATAGCCAGAGAAGATTGTGTCGATACCTGCTTGGTGCTTAAGGAGTCTGCTGATTTGATGGGAGGTCATGCCAGTGTAAGGAATGGTAATTTTAATGGGGGCAGCTTCTTGCTTAGACAATTTGGACAGGGAAAATCTACAAGAGGGATAGGTCACTCCCTTGCTTTCTTCACCATTTGTAATAATTAACGTGTGTCTCGTCATGCTCCAACTCCAACTTTTCTTGTTCCCAGCGCAACCTCAACTTCACAACTTCAGCCAGTTTATTGTATCAGTCGGAATTTTACAATGAATGAATGAATTATAGTAAGAATTAAGAGCAAGAATTATAAGTGAATGAATGAAAGAAAGAAAAAGAAAAACATATGTGAATGAATGAAAGAATAAATCATACGCCATGACCATCCTTCCCAAAACATGTTTAAGAAAGCAAAAGTATCGCAAAAGTAACAAATTCGTTAACAACAGCTGTCCTTTTAAAACATCTACTTTGAGACATTTTTGTTTACATGAATAATTAATTCAGATATCTTATGGCATGTGGGGAATGGAATGGACATTAACAAAATGTTAACTGACACTGTCACACACCACTCAGAAACAGAAAGTTTAAGATTATCACAAAGCGTTATAAACACCTTTCCAGTTCTGTCAAATAATAAGATAAACAAAAACTATTAAGATCAGCATGAAAGAAAGAAGTTACAGAACTGTAACCCTCAAGCATCACCAGCATCAATGTTGGAGCAGATCAGATCGTCATATTTTTCACACACATCACATACGCCCTAACAATTTTTCTAAAATCATAAAACTACCACTATTACTTGCAAACACCTTTCAACTGATGGTATATTCCCTTCATGAAAATTCAAGGTTTATGTGAATGATGCTTTAGAATAATAACTAGAAACACTCGAACAACGCAGTGTAGTATTTCAATGGCTGATTAGATCAAATCAGCGACATGTCACATTTTCACACACCTCAAATACACCCTAACATATGTTTTTTAGATGATGAAACTCTCACTGTTACATGCAAACACCTTTCACCTGATAGTATATTCCCCTCATAAGAATGAAAGGTGTATGTGAAAGATGTTTATGAAGCAATAACTAGGAATACTAGGACAATGTCGTGTAGTACTTCAATGGCGGATCAGAACAGATCGGCGATATGTCATATTTTTCACACACCTCCAATAATTTTTAAAGTCATAAAAGTATCACTACTACTTGCCAATACCTTCCAACTAAAGGTATGTTTTCCTTCTAAAAATTGAACAAATGTGTGAAAGAGGTTTTTATCGACTAAATGTAGTCTATCTTCGCGGTGAATCGAGAATGGAAGCCAGTGAACAATAACATAAAGATTTGAAACTTAACTACAAATCTACTGTCCCAATACTGACACTCAATTATTTGACTAAAACTGAAGTGACGAAATAGTTAACCTATCTTCTACATATAGCTTTTCAGTTGTTACAACACTCAGCGAATGTAATCAGCTGTTGAAAATAGACCGGGCTCAATCTTAAATACTAAGCTGTAGCCATATTGCCTACACTGGTCACGTGACGAGGCGAGTCATACGTTCAACGGGTTTTCGAGGAGTTTCTTTTCCCTCTCTATATAGGCTCCCTGATTTGGGTTTGTCCAGGAGCGTGGAGATGGTCGCATTGACTATGTTAGATGCTTACTGGTTGCATTTGGTGAAGACATGCTGTAAGGGGCTGAGATCATGTTCTAGGTCATCTGGAGCAAATGTTCACGATGAATCTTGTCAGGGTTGAGATCACACAAGATTTGGTTTTAGGTGGGTGGTTAGAGTTGAAATGAGTGTGCTTGTCTGACTAGGTGGGTTTTCTGTAGACTGCGGTTATTGTTGCTGGGTCTCTGAATACAAGGCCGTCTAAGAAGGGGAGTTTGTTGTCGTTTTCTGTCTCCATAGTGAAATTGATTTGGGGATGTTGGGTGTTGAGGTGCTGGAGTAGTGACGTGGTCTTTCCTTATGATAACAAAGGTCTCATCCAGCTGCCTATACAAGCAGAGAGGATGGATGAGGGTTTTTCCTTCATAATGGGTCATGTATATTTCAGTAAGAACTGGGGAAAAGAAGCGATCACATGGGCAAACCGTGGATCTGTTCGAAAATGTTGTCTCCCCAGAAAGGAAACGTTATACAGGATTTAGTGAGGAGGAGGATGGAGTCTGTGGAAAAACATGTGCACGATTTCTATTTATTTGGCAGTTTTGTAAAATGATAAAATTTGCAATTCAACGGTCCTTTTTTGAATCAAACAGACTTTAGAAACCCCTTCTTCGTGAAGTACGTAGCTCTAACACTGAAGTCAGCAGACAATAATAACGTAAGTCTCTGAAGCCATCTATGGAGACGTGACCGTCTCTCTGCGTGGTGTAGTGATTAGGGCGACCTCCCGGAGAGCAATCCCGCCCTCAATCCCCGGCGTACCAAAAGAAAAAAACCCGTTAAAAATACGATACTTGTTGGTCCCTGCCTCGCGCTCGGCATGAATGGGTACAACAAGGACTGGTCTCCTCGAAGTCAGTATAACGTGACTAAGTAGGGTGTTCATGTTAAACTGCAGCCGAACGAACAAAGTACACAACACCCCATGCTCTATGCGAAGGTTTCTTGACAACCTTTACACATACAACCCCCACGTATTCCCAACTATCATTCTTGTAAAACCTTCTGTGTTCTTATATCAATAGTAATAATCATAAATTTATATCAGTTTAATGACGTCACGAAATAAGTATCGATGTCATGAAATACAGATGATCTGAAATTGTACTTATAGCATCTAAAATGTATTTTATGATACCTAAAATTCATTTTGTGACATTAAACAATTTGTGACGTCTGAGAAACAAAGAAGATATCATTCGAGATCATCTTTGAAAAACGTTCAAATGTATGTATCGATTTGTTGATATCACTAGATCATCTTCCTCAACATTGCATGGTGTGAATCTTGTATCAGCATAATGTCATGTTAAATGATAAATAGTCAACTGTCTTCACTTCCATTACATATAATCCACAAATAATATTGATCAGGCAATAATATTGATCACAACTGACGTAAATAGTATAAGTATCAATAAGTGAACCATCAATATGCAACATTCGATTTAGAGATAATTATGAACATTTCTAATATCTAATATGGCACCCATGAAGAGCCACCTCCTCGTGGTGGGTGCTGGGTAACGCTAAATGCTCTTCTCCCGTGTGGACCCGGGGCAGAATGTGTCCACAGCACCCTATTACTGGTCGTAAGAGGCGACCAAATTGGCAACCTGTTTGCCGTGGGTGAACAGTGTTCCCTTTGCTCAACACACCACTTTGGCCCTTACTTCACCAAGACGGGTGGTAGAATTGGTCCGATTCTATCAATCGGCTGGTCAAGCCATGCCCTGCGCATGGGAAATAATTTTGATAATTGAGAAAGGTAAAGAACAATTTCAACCATTTTCATATTGTATGGTATGTCATATAATTATTTTGCCTAGAGTCCTATGCCCAGAAGGCGGTGGCTCATGGGCCAGTCTGGTGGAATTATTAATCTTTTATTTTTTCTGCTTGAGTATATCATACGGGTATCCTTGGTGCTGCAAGCTGGAGGCCCGCTTGCCTTAGTATTGTCCTTGTGATACTCCAGGGTGGGTGGGGAACTCGGATGACGAACCAATATACCAACAATCATGGATTACCAAACCCCAAACAAAAACAACCAAACGTCAGCTGGAAAATGATGATCAGCAACGACCCTTTATACAAATTGATTATTGGCCACGGTTTTTGGTTATCGAGACCCTTGAGAAGACTCCTTTAAAATTAAATCCATTTGCAATTTCAAAAGGTATCTCTGGCATTGCAGGTGAGGTGAAAGATATCAAACACTTTCGATCAGGATCGCTACTGATTGAATGTGGCAGAAAACAACAAGCTACCAACCAGTTATCAACTGATATGTTTGTCGGAGTCCCGGTATTAGTTTCTGCTCACAGAACACTGAATACAAGCAAAGGTATAGTTCTAGACCATGAGCGTCTTCTAGCAGACATGACTGAGCTCGATATACTGTCCGAGATGAAAGATCAAGGAGTATCTTTCGTTAAACGTTTCACAAAACGGAACAACAATGAGACTGTCAGTTTGCTGAAGCAAAAAATCTAGATTGTACACTGAAACATACGCCTCTGTCACAAAAACATCTGAAATCTTATCAAAAGGAACAACTACGCCAGCACTAACTTCGTCAATCTCATGTAAGACTGACCTGACATGGGTAAATTCAGATATTCCTCAGTCTGTCTCTCCTGATGTTCCACAGTCTATCTCAGAACAGTCTCCTCAGACAGATACAGCTCAGTCTACGCAAAAAGATCGTATCCCCTTTAACTACAACTCCACAGTCTGATAGAAACGATAAACAAACTGTAAAATCGAAATTGAAGACAAGGCCAGAAACTTCGAAATCAAATCCTGCACCAAAGGGGTCAGATAATAAAATCAAATTGTTTAAAAAGTTTGTATCCCTTGAGGAAATGGATGCATCTGATCACATCCATCCTAGGGCACATAGATTATGGCCCTCAAAGGAAACCCGGAGTAGATCCCCAATCAACCCACCCAAACGATAATGTATTCCAGAAATATAGTACAGTGGAACTGTAGAGGATTAAACACAAATTTTAATGAGTTACATTTTTAGTTCAAGACCTAGCACCATCAGTAGTTTGTCTGCTGGAAACTGATTTGAAACAGACAGACAATTTTAATCTACGTCAGTTTGATGCATATCATTCTTTCTCACCTCCAGGTGACATGGCCACTTGCAGATCTTCAATCTTTGTTAAGCAAAATGTTATTCATAGCCAGATAACACTTAAAACTAATCTTCAAGCCGTTGCAGTGAGACCCACACTTTATATTGCATTTGCAATATGTTTGCTGTATATTCCGCCTTCTTTCACACTTCACCTGTCTGATCTTCAAGCGCTCTATGATGAACTTCCGAAACCCTGCATTATAATAGGTGATCTTAATGGCCATAATCCACTCTGGGGTGGTACCAGTACTATCACTAAGGGTAAAACACTGGAAGATTTTTTTTCCAGTAATGATCTGTGTATATACAATGATGGTTCCAGTACTTATCTGCATCCTGCAACCGGTACCTACTCTTCTCTGGATTTATCTCTTGCAGACTCTACTGCACTCAATGAGTTTGAATGGTCATTCCACAATGACTTTTGTGGAAGTGATCACTTTCCAACGATGGTGTCTTGACAACGTCTTTAAATTTTCTAAGTCCAAAACTAATTGTATACACTTTGTAGAAAATATAAGCTGTATCAATCAATCAATCAATCAATCAAAACTGTATTTCTGTAGAAAGACCATCGGGCCCATATACATACGGTTTCAACATACAACTCAAATAACATATATGTATACACGCCTATCCGCATACATATATACACATACTCTGAACTTACAATGTGGTTTAATAAGGGTAAAATCTATAAGCGTATGATATGATACAAATATGTGATGTGGTGATTAATATAATCAGTCGTGTAATAACTTACATCTGCGTTCATATGAGTGCATTTTATATAGACTGAGCATTTTCAAACTATGTACGTTATTTGTCAAAAGTAGATTCTTAAAGTTAGACATGTTCGCAATGAGGTTACGGGGTAAATATTTACGACGTATCATCATATCTTGGACAAATGATAGTGAAATGGTATTCGTCCTCTAGGCCTCCCGAACAGACAGGACATTTTCTCAGATTTGTGTTAATTCTATACCATCGTCCTTCATTAAATTTATCAACCTTAATAATCTAACTAAATATTTAATTAATTTGTAATGTGCAGTGTGCAATTTCAAATAAGTATTTTTCAGGGTTTAATAAGGTTTTGAATTCTCTGTACAAAACATAACATGTACTGTTGTCAAGATCAGATCTCCAGTTTTGTTTAAAAATATCCACTAAACGCGTTTTAAATATTATGATAAAACTTACACAATAACAAAACAGCAAATACCGTATTTTTGATGCCCATGTCTTATAACCTAAGTTATCAAGCTTAAGTAACATTGCATAGGCTTTCCTTGGAATTCGATCTTTATGCATAGTTGTTATTTTAATCCAGTAGTTTAGACAACGGGAAGCTGCGTTTACAAAAATGGGATAACGGCCACATTCACCATACACCACTGCGTTAGGTTTCTCAGATCCAACGTTTAAGTATAATTTACAAGCAGAAAGATGTATTTTCTCAATACATTCATATTTTTATAGCCCCAAATTTCTGAAGCATATAATATAGCATATATAATAGTATTGATTGTATTTGACTATCAAATATTTTGAAAAAAGATATCCGGTGATAACGCACCAATGTTTCTAAGCTTGCCATTTAATACCATTAATGCTTTTTTGCCACGTAAGGACAGATCTGATAATGACTTGCCGAAGCTAACATTGCAGGTGAACAGAAAACCAAGATACTTATAGCTAGTGACTATTTTGAAGTTACTACCTTTAAAGTACATACATCTCTACCTATAAGTCTACCTCCCCTCCTAAAAACAACACTATTAGATTTATCAAGGTTAACGTTTAAACCCCACTTGCCCGAATACAATGTTAAATGTGTAGCTGGTTTTGAAGACCACATTTAGTGTCTGAAGCTGTATAAGGACCCTGAACTATCTTTAAATGGCACTCCCATCAAAGTTGTAAAGGAGGCCATGTTCTTGGGTTTAATGTTCGATTCTCATTTGACCTTCTTACAGCACATTAAATTCCTTAATGCCTGAAGGCACTAGATTTGTTGAAAGTTGTTTCTAACTCAAAGTGGGGACGGGATCAAACTACCCTCTTATACCTATATCGATTACTGGTCCGTTCAAAACTCGATTATGGTTCCATCGTATATGGTACAACCTGCAAAAGCAACCTTAAACTTCTCGATTCTGTCCACCACCAAGGCTTAAGACTTTGTTTTGGGTCGTTCGGAACTTCACCTATTGACAGTCGAGGCCGATGAACCATCTCTTACACAACGTCGTTTAAAATTGTCTTTACAATACATTACTAAATTATATTCTAATGAATGTAACCCTTCCTATAACGGTGTGCCCAATCCGCTTTATGAGGATTTGTTTAACAAAAAGTTTTCTCTTGTTCCGTCTCTAGGGCACAGAATTAAACCATTTATTTCTTCTGCCGACATTGAGCTGGAAAGTATATGGCCTTCCCGTCTTCTTTCTTCTCCTCCTTGGCAATTGGTCAGGCCGCAAGTTGACCTAACATTAACATGATTTTAAAAAATCAGAAACAAATGACTTGCAATACAAACAAGAATATCATCAATTAAAAAACGAATATATCAATTACAAATTCATATTCCCTGGCGGGGCCGAGGACGGTGGCGCAGAAGCAATATCCGGAACAATATCTTCTAGACCACCGGATAGCAGCTCTATTTTCACAGCGGAAGCAAACGCCATATTAACTGCTCTTAAATATATTCAAAGGCATCCTAAACATAGTCAATACATAAAGTATTCAGACTTACTTTCTTGTCTTCATTCGATTAAAAATCTGTCTTGCAAACATCCACTTTTGATAGAAATTATGGAATTGTACAATGATCTTGCTACTGGCCAATACGACATCGTCCTTTGTTGGTTACCCAGCCACGTTGGCATTTCTGGGAATACAATGGCAGATCTTGCTGCTAAGGCAGCACTCAGCAAATCTGTGACACCACTTCTTATTCCTTATTCTGACTACAAAGCTAGGATCAGATCATACACCCGTGATATGATGCAGAAGAAGTGGGACACTCAAGTAGGCATTCAACAAACTACATGAAATAAAACCCAACATTGGTTATACCTTCCTGGGTTGTCAGTCCAGATTTGTCATCATGAGACGATGCAATATTGGCCATACAAGATATACACATGAATACCCGTTGAAAGGTGAGGATCATCCGTTTTGTATCCCTTGTGATGAGAGAGTCACTGCCAAGCGTATCCTGCTTAACTGTGTTGAATTCTCCATTACAAGGGATAAATATTTCAAACTGTCAAGGATCTGTTAGTTCTCATTTAATCATTGGTTTTTTTTATAGGAAATTGATTTCATGGTTGAATTTTGAGCAATGTGATTCTGTAGATAGATGTATTTTAATGATTGGTAGTTTAGATTAGTTACTACAATTGTTAGTGGCTGTACCCTCAAAGGGGGTGGAAGTATTGTAAAATTATTGTCTTCCTGAGAGGGTACGTAAGTCCCAAAGCATTTGATGTAAATTTAAGTGTACCATGTTTTTAATCGTAGTATTCATGTTATTTTAATTTTAGTTACCATTTCATACACTCTGCAGCGGGTGAAGGGATGGTGTAAATCCAACAAGGGTCCATGCAGGTAGCAAAGGTACTGTAAGTCCCTATGGTCCCTAGTATGGTGATCTACCTTCTGTTGTTGGAGATCTATAGCCTGTTTTATAATGTTTTGTCCAAATAGTGATATTAATTTTAATTTTTCACTCTAGTTTTACTTATAATTGTGATATTCTAGCTGTTTTACTGTCCTTCGTCGACAGAATTTTATAGTAGACATATATTTCTTTTCAGTGTTAAATGTTCTCGTCACGATAAAGATGAAATATTGCCGATGTGACGTTAAATATGGACTCACTCATTCATTAGTTTTGCTATGTTTCGTTTTATTTTGCCAGAGAAAATCAAACAGTTTCAATTTCTTTAAACCACTATTGAAAATCTCACACAAAAAGCACACGTTTCTATAGTTTTTACTTAATATGGTGCACTAGCTATTGCAACGGAATGGCGTGTAATTACACAAAATAATACACCTTTTATAATAATGTAATAAAGAGGTATTCTGTGAAACTTTAAAAAACACAACTGATAATTGTGAAGAATATTTTATTTTTAATAAAAGTTTGTTTCAAGATCTAAGGCACCGTTTGTTCTTTTTAGAAGCGTCAATGATGTTTTTGACTCCGCAGATTCATCGCGCATACAGTATATTATATACGTGAAAATATATACACATACAGTAAAACTATGCCAACTCACTTTTTGAGCTTGCATTGTGAAATACATCAACAATACTGCCAACAGTGACAACATTCTACAGTTACTTACAGAGGAGCAGGCAGATATTCAATCAATAATGCGTTGAACTAGACTGAACTAGAATATATTACTTTAGAAACCATTTCACACACTTCTTCCTGGCTTATTCGTCAGCAGTAGTTCAGGTCTCCAGTTCGGTGGGTGCCCTCACATTGTTCAGAAATTCTTGTGTGCTCTCCTTTCTAAATAAAATAAAATGGAACAATATAGACAATAGTTAAATGAGGAATATCCACAACAGACTGTTCAACAAGAAATACGTCCGTGACGTTTAAAACACTTGGAAGGTATGCAGTAAAAAAATGTAAAAAACGTAAAAATAATGTTAATTTTCCTAATTTAATATATTTACTTACTTATAGTTGTAAAAAAAATTATGTGTGGTTATATTGTGTTCAGTTACCTCTATAAATGGAGGTTCAGAAAGGAGGGGAAAATGAAACTCTAAGTTTCTTTTCGGCTTCTGGGATGAAGCACAATGTTTTGAATCGAACGCTTTCTCGTTATTGTGTTGGGTTGAGTTCTTTCCAGGTAAGCTATGCCGGATGTATAGAGAAAGCACTGATGTGAATTGCATTTCAACGAAACGGGGAGGTGTGACTGTATTCAATATATTATACCAGGCTGTTATGAAACAAGGGGGTCACATTGACATCATAAGCACTTGTTCAAGCTTGACGGAACTTGTTTACTCCTGGTCAAAGTTACAGTAAACATGTCAGCACTGTAGTCAAAGTCCAAACGGGAATTTTTACATACCACATAACCTATGTTATTGAGATATCTGAATTACTATAGCTCGGAGACTCTACCCAACCATGCACCCGCTTTCTCATGTTTAATTTCATCTTGAGCATGCGCAATACCTTCGTTACTTACCCAAGGACCCGGCTGTGTGCTTGTACACATACGTCTTTGCGCCACCAAACCAAGTAAAAGGTAAGATATGATAATAGGACAATAAACAATCAGTTAGCACTAGGAACATGTATTTCTCACAAAGTCCGTGCAAGTTAGTGCTGTTAGGCTAATAATCTCCCAGTTCTTTCAAAGATTTGACTAAATAGTGTGGCATGCTGCAGACCTGGAAGCCAGTCAAATTCAAATGTTGCAACATCACGAGCCACTGATTATATAACAACCCAAAATATTCGGGTGAATATTTCCTTGTATTCCTCCCCTGTTTCGCATTTCTCACACCTTAAACGTTATCAGAAGCTAATCACCCGTTTATATCGATCTCATTCTCTACATGTGCGAAACGTCAGACATGCTAGGCGGATAATGAGATAAAATTTTGATAAATCCTCTTGGTATTACAAAATATTCAAATGAATATATAAAGTATTTGGGGCGGAATTTTAATGAATGGCAATGTAAACTACAGGTTGTCCTGACCAAAGAGTTCTAAACAGTGTATGACGCGTTTCTAACTGTTATATTGCCTGGGACTAAAATCCTTAACAGGCCAACACGTTGGAAATTACAATCCATATCCCAACTATGATCAGTACGACGTCATGGGGACAGTTATAACAAAAACACACATCTACTATATCATCGCGGAAATATCACAGTATTGAATTTCCATCTTTATTTTTCTAAATTCTAAAAGGTTTTTTTTTAGATTAGATTGATGAATTACAGTGGATCGTTGTCTACGTTTGACTGGAAGCTTAGAATCATCAACAGACCAACACGTCCGAAATTATAATCCGTTCTCCAAAATGCTGTCTTCACAAAATGTAGGGGAACCTGAACTCTCACTTTGGACAAGAAGTGTATCCGTTCACAAACTTTTCAAAGACATCTTATGAATGCACTACCATTTTACTATAGATTGGAGTGCTCATTTTCAATACAGTAGCCCCATTCACGTGCATGGCTGAAATTTTTAAAGAATGTCAATAAATCACTGTAGACCATTAAGACAATCGCCTTGGATCACACAGTCGGATTTTTTTGTTTGAAAAGGAAACTTGTACACATGCAAGCTTTACGTCAGAAACCAATCATCTTTCAAGGGCGCTTACTGTACAAACAACATACTGATACGGTTACAGACTCCGATGAAGTTTCCATGCCTTTCTAAAAGTATATGTCCAGCGACAACGAAATTACATATCTACCTTATCACCCTGAACATACCGTCATATCACAAGCATTAATACAGTAAGATTAAGGCACTGAAAATGTACTCTTTAGCATTCTAAAATTTTAAAGGGTATTATAGATTAGGTTGATGAACTACGGCGGATTATTTTTACAAATGATTAGCGATACCCAGTAGTCATATTCTTGTCTTGGGGGTGGTCTGTTCCCCAAACTGCTCGAAAGATGATAATTATCCTTATGTTTTCCCCTACCAAATGGGTCATTTTTGTTTTCTGTTGACCCCACTCCCAAAAAAACAAATGGAAAAATTAGGCATAATTGATTGGGCTAAATAGCATGATTCCTGGAGTATGAGAAAGACTAGTCCAATGGTCATTTGGAAGGGCGAGTGATGCCGAGTGTCGTATTGGATAATATTTTACCCTTGTGGGATTGTGGTGTTGGAATAGGTCTCCAGCAACCCGAGTTTGTTGTAGTTGTTCATAGTTCTCTGTGGTATCATACTCCAACACTGTTGATCATTGCTCACAATATCAGTCACCGGTTTGTCGTATCCAAGACGTTATGATTACTGGCCACAAAATAGAGCATCTGCATTTCTCGGAACAATAGAAAGATAAAAATAGAAATAAGAAAACGAACATGAAAGTTATCATTTCGGTTTTCAAGAAGGAATGACAATTTTAAACAATGGTTGTTGTTTACGAGTGAACGTCATCTCAACAAGAAAGATGTCTTCTACAGCATCTGGAGGGATGGCAACTCAAAAACACCGGGACTTTGTGTCAGAACCAATGGGACAGAAGCCTGTAACTGACCTACCAGGAATAGGGAGATCTCTTGGTTACGAACTCAGGGAGGCGGGGTTTCCAAAGGTGAGAATACACTTTACGATGTCTTACATTTCAGTAGACTGAAAAACCAAATATAAATGACATTTATGAAAAGAATGTCAGTCTACTGACAAAAACGAACTTATGAATTTGCAAAATAACGCCATGAAAAAAAGAAGACCCGCACAATTGGAGTTCAAACGATTCACTAATTTTAACCAAGTGCTGACTTGAAAAGTGGTTTCAACAGCTGAGCTGCGCGGCGCCCATAAAACATGCACAGTGATTAGGTTCTTGCGGCTTGAACCGGGAAGGCGACTCGTAACAACACAACAAGTGATGCTTTCAAGGATTTTCTCTGTGCTCAAAGTTGGAGAACAAGAGATGTTTCTTTTGATAACAAGCATCTCGGGCCTGCAGTAATAAAATACACTGGTCCCATACACGGTTGCAGATTTGAAAACCAAGCTTTCGAGAGAGTGTAGCATTAGAAATACTCATTTCATTGTTAAAAAAATTGCTCAGCTTGAAAACTTAAATGTTTTAATACATGTCTGTGGAAAAGTTGAAAAAATATGTTGATTGTCACAGACAAAAACTCAATGTTTGTTTTACTGACATAAGTGTCTACCTGCCTATGTGTCTGCTAATGACAATATGCAATACACAGCTTCATTCACTGACCACATTCACTTTAACCTTAACACCTATCATGTTATACAGATAGCGTCGTTTACCAGATCATACAGAATATCCATGTCACATTAACCTGTGACACGTGTATTTACAATAGCTACCTATGTAGACCTACAGGTACAGTTAATACATGTATGAGTATGAACAAGGTGGAACGTTCTGTCTCTTCAATACATCAAGGGTAATTAAAGTCATCTTGATCATGTTCAACCTTTCCGTTGAATACTGACAAGTATTCAGTATTCTATGATGAGAAAAGCATTATATATTTACTCATGTGGGTATGCATACTAAACTGAAGAATGCTCTCTTTCACCTGGTATGACTGAAACCTGGCTTAGTGTTGATAATCTGTTACTTGGCAGCAACATTGCACTCTTTTTACCTCTCACCTCCAACAAATTACTGTTTATTGTTTTCACGGCTTGCAATGTTCTTGGCAAGTTCTTGGAGATGCCAAACTGAAGTATGCTCTCTTTCAGTTGATAGGATCTGACTTAGTGTTTATAATCTGTAACTTGATAGCAACATTTCATTCCTTTTCACCTCTCACCTCCAACAATTTACTGTTTTCCAGGCGCGCAATGTTCTGGGCAAGTTCTTGGAGATGAACCAAGATCGAAATCGTTTCAAGCGCTGGCTGCAGAGCAAATGTCGTGCCAATGAATCACAGGCACAGGCTTGCTACATGGCACTGAAAACCTGGTGTGATAGTCACATATGACGTACGTGACCTACCATATCACGCCACATGTACTTGTGCACACTCTTACTTTGTTCTTTTTAGATTTACGTTGCACAACGCAATATTCTTTTGCCTAAACGTTTATAGGTGGTGGTGACGTGGTTTCTTGAATCTGGACACAATTTGAAGGGATTGAATATCTGTATAACTAAATATCTGAACAACATTTATGTCCAAGTTACAGCCTACGTAGTTCTCTTGTCTGTTATGCTTTGGTAGGTTAAAAAACAGCTGACTCATTTCAGATTGGACCCGTAACTATATGAAATAGTAGTATGGAATTAATGGTATTTAAAGCTCCAGTAGACATTTCACATAGAAAAACCCAAATTCCTTAACATTTTACATTAATGATAAATAACCATTTGTTCACAGAATACCATCAGGCGCTGATGACATAGTTATGCATGTTTGTTTGACACAGTCTGAAAAGTTGTACATGAACTGATTAAGCAGTTGTGATCCCAAGGCAAGAATCAGAGAAAAGCTTTCTATGGGAAAATGTAAGCTGAAGTGCATTAATTGTTTGTGATGATATTAGATAAAGCAAACTGATCTGACAAACAAACAGCTCTGACATCTATTCAATGTGAGTTTTTCATTTTACCTGCTGGCAAGATTCAATAAATTCTTCTTATTGTATCTGTGTTGTTTTCACTGATTACATAGAGAAAGAGGCTAGCATTCACTTGCTTTTTAATGTGTCTTTTCTGATTGTATAGCATCAGTATCTGAAGTGAATGTTCAGAAGCTGATACCGACTGCCCTCTAGAGGATCCAGGTTAGTGTTTTCAGATGCTTGTCATAAGGACACTGATGGGATCATGTGGTCAGGTTCACTGATTTGGTTTATAGATGTCATTATATCCCCCTTGCACATATCAATGCTCATGCTGTCAACCATTCGTCAAGTGCTGATTTCACGGACTGCCGCCATTCTTTATTAGGATAAAGAAGTTGTTATCCTCTAAGAAAGTCAGTATTTTTCGTTTTCCAAATTTCCTTTCAAAGACTTGGATGTGACAAAGACATAGCAGGACATGTGTTGCCATGTGAAGTTATGCCCCCTTTATGAGCAGGATGTAAGGGTGTTTGCCCGCTCAGACTGTCACATCGCGCATTGAAAGAGACAACAACTGATGAGTCGAACATACACTGAGATCCAAGGAATCGCTGGTCCTGGGATTGAAATCAAGATTTGCTCTAGTTGTGATGATAACAATTAGAAGTCTCATAATAATAAGAAGTCTTATAATTCGCTAATCACAACGCAACAGAGCCACTGTGATCCTTTGTCACGATCATACCCATACTCTAGGATCTGCAAATTATCTAAATATGACGCGACATGACGTGCATGATATTAATTTTCAGTTGAAAGGATATGCATTATAGATTAAATATTATGTTTGATACACACTTTTGGGGTCACGTGGCCCATTAGTCTGCGCGGTGGCAAGCGGTTTATAGAGTTGCCTCCCTTGGTCACCCCAAACGCCAATGAGTTTGTTTCTAATACTGTTTGGTCAAGTTTGTATGTAGATTTGTCAGAACGTAAACAGCAGCAGCTGGTGAGGCAACGAGTGTACGTCGTACTGCGCGTGCAGCAGCGACACGATTACTTTGTGAATTCTGTAACTCTAAGTGAAATCAACATACATAACTGTAGCGAACACTGAAATCACATATAAAGAACGGACTGCCTCCGTGGTGTAGTGGTTAGAGCGTCCGCCTGTAGAACGCGAGGTCGCGGATTCAATACCCGGCCGCGTCATACCTAAATATGTTAAAAGATGGTACCTGCATAGTCTGTCATACGGAGTCTGAAGCAAATATATCAATAGACTAGAAATATATCAAAGAAATGTGACAAGTCTTTTCTTTCTATTATATTTTATCATTTATCATACAATGGGTAATGTTTTCCACAGGATAAAGCCAACGGATATTTTCGGTATCCGTTCGGGCCATATATACGGATACCTATGCAAATTAGAGAGGTCATATGCAAATTTTAGGGACTACTTTCACACTGTAAACAAACATGGCGTCACGCCCATCTATCGGCGATCGTGTCCAGATTGACGGCCGTGGTTACGGTTCTTTGAAGGATGGCAACATAGCTGTAAACATTGTCCCAGCCAAGACTTCACCAGCACCGAAACGTAGGCGTCATGCAATCATTGACTCGGACAGCAGCCAGGAAAATCTCGAATGAACTGTTTGACACTTTGTCAGTTGACAAGTGCGCTTGCAAAATGCCTCCCGAACATTATATTTGTTGTTCAAAAGTTTTTGTCATTTTTCAAACTAAGTTAATATTTGGTGACGACAATACGCTCAGTACGACAACAAACATAAAAGCTGACTGGGCACTACATGAGTGATCAGTCCCCTAGAACTGGTCTTAATGTGGAGCTGCTACTGTGACTGACCACTGCAGGAACGGTGACTAACTTGGTTCTTTTCCTAAAAACACCAGCATAAGCACCAAATGATGTGTCCATGGACGTTGAATTGATGAGCAGCATCACGCTGCGAGGTCCCAGATGAAGCATGCCTGTACCTCCAAGGCGTAGCATGTTGGCGTGTTCCAGAATAATGCACTTCGCTGAGAGGGAATGATAACAGTCCGATCGTCTGACCTTTTAAAGAGACTATGGAAAGTTCTTTTTTTTCAAATATGTCTTGCTTGTTGCAAGTTTCCTGCAATTCGAACACGGTTAGGTTACTTTGACCATTTTCACACACTCTTTCTCTAGTTCAAATACACAAAGTCATTTAAAATAGGTAGGTCTACCTATGCAGACCTACAGGTACAGTTAATACACGTAATTCTAAGTATGAACTAGGTGGAAAGTTCTGTCTCTTCAGTATATCAAGGGTAATTAAGGTCATCTTGATCATGTTCAACATTTCTGTTGAAGTGAATTAATTATGTAACATCAATGACGTCAGCTCTGAAAAACATGATATTTTTACTCATGCGGCACGCATGCTAAACTGAAGCATTCTCTCTTTCACTTGGTAGGACTAAAACCTTGCTTACTTTTGATTTTGTGTTTCTTAACAGCAACATTTCACTCCTTTTACTTCTCACCTCCAACAATTTACTGTTTATTGTTTCCCAGGCGTACCATGTTCTGTGCCAGTTCCTGGTGATGAACATAGATCAAGAGTTGTTCGAAGAATGGCTGACCGGCATATGTGGCCCTATTCCCATACATGCGCAGTACTGCTAGAGGGCACTGAAGGCCTGGTCTGACAATCACTTGTCAGGTGCCTGCCATGTCACGTCATGTCACTAATACTGCTGTAATTGTAACTGGGTCACAAAATTTAGAGTTTTAGGGTTAGTTATTGTGGGTCACATTTTCTACAGAGAATTATTTAAGCGGCACGCCTCTAAGGCAGTACTTTAGAGTTACCTCCCTTTGCAAAACATATAAACACAAGTTCTGGAGCTATATATAAAGGCTAGCTAACTGTTTCTCTCTCGTGCTAAGACTTTGGTGAGTTGACTACATGTTTTGTGACCCATTGCCTTGGATTTTTGTGTTTGAAATCGGCATTGTAAAGTTGAATTCTGACTTTGTATACCTTGCTCTCTTTGCTTAGTAATAATACAATATTTGATGCTTTAAACTTGTCTTTCTTCTGTTTTGATGGTTCACAGGGATTTCTTACACCTCCTTTTGTCACGGCAAATTCTTAACCGTAACAAAAGCCTATGTAGCCATCTTGTCTGTTATGGTGTGGTCGGTTTTAAAACCCCCATAAGACATTTCTTTGAAACAGATTTGACCCAGAACTGTATGAAGTAGTAGTTATACTACAACTACCATCTGACACAGGTTACAGGTGCTTGTTTGGTTTGATGCAGTTTTGAAAAGTTTTGCAAGGCTGACTGAGCAGTTATTAATCCTTAATCCCAAGGCAAGAAACTAGAGAAAAGTTTTCCAAGAGAAAATGTAAGCTGAAGTGTAAGCTGAAATGCAAGAATTGTTTTTGTCGTTACTATACAAAGTAAACTGATCTGACAAGTAGTTAGGTCTGACATGTAATCAATGTGAGGTTTTTTATTTTATGTTATGGAAGGTTCAGTAAATTATTGTCATGACATTTGTGGGTTTATTTTTTATTGTATTTTGATTACATGGAGACTTGCACTCAAACGTGTCTTTTATGGTTGTATCAGCATCTCATGTGAATGTTCTGAAGCTGATATCTATTATCCTCAGGTTAGGGTCTCAGAAGCATGTCATAAGGCAGCTGATGTGGACTTGATTTTTCCATGTCACTAGATCCCACTTGTACACTAATGCTCATGCTGTCAGCCATTCGTCAAGTGTTGATGGTTTACACACTGCCAACACAAAGTAATACTGATGCAATTTCGACTTTTGAAAATAAAAACAAATTAAAAATAGGGTTGTTTAGTGTTTTCACGAAAGTTTTGATGGATTACATTTTATATTTATGAGGATAAAGTTGTTATCCACTAAAAACGTCAGCTTTGTTTGGCTTCAAATTGGCTTTCAAAGACTTGGATGTTGCAAAGACAAACCAGGACATGTGTTGCCATGTAGAGTTGTGCCCCCTTTATGACCGGGATGTAAGGATATTACTTTTCTCAGACTGTCACTCTGAACATTGAAAGGGGAAGCAACTGATAAGTCTAGCGTAGACTGGAATCCTGGGAATCACTGGTCCTGGGGTTGAAATCAAGATTTGCTGTAGTTATGGTCCATGATCTGCCAGTGCAATACACATACTCTGGAGTTCGAGATGGTCTGCAAAGTGTCTATGGCAAAGGATGATGTGACTGCTCTTCAATTTTCAAGAGAACGGATATACATCAACGATTAAATGATATGTTTGATACACAGGGGCAGTCTCTGAGCTGCGGAAGCTACTTATAGTGTTGCCTCCCATGACCACACCAAACACCTATGAGAGTTGTTTCCAGTCCTGTTTGGTCTATGTTGCATGTAGTAGATTTGTCATGACTGGTAATACAACGGGTGACGTGCCGCACGTGCAGCAACGAGACGATTACTTTGTGAATTTCGTAAATGATTGATTCTTGCATCGCCTAATTCTCCATGCAGGCGAGTCCAAAGAGTGGACGCTGGGTGTTATACTTCCAATATAAAGAAGGAAATCCTAATGATCCAGGTTGTTACAGACCATTTACACTTTATGAAGTGTTTGGAAGATATTTCCTAAGATTATTTGCAATAGGCTAACAAACTGGGCAACACACGTTGTCTAACCACAAAAAAATATTATTTTTCCTTAGACACTGTAATAAATAAATGAAGAAATAAATAAATACCTGGCTTCCAGAAAGGCATACTTTGCCCTGAATTCACACATTTAAAATCCGTCTTTGATTCAGCTTTACATAATGGAGCTTTATATATATTGGCAATATTAAGGGTGGCATTTTCAAACTTGTAAGAAAATTGCATGAAAATGTAAAATCTTTTGTTCTTGTTGGGAATGTTGTACCCACTTCTTTGATTGCAACTTTGAAGTTCGCCAAGGTTGCTAATTGTCTCCACTTTATCTTTTCATTTTTCATCACGACATAGTTGAGCATGAAATTTAGAGACTATCAATTCATCTAATTTCCAAAAACAGTAGGTTTATCTCCCAATTCCTTACTGGCTGCCAAACAGTTATCGTCAATACATCAGGATCACACGTGCGCAGTTCCGGTTATTTATAGTTCCGGTAGCTTTCCTCACAGAATTTGACAACAAAGGGCGGAAAATGAGAATCTTCACGTTAAGTAACTTAAAAGACAAAATGAAAGATAAGCTGTGAACCAATGCTTTTTTTAAACTTAGTCGGGTACATGTCCTGCGACCTATTATAGTAGCAAGTTCAAGTTCACAAAAGTCACTAATTGTTTCATTCCTACAAATCTACCTTAAAGCAAACACCCAGCTAGTCACACAATCAATTATTCGAGATTATTTTAGGATAATTATTTCACGAATGGCATCAGAAATTCTGAATTGGCGATAACTGTCCCAGTTAACTGTGACAAAAAATATCTGTTAGATTCCCTTCTGCAACGTTAGATAAAACCACAATGGACTGACCACATCGGTTAATAGCTAATTAAGAGTAATAATTAATTATGTTTAAAAAAGACGCAACTTTGTTTCTGTTATTTTTAGGTATGTACTTACAGAAACAATTATCAAATATGCAAATGCAACTTACAAAGTTGAAAAATAACACACTGAAAAAAGCCTCGCGGAATTGCAGTTCAAACTACTGAATACGTTTCTCCCAGCGTTTTGGGGAAAAATTGGATTAAACCAGCCATGTTAGGCTGTGCGCATAGCGCATGCGCAGTGATTTAGGTTCGCGCGGTAGTTTTTTCAACGATCAAAGCGACAAATGCGTTTGTCAGGCCGAAAACGAGCCGAGGCGAGTCGGGCCGCCATTTTACTGTCACACCTTCCTGTGTCTTATATATGTAGGTCATACTTCCAAATAAATCAGAGTCGAACGCCTATGTAAATATACAATGGTCCCATACATGGAGATTTGCAAACCAAGTTTTCAAGCAAGTGTTGCATAAGAAATACTAATTTCATAGCTAAAAATTGCTCAGCTTGAAAACTGAAACGTTTAAATACATGTCTATGGAAACATAGGAAAATATGTTGATTGTGACAAGCTGTCTCTGTCACTGACATAACTCAATGTCTGTTTTATTGACACCTGTGTGTCTACCTCCCTGTCTGCTAATGTAGGCAACCCGTGAAGGTCCCGGGGTAGAATAGGCCTTCAGCAACCCATGCTTGCCATAAAAGGCGATTATGCTTGTCGTAAGAGGCGACTAACGGGATCGGGTGGTCAGGCTCGCTGACTTGGTTGACACATGTCATCGGTTCCCCATTGCGCAAATCGATGCTCATGTTGTTGGTCACTCGATTGTCTGGTCCAGATTCGATTATTTACACACCGCCTAAACTAAACTCACTCACTCACGCTAATGTACGCTCAACGTTAAGCACTCGCCCTACAGTTGTTGATCACGCCTCTCGAACCGATTTCTCGGTAACCAATCCTTCGCTAGATTCCAGGAAAGCTATCAGGCGCTTTTATAGTTTGTACAGCTTGACCTGAGCTACTGCACACATGAATGACCAAGTAGGTCAGTTGACACAAACGGCAGGTCGAGTTAACTTCATTAAACTCGAAGCAAAGGGGGGAAGAAAAAGAACGTTGCGTTCGCGGGATGCATATATACATGGATTCGTCACTAAACTTCTTCCGAAAAAGAACTTTTCTTAAAAAACCAATCATTTCATGTTGTCATTAAACTGTTCATACTGTCATATGCTCTCCAGTTAGGTTTACTAACGTTACATCGCAGACGTCATTTACATTCACAAGCAGATTCACTCTCACCCCCTTCACTCAGTTCAATTATCAGTGGAAACACCATCTTTAGGTTCATGTTTAAAGACAGGACATTACTGATGATTTCTCGACACTGACGACACAAACGACGACCATGTCTCGGCTGTTTGGAAATGTTGACAATCAACTGACAAAGGTGCACCCCTTCACAATAATAGACCCAACCAGTTGTGACACGGCCACGCATTGTATTGCTATTCACTTGATCAGGTCAAGGTGACCAATCTGTGGATCATTGCACCGGGTACTACTTGATGGTGATTTCAGTGCAAGAGCCAGCACCATGCCTAGATTCCTTTGATTTCAAATATCATGATTGTATGCCCAGTCACTTCACCGATTTTACTGGTGATATTCAACTCATAGAAAAAAAGTAATATATCTCTCTTTAGAGTTAACAGAGATAACTCTGATTATAACATTGATTACACAAGTCTCGTCTGAACGGTTTCCTGCCGATTGGGTTCCGTCCTGTTGCGCAAGTTAGGATACTAACCAGTCCAGAATTTTAGACCAGCTCATTCAACTGGATATTACTCAGTAAAAATAATGTTACACGGCGACCTTGCCTCGGCTGTTTGGACATGTGGACAATCAACTGACAAAGGTGCACTCTTTCACAATAAGAAACCTAACCAGTTGTGATGTGGTCACGCAATGCATTGGTATTCCCTTGATCAGGTCAAGTTGAACAACCTGTAAATTGGATTGGATTTTCCGATTCTGCAATTCTAAACTATACACTGAACTGGTACAAGTGTGCTCTATTACATGTAATATTGTTTTGAATTGAAAGTGGATAAGTTTATTAACGTTTTTGATCAGTAAAGTAACCTTCTATTTCATTATATCAAATGATGATTAACTGATGTCACAAACATCCAGTTTTATGGTGTCACGAAATAAGTATCCATATGGAAAAAGAGTTATCATCAGAAATTTGATTTATAGTATCTAAAAGGTATTTTATGATACCTAAAACATTTTTGTGACATTAAATAGAATTTTTGATGTCTGATAACCAATTGAGAAAACTATTTATACACAACACGAAACAAATTTAAAATCAAATTTTGCCATCTGCTCAACACTGTCACAATTAATAAAATTAATTTGAGACCCTTGGGTGATAAGAGTTGGGTATTGAAAGTGCGCTGGTTGACGACAATTCTTTCTTAAATCCCGAGCATTAACTCGTCAGCAACCCCTGCTTGTCATATAGCAGTAAATAAAACAGTTGTGCCATGCAGCCTTGTCTTCAGGGTCCGGATGCGATAACTACATGTCATCTCAATACTGATACATTTCTTGTGGGTTTCCGGAGATTTTCCTCGTGGCGAGGCAAACCGTTCCTAGTCCTGTAAGACCAAAGTTGGGTACAAACTCCCCACTCTTTGGCGGTGTTTGGGAGCATCAGATCAGGTCGTGGAAGTTTCTATTGAGGGTTGTATGCTTAAAGAGCAGCGTGTGACTGAAGCTGGACTCAATACTGTTTTCGTCGAAATACATGGTATTTTGAACTCTACACCTTTTGGGTATACCTCTTCTAATGTGAGAGACATTGATCAAGTCTAAACACACTGTACATGAAGACAATGTCACTTTGGGAAGGTCAAGGTTGTGAATGAATAGCTCATGAGGTCACGCACCTGCTTATTGACTGAATGGAAAACGCTTGTTGATGTTCCTTATAAGGATAACTCGTAGTGAAATGAACTCTCACTCAAGGCCGTGATTTGGACCAGAGTGTGAAACAAAACACGCTAGTCATTTTTAAAGCAAAATATACGTATCGTAGAAGCATAACGGCTGTGAATGAAACGCTTTTTCGTAAAGCAAGTTGTTTTGTAGCCTCTTAGCTGAATAAGAACACGATACTTGACCATCGATCTTTAATCCCAGAGCCGTTACATTACCAGTTGCGTCCCTTGATGGAAGCCTTCATTATCGCCAATGAGGGGAGAATTAATTGTTTATCAGTAAAGTCACATCTTTCTCATTAAAGATATGGTCTTTACAATAAACATTTAAATAAAGACATTAAGCCAGTTGTACAACATTAACTTAAAGTCTCTCAAAAACACACTGCCTTAACACAACTAAACAGCTTTTCAGCTTTGGGTATCTGAAATATTACCACTTTAAGTGTTCCAGGAAATATGAAGAATAGACAACTTAAGGTTCAACTTACAAAACTGTACAAAGTATTTGAATATTGATTGAACTGTAACTTGTCGTCCACTTGAGGTTCTTGCAGCACTCTGACCTCTAACATCGACTACTGGTTGGTCTTCGCATCCACTGGACAACGTTGTATCTGAGCTATGGCATGTCTCTCCCTTTTCTGAGGTAACTTTGGATGAATAACCTGCGTTTCAGTTTGTTTTGGACAAAGGTCAACTGGTGGACTCTCATCTTAAGCTGGCTCGGGTGCAGGTTCTCCCGACTGCCTCAAGTGTTTTCTGTTTCTCCTCAAAATCCTTCCATCAGCTGTTTTCAATTGGTTGGATCTTTCACCAACTTCTTCATTCACTATTTTGCCAATGTTGGTATCTGTTATATGGTTTGATCCGTACGACATCACCTTCTTTCAGCAAAGGCACTGAATGAGCTGACCTATTGTAGTACTTGGTCTGTTTTTTTCTGTCTGGCAACAAGCTTCTCAGTGATGGTATCAGCTATACTTGGTCTGAACAAGGTCTCAGCTGTTGGTAGGCGAGTTTTCGTTCTGTTCTTTGTACTGGTGATGTGCCAATACCTTCTGACGGTACATTTCTCCAGTCCAGCAATGCAAGGTATGCGTCTGAATGAGCGAGTTTTGATTTTTGTTAGAGTCTCTTAACAGTCTTTAACGCGCTCTCAACCTTGCCATTTGATTGTGGGTATCTATTAGAAGAGGTTTGATGCTGAAATCCATATCTGGAGGCAAACCTGGCGAATGCATCCGAGTTGAAAAGGGGCTCATTATCTGTAATTATTTGGTTTGGTATGTCATGTCTCGCACAATGAGCACTGAGTTTCTCGATAACCTCTGTTGAGTTCTTACCACTCAAGCTGTCTACCTCGAAATAGTCAGAGAAGTAGTCCATAGTAATAGAATAACTATGGTCATTAAACTCGAAGAGATCACTTACAATCTTTCCCACGCTCGGGAAGGTAAGTCATGGCTTCGAAGTGGTTCTCTCCCCTGATCTTGTTGAACACTATTGCAGATTTCACATTTTTTTATATGATCAGTCAAGTCCCTTGTCATGTTTGGCCAATATACACGTTCACTTGCTCTGCGATTAGACCCTTGAATACCAACGTGGCTGGAGTGTATTGGTTCTGTGATTTCATCCCTCATACTTCTGGGAATGACCAATTTTTCCCCTTTTTCCCCTCTTTCCCACATCGTTCTGTACTGAGAGTTCTTCACGAAAACCGAAATATTCCCTAGCAGAATGTGGCAAGTCGTCTTTCTCTTCTGGTCTGCCTTTCAGGGTTCTAATTGCACTGTCAGACTGTGACTCGTGTTGAATCTTGCTGAAAGCTTTGTCCGAGACAGAAACATATTGTTTCATGTCAATAAACACTGTTTCAATTTCTGTTGGGTATCTCACATTCATTTTAAAAAAATGTCATCCATTTCAACACTTCTTGTTCTCCTTGTACAAGGCAAGTGTCTGCTAGATACATTTGATAAACTTTCTTATAGACAACATGCAAGTCAAACTTTTGAAGCCTGAGCATTATTCTGTGGAGACGTTTGGGTGCACTGTGCAAACTTTTGTTCATTATTGACTCTAATGGCTTGTGGTCTCTCTCAACTTTCACCTTTTTCCACATGTGTAATACTCAAACCTCTCAACTCCAAATACAATGGCAATCCTCTCTTCTTCAATCTGGGCATAGTTTCTTTTAGATGCAGTCAACGCCCTTGAAGCATATGCAATGGGTTGACCTTCTTGCAATAAGCACACACCCAATCCATTCTGAGAGGCATCACATTGAATTACAGTCCTAGCTGTATCATCAAAGTATTTCAAGATTGGGTGTTCAGATAGAATATGCTTGATCCTCTCCAGAGACTTTCCATGTACATGTTCATGCCAGCAAAAGTCAACTTTGTCATGTAACAGCGATCTCTAAGGCGCAGTCACTTCAGATAGTTTTGGTGCAAACGTTTGGACATAATTGACCATTCCGAGAAATGTTTGTACACCTTGTTTGTCTGTTGGAGCAGGCATCTGCGCAATCGCTTCAACGTTCATAGGGTCAGCTTTCAATCCATCTCTTGTAAGAATATGTCCAAGGTAAGGGACTTCAGGTTGTTTCAGTTTTAGCTTTTATTTGTTCATTTTGTTGCCCTTTTCTCTACAACGATCCAGGAATGCAACAAGTTTCTTGTCATCATGATCTTTCTCTGCTTCAGTATCTGTCAGACCCACTCCAAATATGAGCACATTATCATGGATAGCTTTTACACCTTCAAGCAATTCAACAGCATTATCCATTCTTCTTTGGAACTCTTCAGGTGCAAGAGATATCCCAAATGGCTTGCGTATCCATCGGTATCTAGATATCTGCTTTCCTCATCCAGAGTGAAGTGCCAAAACCCATTCCTGGTGTCCGCTAGAGTAAAATATCTGGGATGTGATAGCTCTGGCAAGATATCATTCATAGTAGGTGTCGGGTAATGGTTTCGTTTCAAGGCTTTATTCAGCGGTTTTGGATCTGTGCAGAGACGTATCTTTCCATTAGGCTTTGCAACAACAGCCATGGCCGATATCCAGTCTGTTGGCTCTGTTACAGGCGTTATCATTTTCATCTTCACAAGCCTTTCTAATTCATCTTTTAGTTTGAGTTTCATGGCCACAGGAACTTTTCTGCAAGGCAGTTGAATTGGGGTTACTGATTCATCAAGTTCCAAATGAAGTACCCCATCCAAATTCCCTTCGTCTTCAAACAAATATTTGTATTCCGTAGTTATATCTGTCATCTCAATACTGGACGACTGTAGACCAGGGGCATTTGTTTCCTGTGCTGGATTGATGGACATGCTGTTCTCTTTGTTCAGGGTGATTAGCTGCATGTGTTGTACAACTCTTAATCCAAGAAGTGGTATTCGGTCACCTTTTACAAACAACATTTCAACACTACACTTCCTTCCATTTTGGGGTTTTGTAATTTTGATCCATCTCTTGTCTCTGTGTCATTGTACATGACCAAAGTTGGTGTAGTTTCATCAAATATTTTCAGTTGCGGATCCTTGAAGACCTCAGTGTATACTGCTTTAGGAAGAAGATTATTCATCATCATCTTCATCATTAACTTTCATCCAGGCAAACAACTTCTGATCTCTGATCCCCATAACTATTCTGTCAAGGATTAAGCTGTCCACTTTATCCCCTGAATTACAAGTTCTAGCCAGTGTACGAAATACAGTGGTGTAAGTGTCAATGTTCTCTGGGTATTCCTGATCCTTTTTATTGAAGCAATATCTTTCAAATATTCCATTTGTTTCACCAATGCAGAATTTTTCTAACTCATTCAAAACTTTTTCGTCGTCTTCCTTGTCATTTTCATTGGCAAACACAAACCCTTCAATGACATCCAGAACGTCTGGTCTAGTACATGTCTTCAAAGTGGCACACTTGAATTCTTGGATTCATTTGCCAGTCTAGCTGCAGTGAGATAATTGTTCTAGCTTCTTTTAAACTTCTTGAAGTTAGTGGCTAGGTTAGCTCTCAGATCTAGTTTCTGGGGCAGCGGAATGTTTACAGGAATATGCCGAATTTGTGGGGTGTGCTTGTTTATCTTCATGGTCTGACACGTTGAGAGATTCAATGGCAATTTAATGTCATTTGACAGAGTTGAGGCGAGAGCATGCACCAGTAAGATACACGCGTTGATTATGATGCATAACGGTCAGTTGGACCACATGCTCTCATTTGATCTCACGTCGTGCATAGATTTGTGCACTCGTGCATACATTAGATTAAACAATCAGTGTCTGGCGAGTATCATTTACATGTAAAGTGATTTGATTATCAAAACTGTTACCGCTTCTGACACCATGTTTCGTAGCGTCTCAGTTGAATAAGAACAGGATACTTAAGCATCGATCTTAAATCTCAGAGCCGTTACATTACCAGTTGCGTCCCTAAATGGGAGCCTTCATTATCGCCAATGAGGGGAGAATTAATAGTTCACCACTATCGTCACACAAGTAAAGATTATAAGAAAACAATGAATAAGTTTATTAAGAAACAATTTTATTAGACATCAGTTAAGAGAAACCCATCATTTATCTCCAAAACGATATTGGAGACATTTGAAGGGTAAACTGAAAGAAGATACTTATCCTATTCCATTAGTTCAATTATATAATCATTTCAAGGAGGAAAATAGAAGCATTCGTGATGGCAATATATACTCTTCAATAAAAGTAGAGGATCTTCATTTTTTTATTTACGATTAAAATTATTTAGGAGATTTATCGGAGTGAATCAATGTTGATCTGATATTATTGCATGTTTTGAGAGAGCATCACCATTTGCACTTCCTTACAACCATAATTATTTGGAATGTAGTCGCTTTTGAAAGATGATTGGTGTATGGTATATAATTAGCATGTATACGATCTTCATTTTGAAACAAACGACTAGAAACAAACAATAAGAAATGTGTGATGCAAAATGAGTGTCAACATTAGTGATTTCTCGATGTTCTTGAAAAAGCGTCAAAATCAATAATGGGACCCCATGCATGTGTTGTGGTGCTACTGCGTTTTGCACGTGTTTTGTTTAGGGGTGGTAATAGAGGGAAATGATGGTGCGTTCATAAGATGTATGTCCTTGAAACGTTTATTAACGTTTACACTTCCTATCCTAATTGAACGTTCATTATCTTTGAACTTGAAAGTTGGAACAAAAATTGAAGAACCAGAAGTCGCCTGGCCTAGACCAGATTTTAAATGAACACTTATGGTTATCTGTATCAAAACTGCTACCTTTTCATGTGGAATATTTTAACGTTGTACTTCAAACTGGAACCTTGCCAGACGCACGGCTTACTTGCACAATTAAACTTATACATAAGAAAACGGGAAATCGTATCGACCCAAGTTCATATAGGCCGTTTTCCGTCTTGGCTGCTTTGGTAAACCTTAGTGAGTATCATTAATGAGAGACTGAATAAATTTTGTGATGATAATGACATAATATCACATACCCAGTCCGGTTACGGAAAGGGTTTCTCTACAACAGACAATGTATTTGTTATTCATAACTGATAAATCGTATGGACAAATGTAAAAAGAAACTCTTTTGTGCTTTTATCGATTTCTCTGAAGCATTTGATAGAGTCTGGAGAATTGGGCTGTGGACCGAACTAAGACAAACTGGTATTAAGGGTAAAATTCTGACTTTAATTCAAAATATGTATAAGGACATAAAATCATGCGTTATGGTAGATTCTCAAAGATCAGATTTCTTTGATTGTCTTTCCGGAGTTAGACAAGGAGAAAACTTGTCCCCGCTCTTGTTCTCTATTTTTCTAAATAACCTTGAATCCCATCTAACGGAACAGTCATGTGTTGGTGTTCAATCATAAACAAATGATGATCATTTCATTTTATATTTCAAACTGCTAGTCCTACTTTATCTTCATCATACAGTCCTCTTAGCCGAGACACATGATGACTTACAAAATACATTAAATAAATTTGCTAAATATTGCGTCAAATGGAAACTTCAGGTAAATATAAATAAGACTAAGGTGTCGTGTTTGGTTCCTGGCCTGCAGCTAATTATAAGAGATCTTTCACATTGCACAATGACAAGATAGATGTTGTAGATACTTATAAATACCATAGAAATGGTCGTATGAATTTTGCTGTCAGATATATAACTGATCTCGGTGTGAAGACCTCTATAGCGTTATTAAAACGTGCTAGAAATGTTAAACTGCACCAGGACCTTCTCCTCCCCGCTTTTGATAAATTAGTTCTACCAATATTGTTGTATGGATGTGAAATATGGGGACATGAGAACACTGAATTGATAGAAAAAGTACATCTAAAATATCTCAAACTAGCGACTGGTTTGAGGTCTAACACACGAAGAACTTGGTAGAGGACCGATTCGGCTTCAAATCGCGACAAGATGAATTTCTTATTGGTGTAAACTGACATTTTCACATACAAAATACAAAATAGCAGCTTTTATTCTTCTTTAATCTACAACTCAAAGTAAAACATTATGTTTGGCTAAGCCATATCAAGGATATCTTTTGTATGAGTGGACTACCTCATGTTTTTGAAAACCCTCATCTCCACTCTAGCTCATGGATCATTTCAAATGTTAAATTAATTTTAAAGACCAGTTTTTACAATCATGGATGAGCGATATCCAAAATGATATTTGTAAACCCTTTCTTAAGTTCAGAACGTGCAGCCATAATTTACCCATAGGAACTGGGAGATGGCGAAATATTCCAAAGAATCAGAGATTTTGTAAACTCTGTGATTCGGACCTGATTGGTGATGAGTTCCCCTGTTTGTTTAAATGTTGTTATTTTGCAGATACATGTAGATCTTTGTTAAAAGAATCCTATTGCTCCTGGCTGACTTTATCTAAATTTCATCACCTCCTTTCATGTAAAATTTTAACCCTCAAAAACCTGTGGCAGTTCATTAGCAAGATATTTAAAAAGCCTTATCTGATACCCTGCTTTGGTCATCTTGTTGCTGTGTATTCAAAGTAAAATTATGTTGTTTTACTCACGTACCACCGATGGTGGGTCCTTAACTTAACCCCCCATCCCATTATACTTCGTTACATCGTGTTCCACATGTACAGAAGTATTTCTCTTTAGGTATTTTATTGGTAGTTTTTGTTCCCTTGGCTAAAGCTACACATTTGCCGTGACGCCTTAAAGACGAGTATCAGGAAATAAGATAAATCCCCACAAAGCCGTAACAACCAATACCTTCACTACTCCCCATGTTACCGGGGTAACATGATCGGGGTTACATTGGTATTCAGCAACTTATGCTTGTTGTAAGAGGTGACCAACGACATAGGGTTCGCTGACACATCTCATTGTAACCCAATCACGCAAATCGATGCCCATGATGTTGATCACTGAAATATCTTGTCCAGACTCGATTATTTACAGACCGCTGCCATACAGCTGAAACAGTGTCGAGTGCGGTGCTAAACAACAAACCAACCAAACCATCTCCCTGCTGCTTCCTACGTAGTTTAACGTTGGCAAAATCCTTAAATATATTCTCCCTCGACGTCGGGCTTTATTGTATCAGTGACGGAATGTTATATACCCTGTACCTTTCATCAGGACCTTTTAAGCGTACATATTTCGAAGATATATATTTCTACACGTATGTGGTAAAAGGTATTGTTCTGAATGTATGTGTCATGCTACTGTTATTGGTGTCCATAATATAGTTGTACAAAAGGTGATACTTAAACTGTCTCTCACCATTTCCAGACAATAGACTTGAGACAGTGCCACAATTCATCGACGTGGTAGGTGTGTTAAACGAAAACGTAATAAAATCACCACTTGGGGAATAAAGCACTATATCATAAAACGCCTGTAAACTGTGAAACTGACATAGTAACATGGGTGTATTAATGAACATTAGATGAACAAATAGGAAAGAAAAAGTGAAGTCACCTGTTGCTCTTAGATTCGAATCGTTTTGACATGAGTTGACCAAATTATAAACAAGATGATACAGGTAGATAAAGATATATATTGAACGAGTTTCGAGTCCTTGTCTGACAACGAAAGCGTTTCAGACTGAAAAATGGCTAATTGGATACACGCATTACCATCATAAACATCAAGCCCTGTCATGTTATTGACGTCATGAACTGGAAGCTGGAATTTAGGAAGTAGGCTATAGACAGAGTTAAACCAAGATCTATGAAACTGTCACTACCAGTGCATAATGATACTTGGCAGTCTAGAGTCTGCCATACAGTTCAGTTTACGCCAAAACCCAAGTATTTCCATTTTCAGTTTACAAAAGGGACTGCTCCACCCCATCTCCCCTCTGACTGGTGAATTAGGTGTTTTACAACCGACTCCCAAGAAAAATCTGCAAGCACGGTTTTGAACTGCGTTAATGCAGGTAAACAGTTTTGTGCCCCATATGGCAGCGCCATGCGTCAATATAAGCTGAACTATATTATTATTCAAAGTATCATAAACACTATGGGTCATGCCACCTAGGTCATTCTAAATTTGCAAATAATTACTCCAAGAGCACGACTGGCCGATTTTGCAATCGTTTTAGCTGTGAAGTTTAAATCCAGATTTTTCTGTAACCAAATTCCAAGACATTAATAGACATAAAGTTGTATTCCAAAACCTTACAACCAATATTGACTGTTGTTGCTCCTCTAGTTGGAACAAGCGCTTAGCCCTTCTAGCTGCTTATCAAAGTGTTACGGTTAAGAATTTACCGTGACAAACAATATAAGAAAAACCTTGTGAATCAGGAAAACAGAACAAAGACAAGTTTAATATATTAAAATCTTGTATTAAGGCAATGAGAGCAAGTTGTACAAAGTCACAAGTCAACATAACATTATCGATTTCAAATACAATACAAGTGAGACAAAATCTAAGGCAATGGGTCACAAAATATATAGTATAGCAAACTCATCAAAGTCTTAGTGTGAGAGAGCAACAGTCGTGCAGAATGTAACACGGCGAGCGGTCTGACTGCAATAGATGAAGCGTTGGCAGAGGTAGAATGATAAACTCCAGCGAATGAATATGAAAGTGTCAATCTGTGTCGCTCACAACACGGCAACTAGCCTTTACATATACTTTCAGTCGTTTCCCGAAAGTACGAGTACCTACGGCCATCGCCAACACCGTAGAATGACCCCAGAAACAATGCCAAAGTAAACAAACAGGAAGTCAAGGGCAGATAATTCCCGGACAAGTCTGCTGCCCAAAATTCTAAAAATGATTCAGTTTTAATAACGACCTCTTTAACCCGACTCAAAACCTCATCACTCTGAAGAAAAGATGGTGTAACCTTACAACCAACATATAGTTTACACTCAAATCTACCGCTGTCACACTCGCTGCCACTACCTGTATCATCATCATCATTATCATCATCATCATCATCATCATATTTACCCACAGGCACTCACAATTACCAACATAAGATAGACTGGTCATGGAGCACATCTTGGCGTATTAATACCGTTGATGAGTAAACATCACCGAACTTACTGAACAAACTTTACTCATGTATATATAAGCCTTTCCTTCAGTATTGTACATCACTTGCTTGATAACAGTGTCATAATAAACAAGCTGCATATCAATAGAACGCTCCCCGTTGTCCAGCACAGCAACTCCTAGATGGCACTCGAAGTTCACTATGGTCAGTTATACCACCGTTTAACTGCGTACTATTTTCAGCTTTGATTTTGTCTGCATCCATTTCATTTGGTTAGACCATTGACTGTTTCTCCATTTAGCTGTCACTCGCGTCTCATCGTTCCTTGAGTAGAAGCGATTTCGGTTCATATTGGTGAAGATCGCCAGTTAATACATTTTATCATCTGTAATAATTCAAAGAAAGTAGAGCTGTGTGTTTGGTGACCAGGAAATACAATAAAATGACGTAAACATAAATTGTTCCAATTTGTTGGGTTATTGCTAAGAGCGACATAAATCGCAACTCACTCACTTAATGTGGGTTGTTGCAGTGATTTCAGTTTAGGACGATAGTTTGGATGTCGCTGAATATACCCTATTAGGTTGCGTTAGTGCTACCACAATGCCTTATTTGTCATTGGTCTTTCCCTTTCATCTGGCACTTCCGACACATTAGTCGCTCAATATTATATTTTAATTCGTTGGTATCATTAAGTGGGTTAAGACAATTCTAGTTCAGTGATGGCGTAAAATATGTAATTACTTTAGTCACTTCACAAAATGAATGTTTCCGGTATTTCACGACATGACTATTCTACACGTTCACACAGTATGCCAAAGTCTACATCTGTATCAGATATTCCGTAAACGTCAAGTCAAACAATGCCATTCATGGACGAGAACATTACTGAAAAACATTTAATACTATTGAGAAACTACGAAAGGCGATTGAGCTCCAGTTTGCAGTCAGTTATGCCCAGGTTTTGAATGGCAGTAAGAAGCTGAACGAACATGAATACACATTTTTAATGGATAACAAATGTTTTGGGTTTTTTATTCTTTACCGGGCCATTTTAAGAGGAAACTCTTGCTCGTTCATCAGGTGAATGCTGAGTCAGCACAAAGTGTGGATAGAGCAGATAACAATAAAATAACGAAGCCAATGGCCGTGAATTAATACATACAAAAAATGTAGAAGCCAATGGCCGTGAATTAATACACAAAGAAAAAAATGTATTGTAATGATAATACATTGTCGCTCCTACCAACACACCCCACTCCCGCTCTTAGCTTTGTCATTATAATCTATTGTTCTCTTTGTGCATTAATCCAATCTCATTGACTCGATAATTATATTATTTTCCTTGTACTCCATCTGCAGTATAATGTTTGGTGACTATGTTTGGTTCTGTCCCCATGAGTCTACTGAAACTCATAGTAGGGAAATAGTGCCTTATATCGTCTTCGCCGAGAAGCAATAAGTCATGACCAGAAATGCTGTTCCAGGCATGACATTTTGAAATTTGAGATTGAGAGACAGGCATAAGAAACTGAGTTGAGACTCACATGGACAGTATTTGCTAACCCTATCAGGATGTTTTCTGGAAGCAAGGCACCCAACACACACCAAATAAATCATTTCTGATATCCATTTTGGATATTTTGTTTGGTCTTTTTGTCTGTCAGATGTTTGGTTAACTGGCTCAGGTCTCCACTTGGGAGGGTGACTTCATATTGTTCAGAAACTCGGGTGTTCTCCATTCTAAATTCAATATTTAAATAGGAAATATCCAAAACAGAATGGTCAGCAAGAAATTTGTCAGTGACTTTTAAAACATCTAGAAACTATGATATAAAATACTTAATGTTTCACCTCAAACGTAAAAGTAAAGTTAATTTTCCTAATTTAATCTATGTCGCAACTTATAGTTGTAAATTACTATATATGTGTTTAAAGTGTGTTCAGTTACTTTTATACATGCAAAGAAATGTTGAGAAAGGTTGAGAAAAAGAAACTCTGTGTTGGCTCTAAAATTCTTCTCGGTCGCTGGCGTGATTTGAATAGAACGCTTCCAAGTAATTATATAGGGCTGATAGTGGATTCGTTCAGCCCAGGTAGGATAATACTGGATGTACTGAGAATGCACTGTTGTGCATTTCTCCGAAAAGGAGGGAAGAGGGGGCCGCAGGTGTCACAATATTCAGCATATTAGAGCAGACTGTCATGAATCAGGTGGGCCACCCTTACGTCATAAGAACTTGTCTGACGAGTCCGTTCAAGTTCGTACTTGTTCAAACTTGATTGTTTATTCCACATCACAGTTAAAGTGACAATATCTGAACTGTAGACAAAATCCCCACAGGATAGTTTGCATAACCGACTGCCTTCAGTATGTTGTTGAGAGATTTGAATCTCTTAGCGCGGAGAACCCCCACCCCACAAAGGGGTCCTTACCACTGCAATACGGCCACAGGAGCTTGTAACGCAATAAGTAACATCCAGGTATGCACTTTCACAAACGGGGCCTTAGCACTATATGAAAGGAAAGGGATCGAACGTCGTCAACACACCAAGTTCGTTTCATGGCGACTTCAGCAATGATCACTGTGTCTATCCCATTAAAAGTTACATGACGTGTACAAAAACATCTTAGACTGGTGGCACCTGTAGCAAGCTAATAGCCATTCTTTTGGAGTCACTTTCACCTTTCTGTAATAATGAGCTGTTGGTTTATTCATCGCAATCAGGATTGTGTCGTGCCATTACTAGTCTATGAACCAGACGTTAAAAATATGGATTTTCATATAGCTTAAGGTATGTAGTTTAAGTAATCACGTGATGGACATCGCCTATGTCCAGATAAATGTGTTGTTTTAAAGATGGTCGCCATTTTCTTGAATCCAGCCAAATATCTACAAAGCAGCTACAACTACAGCTATAAGCATTAGAATATAGTGACTGTTTGCCCCACAATTTGGTAGTCAAATCTCATCTGGCTCATGGACTATACCGACGTCGATCTGGCCTTGACCTGTCCCGCACTGAAAAGAGTCAGCGATCTGATATGGCCTATAGTTAGCCATATACCATTTTGTTGGTAAATCTACTGGCTTGAAATATGTGCATATTTTTAATGGAATAGATACAGTGATCGTTGTTGAAGTCGCCCTGAAACGAACTTGGTGTGCTGACCTCGTTACATTCATTTCGTTTTTTGTAATGCTAAGAACCCGGTGGTGACATACCTTCGTGGCAGTTCTTAGCGTTGCAAGCCCCCGTGTCCATAAGTACATTAATGTGGAAAGCTCTAGTTAAAACACACATCATCCAGCACACATCACAAGCGTATCTACAGACATATCACAGCATTGAAAATTCACTCTTTAGTATTTTGACGATTAATGGGGTATTCAGATTAGATTGTTGAACCTCAATGGATCATTGTCTACAGATGATTAGCAATGCTTAGAATCACCAACAGACCAACACGTATGAAATTACAGTATGAGCTTCAGGGTGCACAGGCTAGTCGTCTTGGCTCATGTGCATGGGGACAATGGTGCACAGCTTTTTCCTGTTGGTTTTCTCTTCGTGTTGGGACCTTGGTACATCATGGGCACTTTCGTTTTCCCGTCGCATCAAATGACCACATAGTCGCGTCATGCTCTTGCATTTTTTGCATGAAACTTTTGTTTGTGGGTGGAGCGACAGTGTCAATGGGTTTGATGAGGGCTTCAAAGTTGGCGTATATGTCGTAAGGCACGAACATTTGATGATTGACGAATTTGAAGACATTGTCTTTTTCGTCAGGCATGTCAATTTGGACGGCCATATGTCCCATGCCTCAACCATCCTTCTGGTGAGATTTCAACAGGTCAGCTTATGTGTAGCCGTGCAGGCAGCGTTCACAAAAGTTTGGGTTTTTTTCCATTGTATTTCGATTGGTTGTACAACAGTTGCTGAAATGTTTGATCCACGTGTAGTGGTACTTTTTCCCTCTGTGTCCGAAGACGTTGACGGCGACGTGGGCGTTCTGTTTCCTTTTTTTATTTTGGTGACCTTGGAGATGGGAGTGGGTTTGTCTATGCCATCCCCGTACCGTTGAGCCCATCATTCCTGGGTAAGCTTGAAAGTCTGTCGGAATGTGTGTCGGCCAGACACCACAGATCGGATTGCTACCCTCATGGAATCGGCGCCTTTGTTTTTGCTGATGCCCATGGCATGCATTGTCTTGAAGTACGATGACAACGTTAGGTTCGACCCTCCTTTGAAAAGTTCGTACTTGGCTATGTCTATATAGACGGTGTTGACCGCATCAATGACCCAGCCCGAACCCCTGTGCGTGAAGCATTCTAGGGATTCTCGTCGACGGTTTCGGATTGGGTTGCGACTTCCTGTTTGCTTCTGTAGTAATCCTGGACATGCGCAATGGTGTCGTCTGGCTTCTGTTTGTCCAGCGACATTTTTTTACTTAAAATTTGAGGTTTCAGGTTTGAGGTTTTCAGTTTGAGATTTGAGGTCTTTCACTTCCTCGCCAACTTTCTCCACGATCGTGTGTTTCAGGTCATCGAATTCCATGTTTTTGTTGACGTCCATCCTCCAGCCTGCCAGATACTTGCCTGCGGCATGCTTGATTGGCACGAATTCTTGTTCTAGTGGTTTGCGACCCGTAAAGGTCCCAGGGTAGAATAGGCCTTCAGCAACCCATGCTTGTCATAAAAGGTGACTATGCTTGTCGTAAGAGGCAACTAATGGGATCGGGTGGTCAGGGTCGCTGACTTGGTTGACACATGTCATCGGTTCCCAATTGTAGCAGATCGATGATCATGTTGTTGTTCACTGGATTGTTTGGTCCACACTCGATTCTTTCAGATCGCCGCCATATAAAAACGTAAAACTAAACTCCAGTGGTTTGCGTTCCTCCAGCAGTTCTAGGGATTTGTGGACATGAGGAATGTTGAGCAACTTCATCAGCAGAGGTTTCTTCAAACGGGAGTAACAGATCACTCCACGTTCTTTGGCAATCATTTTCAGTTCTCGAATGGTGAGCATTGTTGCTGGTATGTTCGCATGTGAAGTCAAATCTCTAATAGCTTTGATTTTCACAGACGAAGTCAAATCTTTAATAGGATTTCAGACAGGTAAGAAAAATTTAAAAAGCGAGAAAACTTTTGCACGCACGTTAGATTTTGATTCTCAGCTGTCGGTTGCGTTAGTTGATGTAGTCTCTTTTCGTCAGGTAGATGTGATGGCCTCAGACCACGTCCACTCCGTAGGCCTTGCAACAGCAATAGTGGCATTTCACACCAGCACTGCACACCTTGCACATGTAGTTGAAGAAGCCTTTTGCAGTAAAACACGGAAACCCATCGCATCTGCTCCCTCAGATCTTTCAGCACCGAGTTGTATTTCAGTTTCTGCATTAGTATCCAAACGCTGTCCTTCGTGTGTCGTCCTGAGAAGGTCAGGTATGTCAGCGAGCTTCTCTTTTTCATGATTTCCTGTTAGCGCTGCAGTCATCCAGGAGGAACAGCAGCGATTCTCCTTTCAGTTAGCCATGGTAAGGTGCAACCAGTCCTGCCGACACGTTCCAGGATCGCTTGATCACAAGCAGTTTTTTTGTGTTATTTTGTCCCACTGCTTGTGAGCCCTCATGCCTTTGCTGAACAGCTGGTTGGGCATGCCCTCGACGGTCACTTCCAGTTTTGTGATCTCGGGGTTGAAAAGATTTCCTCTCTCTCGTTCAAACCGTTCGTCGATCTTCACGGGAATGATCACGACGTCTTTCATCAATCACGTTCCACAGCATATTGCTCTTGTCCTGATGATTGTCCTGTACAGCGGGACTCAGTCGTAAAAGATGTACTGGTGGTGAATGTGTCGGTCCAGCTCGTGACCACGTTGAACTCCAAAGAGATATTGTCGATAGCGCAGCTGCAAACAACTTTGTCATACTCATTGAATGTGAATTCATATTCTGCTGAGAGCCATTCCAGTGAAAACGGAAAAGTACAAGGACGGTAGAACGAAATCGTTTTCAACCTCGCAGTACAGGAAATTAACGCGAGGCAACACCACGGAATTAAAAATGTCTACACAAACCCATCTGTATAGGATACCTCAGGGTGACTCTGCACTTACGACAATGGCGGAAGCTTCGGTCCGAGAACGGCCATGTGAGAGAGAAAATCTCTGACCTCGGGGACGCGCATGGATTCGCCTTTCACATGCAGTGGCAGCAACAAGGACCTGAACTATTTCATCAACACCGAAGGAGCTGTTAGCAACGCGCGGTACGACCTCATCTGCAACGACAAAGATGAATGGACGACATCCCCAGCCTTCGGCGGCAAGCTGTTCATCCTGAACGTTGAGAAAACGGTCGTCACCCGTACACTTTCGTCTATACAGACGACGACAAATGGGTACTGTTGCCCTCTCAGATTGAGTGGATCATTAAGATCACACTTGGCGCTTCCCTCATTTATATGGAAAACAAATATCACATGCTGAATAAAGTCATGAACGAGGAAACGCTGCTAGTGGCTTACGCTCCATCGTCCCATCGTCCCACCGTCAAGACACACCGTGGTCCTCAATACAAAATCGAGGAATAAATAACCAACACGTTATTGAACAAACATGGGATGAAAAACGCGGAATTGCATGTAGTGTCGGAATTCGACGAAATGAATACCCCAACAATGAGGTATCATACCTCAACACTGAGGTATCATACCCCAACACTGTGGTATCACACCGCGACACTGTGGTATCATACCTCAACACTGTGGTATCATACCTCAACACTGTGGTATCATTCCACGACACTGTGGTATCATACCCCAACACTGTGGTATCATACCTCAACACTGAGGTACCACACCTCGACACTGTGGTATGACACCCCAACACTGTCGTACCATTCCACGACACTGTGGTATCACAGCCCGACACTGTGGTATCATTCCACGACACTGTGGTATCAGACCCCAACACTGTGGTATCATACCTCAACACTGTGGTATCATTCCACGACACTGTGGTATCATACCCCAACACTGTGGTATCATACCTCAACACTGAGGTACCACACCGTGACACTGTGGTATGACACCCCAACACTGTCGTACCATTCCACGACACTGTGGTATCACAGCCCGACACTGTGGTATCATTCCACGACACTGTGGTATCACACCCCAACACTGTGGTATCATTCCACGACACTGTATTATCACACCCCAACACTGTGGTATCATACTCCAACACTGTGGTATCATGTCGCGACACTGTGGGTCATTGCTCGCACTACCAGTTAGTAGTTTATCTTTACAAAGACGTTTTATTTACTGGCCATAAAACAAAGCATCATCATTTCTCCGTACAATAAAAATATTGTTATTTCTTCACAACTAAAATTTACTACATCGATAGCATGAAAGGCATCAGATGTAACATGTCCTTTTTTGTTTTGTTTTTTGTTTGTTTGTTTGTTTTGTTTGTTGGGAGGGGGGGGGGCGAACAGGAAGTTATCATAGATAACAGAACAAATGCTTATTTTTTCTAGTTAAAGTCAACTGATAACAAGTCAGGATGTGCTCGACGTCACAAAACCACCGGGACTTTGTGTCAGAGCCAATGGGAGATAATCTTGTAACTGAGCTACCAGGAATAGGATCAGTTCTTGGCTCAAAACTCAGCGAGGCCAAATTTACAAAGGTGAGATTACACTTTACAGTCCCTTACATTTCATATTACTGTGACTGACCACTACAGGGACAGTGAGTAGCTTGATTGTTTTCCTGAAAACATCACCATAAGTACCAAATTTTGTTTCCATGGACGCTGAATTGACGAGCAGCATCATGCTGCGAGGACCCACAAGAAGCATGCCTGTAGTCTTTACCTCCAAGGTTTAGCATGTTGGCGTGTTCCAGAATGATACATTTCTTAAGGCTTCGCTGACTGGAACTGATGAACATCTGATCGCCTGCCCTTTCAAAGCGAATATTGCAGGCCATTTTCTTTTCTCAGATATGTCTTGTTTGTTGCAAGTTTCCTGCAATTCCAATAAATGCTTGATTAGGTTACTTTGACCACGTTCACGTGTATTTGCGATGGTTACCTGTGTAGACCTACAGGTACAGTTAATACGTTTAATTCTAAGCATGGACTAGGCTGAAATTTCTGTCTCTTCAGTATCCAGGGCAACCGAAGTCGTCAGTTTTAATTAATTATGCAGCATCAATGAATTCTGACAAGTGAGTTAGGATAAGTAAAGAATGATATTTTTATTCATGTGGGTATGCATGCTAAACTGCAGGGTGCACTCGCTCGGGTGGTAGGACTAAAACAACTGGCTTAGCTAATCTGTTACTTGACAGTATCATTACACTGCTTTCACCTCTCACCTCCAACAATTATTGCGTACAATGTTCTGGGCCAGTTCCTGGTGTTGGACAAGAATGAAGAGTTGTTCGTAGGCTGGCTGAAGGAGACATGCTCTGCTAATTCCAAACAAGCGGGGGACTGTTACACGGCACTGAACGCATGGTGTGATGAACACTTGTGAGGTGCCTGCCCTGTCAAGTCATGTCACACGTATTCGTGCTTACCCCCTTTCTGTTCTGCTTACTCCAAAATTTGCAGGAATGGATTGTTTTAAGTTCTTAGTATGCTTGTCGTGAATAGTACACATGCCGCCTCGAGTTCTTACCATAATGCATCAGTTCTGAAACGGACATCTACGGGAATCTTAAAATGACGACTGATAGTAGCATAGTGACGTCCCAGTCAGCTTCTTAACACCTCTAGTTCCCTTGCGTTTAGTCCATGCGTCTTAGAAGCGATTCAGCCCAGGAATCAGTCAACTCAACATGTCCATCAAATTTACTGTACACTTTAAATGTACAGCTTATGTAGCCATCTTGTTTGTTGTGCTGTGGTCGGTTTAAAAACACCATAAGGAATTTCTTTAAAACAGCTTGCACCTAGAACTATATGACGTCGTAGTTATAAACGTTTATAGAATTGATGGTATTCAAGGGACAATTTAGGCATTTCACATGTAACCTTTTATGGAGGAATCCTAATTCCTTAGCATTTTATATCAATGATAAAATACCTTTTGTTCTCAAAATATCCTAAGGCTTCCTTAGCGTTTTATATCAATGATAAAATACCTTTTGTTCTCAAAATATCCTAAGGCCAAAAAGGGCTACGTTGTATTAATATTCAATAAATTCGTATCCTAATGTCTCGGTTGTTTTCACTGTATTTTGATTACATAGAGAGAGGGGCTAGTATTCAAATGTGTATTTTGTAGTTGTATAACATCTGCATCACAAGTTAATGTTCTGAAGCTGATACGTATTGTCCTCTAGAAGATCCAGGGTAGGGTTTAGGAAGATCCAGATGATCCTACATACAATGGAATCCAGGGAATCGCTGGTCCTACGGTGGAAATCCAGATTTTCTCAAGTTATGATCCTTGTCTGTCGGGGCCATACACGTACTCTGGGGTCCGAGGTGGTCTGCAACTTGTCTAACTATGACATGGCATGATGCGAATGATTTGATTTTCAAGTGAAAGGATATACTCCAATGATTAATTGTTATGATGGATACACACACTGGTGGGTCACACGTGGTAGAGTCATCGGAGCTGTGGTAAGCTGATTACAGAATTGCCTCCCTTGTCCACACCTGACGCCCAATGAGTGTTGTTTCAAATCTTAACATGATTTCTATGTAGATTTGACACCACTTGACCCCGACTTGTGGATTCTGCAAAGTGTGAATTGTTTTAACGTGAAGGAATCATTCAGTTAGACGCAAGACTAGGGGAGACTACTCTTCCTATAACTTTTGTTCTGTATCCTCACCAAACCACGTGAAGCGCCATACAATCTCCGTCGTCTCGGCTGGAGAGCTGGAACTGCTGCCTTGTAGCTGCATGGGCACAACAAAACATTCGAGTGTCTGCTCATCAAAGGAACACAGGTATCATCAATATCACGCCGGGGGGGGGGGGGGGGGGGGTGGGGACACCAGAAATGGGCTTCGTATATTGTACCACAGTGGAGAATCGAATTCGGGTCGTCGGCGTGACGAGCGAACACTTTAACCAAAAGGCTACCTAACTCCCCACACTGATATTAGAAATTGCACGGTGTGATATTCACAAAAAGTAATTCTTCTGTGAGCCTGCCATGATACTGCAAGCATACGTAGATAATATTTCTTTATGCTGTGCAGGGATTTGCAACATATACAGCCAGCGGTGAAAAGATTACTTAAGATCAGACTTAATATTCCTACTAGAATATCATCCAGACCACACGTTCTGTCTTTTAAGCATCAGCTAAACTTTTAAAAGAATTATATAAGTGCATCTTGGGAAATTCTGTAATTATTTGTAAACATTATGCCGAGTTGAGTATACATTTTGATCAGTCTTGTTGGACGTATTAGTTCAATATAGGGAGTCTAACATGCTCGCTGACTTGGTTTCGCTTGTCATCGTATCCCTGTTTCGTAGAACGATGCTTATGATGCTGATCACTGGATTATCTGGTCTGAGCACTTTTATTTACTGACCGCCATATAGCTGGAGTATTGTTGAGTGCTACATTAAACAACAACAGCTACAACAACAACAACAACAACAGCTACAACAACAACAACGCGTCTTAAGGTAACTATCTTGGTGCATCACACAACCTTGGTTGGATGTACAAATATTAATTTTGATCGACAGAATCTGAGAATCTGAGATTTAAACAAGATCCTGTGCATGGAGATTCGGCAGACTGCTAGCCAGACCGCCTTTGAGCACTGAGCTTGAAAGTTCTGTGGGATTCGGTTTTAGTTTGTTTTTTGTTTTTGTTTTTTTTCGGGGGGGGGAGGGGGGTGTTTGGTGTGTGTGTGTGTGTGTGTGTGTGTGTGTGTGTGTGTGTGTGTGTGTGTGTGTGTGTGTGTGTGTGTGTGTGTGTGTGCGTGCGCGTGCGTGTGTGTGTGTATGCATGTGTGTGTGTTTTGTTCTGGTTTTTCGGTTTTTGACATGTTGAATGGATTCAGGATTTGGGGGATTTTTTTTGTATTTCCCCACTGATCCCCCCTCTCATTGATATTCGAAGTAAATAGCAATTAGATATGAATTCCGTGCAAATATAGTTTGCATAAATTTCAGTGTGTCGTCACACAATGTATACAATATTCCTGTCAATGTAAAGTATTCAGAAGGCAAATATAGAAACAAAAACCTATACGCAACAAAGCACATGAAAAATCTCGGACAATCCGAGATCGGGGAGCAGAACAAACAAGGGACACAACTCCGCGTGCTCTAAGTGAAGATTTCTTGGCGACCATTGCACATACAGATTGTACGTATTCCTTTACGAAAATCATCTGTTGTATTACAGCAATAGTAATAATAATGAATTGGAATCCAGTTTTATGATGTCATGAAATAAGTATCGATATCATTAAAGACTGATTATAAAAAAAGTATGTTGCAGCATTTAAAAGCATTCTATGACACCTAAATTATTTTTGTGAGACTGATTAAAAAGACTTTCTGATGTCGAAGAATCAAAAGAGATACCTTGCATCTATTTTGTGATATATTAGCATCTTGAAAAAAGGTTCAAATGTATGTATCGATTTGGTGATATCAACACATCATCTTCCTTAACATTGTATGGTGTGAATCTTATATCAACAACTTACTTTGTTAATATTAAATGTTGGTGACAGTTAACGTATTTACTATATGCATCAAGAGGCGAATCATTGACATTTCACCTCTTAAATGTAATACAGAGGTCCTCTGTGACAATTTTTAAGAATAACAGATATTTGTCCAGAATATCTTATTTTCAAAGTTTGTTTCAGAATCTAAGGCACAGGTTGTTTTCAAAAACGCGTAAAATTATGCAAATTTGTCCCATGCAGTAGATGTCATACCTCAGCCGTCTGGTATCATCTTGCGTTTGAGTAATACTTCCTTAGCTACAGAACACCCGGTTGTGTGTGTGTGTTAATATAAGTCTTTGTGCCACCAAACCTAGCCAAAAGGTGACATATGGTTACATGTCAATAATCAATCAGTCAGTGCAAAGAACACGTATTTTTCAGGTAGTCCGTTTAAGGTACTGCTTAAAGATACATAATCTCCTCTTTCTTTCAATGATTCATACAATGGCATGATTGCAGGCTTGTCATTTTAGGCAACAGTCTGCGTACTTCCCTGTGTCCTCAAACTTTACTAAAACTTTACTACTTGACCTTTGAAACTCTCATGAAAACAGGTGAAAATTAACTCTGTGTGTATGCGCGCACACTTTTCAAGAAACTGTGTCCGCACCAGCAACTTATGATTCAACAGTCTAACAAATCTCGAGTCCGTCGAACATTCCTTGTGTTTATCCACTGCTGCGCATGTCAGAAGCTCATAATACGCTCACACATAGAAGATTTCAATCCTTACAGAAAACTAAAAACCGATTGTTTGATCTCTGAAACCAAATTGCATTGAAAGAAACACATAGCCCTGTTTAAACTGCAAAAAGAAGTCCCACTGAGATGGGATATTCTGACACTGAGGTTAATGAAGACTTCCTTTATATTTGTCTTTTGCATCGTGTATTGGGCTGAACGCCAGGCAAAATATGTTATGATTCAGAGTTTATGAGAAAAACTACCCAAAACTGTCTTTAGTATTCTAAATTTTAAAAGGTTATTTTAGATCAGATTGATGAATCACAATCGATACTTTTTCACGGATGTTCAGCAATGCTTAGAATTAGATATTCTTGCTTTGGGGTGGTATGCTCGCAAAAGTGCCCGAAAGATGATAATTATCCTTATGTTTTCCAAAACCAAAAGGGTGTTTTCTGTTGAAAGTCATTTATCTCAGAATAGTAAACCAAGGACATTATTGATTGGATTGAACGCAAAGCAAAATAATATGGTTTAGGGACTGTGAGACAGTCGACCCTGGAGTCAAGGTGGACGGCGATCGATGCTGAGTGTTGTAGTGTATTGTTTTACCCGAGTTGGTTGTAGAAGTGAGAAGGGACTTCATGGATCAGCTGGTCAGACATGGTTCACTGTGGTATCATATCGCCACACTGTGAATCACAATATCACAATATCGATCACAGGTTTGTCTTATTCAAGACGTTCAATTTACAGGCGACAAAACAAAGCATCAGCGTTACTCGGAACAATAGAAAAGATATTAGTTTTTGCTACTAGTTCGTTGATAGCACGAATAGAGTCAGATGTATCATGTCTTTTGGGGGTTATAATTTCGGTTTTCAAGAAGGAATGACAATGACAATATGATTATCATTTTTCAGAAAAGACATCTGTATCAAGTCAAGATGCCTTCTACTGTATGATGTGAAAGCCCAATGAGCAATGCAAACAGGATATGCTTAAACATGGCAGTACAATTTTGTTTGGCATATATTACTTAGATATAACAGCACGCCTAACACTTGTAATGGTGATGTACTTATTGAAAGATAATGTTATCTTTATAACTAAAACAAGTTATTATTGTTTCTACTTTACTTCTAGAGTGGCAACTTGTTCTTAGACATTTTTATATATTATACCAAAATGGCCACAGTTTACTACATATGCATAGTGGTTGTAGCTTTTCAAACAGTCCTGACAACAATCACCTTCCACGTAAAGACACGCCGCTGTGCACACTAGATCATTCAGTGTGCACTGACAAAAGTTTCACCTGGGATAAGCTAACCATGGTGAAGGTGAAGGAATGTTCAGGATATGTTGCAGGGATGATTTCCAAACTGGTGCCTCCGATATGTGATGTCTTAGACTTTTGGATGTAGGTGGGAGGTTTTCATTCCTCTGCTGCTTCTGACATTACAACCAATATCTTGTCTTATCTACAGACACCACTAGATTATTTGGTATATAATACAGACAACTCACAAACTGGCCACAATATGTAAGGGCTGTTTCATGAACATCCAAACTGTCGTCCAGTTGTGTCAGTGTTTGTAGGTGATTCACGGGGGATTTTATTAAGACAATTCCCCTTTTCTACCGATGCCACAAAAGGTGCTTTTAGGGTGAAACGGAGCAGGCCAAGTTTGTATCATAAGGACTAATATCATAGCCATAATTAATATGATAAACAAACAAGAAAGATACTAGTATATAGATTTCATATGTCAGTTTTATTAACTCTGTTTCAACAATACATTACATATTTTGTGAATTAACCTCCTTATTGCTCATGTACCTCCCCCTCCTGTGAAGATACTTCACCCTCTGCATCGGATATCATGTGAGTGAATGAGTGAGTTTAGTTTTAGTCCGCACTCAGCAATATTCCAGCTAGATGGCGGGTATCTGTATAGAATCGAGTCTGGACCAGATAATCCAGTTGTCAACATCATTAACATCAATCTGCACAATGGGAACCGATGACATTTGTCAACCAAGCAAGACAGCCTGACTACCCGATCGCGTTAGTCGCTTCTTACGGCATGTATGGGTTACTGAAGATCAATTCTAACCTGGATATTCACGGTTCCTGGCAGGAAAACACGACATAACGGGGATACTGTATCATGAAAGACAAATGGAAAAGCAAAATCCCGTTAATTCATTTTTCCTACAAAGAAGGCCAGATGTTTTCGTATAGCTGCCTTTCTTATCGTTTCTCGTATTCCAGACATAAATAACATACATTTGGAGGGCTGCCACCCACACTGGGACTCTCCGTCAAGGCCAATAGGACATATGCTTGTAACTGACCTACCGGGAATAGGGATAGGTCTTGGTGACAGACTCAGCCAGGCGGGGATTACATGGGTTAGAATACACTTTACGATGTCTTACATTTCAGTAGACTGAAGAACCAGACATAACTGACATTGATGAAAAGAATTTCAATATATGATGTCGCTGAAATTCCATGTCTGAGCAGGGACCATGTAACAGAGGGACGCCCCTCTCCAACAATTTATCATTAACCATCAGCGCTACGGTCTGACATTAACTGATACACATCGGCCCCTGCTGCTTCTCTGCGCTACAGGTACAAACGCGTCACAGATGCGCTGAGCCCTTGGTATATACATAAACAATACTGCGTAATACCCGGACGGAGAGTTAATTCCCTTAGCGGGATTTCACTGTCTGCGATTAACTGTCAACCATTATGTTAGAACGCGTGTCTTGGGGAATTGAGGTACGCCTGTACCAACCCACAGACAACACAACACCTGAGTAAAATAAACAAGGATTTTAATGCACAGCAGTAACATGTCTTGATCATTTTGACTTTATCATTCAATAACTCATATTTATCAATCCGCTTTCAAAGAACGTAAACGTTATATGTATACTATCCAAAAAAGAAACGCATAGATTAGGAATATGTTGCGAAAATGTTGTAGTTTCAAACATGTATAACTCGTCCACAAATAGACTTTAGCGCGTGGAATTTTACACACGCACGTTTAGGAGAAGGTAATGTCTATACAACCAAGTGGATACTTTTAGATAACGGCGACGCTGACCGCGATGGTGACGACGTAGCACGACCCCTATTCGGGTTTCCTGGCTCTCAGACCAATCTCTTTCAGCCTGATCCGTACAGTTGGACTGGATATCCTCTGACGTCCAGGCACCCTGGCTGATGTGCTTTCATCCGTGGCAGTACGATCGCGCACCTGTAGTACCCGGATGTTTTTTTTGGCTACAGTGGTAACTCGAGATCTGCCTGTATGAGGACAGAGATATACCTGTTTGGCTGCAACGAGCCGCAAGCCATGATATCTCGCACAGACTAACATTCAGTCGCCAGAAGATTGGTAATCTCCAGCATGCATTCTTTCAATGTTGATGTTCCGTGTCGAAGAGTCAAGATGTGACGTCGTGATTTGACCATGAAACTCCTCCAAAACGAATGCCAATTTATGAAAGCAATCTGGGTCTTTTTTCCAGACACTGAATGCTCTTTGCTGCACATTTCAGCAGGAGGGTGATTTCCGTTGCGTTGTGGCCTTTCTAATTTTTGTAAGAAATCTCATCAAAATCAACATTTGCAGGTAAAATCGGTTTTTTAATTGTGCAATCGTGTAAAATCATGTCATCAACACTTTTGTTACATATTTTAACGATTGTTTGAACACAATAGGCAATTAATAGATTTTTAAAAATACAAATCACCCATGCATTTTGGGGGGATGGTATAGATTGGCTACACATAATACAATTATCACTATACACATTCAAAATGTACAACGTAATGTGAAATATTCTACACATTAAGTAAGCGTGTGTATATACAATCTACATTGTACAGAGTTAGAAAGGGCATAGTATTCACACGTTTTTATAGTTTGATTAGTTCTTCAGAGGCCGATGGTATAGAATATCATTCACTGACTGATTATTTTAAGGTTTGCGTCGGCGTATTTCGATGACATCCAATTGTTTCTTGTTTGTGAAGTCTTGGTTTGACATGATTTGACGAGTAGGGATTTTTTGTTATGTTCTTTTACCAACAGGGCGGGAGGTTTCACCTATATACGAATCACCACATTCACAGCTGATGTTGTAAATCACTCCTGCAGGGTGGGTTACGGCCATTGGCTTGGAGGATGGCCCTGAGGGTTGGATAGCCAGAGAAGATTGTGTCGATACCTGCTTGGTGCTTAAGGAGTCTGCTGATTTGATGGGAGGTCATGCCAGTGTAAGGAATGGTAATTTTAATGGGGGCAGCTTCTTGCTTAGACAATTTGGACAGGGAAAATCTACAACAGGGATAGGTCACTCCCTTGCTTTCTTCACCATTTGTAATAATTAACGTGTGTCTCGTCATGCTCCAACTCCAACTTTTCTTGTTCCCAGCGCAACCTCAACTTCACAACTTCAGCCAGTTTATTGTATCAGTCGGAATTTTACAATGAATGAATGAATTATAGTAAGAATTAAGAGCAAGAATTATAAGTGAATGAATGAAAGAAAGAAAAAGAAAAACATATGTGAATGAATGAAAGAATAAATCATACGCCATGACCATCCTTCCCAAAACATGTTTAAGAAAGCAAAAGTATCGCAAAAGTAACAAATTCGTTAACAACAGCTGTCCTTTTAAAACATCTACTTTGAGACATTTTTGTTTACATGAATAATTAATTCAGATATCTTATTGCATGTGGGGAATGGAATGGACATTAACAAAATGTTAACTGACACTGTCACACACCACTCAGAAACAGAAAGTTTAAGATTATCACAAAGCGTTATAAACACCTTTCCAGTTCTGTCAAATAATAAGATAAACAAAAACTATTAAGATCAGCATGAAAGAAAGAAGTTACAGAACTGTAACCCTCAAGCATCACCAGCATCAATGTTGGAGCAGATCAGATCGTCATATTTTTCACACACATCACATACGCCCTAACAATTTTTCTAAAATCATAAAACTACCACTATTACTTGCAAACACCTTTCAACTGATGGTATATTCCCTTCATGAAAATTCAAGGTTTATGTGAATGATGCTTTAGAATAATAACTAGAAACACTCGAACAACGCAGTGTAGTATTTCAATGGCTGATTAGATCAAATCAGCGACATGTCACATTTTTCACACACCTCAAATACACCCTAACATATGTTTTTTAGATGATGAAACTATCACTATTACATGCAAACACATTTCACCTGATAGTATATTTCATTTATAAGAATGAAAAGTGCATGTGAAAGATGTTTATGAAGCAATAACTAGGAATACTAGGACAATGTCGTGTAGTACTTCAATGGCGGATCAGAACAGATCGGCGATATGTCATATTTTTCACACACCTCCAATAATTTTTAAAGTCATAAAAGTATCACTACTACTTGCCAATACCTTCCAACTAAAGGTATGTTTTCCTTCTAAAAATTGAACAAATGTGTGAAAGAGGTTTTTATCGACTAAATGTAGTCTATCTTCGCGGTGAATCGAGAATGGAAGCCAGTGAACAATAACATAAAGATTTGAAACTTAACTACAAATCTACTGTCCCAATACTGACACTCAATTATTTGACTAAAACTGAAGTGACGAAATAGTTAACTTATCTTCTACATATAGCTTTTCAGTTGTTACAACACTCAGCGAATGTAATCAGCTGTTGAAAATAAACCGGGCTCAATCTTAAATACTAAGCTGTAGCCATATTGCCTACACTGGTCACGTGACGAGGCGAGTCATACGTTCAACGGGTTTTCGAGGAGTTTCTTTTCCCTCTCTATATAGGCTCCCTGATTTGGGTTTGTCCAGGAGCGTGGAGATGGTCGCATTGACTATGTTAGATGCTTACTGGTTGCATTTGGTGAAGACATGCTGTAAGGGGCTGAGATCATGTTCTAGGTCATCTGGAGCAAATGTTCACGATGAATCTTGTCAGGGTTGAGATCACACAAGATTTGGTTTTAGGTGGGTGGTTAGAGTTGAAATGAGTGTGCTTGTCTGACTAGGTGGGTTTTCTGTAGACTGCGGTTATTGTTGCTGGGTCTCTGAATACAAGGTCGTCTAAGAAGTGGAGTTTGTTGTCGTTTTCTGTCTCCATAGTGAAATTGATTTGAGGATGTTGGGTGTTGAGGTGCTGGAGTAGTGACGTGGTCTTTCCTTATGATAACAAAGGTCTCATCCAGCTGCCTATACAAGCAGAGAGGATGGATGAGGGTTTTTCCTTCATAATGGGTCATGTAGATTTCAGTAAGAACTGGGGAAAGAAGCGATCATATGGGCAAACCGTGGATCTGTTCGAAAATGTTGTCTCCCCAGTAGGTAGACGTTATACAGGATTTAGTGAGGAGGAGGATAATCTGTGGAAAAACATGTGCACGATTTCTATTTATTTGGCAGTTTTGTAAAATGATAAAATTTGCAATTCAACGGTCCTTTTTTGAATCAAACAGACTTTAGAAACCCCTTCTTCGTGAAGTACGTAGCTCTAACACTGAAGTCAGCAGACAATAATAACGTAAGTCTCTGAAGCCATCTATGGAGACGTGACCGTCTCTCTGCGTGGTGTAGTGATTAGGGCGACCTCCCGGAGAGAAATCCCGCCCTCAATCCCCGGCGTACCAAAAGAAAAAAACCCGTTAAAAATACGATACTTGTTGGTCCCTGCGTCGCGCTCGGCATGAATGGGTACAACAAGGACTGGTCTCCTCGAAGTCAGTATAACGTGACTAAGTAGGGTGTTCATGTTAAACTGCAGCCGAACGAACAAAGTACACAACACCCCATGCTCTATGCGAAGGTTTCTTGACAACCTTTACACATACAACCCCCACGTATTCCCAACTATCATTCTTGTAAAACCTTCTGTGTTCTTATATCAATAGTAATAATCATAAATTTATATCAGTTTAATGACGTCACGAAATAAGTATCGATGTCATGAAATACAGATGATCTGAAATTGTACTTATAGCATCTAAAATGTATTTTATGATACCTAAAATTCATTTTGTGACATTAAACAATTTGTGACGTCTGAGAAACAAAGAAGATATCATTCGAGATCATCTTTGAAAAACGTTCAAATGTATGTATCGATTTGTTGATATCACTAGATCATCTTCCTCAACATTGCATGGTGTGAATCTTGTATCAGCATAATGTCATGTTAAATGATAAATAGTCAACTGTCTTCACTTCCATTACATATAATCCACAAATAATATTGATCAGGCAATAATATTGATCACAACTGACGTAAATAGTATAAGTATCAATAAGTGAACCATCAATATGCAACATTCGATTTAGAGATAATTATGAACATTTCTAATATCTAATATGGCACCCATGAAGAGCCACCTCCTCGTGGTGGGTGCTGGGTAACGCTAAATGCTCTTCTCCCGTGTGGACCCGGGGCAGAATGTGTCCACAGCACCCTATTACTGGTCGTAAGAGGCGACCAAATTGGCAACCTGTTTGCCGTGGGTGAACAGTGTTCCCTTTGCTCAACACACCACTTTGGCCCTTACTTCACCAAGACGGGTGGTAGAATTGGTCCGATTCTATCAATCGGCTGGTCAAGCCATGCCCTGCGCATGGGAAATAATTTTGATAATTGAGAAAGGTAAAGAACAATTTCAACCATTTTCATATTGTATGGTATGTCATATAATTATTTTGCCTAGAGTCCTATGCCCAGAAGGCGGTGGCTCATGGGCCAGTCTGGTGGAATTATTAATCTTTTATTTTTTCTGCTTGAGTATATCATACGGGTATCCTTGGTGCTGCAAGCTGGAGGCCCGCTTGCCTTAGTATTGTCCTTGTGATACTCCAGGGTGGGTGGGGAACTCGGATGACGAACCAATATACCAACAATCATGGATTACCAAACCCCAAACAAAAACAACCAAACGTCAGCTGGAAAATGATGATCAGCAACGACCCTTTATACAAATTGATTATTGGCCACGGTTTTTGGTTATCGAGACCCTTGAGAAGACTCCTTTAAAATTAAATCCATTTGCAATTTCAAAAGGTATCTCTGGCATTGCAGGTGAGGTGAAAGATATCAAACACTTTCGATCAGGATCGCTACTGATTGAATGTGGCAGAAAACAACAAGCTACCAACCAGTTATCAACTGATATGTTTGTCGGAGTCCCGGTATTAGTTTCTGCTCACAGAACACTGAATACAAGCAAAGGTATAGTTCTAGACCATGAGCGTCTTCTAGCAGACATGACTGAGCTCGATATACTGTCCGAGATGAAAGATCAAGGAGTATCTTTCGTTAAACGTTTCACAAAACGGAACAACAATGAGACTGTCAGTTTGCTGAAGCAAAAAATCTAGATTGTACACTGAAACATACGCCTCTGTCACAAAAACATCTGAAATCTTATCAAAAGGAACAACTACGCCAGCACTAACTTCGTCAATCTCATGTAAGACTGACCTGACATGGGTAAATTCAGATATTCCTCAGTCTGTCTCTCCTGATGTTCCACAGTCTATCTCAGAACAGTCTCCTCAGACAGATACAGCTCAGTCTACGCAAAAAGATCGTATCCCCTTTAACTACAACTCCACAGTCTGATAGAAACGATAAACAAACTGTAAAATCGAAATTGAAGACAAGGCCAGAAACTTCGAAATCAAATCCTGCACCAAAGGGGTCAGATAATAAAATCAAATTGTTTAAAAAGTTTGTATCCCTTGAGGAAATGGATGCATCTGATCACATCCATCCTAGGGCACATAGATTATGGCCCTCAAAGGAAACCCGGAGTAGATCCCCAATCAACCCACCCAAACGATAATGTATTCCAGAAATATAGTACAGTGGAACTGTAGAGGATTAAACACAAATTTTAATGAGTTACATTTTTAGTTCAAGACCTAGCACCATCAGTAGTTTGTCTGCTGGAAACTGATTTGAAACAGACAGACAATTTTAATCTACGTCAGTTTGATGCATATCATTCTTTCTCACCTCCAGGTGACATGGCCACTTGCAGATCTTCAATCTTTGTTAAGCAAAATGTTATTCATAGCCAGATAACACTTAAAACTAATCTTCAAGCCGTTGCAGTGAGACCCACACTTTATATTGCATTTGCAATATGTTTGCTGTATATTCCGCCTTCTTTCACACTTCACCTGTCTGATCTTCAAGCGCTCTATGATGAACTTCCGAAACCCTGCATTATAATAGGTGATCTTAATGGTCATAATCCACTCTGGGGTGGTACCAGTACTATCACTAAGGGTAAAACACTGGAAGATTTTTTTTCCAGTAATGATCTGTGTATATACAATGATGGTTCCAGTACTTATCTGCATCCTGCAACCGGTACCTACTCTTCTCTGGATTTATCTCTTGCAGACTCTACTGCACTCAATGAGTTTGAATGGTCATTCCACAATGACTTTTGTGGAAGTGATCACTTTCCAACGATGGTGTCTTGACAACGTCTTTAAATTTTCTATGTCCAAAACTAATTGTATACACTTTGTAGAAAATATAAGCTGTATCAATCAATCAATCAATCAATCAAAACTGTATTTCTGTAGAAAGACCATCGGGCCCATATACATACGGTTTCAACATACAACTCAAATAACATATATGTATACACGCCTATCCGCATACATATATACACATACTCTGAACTTACAATGTGGTTTAATAAGGGTAAAATCTATAAGCGTATGATATGATACAAATATGTGATGTGGTGATTAATATAATCAGTCGTGTAATAACTTACATCTGCGTTCATATGAGTGCATTTTATATAGACTGAGCATTTTCAAACTATGTACGTTATTTGTCAAAAGTAGATTCTTAAAGTTAGACATGTTCGCAATGAGGTTACGGGGTAAATATTTACGACGTATCATCATATCTTGGACAAATGATAGTGAAATGGTATTCGTCCTCTAGGCCTCCCGAACAGACAGGACATTTTCTCAGATTTGTGTTAATTCTATACCATCGTCCTTCATTAAATTTATCAACCTTAATAATCTAACTAAATATTTAATTAATTTGTAATGTGCAGTGTGCAATTTCAAATAAGTATTTTTCAGGGTTTAATAAGGTTTTGAATTCTCTGTACAAAACATAACATGTACTGTTGTCAAGATCAGATCTCCAGTTTTGTTTAAAAATATCCACTAAACGCGTTTTAAATATTATGATAAAACTTACACAATAACAAAACAGCAAATACCGTATTTATGAAGCCCATGTCTTATAACCTAAGTTATCAAGCTTAAGTAACATTGCATAGGCTTTCCTTGGAATTCGATCTTTATGCATAGTTGTTATTTTAATCCAGTAGTTTAGACAACGGGAAGCTGCGTTTACAAAAATGGGATAACGGCCACATTCACCATACACCACTGCGTTAGGTTTCTCAGATCCAACGTTTAAGTATAATTTACAAGCAGAAAGATGTATTTTCTCAATACATTCATATTTTTATAGCCCCAAATTTCTGAAGCATATAATATAGCATATATAATAGTATTGATTGTATTTGACTATCAAATATTTTGAAAAAAGATATCCGGTGATAACGCACCAATGTTTCTAAGCTTGCCATTTAATACCATTAATGCTTTTTTGCCACGTAAGGACAGATCTGATAATGACTTGCCGAAGCTAACATTGCAGGTGAACAGAAAACCAAGATACTTATAGCTAGTGACTATTTTGAAGTTACTACCTTTAAAGTACATACATCTCTACCTATAAGTCTACCTCCCCTCCTAAAAACAACACTATTAGATTTATCAAGGTTAACGTTTAAACCCCACTTGCCCGAATACAATGTTAAATGTGTAGCTGGTTTTGAAGACCACATTTAGTGTCTGAAGCTGTATAAGGACCCTGAACTATCTTTAAATGGCACTCCCATCAAAGTTGTAAAGGAGGCCATGTTCTTGGGTTTAATGTTCGATTCTCATTTGACCTTCTTACAGCACATTAAATTCCTTAATGCCTGAAGGCACTAGATTTGTTGAAAGTTGTTTCTAACTCAAAGTGGGGACGGGATCAAACTACCCTCTTATACCTATATCGATTACTGGTCCGTTCAAAACTCGATTATGGTTCCATCGTATATGGTACAACCTGCAAAAGCAACCTTAAACTTCTCGATTCTGTCCACCACCAAGGCTTAAGACTTTGTTTTGGGTCGTTCGGAACTTCACCTATTGACAGTCGAGGCCGATGAACCATCTCTTACACAACGTCGTTTAAAATTGTCTTTACAATACATTACTAAATTATATTCTAATGAATGTAACCCTTCCTATAACGGTGTGCCCAATCCGCTTTATGAGGATTTGTTTAACAAAAAGTTTTCTCTTGTTCCGTCTCTAGGGCACAGAATTAAACCATTTATTTCTTCTGCCGACATTGAGCTGGAAAGTATATGGCCTTCCCGTCTTCTTTCTTCTCCTCCTTGGCAATTGGTCAGGCCGCAAGTTGACCTAACATTAACATGATTTTAAAAAATCAGAAACAAATGACTTGCAATACAAACAAGAATATCATCAATTAAAAAACGAATATATCAATTACAAATTCATATTCCCTGGCGGGGCCGAGGACGGTGGCGCAGAAGCAATATCCGGAACAATATCTTCTAGACCACCGGATAGCAGCTCTATTTTCACAGCGGAAGCAAACGCCATATTAACTGCTCTTAAATATATTCAAAGGCATCCTAAACATAGTCAATACATAAAGTATTCAGACTTACTTTCTTGTCTTCATTCGATTAAAAATCTGTCTTGCAAACATCCACTTTTGATAGAAATTATGGAATTGTACAATGATCTTGCTACTGGCCAATACGACATCGTCCTTTGTTGGTTACCCAGCCACGTTGGCATTTCTGGGAATACAATGGCAGATCTTGCTGCTAAGGCAGCACTCAGCAAATCTGTGACACCACTTCTTATTCCTTATTCTGACTACAAAGCTAGGATCAGATCATACACCCGTGATATGATGCAGAAGAAGTGGGACACTCAAGTAGGCATTCAACAAACTACATGAAATAAAACCCAACATTGGTTATACCTTCCTGGGTTGTCAGTCCAGATTTGTCATCATGAGACGATGCAATATTGGCCATACAAGATATACACATGAATACCCGTTGAAAGGTGAGGATCATCCGTTTTGTATCCCTTGTGATGAGAGAGTCACTGCCAAGCGTATCCTGCTTAACTGTGTTGAATTCTCCATTACAAGGGATAAATATTTCAAACTGTCAAGGATCTGTTAGTTCTCATTTAATCATTGGTTTTTTTTATAGGAAATTGATTTCATGGTTGAATTTTGAGCAATGTGATTCTGTAGATAGATGTATTTTAATGATTGGTAGTTTAGATTAGTTACTACAATTGTTAGTGGCTGTACCCTCAAAGGGGGTGGAAGTATTGTAAAATTATTGTCTTCCTGAGAGGGTACGTAAGTCCCAAAGCATTTGATGTAAATTTAAGTGTACCATGTTTTTAATCGTAGTATTCATGTTATTTTAATTTTAGTTACCATTTCATACACTCTGCAGCGGGTGAAGGGATGGTGTAAATCCAACAAGGGTCCATGCAGGTAGCAAAGGTACTGTAAGTCCCTATGGTCCCTAGTATGGTGATCTACCTTCTGTTGTTGGAGATCTATAGCCTGTTTTATAATGTTTTGTCCAAATAGTGATATTAATTTTAATTTTTCACTCTAGTTTTACTTATAATTGTGATATTCTAGCTGTTTTACTGTCCTTCGTCGACAGAATTTTATAGTAGACATATATTTCTTTTCAGTGTTAAATGTTCTCGTCACGATAAAGATGAAATATTGCCGATGTGACGTTAAATATGGACTCACTCATTCATTAGTTTTGCTATGTTTCGTTTTATTTTGCCAGAGAAAATCAAACAGTTTCAATTTCTTTAAACCACTATTGAAAATCTCACACAAAAAGCACACGTTTCTATAGTTTTTACTTAATATGGTGCACTAGCTATTGCAACGGAATGGCGTGTAATTACACAAAATAATACACCTTTTATAATAATGTAATAAAGAGGTATTCTGTGAAACTTTAAAAAACACAACTGATAATTGTGAAGAATATTTTATTTTTAATAAAAGTTTGTTTCAAGATCTAAGGCACCGTTTGTTCTTTTTAGAAGCGTCAATGATGTTTTTGACTCCGCAGATTCATCGCGCATACAGTATATTATATACGTGAAAATATATACACATACAGTAAAACTATGCCAACTCACTTTTTGAGCTTGCATTGTGAAATACATCAACAATACTGCCAACAGTGACAACATTCTACAGTTACTTACAGAGGAGCAGGCAGATATTCAATCAATAATGCGTTGAACTAGACTGAACTAGAATATATTACTTTAGAAACCATTTCACACACTTCTTCCTGGCTTATTCGTCAGCAGTAGTTCAGGTCTCCAGTTCGGTGGGTGCCCTCACATTGTTCAGAAATTCTTGTGTGCTCTCCTTTCTAAATAAAATAAAATGGAACAATATAGACAATAGTTAAATGAGGAATATCCACAACAGACTGTTCAACAAGAAATACGTCCGTGACGTTTAAAACACTTGGAAGGTATGCAGTAAAAAAATGTAAAAAACGTAAAAATAATGTTAATTTTCCTAATTTAATATATTTACTTACTTATAGTTGTAAAAAAAATTATGTGTGGTTATATTGTGTTCAGTTACCTCTATAAATGGAGGTTCAGAAAGGAGGGGAAAATGAAACTCTAAGTTTCTTTTCGGCTTCTGGGATGAAGCACAATGTTTTGAATCGAACGCTTTCTCGTTATTGTGTTGGGTTGAGTTCTTTCCAGGTAAGCTATGCCGGATGTATAGAGAAAGCACTGATGTGAATTGCATTTCAACGAAACGGGGAGGTGTGACTGTATTCAATATATTATACCAGGCTGTTATGAAACAAGGGGGTCACATTGACATCATAAGCACTTGTTCAAGCTTGACGGAACTTGTTTACTCCTGGTCAAAGTTACAGTAAACATGTCAGCACTGTAGTCAAAGTCCCAACGGGAATTTTTACATACCACATAACCTATGTTATTGAGATATCTGAATTACTATAGCTCGGAGACTCTACCCAACCATGCACCCGCTTTCTCATGTTAAATTTCATCTTGAGCATGCGCAATACCTTCGTTACTTACCCAAGGACCCGGCTGTGTGCTTGTACACATACGTCTTTGCGCCACCAAACCAAGTAAAAGGTAAGATATGATAATAGGACAATAAACAATCAGTTAGCACTAGGAACATGTATTTCTCACAAAGTCCGTGCAAGTTAGTGCTGTTAGGCTAATAATCTCCCAGTTCTTTCAAAGATTTGACTAAATAGTGTGGCATGCTGCAGACCTGGAAGCCAGTCAAATTCAAATGTTGCAACATCACGAGCCACTGATTATATAACAACCCAAAATATTCGGGTGAATATTTCCTTGTATTCCTCCCCTGTTTCGCATTTCTCACACCTTAAACGTTATCAGAAGCTAATCACCCGTTTATATCGATCTCATTCTCTACATGTGCGAAACGTCAGACATGCTAGGCGGATAATGAGATAAAATTTTGATAAATCCTCTTGGTATTACAAAATATTCAAATGAATATATAAAGTATTTGGGGCGGAATTTTAATGAATGGCAATGTAAACTACAGGTTGTCCTGACCAAAGAGTTCTAAACAGTGTATGACGCGTTTCTAACTGTTATATTGCCTGGGACTAAAATCCTTAACAGGCCAACACGTTGGAAATTACAATCCATATCCCAACTATGATCAGTACGACGTCATGGGGACAGTTATAACAAAAACACACATCTACTATATCATCGCGGAAATATCACAGTATTGAATTTCCATCTTTATTTTTCTAAATTCTAAAAGGTTTTTTTTTAGATTAGATTGATGAATTACAGTGGATCGTTGTCTACGTTTGACTGGAAGCTTAGAATCATCAACAGACCAACACGTCCGAAATTATAATCCGTTCTCCAAAATGCTGTCTTCACAAAATGTAGGGGAACCTGAACTCTCACTTTGGACAAGAAGTGTATCCGTTCACAAACTTTTCAAAGACATCTTATGAATGCACTACCATTTTACTATAGATTGGAGTGCTCATTTTCAATACAGTAGCCCCATTCACGTGCATGGCTGAAATTTTTAAAGAATGTCAATAAATCACTGTAGACCATTAAGACAATCGCCTTGGATCACACAGTCGGATTTTTTTGTTTGAAAAGGAAACTTGTACACATGCAAGCTTTACGTCAGAAACCAATCATCTTTCAAGGGCGCTTACTGTACAAACAACATACTGATACGGTTACAGACTCCGATGAAGTTTCCATGCCTTTCTAAAAGTATATGTCCAGCGACAACGAAATTACATATCTACCTTATCACCCTGAACATACCGTCATATCACAAGCATTAATACAGTAAGATTAAGGCACTGAAAATGTACTCTTTAGCATTCTAAAATTTTAAAGGGTATTATAGATTAGGTTGATGAACTACGGCGGATTATTTTTACAAATGATTAGCGATACCCAGTAGTCATATTCTTGTCTTGGGGGTGGTCTGTTCCCCAAACTGCTCGAAAGATGATAATTATCCTTATGTTTTCCCCTACCAAATGGGTCATTTTTGTTTTCTGTTGACCCCACTCCCAAAAAAACAAATGGAAAAATTAGGCATAATTGATTGGGCTAAATAGCATGATTCCTGGAGTATGAGAAAGACTAGTCCAATGGTCATTTGGAAGGGCGAGTGATGCCGAGTGTCGTATTGGATAATATTTTACCCTTGTGGGATTGTGGTGTTGGAATAGGTCTCCAGCAACCCGAGTTTGTTGTAGTTGTTCATAGTTCTCTGTGGTATCATACTCCAACACTGTTGATCATTGCTCACAATATCAGTCACCGGTTTGTCGTATCCAAGACGTTATGATTACTGGCCACAAAATAGAGCATCTGCATTTCTCGGAACAATAGAAAGATAAAAATAGAAATAAGAAAACGAACATGAAAGTTATCATTTCGGTTTTCAAGAAGGAATGACAATTTTAAACAATGGTTGTTGTTTACGAGTGAACGTCATCTCAACAAGAAAGATGTCTTCTACAGCATCTGGAGGGATGGCAACTCAAAAACACCGGGACTTTGTGTCAGAACCAATGGGACAGAAGCCTGTAACTGACCTACCAGGAATAGGGAGATCTCTTGGTGACGAACTCAGGGAGGCGGGGTTTCCAAAGGTGAGAATACACTTTACGATGTCTTACATTTCAGTAGACTGAAAAACCAAATATAAATGACATTTATGAAAAGAATGTCAGTCTACTGACAAAAACGAACTTATGAATTTGCAAAATAACGCCATGAAAAAAAGAAGACCCGCACAATTGGACTTCAAACGATTCACTAATTTTAACCAAGTGCTGACTTGAAAAGTGGTTTCAACAGCTGAGCTGCGCGGCGCCCATAAAACATGCACAGTGATTAGGTTCTTGCGGCTTGAACCGGGAAGGCGACTCGTAACAACACAACAAGTGATGCTTTCAAGGATTTTCTCTGTGCTCAAAGTTGGAGAACAAGAGATGTTTCTTTTGATAACAAGCATCTCGGGCCTGCAGTAATAAAATACACTGGTCCCATACACGGTTGCAGATTTGAAAACCAAGCTTTCGAGAGAGTGTAGCATTAGAAATACTCATTTCATTGTTAAAAAAATTGCTCAACTTAAATGTTTTAATACATGTCTGTGGAAAAGTTGAAAAAATATGTTGATTGTCACAGACAAAAACTCAATGTTTGTTTTACTGACATAAGTGTCTACCTGCCTATGTGTCTGCTAATGACAATATGCAATACACAGCTTCATTCACTGACCACATTCACTTTAACCTTAACACCTATCATGTTATACAGATAGCGTCGTTTACCAGATCATACAGAATATCCATGTCACATTAACCTGTGACACGTGTATTTACAATAGCTACCTATGTAGACCTACAGGTACAGTTAATACATGTATGAGTATGAACAAGGTGGAACGGTCTGTCTCTTCAATACATCAAGGGTAATTAAAGTCATCTTGATCATGTTCAACCTTTCCGTTGAATACTGACAAGTATTCAGTATTCTATGATGAGAAAAGCATTATATATTTACTCATGTGGGTATGCATACTAAACTGAAGAATGCTCTCTTTCACCTGGTATGACTGAAACCTGGCTTAGTGTTGATAATCTGTTACTTGGCAGCAACATTGCACTCTTTTTACCTCTCACCTCCAACAAATTACTGTTTATTGTTTTCACGGCTTGCAATGTTCTTGGCAAGTTCTTGGAGATGCCAAACTGAAGTATGCTCTCTTTCAGTTGATAGGATCTGACTTAGTGTTTATAATCTGTAACTTGATAGCAACATTTCATTCCTTTTCACCTCTCACCTCCAACAATTTACTGTTTTCCAGGCGCGCAATGTTCTGGGCAAGTTCTTGGAGATGAACCAAGATCGAAATCGTTTCAAGCGCTGGCTGCAGAGCAAATGTCGTGCCAATGAATCACAGGCACAGGCTTGCTACATGGCACTGAAAACCTGGTGTGATAGTCACATATGACGTACGTGACCTACCATATCACGCCACATGTACTTGTGCACACTCTTACTTTGTTCTTTTTAGATTTACGTTGCACAACGCAATATTCTTTTGCCTAAACGTTTATAGGTGGTGGTGACGTGGTTTCTTGAATCTGGACACAATTTGAAGGGATTGAATATCTGTATAACTAAATATCTGAACAACATTTATGTCCAAGTTACAGCCTACGTAGTTCTCTTGTCTGTTATGCTTTGGTAGGTTAAAAAACAGCTGACTCATTTCAGATTGGACCCGTAACTATATGAAATAGTAGTATGGAATTAATGGTATTTAAAGCTCCAGTAGACATTTCACATAGAAAAACCCAAATTCCTTAACATTTTACATTAATGATAAATAACCATTTGTTCACAGAATACCATCAGGCGCTGATGACATAGTTATGCATGTTTGTTTGACACAGTCTGAAAAGTTGTACATGAACTGATTAAGCAGTTGTGATCCCAAGGCAAGAATCAGAGAAAAGCTTTCTATGGGAAAATGTAAGCTGAAGTGCATTAATTGTTTGTGATGATATTAGATAAAGCAAACTGATCTGACAAACAAACAGCTCTGACATCTATTCAATGTGAGTTTTTCATTTTACCTGCTGGCAAGATTCAATAAATTCTTCTTATTGTATCTGTGTTGTTTTCACTGATTACATAGAGAAAGAGGCTAGCATTCACTTGCTTTTTAATGTGTCTTTTCTGATTGTATAGCATCAGTATCTGAAGTGAATGTTCAGAAGCTGATACCGACTGCCCTCTAGAGGATCCAGGTTAGTGTTTTCAGATGCTTGTCATAAGGACACTGATGGGATCATGTGGTCAGGTTCACTGATTTGGTTTATAGATGTCATTATATCCCCCTTGCACATATCAATGCTCATGCTGTCAACCATTCGTCAAGTGCTGATTTCACGGACTGCCGCCATTCTTTATTAGGATAAAGAAGTTGTTATCCTCTAAGAAAGTCAGTATTTTTCGTTTTCCAAATTTCCTTTCAAAGACTTGGATGTGACAAAGACATAGCAGGACATGTGTTGCCATGTGAAGTTATGCCCCCTTTATGAGCAGGATGTAAGGGTGTTTGCCCGCTCAGACTGTCACATCGCGCATTGAAAGAGACAACAACTGATGAGTCGAACATACACTGAGATCCAAGGAATCGCTGGTCCTGGGATTGAAATCAAGATTTGCTCTAGTTGTGATGATAACAATTAGAAGTCTCATAATAATAAGAAGTCTTATAATTCGCTAATCACAACGCAACAGAGCCACTGTGATCCTTTGTCACGATCATACCCATACTCTAGGATCTGCAAATTATCTAAATATGACGCGACATGACGTGCATGATATTAATTTTCAGTTGAAAGGATATGCATTATAGATTAAATATTATGTTTGATACACACTTTTGGGGTCACGTGGCCCATTAGTCTGCGCGGTGGCAAGCGGTTTATAGAGTTGCCTCCCTTGGTCACCCCAAACGCCAATGAGTTTGTTTCTAATACTGTTTGGTCAAGTTTGTATGTAGATTTGTCAGAACGTAAACAGCAGCAGCTGGTGAGGCAACGAGTGTACGTCGTACTGCGCGTGCAGCAGCGACACGATTACTTTGTGAATTCTGTAACTCTAAGTGAAATCAACATACATAACTGTAGCGAACACTGAAATCACATATAAAGAACGGACTGCCTCCGTGGTGTAGTGGTTAGAGCGTCCGCCTGTAGAACGCGAGGTCGCGGATTCAATACCCGGCCGCGTCATACCTAAATATGTTAAAAGATGGTACCTGCATAGTCTGTCATACGGAGTCTGAAGCAAATATATCAATAGACTAGAAATATATCAAAGAAATGTGACAAGTCTTTTCTTTCTATTATATTTTATCATTTATCATACAATGGGTAATGTTTTCCACAGGATAAAGCCAACGGATATTTTCGGTATCCGTTCGGGCCATATATACGGATACCTATGCAAATTAGAGAGGTCATATGCAAATTTTAGGGACTACTTTCACACTGTAAACAAACATGGCGTCACGCCCATCTATCGGCGATCGTGTCCAGATTGACGGCCGTGGTTACGGTTCTTTGAAGGATGGCAACATAGCTGTAAACATTGTCCCAGCCAAGACTTCACCAGCACCGAAACGTAGGCGTCATGCAATCATTGACTCGGACAGCAGCCAGGAAAATCTCGAATGAACTGTTTGACACTTTGTCAGTTGACAAGTGCGCTTGCAAAATGCCTCCCGAACATTATATTTGTTGTTCAAAAGTTTTTGTCATTTTTCAAACTAAGTTAATATTTGGTGACGACAATACGCTCAGTACGACAACAAACATAAAAGCTGACTGGGCACTACATGAGTGATCAGTCCCCTAGAACTGGTCTTAATGTGGAGCTGCTACTGTGACTGACCACTGCAGGAACGGTGACTAACTTGGTTCTTTTCCTAAAAACACCAGCATAAGCACCAAATGATGTGTCCATGGACGTTGAATTGATGAGCAGCATCACGCTGCGAGGTCCCAGATGAAGCATGCCTGTACCTCCAAGGCGTAGCATGTTGGCGTGTTCCAGAATGATGCACTTCGCTGAGAGGGAATGATAACAGTCCGATCGTCTGACCTTTTAAAGAGACTATGGAAAGTTCTTTTTTTTCAAATATGTCTTGCTTGTTGCAAGTTTCCTGCAATTCGAACACGGTTAGGTTACTTTGACCATTTTCACACACTCTTTCTCTAGTTCAAATACACAAAGTCATTTAAAATAGGTAGGTCTACCTATGCAGACCTACAGGTACAGTTAATACACGTAATTCTAAGTATGAACTAGGTGGAAAGTTCTGTCTCTTCAGTATATCAAGGGTAATTAAGGTCATCTTGATCATGTTCAACATTTCTGTTGAAGTGAATTAATTATGTAACATCAATGACGTCAGCTCTGAAAAACATGATATTTTTACTCATGCGGCACGCATGCTAAACTGAAGCATTCTCTCTTTCACTTGGTAGGACTAAAACCTTGCTTACTTTTGATTTTGTGTTTCTTAACAGCAACATTTCACTCCTTTTACTTCTCACCTCCAACAATTTACTGTTTATTGTTTCCCAGGCGTACCATGTTCTGTGCCAGTTCCTGGTGATGAACATAGATCAAGAGTTGTTCGAAGAATGGCTGACCGGCATATGTGGCCCTATTCCCATACATGCGCAGTACTGCTAGAGGGCACTGAAGGCCTGGTCTGACAATCACTTGTCAGGTGCCCGCCATGTCACGTCATGTCACTAATACTGCTGTAATTGTAACTGGGTCACAAAATTTAGAGTTTTAGGGTTAGTTATTGTGGGTCACATTTTCTACAGAGAATTATTTAAGCGGCACGCCTCTAAGGCAGTACTTTACAGTTACCTCCCTTTGCAAAACATATAAACACAAGTTCTGGAGCTATATATAAAGGCTAGCTAACTGTTTCTCTCTCGTGCTAAGACTTTGGTGAGTTGACTACATGTTTTGTGACCCATTGCCTTGGATTTTTGTGTTTGAAATCGGCATTGTAAAGTTGAATTCTGACTTTGTATACCTTGCTCTCTTTGCTTAGTAATAATACAATATTTGATGCTTTAAACTTGTCTTTCTTCTGTTTTGATGGTTCACAGGGATTTCTTACACCTCCTTTTGTCACGGCAAATTCTTAACCGTAACAAAAGCCTATGTAGCCATCTTGTCTGTTATGGTGTGGTCGGTTTTAAAACCCCCATAAGACATTTCTTTGAAACAGATTTGACCCAGAACTGTATGAAGTAGTAGTTATACTACAACTACCATCTGACACAGGTTACAGGTGCTTGTTTGGTTTGATGCAGTTTTGAAAAGTTTTGCAAGGCTGACTGAGCAGTTATTAATCCTTAATCCCAAGGCAAGAAACTAGAGAAAAGTTTTCCAAGAGAAAATGTAAGCTGAAGTGTAAGCTGAAATGCAAGAATTGTTTTTGTCGTTACTATACAAAGTAAACTGATCTGACAAGTAGTTAGGTCTGACATGTAATCAATGTGAGGTTTTTTATTTTATGTTATGGAAGGTTCAGTAAATTATTGTCATGACATTTGTGGGTTTATTTTTTATTGTATTTTGATTACATGGAGACTTGCACTCAAACGTGTCTTTTATGGTTGTATCAGCATCTCATGTGAATGTTCTGAAGCTGATATCTATTATCCTCAGGTTAGGGTCTCAGAAGCATGTCATAAGGCAGCTGATGTGGACTTGATTTTTCCATGTCACTAGATCCCACTTGTACACTAATGCTCATGCTGTCAGCCATTCGTCAAGTGTTGATGGTTTACACACTGCCAACACAAAGTAATACTGATGCAATTTCGACTTTTGAAAATAAAAACAAATTAAAAATAGGGTTGTTTAGTGTTTTCACGAAAGTTTTGATGGATTACATTTTATATTTATGAGGATAAAGTTGTTATCCACTAAAAACGTCAGCTTTGTTTGGCTTCAAATTGGCTTTCAAAGACTTGGATGTTGCAAAGACAAACCAGGACATGTGTTGCCATGTAGAGTTGTGCCCCCTTTATGACCGGGATGTAAGGATATTACTTTTCTCAGACTGTCACTCTGAACATTGAAAGGGGAAGCAACTGATAAGTCTAGCGTAGACTGGAATCCTGGGAATCACTGGTCCTGGGGTTGAAATCAAGATTTGCTGTAGTTATGGTCCATGATCTGCCAGTGCAATACACATACTCTGGAGTTCGAGATGGTCTGCAAAGTGTCTATGGCAAAGGATGATGTGACTGCTCTTCAATTTTCAAGAGAACGGATATACATCAACGATTAAATGATATGTTTGATACACAGGGGCAGTCTCTGAGCTGCGGAAGCTACTTATAGTGTTGCCTCCCATGACCACACCAAACACCTATGAGAGTTGTTTCCAGTCCTGTTTGGTCTATGTTGCATGTAGTAGATTTGTCATGACTGGTAATACAACGGGTGACGTGCCGCACGTGCAGCAACGAGACGATTACTTTGTGAATTTCGTAAATGATTGATTCTTGCATCGCCTAATTCTCCATGCAGGCGAGTCCAAAGAGTGGACGCTGGGTGTTATACTTCCAATATAAAGAAGGAAATCCTAATGATCCAGGTTGTTACAGACCATTTACACTTTATGAAGTGTTTGGAAGATATTTCCTAAGATTATTTGCAATAGGCTAACAAACTGGGCAACACACGTTGTCTAACCACAAAAAAATATTATTTTTCCTTAGACACTGTAATAAATAAATGAAGAAATAAATAAATACCTGGCTTCCAGAAAGGCATACTTTGCCCTGAATTCACACATTTAAAATCCGTCTTTGATTCAGCTTTACATAATGGAGCTTTATATATATTGGCAATATTAAGGGTGGCATTTTCAAACTTGTAAGAAAATTGCATGAAAATGTAAAATCTTTTGTTCTTGTTGGGAATGTTGTACCCACTTCTTTGATTGCAACTTTGAAGTTCGCCAAGGTTGCTAATTGTCTCCACTTTATCTTTTCATTTTTCATCACGACATAGTTGAGCATGAAATTTAGAGACTATCAATTCATCTAATTTCCAAAAACAGTAGGTTTATCTCCCAATTCCTTACTGGCTGCCAAACAGTTATCGTCAATACATCAGGATCACACGTGCGCAGTTCCGGTTATTTATAGTTCCGGTAGCTTTCCTCACAGAATTTGACAACAAAGGGCGGAAAATGAGAATCTTCACGTTAAGTAACTTAAAAGACAAAATGAAAGATAAGCTGTGAACCAATGCTTTTTTTAAACTTAGTCGGGTACATGTCCTGCGACCTATTATAGTAGCAAGTTCAAGTTCACAAAAGTCACTAATTGTTTCATTCCTACAAATCTACCTTAAAGCAAACACCCAGCTAGTCACACAATCAATTATTCGAGATTATTTTAGGATAATTATTTCACGAATGGCATCAGAAATTCTGAATTGGCGATAACTGTCCCAGTTAACTGTGACAAAAAATATCTGTTAGATTCCCTTCTGCAACGTTAGATAAAACCACAATGGACTGACCACATCGGTTAATAGCTAATTAAGAGTAATAATTAATTATGTTTAAAAAAGACGCAACTTTGTTTCTGTTATTTTTAGGTATGTACTTACAGAAACAATTATCAAATATGCAAATGCAACTTACAAAGTTGAAAAATAACACACTGAAAAAAGCCTCGCGGAATTGCAGTTCAAACTACTGAATACGTTTCTCCCAGCGTTTTGGGGAAAAATTGGATTAAACCAGCCATGTTAGGCTGTGCGCATAGCGCATGCGCAGTGATTTAGGTTCGCGCGGTAGTTTTTTCAACGATCAAAGCGACAAATGCGTTTGTCAGGCCGAAAACGAGCCGAGGCGAGTCGGGCCGCCATTTTACTGTCACACCTTCCTGTGTCTTATATATGTAGGTCATACTTCCAAATAAATCAGAGTCGAACGCCTATGTAAATATACAATGGTCCCATACATGGAGATTTGCAAACCAAGTTTTCAAGCAAGTGTTGCATAAGAAATACTAATTTCATAGCTAAAAATTGCTCAGCTTGAAAACTGAAACGTTTAAATACATGTCTATGGAAACATAGGAAAATATGTTGATTGTGACAAGCTGTCTCTGTCACTGACATAACTCAATGTCTGTTTTATTGACACCTGTGTGTCTACCTCCCTGTCTGCTAATGTAGGCAACCCGTGAAGGTCCCGGGGTAGAATAGGCCTTCAGCAACCCATGCTTGCCATAAAAGGCGATTATGCTTGTCGTAAGAGGCGACTAACGGGATCGGGTGGTCAGGCTCGCTGACTTGGTTGACACATGTCATCGGTTCCCCATTGCGCAAATCGATGCTCATGTTGTTGGTCACTCGATTGTCTGGTCCAGATTCGATTATTTACACACCGCCTAAACTAAACTCACTCACTCACGCTAATGTACGCTCAACGTTAAGCACTCGCCCTACAGTTGTTGATCACGCCTCTCGAACCGATTTCTCGGTAACCAATCCTTCGCTAGATTCCAGGAAAGCTATCAGGCGCTTTTATAGTTTGTACAGCTTGACCTGAGCTACTGCACACATGAATGACCAAGTAGGTCAGTTGACACAAACGGCAGGTCGAGTTAACTTCATTAAACTCGAAGCAAAGGGGGGAAGAAAAAGAACGTTGCGTTCGCGGGATGCATATATACATGGATTCGTCACTAAACTTCTTCCGAAAAAGAACTTTTCTTAAAAAACCAATCATTTCATGTTGTCATTAAACTGTTCATACTGTCATATGCTCTCCAGTTAGGTTTACTAACGTTACATCGCAGACGTCATTTACATTCACAAGCAGATTCACTCTCACCCCCTTCACTCAGTTCAATTATCAGTGGAAACACCATCTTTAGGTTCATGTTTAAAGACAGGACATTACTGATGATTTCTCGACACTGACGACACAAACGACGACCATGTCTCGGCTGTTTGGAAATGTTGACAATCAACTGACAAAGGTGCACCCCTTCACAATAATAGACCCAACCAGTTGTGACACGGCCACGCATTGTATTGCTATTCACTTGATCAGGTCAAGGTGACCAATCTGTGGATCATTGCACCGGGTACTACTTGATGGTGATTTCAGTGCAAGAGCCAGCACCATGCCTAGATTCCTTTGATTTCAAATATCATGATTGTATGCCCAGTCACTTCACCGATTTTACTGGTGATATTCAACTCATAGAAAAAAAGTAATATATCTCTCTTTAGAGTTAACAGAGATAACTCTGATTATAACATTGATTACACAAGTCTCGTCTGAACGGTTTCCTGCCGATTGGGTTCCGTCCTGTTGCGCAAGTTAGGATACTAACCAGTCCAGAATTTTAGACCAGCTCATTCAACTGGATATTACTCAGTAAAAATAATGTTACACGGCGACCTTGCCTCGGCTGTTTGGACATGTGGACAATCAACTGACAAAGGTGCACTCTTTCACAATAAGAAACCTAACCAGTTGTGATGTGGTCACGCAATGCATTGGTATTCCCTTGATCAGGTCAAGTTGAACAACCTGTAAATTGGATTGGATTTTCCGATTCTGCAATTCTAAACTATACACTGAACTGGTACAAGTGTGCTCTATTACATGTAATATTGTTTTGAATTGAAAGTGGATAAGTTTATTAACGTTTTTGATCAGTAAAGTAACCTTCTATTTCATTATATCAAATGATGATTAATTGATGTCACAAACATCCAGTTTTATGGTGTCACGAAATAAGTATCCATATGGAAAAAGAGTTATCATCAGAAATTTGATTTATAGTATCCAAAAGGTATTTTATGATACCTAAAACATTTTTGTGACATTAAATAGAATTTTTGATGTCTGATAACCAATTGAGAAAACTATTTATACACAACACGAAACAAATTTAAAATCAAATTTTGCCATCTGCTCAACACTGTCACAATTAATAAAATTAATTTGAGACCCTTGGGTGATAAGAGTTGGGTATTGAAAGTGCGCTGGTTGATGAACAATTCTTTCTTAAATCCCGAGCATTAACTCGTCAGCAACCCCTGCTTGTCATATAGCAGTAAATAAAACAGTTGTGCCATGCAGCCTTGTCTTCAGGGTCCGGATGCGATAACTACATGTCATCTCAATACTGATACATTTCTTGTGGGTTTCCGGAGATTTTCCTCGTGGCGAGGCAAACCGTTCCTAGTCCTGTAAGACCAAAGTTGGGTACAAACTCCCCACTCTTTGGCGGTGTTTGGGAGCATCAGATCAGGTCGTGGAAGTTTCTATTGAGGGTTGTATGCTTAAAGAGCAGCGTGTGACTGAAGCTGGACTCAATACTGTTTTCGTCGAAATACATGGTATTTTGAACTCTACACCTTTTGGGTATACCTCTTCTAATGTGAGAGACATTGATCAAGTCTAAACACACTGTACATGAAGACAATGTCACTTTGGGAAGGTCAAGGTTGTGAATGAATAGCTCATGAGGTCACGCACCTGCTTATTGACTGAATGGAAAACGCTTGTTGATGTTCCTTATAAGGATAACTCGTAGTGAAATGAACTCTCACTCAAGGCCGTGATTTGGACCAGAGTGTGAAACAAAACACGCTAGTCATTTTTAAAGCAAAATATACGTATCGTAGAAGCATAACGGCTGTGAATGAAACGCTTTTTCGTAAAGCAAGTTGTTTTGTAGCCTCTTAGCTGAATAAGAACACGATACTTGACCATCGATCTTTAATCCCAGAGCCGTTACATTACCAGTTGCGTCCCTTGATGGAAGCCTTCATTATCGCCAATGAGGGGAGAATTAATTGTTTATCAGTAAAGTCACATCTTTCTCATTAAAGATATGGTCTTTACAATAAACATTTAAATAAAGACATTAAGCCAGTTGTACAACATTAACTTAAAGTCTCTCAAAAACACACTGCCTTAACACAACTAAACAGCTTTTCAGCTTTGGGTATCTGAAATATTACCACTTTAAGTGTTCCAGGAAATATGAAGAATAGACAACTTAAGGTTCAACTTACAAAACTGTACAAAGTATTTGAATATTGATTGAACTGTAACTTGTCGTCCACTTGAGGTTCTTGCAGCACTCTGACCTCTAACATCGACTACTGGTTGGTCTTCGCATCCACTGGACAACGTTGTATCTGAGCTATGGCATGTCTCTCCCTTTTCTGAGGTAACTTTGGATGAATAACCTGCGTTTCAGTTTGTTTTGGACAAAGGTCAACTGGTGGACTCTCATCTTAAGCTGGCTCGGGTGCAGGTTCTCCCGACTGCCTCAAGTGTTTTCTGTTTCTCCTCAAAATCCTTCCATCAGCTGTTTTCAATTGGTTGGATCTTTCACCAACTTCTTCATTCACTATTTTGCCAATGTTGGTATCTGTTATATGGTTTGATCCGTACGACATCACCTTCTTTCAGCAAAGGCACTGAATGAGCTGACCTATTGTAGTACTTGGTCTGTTTTTTTCTGTCTGGCAACAAGCTTCTCAGTGATGGTATCAGCTATACTTGGTCTGAACAAGGTCTCAGCTGTTGGTAGGCGAGTTTTCGTTCTGTTCTTTGTACTGGTGATGTGCCAATACCTTCTGACGGTACATTTCTCCAGTCCAGCAATGCAAGGTATGCGTCTGAATGAGCGAGTTTTGATTTTTGTTAGAGTCTCTTAACAGTCTTTAACGCGCTCTCAACCTTGCCATTTGATTGTGGGTATCTATTAGAAGAGGTTTGATGCTGAAATCCATATCTGGAGGCAAACCTGGCGAATGCATCCGAGTTGAAAAGGGGCTCATTATCTGTAATTATTTGGTTTGGTATGTCATGTCTCGCACAATGAGCACTGAGTTTCTCGATAACCTCTGTTGAGTTCTTACCACTCAAGCTGTCTACCTCGAAATAGTCAGAGAAGTAGTCCATAGTAATAGAATAACTATGGTCATTAAACTCGAAGAGATCACTTACAATCTTTCCCACGCTCGGGAAGGTAAGTCATGGCTTCGAAGTGGTTCTCTCCCCTGATCTTGTTGAACACTATTGCAGATTTCACATTTTTTTATATGATCAGTCAAGTCCCTTGTCATGTTTGGCCAATATACACGTTCACTTGCTCTGCGATTAGACCCTTGAATACCAACGTGGCTGGAGTGTATTGGTTCTGTGATTTCATCCCTCATACTTCTGGGAATGACCAATTTTTCCCCTTTTTCCCCTCTTTCCCACATCGTTCTGTACTGAGAGTTCTTCACGAAAACCGAAATATTCCCTAGCAGAATGTGGCAAGTCGTCTTTCTCTTCTGGTCTGCCTTTCAGGGTTCTAATTGCACTGTCAGACTGTGACTCGTGTTGAATCTTGCTGAAAGCTTTGTCCGAGACAGAAACATATTGTTTCATGTCAATAAACACTGTTTCAATTTCTGTTGGGTATCTCACATTCATTTTAAAAAAATGTCATCCATTTCAACACTTCTTGTTCTCCTTGTACAAGGCAAGTGTCTGCTAGATACATTTGATAAACTTTCTTATAGACAACATGCAAGTCAAACTTTTGAAGCCTGAGCATTATTCTGTGGAGACGTTTGGGTGCACTGTGCAAACTTTTGTTCATTATTGACTCTAATGGCTTGTGGTCTCTCTCAACTTTCACCTTTTTCCACATGTGTAATACTCAAACCTCTCAACTCCAAATACAATGGCAATCCTCTCTTCTTCAATCTGGGCATAGTTTCTTTTAGATGCAGTCAACGCCCTAGAAGCATATGCAATGGGTTGACCTTCTTGCAATAAGCACACACCCAATCCATTCTGAGAGGCATCACATTGAATTACAGTCCTAGCTGTATCATCAAAGTATTTCAAGATTGGGTGTTCAGATAGAATATGCTTGATCCTCTCCAGAGACTTTCCATGTACATGTTCATGCCAGCAAAAGTCAACTTTGTCATGTAACAGCGATCTCTAAGGCGCAGTCACTTCAGATAGTTTTGGTGCAAACGTTTGGACATAATTGACCATTCCGAGAAATGTTTGTACACCTTGTTTGTCTGTTGGAGCAGGCATCTGCGCAATCGCTTCAACGTTCATAGGGTCAGCTTTCAATCCATCTCTTGTAAGAATATGTCCAAGGTAAGGGACTTCAGGTTGTTTCAGTTTTAGCTTTTATTTGTTCATTTTGTTGCCCTTTTCTCTACAACGATCCAGGAATGCAACAAGTTTCTTGTCATCATGATCTTTCTCTGCTTCAGTATCTGTCAGACCCACTCCAAATATGAGCACATTATCATGGATAGCTTTTACACCTTCAAGCAATTCAACAGCATTATCCATTCTTCTTTGGAACTCTTCAGGTGCAAGAGATATCCCAAATGGCTTGCGTATCCATCGGTATCTAGATATCTGCTTTCCTCATCCAGAGTGAAGTGCCAAAACCCATTCCTGGTGTCCGCTAGAGTAAAATATCTGGGATGTGATAGCTCTGGCAAGATATCATTCATAGTAGGTGTCGGGTAATGGTTTCGTTTCAAGGCTTTATTCAGCGGTTTTGGATCTGTGCAGAGACGTATCTTTCCATTAGGCTTTGCAACAACAGCCATGGCCGATATCCAGTCTGTTGGCTCTGTTACAGGCGTTATCATTTTCATCTTCACAAGCCTTTCTAATTCATCTTTTAGTTTGAGTTTCATGGCCACAGGAACTTTTCTGCAAGGCAGTTGAATTGGGGTTACTGATTCATCAAGTTCCAAATGAAGTACCCCATCCAAATTCCCTTCGTCTTCAAACAAATATTTGTATTCCGTAGTTATATCTGTCATCTCAATACTGGACGACTGTAGACCAGGGGCATTTGTTTCCTGTGCTGGATTGATGGACATGCTGTTCTCTTTGTTCAGGGTGATTAGCTGCATGTGTTGTACAACTCTTAATCCAAGAAGTGGTATTCGGTCACCTTTTAAAAACAACATTTCAACACTACACTTCCTTCCATTTTGGGGTTTTGTAATTTTGATCCATCTCTTGTCTCTGTGTCATTGTACATGACCAAAGTTGGTGTAGTTTCATCAAATATTTTCAGTTGCGGATCCTTGAAGACCTCAGTGTATACTGCTTTAGGAAGAAGATTATTCATCATCATCTTCATCATTAACTTTCATCCAGGCAAACAACTTCTGATCTCTGATCCCCATAACTATTCTGTCAAGGATTAAGCTGTCCACTTTATCCCCTGAATTACAAGTTCTAGCCAGTGTACGAAATACAGTGGTGTAAGTGTCAATGTTCTCTGGGTATTCCTGATCCTTTTTATTGAAGCAATATCTTTCAAATATTCCATTTGTTTAACCAATGCAGAATTTTTCTAACTCATTCAAAACTTTTTCGTCGTCTTCCTTGTCATTTTCATTGGCAAACACAAACCCTTCAATGACATCCAGAACGTCTGGTCTAGTACATGTCTTCAAAGTGGCACACTTGAATTCTTGGATTCATTTGCCAGTCTAGCTGCAGTGAGATAATTGTTCTAGCTTCTTTTAAACTTCTTGAAGTTAGTGGCTAGGTTAGCTCTCAGATCTAGTTTCTGGGGCAGCGGAATGTTTACAGGAATATGCCGAATTTGTGGGGTGTGCTTGTTTATCTTCATGGTCTGACACGTTGAGAGATTCAATGGCAATTTAATGTCATTTGACAGAGTTGAGGCGAGAGCATGCACCAGTAAGATACACGCGTTGATTATGATGCATAACGGTCAGTTGGACCACATGCTCTCATTTGATCTCACGTCGTGCATAGATTTGTGCACTCGTGCATACATTAGATTAAACAATCAGTGTCTGGCGAGTATCATTTACATGTAAAGTGATTTGATTATCAAAACTGTTACCGCTTCTGACACCATGTTTCGTAGCGTCTCAGTTGAATAAGAACAGGATACTTAAGCATCGATCTTAAATCTCAGAGCCGTTACATTACCAGTTGCGTCCCTAAATGGGAGCCTTCATTATCGCCAATGAGGGGAGAATTAATAGTTCACCACTATCGTCACACAAGTAAAGATTATAAGAAAACAATGAATAAGTTTATTAAGAAACAATTTTATTAGACATCAGTTAAGAGAAACCCATCATTTATCTCCAAAACGATATTGGAGACATTTGAAGGGTAAACTGAAAGAAGATACTTATCCTATTCCATTAGTTCAATTATATAATCATTTCAAGGAGGAAAATAGAAGCATTCGTGATGGCAATATATACTCTTCAATAAAAGTAGAGGATCTTCATTTTTTTATTTACGATTAAAATTATTTAGGAGATTTATCGGAGTGAATCAATGTTGATCTGATATTATTGCATGTTTTGAGAGAGCATCACCATTTGCACTTCCTTACAACCATAATTATTTGGAATGTAGTCGCTTTTGAAAGATGATTGGTGTATGGTATATAATTAGCATGTATACGATCTTCATTTTGAAACAAACGACTAGAAACAAACAATAAGAAATGTGTGATGCAAAATGAGTGTCAACATTAGTGATTTCTCGATGTTCTTGAAAAAGCGTCAAAATCAATAATGGGACCCCATGCATGTGTTGTGGTGCTACTGCGTTTTGCACGTGTTTTGTTTAGGGGTGGTAATAGAGGGAAATGATGGTGCGTTCATAAGATGTATGTCCTTGAAACGTTTATTAACGTTTACACTTCCTATCCTAATTGAACGTTCATTATCTTTGAACTTGAAAGTTGGAACAAAAATTGAAGAACCAGAAGTCGCCTGGCCTAGACCAGATTTTAAATGAACACTTATGGTTATCTGTATCAAAACTGCTACCTTTTCATGTGGAATATTTTAACGTTGTACTTCAAACTGGAACCTTGCCAGACGCACGGCTTACTTGCACAATTAAACTTATACATAAGAAAACGGGAAATCGTATCGACCCAAGTTCATATAGGCCGTTTTCCGTCTTGGCTGCTTTGGTAAACCTTAGTGAGTATCATTAATGAGAGACTGAATACATTTTGTGATGATAATGACATAATATCACATACCCAGTCCGGTTACGGAAAGGGTTTCTCTACAACAGACAATGTATTTGTTATTCATAACTGATAAATCGTATGGACAAATGTAAAAAGAAACTCTTTTGTGCTTTTATCGATTTCTCTGAAGCATTTGATAGAGTCTGGAGAATTGGGCTGTGGACCGAACTAAGACAAACTGGTATTAAGGGTAAAATTCTGACTTTAATTCAAAATATGTATAAGGACATAAAATCATGCGTTATGGTAGATTCTCAAAGATCAGATTTCTTTGATTGTCTTTCCGGAGTTAGACAAGGAGAAAACTTGTCCCCGCTCTTGTTCTCTATTTTTCTAAATAACCTTGAATCCCATCTAACGGAACAGTCATGTGTTGGTGTTCAATCATAAACAAATGATGATCATTTCATTTTATATTTCAAACTGCTAGTCCTACTTTATCTTCATCATACAGTCCTCTTAGCCGAGACACATGATGACTTACAAAATACATTAAATAAATTTGCTAAATATTGCGTCAAATGGAAACTTCAGGTAAATATAAATAAGACTAAGGTGTCGTGTTTGGTTCCTGGCCTGCAGCTAATTATAAGAGATCTTTCACATTGCACAATGACAAGATAGATGTTGTAGATACTTATAAATACCATAGAAATGGTCGTATGAATTTTGCTGTCAGATATATAACTGATCTCGGTGTGAAGACCTCTATAGCGTTATTAAAACGTGCTAGAAATGTTAAACTGCACCAGGACCTTCTCCTCCCCGCTTTTGATAAATTAGTTCTACCAATATTGTTGTATGGATGTGAAATATGGGGACATGAGAACACTGAATTGATAGAAAAAGTACATCTAAAATATCTCAAACTAGCGACTGGTTTGAGGTCTAACACACGAAGAACTTGGTAGAGGACCGATTCGGCTTCAAATCGCGACAAGATGAATTTCTTATTGGTGTAAACTGACATTTTCACATACAAAATACAAAATAGCAGCTTTTATTCTTCTTTAATCTACAACTCAAAGTAAAACATTATGTTTGGCTAAGCCATATCAAGGATATCTTTTGTATGAGTGGACTACCTCATGTTTTTGAAAACCCTCATCTCCACTCTAGCTCATGGATCATTTCAAATGTTAAATTAATTTTAAAGACCAGTTTTTACAATCATGGATGAGCGATATCCAAAATGATATTTGTAAACCCTTTCTTAAGTTCAGAACGTGCAGCCATAATTTACCCATAGGAACTGGGAGATGGCGAAATATTCCAAAGAATCAGAGATTTTGTAAACTCTGTGATTCGGACCTGATTGGTGATGAGTTCCCCTGTTTGTTTAAATGTTGTTATTTTGCAGATACATGTAGATCTTTGTTAAAAGAATCCTATTGCTCCTGGCTGACTTTATCTAAATTTCATCACCTCCTTTCATGTAAAATTTTAACCCTCAAAAACCTGTGGCAGTTCATTAGCAAGATATTTAAAAAGCCTTATCTGATACCCTGCTTTGGTCATCTTGTTGCTGTGTATTCAAAGTAAAATTATGTTGTTTTACTCACGTACCACCGATGGTGGGTCCTTAACTTAACCCCCCATCCCATTATACTTCGTTACATCGTGTTCCACATGTACAGAAGTATTTCTCTTTAGGTATTTTATTGGTAGTTTTTGTTCCCTTGGCTAAAGCTACACATTTGCCGTGACGCCTTAAAGACGAGTATCAGGAAATAAGATAAATCCCCACAAAGCCGTAACAACCAATACCTTCACTACTCCCCATGTTACCGGGGTAACATGATCGGGGTTACATTGGTATTCAGCAACTTATGCTTGTTGTAAGAGGTGACCAACGACATAGGGTTCGCTGACACATCTCATTGTAACCCAATCACGCAAATCGATGCCCATGATGTTGATCACTGAAATATCTTGTCCAGACTCGATTATTTACAGACCGCTGCCATACAGCTGAAACAGTGTCGAGTGCGGTGCTAAACAACAAACCAACCAAACCATCTCCCTGCTGCTTCCTACGTAGTTTAACGTTGGCAAAATCCTTAAATATATTCTCCCTCGACGTCGGGCTTTATTGTATCAGTGACGGAATGTTATATACCCTGTACCTTTCATCAGGACCTTTTAAGCGTACATATTTCGAAGATATATATTTCTACACGTATGTGGTAAAAGGTATTGTTCTGAATGTATGTGTCATGCTACTGTTATTGGTGTCCATAATATAGTTGTACAAAAGGTGATACTTAAACTGTCTCTCACCATTTCCAGACAATAGACTTGAGACAGTGCCACAATTCATCGACGTGGTAGGTGTGTTAAACGAAAACGTAATAAAATCATCACTTGGGGAATAAAGCACTATATCATAAAACGCCTGTAAACTGTGAAACTGACATAGTAACATGGGTGTATTAATGAACATTAGATGAACAAATAGGAAAGAAAAAGTGAAGTCACCTGTTGCTCTTAGATTCGAATCGTTTTGACATGAGTTGACCAAATTATAAACAAGATGATACAGGTAGATAAAGATATATATTGAACGAGTTTCGAGTCCTTGTCTGACAACGAAAGCGTTTCAGACTGAAAAATGGCTAATTGGATACACGCATTACCATCATAAACATCAAGCCCTGTCATGTTATTGACGTCATGAACTGGAAGCTGGAATTTAGGAAGTAGGCTATAGACAGAGTTAAACCAAGATCTATGAAACTGTCACTACCAGTGCATAATGATACTTGGCAGTCTAGAGTCTGCCATACAGTTCAGTTTACGCCAAAACCCAAGTATTTCCATTTTCAGTTTACAAAAGGGACTGCTCCACCCCATCTCCCCTCTGACTGGTGAATTAGGTGTTTTACAACCGACTCCCAAGAAAAATCTGCAAGCACGGTTTTGAACTGCGTTAATGCAGGTAAACAGTTTTGTGCCCCATATGGCAGCGCCATGCGTCAATATAAGCTGAACTATATTATTATTCAAAGTATCATAAACACTATGGGTCATGCCACCTAGGTCATTCTAAATTTGCAAATAATTACTCCAAGAGCACGACTGGCCGATTTTGCAATCGTTTTAGCTGTGAAGTTTAAATCCAGATTTTTCTGTAACCAAATTCCAAGACATTAATAGACATAAAGTTGTATTCCAAAACCTTACAACCAATATTGACTGTTGTTGCTCCTCTAGTTGGAACAAGCGCTTAGCCCTTCTAGCTGCTTATCAAAGTGTTACGGTTAAGAATTTACCGTGACAAACAATATAAGAAAAACCTTGTGAATCAGGAAAACAGAACAAAGACAAGTTTAATATATTAAAATCTTGTATTAAGGCAATGAGAGCAAGTTGTACAAAGTCACAAGTCAACATAACATTATCGATTTCAAATACAATACAAGTGAGACAAAATCTAAGGCAATGGGTCACAAAATATATAGTATAGCAAACTCATCAAAGTCTTAGTGTGAGAGAGCAACAGTCGTGCAGAATGTAACACGGCGAGCGGGTCTGACTGCAATAGATGAAGCGTTGGCAGAGGTAGAATGATAAACTCCAGCGAATGAATATGAAAGTGTCAATCTGTGTCGCTCACAACACGGCAACTAGCCTTTACATATACTTTCAGTCGTTTCCCGAAAGTACGAGTACCTACGGCCATCGCCAACACCGTAGAATGACCCCAGAAACAATGCCAAAGTAAACAAACAGGAAGTCAAGGGCAGATAATTCCCGGACAAGTCTGCTGCCCAAAATTCTAAAAATGATTCAATTTTAATAACGACCTCTTTAACCCGACTCAAAACCTCATCACTCTGAAGAAAAGATGGTGTAACCTTACAACCAACATATAGTTTACACTCAAATCTACCGCTGTCACACTCGCTGCCACTACCTGTATCATCATCATCATTATCATCATCATCATCATCATATTTACCCACAGGCACTCACAATTACCAACATAAGATAGACTGGTCATGGAGCACATCTTGGCGTATTAATACCGTTGATGAGTAAACATCACCGAACTTACTGAACAAACTTTACTCATGTATATATAAGCCTTTCCTTCAGTATTGTACATCACTTGCTTGATAACAGTGTCATAATAAACAAGCTGCATATCAATAGAACGCTCCCCATTGTCCAGCACAGCAACTCCTAGATGGCACTCGAAGTTCACTATGGTCAGTTATACCACCGTTTAACTGAGTACTATTTTCAGCTTTGATTTTGTCTGCATCCATTTCATTTGGTTAGACCATTGACTGTTTCTCCATTTAGCTGTCACTCGCGTCTCATCGTTCCTTGAGTAGAAGCGATTTCGGTTCATATTGGTGAAGATCGCCAGTTAATACATTTTATCATCTGTAATAATTCAAAGAAAGTAGAGCTGTGTGTTTGGTGACCAGGAAATACAATAAAATGACGTAAATATAAATTGTTCCAATTTGTTGGGTTATTGCTAAGAGCGACATAAATCGCAACTCACTCACTTAATGTGGGTTGTTGCAGTGATTTCAGTTTAGGACGATAGTTTGAATGTCGCTGAATATACCCTATTAGGTTGCGTTAGTGCTACCACAATGCCTTATTTGTCATTGGTCTTTCCCTTTCATCTGGCACTTCCGACACATTAGTCGCTCAATATTATATTTTAATTCGTTGGTATCATTAAGTGGGTTAAGACAATTCTAGTTCAGTGATGGCGTAAAATATGTAATTACTTTAGTCACTTCACAAAATGAATGTTTCCGGTATTTCACGACATGACTATTCTACACGTTCACACAGTATGCCAAAGTCTACATCTATATCAGATATTCCGTAAACGTCAAGTCAAACAATGCCATTCATGGACGAGAACATTACTGAAAAACATTTAATACTATTGAGAAACTACGAAAGGCGATTGAGCTCCAGTTTGCAGTCAGTTATGCCCAGGTTTTGAATGGCAGTAAGAAGCTGAACGAACATGAATACACGTTTTTAATGGATAACAAATGTTTTGGGTTTTTTATTCTTTACCGGGCCATTTTAAGAGGAAACTCTTGCTCGTTCATCAGGTGAATGCTGAGTCAGCACAAAGTGTGGATAGAGCGGATAACAATAAAATAACGAAGTCAATGGCCGTGAATTAATACATACAAAAACTGTAGAAGCCAATGGCCGTGAATTAATACACAAAGAAAAAAATGTATTGTAATGATAATACATTGTCGCTCCTACCAACACACCCCACTCCCGCTCTTAGCTTTGTCATTATAATCTATTGTTCTCTTTGTGCATTAATCCAATCTCATTGACTCGATAATTATATTATTTTCCTTGTACTCCATCTGCAGTACAATGTTTGGTGACTATGTTTGGTTCTGTCCCCATGAGTCTACTGAAACTCATAGTAGGGAAATAGTGCCTTATATCGTCTTCACCGAGAAGCAATAAGTCATGACCAGAAATGCTGTTCCAGGCATGACATTTTGAAATTTGAGATTGAGAGACAGGCATAAGAAACTGAGTTGAGACTCACATGGACAGTATTTGCTAACCCTATCAGGATGTTTTCTGGAAGCAAGGCACCCAACACACACCAAATAAATCATTTCTGATATCCATTTTGGATATTTTGTTTGGTCTTTTTGTCTGTCAGATGTTTGGTTAACTGGCTCAGGTCTCCACTTGGGAGGGTGACTTCATATTGTTCAGAAACTCGGGTGTTCTCCATTCTAAATTCAATATTTAAATAGGAAATATCCAAAACAGAATGGTCAGCAAGAAATTTGTCAGTGACTTTTAAAACATCTAGAAACTATGATATAAAATACTTAATGTTTCACCTCAAACGTAAAAGTAAAGTTAATTTTCCTAATTTAATCTATGTCGCAACTTATAGTTGTAAATTACTATATATGTGTTTAAAGTGTGTTCAGTTACTTTTATACATGCAAAGAAATGTTGAGAAAGGTTGAGAAAAAGAAACTCTGTGTTGACTCTAAAATTCTTCTCGGTCGCTGGCGTGATTTGAATAGAACGCTTCCAAGTAATTATATAGGGCTGATAGTGGATTCGTTCAGCCCAGGTAGGATAATACTGGATGTACTGAGAATGCACTGTTGTGCATTTCTCCGAAAAGGAGGGAAGAGGGGGCCGCAGGTGTCACAATATTCAGCATATTAGAGCAGACTGTCATGAATCAGGTGGGCCACCCTTACGTCATAAGAACTTGTCTGACGAGTCCGTTCAAGTTCGTACTTGTTCAAACTTGATTGTTTATTCCACATCACAGTTAAAGTGACAATATCTGAACTGTAGACAAAATCCCCACAGGATAGTTTGCATAACCGACTGCCTTCAGTATGTTGTTGAGAGATTTGAATCTCTTAGCGCGGAGAACCCCCACCCCACCCAACCCCACCCCAACCCAACCCACCCCCACCACCAATCCCACCAGCCGCGTTCTATCTGTCATGTCAAGCGTGGACCTTTCTTGTGAAATTTGATTTCATCTTGCGCTTGCGCAATACTGCTCAGTCACCAAGACGTATGTTTGTGTGTGTTCGTGTGTAATTACAAGTCTTTGGGATATCAAACCCAGTAAAAGGTAAGATATGATAATACGTCCACAGGAGCTCTAAACGCTAAAAGATGTCATCAAGGTATGTCCTGTCACAAAGGGGTCCTTACCACTGCAATACGACCACAGGAGCTTGTAACGCAATAAGTAACATCCAGGTATGCACTTTCACAAACGGGGCCTTAGCACTATATGAAAGGAAAGGGATCGAACGTCGTCAACACACCAAGTTCGTTTCATGGCGACTTCAGCAATGATCACTGTGTCTATCCCATTAAAAGTTACATGACGTGTACAAAAACATCTTAGACTGGTGGCACCTGTAGCAAGCTAATAGCCATTCTTTTGGAGTCACTTTCACCTTTCTGTAATAATGAGCTGTTGGTTTATTCATCGCAATCAGGATTGTGTCGTGCCATTACTAGTCTATGAACCAGACGTTAAAAATATGGATTTTCATATAGCTTAAGGTATGTAGTTTAAGTAATCACGTGATGGACATCGCCTATGTCCAGATAAATGTGTTGTTTTAAAGATGGTCGCCATTTTCTTGAATCCAGCCAAATATCTACAAAGCAGCTACAACTACAGCTATAAGCATTAGAATATAGTGACTGTTTGCCCCACAATTTGGTAGTCAAATCTCATCTGGCTCATGGACTATACCGACGTCGACCTGGCCTTGACCTGTCCCGCACTGAAAAGAGTCAGCGATCTGATATGGCCTATAGTTAGCCATATACCATTTTGTTGGTAAATCTACTGGCTTGAAATATGTGCATATTTTTAATGGAATAGATACAGTGATCGTTGTTGAAGTCGCCCTGAAACGAACTTGGTGTGCTGACCTCGTTACATTCATTTCGTTTTTTGTAATGCTAAGAACCCGGTGGTGACATACCTTCGTGGCAGTTCTTAGCGTTGCAAGCCCCCGTGTCCATAAGTACATTAATGTGGAAAGCTCTAGTTAAAACACACATCATCCAGCACACATCACAAGCGTATCTACAGACATATCACAGCATTGAAAATTCACTCTTTAGTATTTTGACGATTAATGGGGTATTCAGATTAGATTGTTGAACCTCAATGGATCATTGTCTACAGATGATTAGCAATGCTTAGAATCACCAACAGACCAACACGTATGAAATTACAGTATGAGCTTCAGGGTGCACAGGCTAGTCGTCTTGGCTCATGTGCATGGGGACAATGGTGCACAGCTTTTTCCTGTTGGTTTTCTCTTCGTGTTGGGACCTTGGTACATCATGGGCACTTTCGTTTTCCCGTCGCATCAAATGACCACATAGTCGCGTCATGCTCTTGCATTTTTTGCATGAAACTTTTGTTTGTGGGTGGAGCGACAGTGTCAATGGGTTTGATGAGGGCTTCAAAGTTGGCGTATATGTCGTAAGGCACGAACATTTGATGGTTGACGAATTTGAAGACATTGTCTTTTTCGTCAGGCATGTCAATTTGGACGGCCATATGTCCCATGCCTCAACCATCCTTCTGGTGAGATTTCAACAGGTCAGCTTATGTGTAGCCGTGCAGGCAGCGTTCACAAAAGTTTGGGTTTTTTTCCATTGTATTTCGATTGGTTGTACAACAGTTGCTGAAATGTTTGATCCACGTGTAGTGGTACCTTTTCCCTCTGTGTCCGGAGACGTTGACGGCGACGTGGGCGTTCTGTTTCCTTTTTTTATTTTGGTGACCTTGGAGATGGGAGTGGGTTTGTCTATGCCATCCCCGTTGAGCCCATCATTCCTGGGTAAGCTTGAAAGTCTGTCGGAATGTGCGTCGGCCAGACACCACAGATCGGATTGCTACCCTCATGGAATCGGCGCCTTTGTTTTTGCTGATGCCCATGGCATGCATTGTCTTGAAGTACGATGACAACGTTAGGTTCGACCCTCCTTTGAAAAGTTCGTACTTGGCTATGTCTATATAGACGATGTTGACCGCATCAATGACCCAGCCCGAACCCCTGTGCGTGAAGCATTCTAGGGATTCTCGTCGACGGTTTCGGATTGGGTTGCGACTTCCTGTTTGCTTCTGTAGTAATCCTGGACATGCGCAATGGTGTCGTCTGGCTTCTGTTTGTCCAGCGACATTTTTTTACTTAAAATTTGAGGTTTCAGGTTTGAGGTTTTCAGTTTGAGATTTGAGGTCTTTCACTTCCTCGCCAACTTTCTCCACGATCGTGTGTTTCAGGTCATCGAATTCCATGTTTTTGTTGACGTCCATCCTCCAGCCTGCCAGATACTTGCCTGCGGCATGCTTGATTGGCACGAATTCTTGTTCTAGTGGTTTGCGACCCGTAAAGGTCCCAGGGTAGAATAGGCCTTCAGCAACCCATGCTTGTCATAAAAGGTGACTATGCTTGTCGTAAGAGGCAACTAATGGGATCGGGTGGTCAGGGTCGCTGACTTGGTTGACACATGTCATCGGTTCCCAATTGTAGCAGATCGATGATCATGTTGTTGTTCACTGGATTGTTTGGTCCACACTCGATTCTTTCAGATCGCCGCCATATAAAAACGTAAAACTAAACTCCAGTGGTTTGCGTTCCTCCAGCAGTTCTAGGGATTTGTGGACATGAGGAATGTTGAGCAACTTCATCAGCAGAGGTTTCTTCAAACGGGAGTAACAGATCACTCCACGTTCTTTGGCAATCATTTTCAGTTCTCGAATGGTGAGCATTGTTGCTGGTATGTTCGCATGTGAAGTCAAATCTCTAATAGCTTTGATTTTCACTGACGAAGTCAAATCTTTAAATAGGATTTCAGACAGGTAAGAAAAATTTAAAAAGCGAGAAAACTTTTGCACGCACGTTAGATTTTGATTCTCAGCTGTCGGTTGCGTTAGTTGATGTAGTCTCTTTTCGTCAGGTAGATGTGATGGCCTCAGACCACGTCCACTCCGTAGGCCTTGCAACAGCAATAGTGGCATTTCACACCAGCACTGCACACCTTGCACATGTAGTTGAAGAAGCCTTTTGCAGTAAAACACGGAAACCCATCGCATCTGCTCCCTCAGATCTTTCAGCACCGAGTTGTATTTCAGTTTCTGCATTAGTATCCAAACGCTGTCCTTCGTGTGTCGTCCTGAGAAGGTCAGGTATGTCAGCGAGCTTCTCTTTTTCATGATTTCCTGTTAGCGCTGCAGTCATCCAGGAGGAACAGCAGCGATTCTCCTTTCAGTTAGCCATGGTAAGGTGCAACCAGTCCTGCCGACACGTTCCAGGATCGCTTGATCACAAGCAGTTTTTTTTGTGTGTTATTTTGTCCCACTGCTTGTGAGCCCTCATGCCTTTGCTGAACAGCTGGTTGGGCATGCCCTCGACGGTCACTTCCAGTTTTGTGATCTCGGGGTTGAAAAGATTTCCTCTCTCTCGTTCAAACCGTTCGTCGATCTTCACGGGAATGATCACGACGTCTTTCATCAATCACGTTCCACAGCATATTGCTCTTGTCCTGATGATTGTCCTGTACAGCGGGACTCAGTCGTAAAAGATGTACTGGTGGTGAATGTGTCGGTCCAGCTCGTGACCACGTTGAACTCCAAAGAGATATTGTCGATAGCGCAGCTGCAAACAACTTTGTCATACTCATTGAATGTGAATTCATATTCTGCTGAGAGCCATTCCAGTGAAAACGGAAAAGTACAAGGACGGTAGAACGAAATCGTTTTCAACCTCGCAGTACAGGAAATTAACGCGAGGCAACACCACGGAATTAAAAATGTCTACACAAACCCATCTGTATAGGATACCTCAGGGTGACTCTGCACTTACGACAATGGCGGAAGCTTCGGTCCGAGAACGGCCATGTGAGAGAGAAAATCTCTGACCTCGGGGACGCGCATGGATTCGCCTTTCACATGCAGTGGCAGCAACAAGGACCTGAACTATTTCATCAACACCGAAGGAGCTGTTAGCAACGCGCGGTACGACCTCATCTGCAACGACAAAGATGAATGGACGACATCCCCAGCCTTCGGCGGCAAGCTGTTCATCCTGAACGTTGAGAAAACGGTCGTCACCCGTACACTTTCGTCTATACAGACGACGACAAATGGGTACTGTTGCCCTCTCAGATTGAGTGGATCATTAAGATCACACTTGGCGCTTCCCTCATTTATATGGAAAACAAATATCACATGCTGAATAAAGTCATGAACGAGGAAACGCTGCTAGTGGCTTACGCTCCATCGTCCCATCGTCCCACCGTCAAGACACACCGTGGTCCTCAACACAATATCGAGGAATAAATAACCAACACGTTATTGAACAAACATGGGATGAAAAACGCGGAATTGCATGTAGTGTCGGAATTCGACGAAATGAATACCCCAACAATGAGGTATCATACCTCAACACTGAGGTATCATACCCCAACACTGAGGTATCATACCCCAACACTGTGGTATCATACCTCAACACTGTGGTATCATTCCACGACACTGTGGTATCATACCCCAACACTGAGGTATCATACCTCAACACTGAGGTATCATACCCCAACACTGTGGTATCATACCTCAACACTGTGGTATCATTCCACGACACTGTGGTATCATACCTCAACACTGTGGTATCATACCTCAACACTGTGGTATCATACCTCAACACTGAGGTATCACCTTATCCAACACTGTGGTATCATACCTCAACACTGTGGTATCATACCTCAACACTGAGGTATCATACCTCAACACTGTGGTATCATACCTCAACACTGAGGTATCATACCTCAACACTGTGGTATCATACCTCAACACTGTGGTATCATTCCTCAACACTGTGGTATCATACCTCAACACTGAGGTATCATACCTCAACACTGTGGTATCATACCTCAACACTGTGGTATCATACCTCAACACTGTGGTATCATACCTCAACACTGAGGTATCATACCTCAACACTGAGGTATCACCTTATCCAACACTGTGGTATCATACCTCAACACTGTGGTATCATACCTCAACACTGAGGTATCACCTTATCCAACACTGTGGTATCATACCTCAACACTGTGGTATCATACCTCAACACTGAGGTATCATACCTCAACACTGTGGTATCATACCTCAACACTGTGGTATCATACCTCAACACTGTGGTATCATTTCTCAACACTGTGGTATCATACCTCAACACTGAGGTATCATACCTCAACACTGAGGTATCATACCTCAACACTGAGGTATCATACCTCAACACTGTGGTATCATACCTCAACACTGAGGTATCACCTTATCCAACACTGTGGTATCATACCTCAACACTGTGGTATCATTCCTCAACACTGTGGTATCATACCTCAACACTGAGGTATCATACCTCAACACTGTGGTATCATACCTCAACACTGTGGTATCATACCTCAACACTGAGGTATCACCTTATCCAACACTGTGGTATCATACCTCAACACTGTGGTATCATACCTCAACACTGAGGTATCACCTTATCCAACACTGTGGTATCATACCTCAACACTGTGGTATCATACCTCAACACTGAGGTATCATACCTCAACACTGAGGTATCATACCTCAACACTGAGGTATCATACCTCAACACTGTGGTATCATACCTCAACACTGAGGTATCATACCTCAACACTGTGGTATCATACCTCAACACTGTGGTATCATACCTCAACACTGTGGTATCATACCTCAACACTGAGGTATCACCTTATCCAACACTGTGGTATCATACCTCAACACTGTGGTATCATACCTCAACACTGTGGTATCATACCTCAACACTGAGGTATCACCTTATCCAACACTGTGGTATCATACCTCAACACTGTGGTATCATACCTCAACACTGTGGTATCATACCTCAACACTGAGGTATCATACCTCAACACTGTGGTATCATACCTCAACACTGTGGTATCATACCTCAACACTGTGGTATCATACCTCAACACTGTGGTATCATACCTCAACACTGTGGTATCACACCGCGACACTGTGGTATCATACCTCAACACTGTGGTATCATACCCCAACACTGTGGTATCACACCGCGACACTGTGGTATCATACCTCAACACTGTGGTATCATACCTCAACACTGTGGTATCATACCTCAACACTGTGGTATCATACCTCAACACTGTGGTATCATACCTCAACACTGTGGTATCATACCTCAACACTGAGGTATCATACCTCAACACTGTGGTATCATACCTCAACACTGAGGTATCATACCTCAACACTGTGGTATCATACCTCAACACTGAGGTATCATACCTCAACACTGTGGTGTCATACCTCAACACTGAGGTATCATACCCCAGCACTGTGGTATCATACCTCAACACTGTGGTATCATTCCACGACACTGTGGTATCATACCTCAACACTGTGGTATCATACCCCAACACTGAGGTATCATACCTCAACACTGTGGTATCATACCTCAACACTGTGGTATCATACCTCAACACTGTGGTATCATACCCCAACACTGTGGTATCATACCTCAACACTGAGGTATCATACCCCAACACTGTGGTATCATACCTCAACACTGTGGTATCATTCCACGACACTGTGGTATCATACCCCAACACTGTGGTATCATACCTCAACAGTGTGGTATCACACCGCGACACTGTGGTATCATACCTCAACACTGTGGTATCATACCTCAACACTGTGGTATCATACCCCAACACTGTGGTATCATACCTCAACACTGTGGTATCATACCTCAATACTGTGGTATCATACCCCAACACTGAGGTATCATACCTCAACACTGAGGTATCATACCTCAACACTGTGGTATCATACCCCAACACTGTGGTATCACACCGCGACACTGTGGTATCATACCTCAACACTGTGGTATCATACCTCAACACTGTGGTATCATACCCCAACACTGTGGTATCACACCGCGACACTGTGGTATCATACCTCAACACTGAGGTACCACACTGCGACACTGTGGTATGACACCCCAACACTGTCGTACCATTCCTCAACACTGTGGTATCATACCTCAACACTGAGGTATCATACCTCAACACTGTGGTATCATACCTCAACACTGTGGTATCATACCTCAACACTGAGGTATCACCTTATCCAACACTGTGGTATCATACCTCAACACTGTGGTATCATACCTCAACACTGAGGTATCACCTTATCCAACACTGTGGTATCATACCTCAACACTGTGGTATCATACCTCAACACTGAGGTATCATACCTCAACACTGAGGTATCATACCTCAACACTGAGGTATCATACCTCAACACTGTGGTATCATACCTCAACACTGAGGTATCATACCTCAACACTGTGGTATCATACCTCAACACTGTGGTATCATACCTCAACACTGTGGTATCATACCTCAACACTGAGGTATCATACCTCAACACTGAGGTATCACCTTATCCAACACTGTGGTATCATACCTCAACACTGTGGTATCATACCTCAACACTGTGGTATCATACCTCAACACTGAGGTATCACCTTATCCAACACTGTGGTATCATACCTCAACACTGTGGTATCATACCTCAACACTGTGGTATCATACCTCAACACTGAGGTATCATACCTCAACACTGTGGTATCATACCTCAACACTGTGGTATCATACCTCAACACTGTGGTATCATACCTCAACACTGTGGTATCATACCTCAACACTGTGGTATCACACCGCGACACTGTGGTATCATACCTCAACACTGTGGTATCATACCCCAACACTGTGGTATCACACCGCGACACTGTGGTATCATACCTCAACACTGTGGTATCATACCTCAACACTGTGGTATCATACCTCAACACTGTGGTATCATACCTCAACACTGTGGTATCATACCTCAACACTGTGGTATCATACCTCAACACTGAGGTATCATACCTCAACACTGTGGTATCATACCTCAACACTGAGGTATCATACCTCAACACTGTGGTGTCATACCTCAACACTGAGGTATCATACCTCAACACTGTGGTGTCATACCTCAACACTGAGGTATCATACCCCAGCACTGTGGTATCATACCTCAACACTGTGGTATCATTCCACGACACTGTGGTATCATACCTCAACACTGTGGTATCATACCCCAACACTGAGGTATCATACCTCAACACTGTGGTATCATACCTCAACACTGTGGTATCATACCTCAACACTGTGGTATCATACCCCAACACTGTGGTATCATACCTCAACACTGAGGTATCATACCCCAACACTGTGGTATCATACCTCAACACTGTGGTATCATTCCACGACACTGTGGTATCATACCCCAACACTGTGGTATCATACCTCAACAGTGTGGTATCACACCGCGACACTGTGGTATCATACCTCAACACTGTGGTATCATACCTCAACACTGTGGTATCATACCCCAACACTGTGGTATCATACCTCAACACTGTGGTATCATACCTCAATACTGTGGTATCATACCCCAACACTGAGGTATCATACCTCAACACTGAGGTATCATACCTCAACACTGTGGTATCACACCCCAACACTGTGGTATCACACCGCGACACTGTGGTATCATACCTCAACACTGTGGTATCATACCTCAACACTGTGGTATCATACCCCAACACTGTGGTATCACACCGCGACACTGTGGTATCATACCTCAACACTGAGGTACCACACCGCGACACTGTGGTATGACACCCCAACACTGTCGTACCATTCCACGACACTGTGGTATCACAGCCCGACACTGTGGTATCATTCCACGACACTGTGGTATCACACCCCAACACTGTGGTATCATACCTCAACACTGTGGTATCATTCCACGACACTGTGGTATCATACCTCAACACTGAGGTATCATACCCCAACACTGTGGTATCATACCTCAACACTGAGGTACCACACCGCGACACTGTGGTATGACACCCCAACACTGTCGTACCATTCCACGACACTGTGGTATCACAGCCCGACACTGTGGTATCATTCCACGACACTGTGGTATCACACCCCAACACTGTGGTATCATTCCACGACACTGTATTATCACACCCCAACACTGTGGTATCATACTCCAACACTGTGGTATCATACTCCAACACTGTGGTATCATGTCGCGACACTGTGGGTCATTGCTCGCACTACCAGTTAGTAGTTTATCTTTACAAAGACGTTATATTTACTGGCCATAAAACAAAGCATCATCATTTCTCCGTACAATAAAAATATTGTTATTTCTTCACAACTAAAATTTACTACATCGATAGCATGAAAGGCATCAGATGTAGCATGTCCTTTTTTGTTTTGTTTTTTTGTTTGTTTGTTTGTTTTGTTTGTTGGGAGGGGGGGCGAACAGGAAGTTATCATAGATAACAGAACAAATGCTTATTTTTTCAGGTTAAAGTCAACTGATAACAAGTCAGGATGTCCTCGACGTCACAAAAACACCGGGACTTTGTGTCAGAGCCAATGGGAGATAATCTTGTAACTGAGCTACCAGGAATAGGATCAGTTCTTGGCTCAAAACTCAGCGAGGCCAAATTTACAAAGGTGAGATTACACTTTACAGTCCCTTACATTTCATATTACTGTGACTGACCACTACAGGGACGGTGAGTAGCTTGATTGTTTTCCTGAAAACATCACCATAAGTACCAAATTTTGTTTCCATGGACGCTGAATTGACGAGCAGCATCATGCTGCGAGGTCCCACAAGAAGCATGCCTGTAGTCTTTACCTCCAAGGTTTAGCATGTTGGCGTGTTCCAGAATGATACATTTCTTAAGGCTTCGCTGACTGGAACTGATGAACATCTGATTGCCTGCCCTTTCAAAGCAAATATTGCAGGCCATTTTCTTTTCTCAGATATGTCTTGTTTGTTGCAAGTTTCCTGCAATTCCAATAAATGCTTGATTAGGTTACTTTGACCATGTTCACGTGTATTTGCGATGGTTACCTGTGTAGACCTACAGGTACAGTTAATACGTTTAATTCTAAGCATGGACTAGGCTGAAATTTCTGTCTCTTCAGTATCCAGGGCAACCGAAGTCGTCAGTTTTAATTAATTATGCAGCATCAATGAATTCTGACAAGTGAGTTAGGATAAGTAAAGAATGATATTTTTATTCATGTGGGTATGCATGCTAAACTGCAGGGTGCACTCGCTCGGGTGGTAGGACTAAAACAACTGGCTTAGCTAATCTGTTACTTGACAGTATCATTACACTGCTTTCACCTCTCACCTCCAACAATTATTGTGTCTTGTTTTTTTCCAGGCGTACAATGTTCTGGGCCAGTTCCTGGTGTTGGACAAGAATGAAGAGTTGTTCGTAGGCTGGCTGAAGGAGACATGCTCTGCTAATTCCAAACAAGCGGGGGACTGTTACACGGCACTGAACGCATGGTGTGATGAACACTTGTGAGGTGCCTGCCCTGTCAAGTCATGTCACACGTATTCGTGCTTACCCCCTTTCTGTTCTGCTTACTCCAAAATTTGCAGGAATGGATTGTTTTAAGTTCTTAGTGTGCTTGTCGTGAATAGTACACATGCCGCCTCGAGTTCTTACCATAATGCATCAGTTCTGAAACAGACATCTACGGGAATCTTAAAATGACGACTGATAGTAGCATAGTGACGTCCCAGTCAGCTTCTTAACACCTCTAGTTCCCTTGCGTTTAGTCCATGCGTCTTAGAAGCGATTCAGCCCAGGAATCAGTCAACTCAACATGTCCATCAATTTTACTGTACACTTTAAATGTACAGCTTATGTAGCCATCTTGTTTGTTGTGCTGTGGTCGGTTTAAAAACACCATAAGGAATTTCTTTAAAACAGCTTGCACCTAGAACTATATGACGTCGTAGTTATAAACGTTTATAGAATTGATGGTATTCAAGGGACAATTTAGGCATTTCACATGTAACCTTTTATGGAGGAATCCTAATTCCTTAGCATTTTATATCAATGATAAAATACCTTTTGTTCTCAAAATATCCTAAGGCTTCCTTAGCGTTTTATATCAATGATAAAATACCTTTTGTTCTCAAAATATCCTAAGGCCAAAAAGGGCTACGTTGTATTAATATTCAATAAATTCGTATCCTAATGTCTCGGTTGTTTTCACTGTATTTTGATTACATAGAGAGAGGGGCTAGTATTCAAATGTGTATTTTGTAGTTGTATAACATCTGCATCACAAGTTAATGTTCTGAAGCTGATACGTATTGTCCTCTAGAAGATCCAGGGTAGGGTTTAGGAAGATCCAGATGATCCTACATACAATGGGATCCAGGGAATCGCTGGTCCTACGGTGGAAATCCAGATTTTCTCAAGTTATGATCCTTGTCTGTCGGGGCCATACACGTACTCTGGGGTCCGAGGTGGTCTGCAACTTGTCTAACTATGACATGGCATGATGCGAATGATTTGATTTTCAAGTGAAAGGATATACTCCAATGATTAATTGTTATGATGGATACACACACTGTTGGGTCACACGTGGTAGAGTCATCGGAGCTGTGGTAAGCTGATTACAGAATTGCCTCCCTTGTCCACACCTGACGCCCAATGAGTGTTGTTTCAAATCTTAACATGATTTCTATGTAGATTTGACACCACTTGACCCCGACTTGTGGATTCATCAAAGTGTGAATTGTTTTAACGTGAAGGAATCATTCAGTTAGACGTAAGACTAGGGGAGACTACTCTTCCTATAACTTTTGTTCTGTATCCTCACCAAACCACGTGAAGCGCCATACAATCTCCGTCGTCTCGGCTGGAGAGCTGGAACTGCTGCCTTGTAGCTGCATGGGCACAACAAAACATTCGAGTGTCTGCTCATCAAAGGAACACAGGTATCATCAATATCACGCCGGGGGGGGGGGGGGAGGGGAAGGGGACACCAGAAATGGGCTTCGTATATTGTACCAAAGTGGAGAATCGAATTCGGGTCGTCGGCGTGACGAGCGAACACTTTAACCAAAAGGCTACCTAACTCCCCACACTGATATTAGAAATTGCACGGTGTGATATTCACAAAAAGTAATTCTTCTGTGAGCCTGCCATGATACTGCAAGCATACGTAGATAATATTCCTTTATGCTGTGCAGGGATTTGCAACATATACAGCCAGCGGTGAAAAGATTACTTAAGATCAGACTTAATATTCCTACTAGAATATCATCCAGACCACACGTTCTGTCTTTTAAACATCAGCTAAACTTTTAAAAGAATTATATAAGTGCATCTTGGGAAATTCTGTAATTATTTGTAAACATTATGCCGAGTTGAGTATACATTTTGATCAGTCTTGTTGGACGTATTAGTTCAATATAGGGAGTCTAACATGCTCGCTGACTTGGTTTCGCTTGTCATCGTATCCCTGTTTCGTAGAACGATGCTTATGATGCTGATCACTGGATTATCTGGTCTGAGCACTTTTATTTACTGACCGCCATATAGCTGGAGTATTGCTGAGTGCTACATTAAACAACAACAGCTACAACAACAACAACAACAACAGCTACAACAACAACAACGCGTCTTAAGGTAACTATCTTGGTGCATCACACAACCTTGGTTGGATGTACAAATATTAATTTTGATCGGCAGAATCTGAGAATCTGAGATTTAAACAAGATCCTGTGCATGGAGATTCGGCAGACTGCTAGCCAGACCGCCTTTGAGCACTGAGCTTGAAAGTTCTGTGGGATTCGGTTTTAGTTTGTTTTTTGTTTTTGTTTTTTTTCGGGGGGGGGGGGGGGGGAGGGGGGTGTTTGGTGTGTGTGTGTGTGGGTGTGTGTGTGTGTGGGTGTGTGTGTGTGTGTGTGTGTGTGTGTGTGTGTGTGTGTGTGTGTGTGTGCGTGCGTGCGTGTGTGCGTGCGTGTGTGTATGCATGTGTGTGTGTTTTGTTCTGGATTTTTGGTTTTTGACATGTTGAATGGATTCAGGATTTGGGGGATTTTTTTGTATTTCCCCACTGATCCCCCCTCTCATTGATATTCGAAGTAAATAGCAATTAGATATGAATTCCGTGCAAATATAGTTTGCATAAATTTCAGTGTGTCGTCACACAATGTATACAATATTCCTGTCAATGTAAAGTATTCAGAAGGCAAATATAGAAATAAAAACCTATACGCAACAAAGCACATGAAAAATCTCGGACAATCCGAGATCGGGGAGCAGAACAAACAAGGGACACAACTCCGCGTGCTCTAAGTGAAGATTTCTTGGCGACCATTGCACATACAGATTGTACGTATTCCTTTACGAAAATCATCTGTTGTGTTACAGCAATAGTAATAATAATGAATTGGAATCCAGTTTTATGATGTCATGAAATAAGTATCGATATCATTAAAGACTGATTATAAAAAAAGTATGTTGCAGCATTTAAAAGCATTCTATGACACCTAAAATATTTTTGTGAGACTGATTAAAAAGACTTTCTGATGTCGAAGAATCAAAAGAGATACCTTTCATCTATTTTGTGATATATTAGCATCTTGAAAAAAGGTTCAAATGTATGTATCGATTTGGTGATATCAACACATCATCTTCCTTAACATTGTATGGTGTGAATCTTATATCATCAACTTACTTTGTTAATATTAAATGTTGGTGACAGTTAACGTATTTACTATATGCATCAAGAGGCGAATCATTGACATTTCACCTCTTAAGTGTAACACAGAGGTTTTTTGTCATAATTTTTAAAAATAACAGATACTTGTCAAGAATATGTTTTAAAGTTTGTTTCAGAATCCAAGGCACAGGTTGTTTTCAAAAACGCGTCAAATTATGCAAATCTGTCTCATGCAGTAGCTACATCACGCACACAGTATATTCTATCTGAAAACATGTGCACACATGCGTTTCAGCTATGCCAACTGTATTTTTGAGCTTGCGTGGCGTTCTAAAATACATCGAAACCATTTGAGGGAGGGCATTTTAACAATACTTACTTTGTACGGTGTAATCGCCAGTCGTGGATTAAGCGCGACCCTCCTGAAAAAAAAACAAGTTCTGTGTAGTAGTAAAGTCGTTGCTGTGAAGAACCTCTCACGACCTGGGTGCTCCAGGGACCTCTCCTGGTACCGTTTCTATTTTATATACATGAAAGATTTAGCACATTCACGGTTAAATTTGGTCACACTTGATGCTATGTTGCTGCTGCTTCTTCAAGCATGGAAGATAATCACAAATATGTAAACTAAACTGGAAGGCAGGCTCAGATTCGGCCACTTACCCTCGGTCATAAAGTGATATTTAGTCATCGTAACAAAGATATGTTACGGGGCAAGGTACAGGTAACCATGGCAACGCTTTAAGTAGAAAAGAACAATTGTTCATAGCAACCTTCCACATTATCCTTCAGTATACATTCCTTTAACTAATAAAAAGATTACAGCTTATAACCTTTCGAACACATTTCCTCATTTTATCCTCTAATTATGAACAGTAACTGTGGTACATCATAAATTATGACAGTACCTGTGTGGATTTAATTCGTGGGAGTGAGTGAAGTAAGTAAATTATGAGATTTGGTTTAACCAAGTCTTCTGCTCTCCCTGGGGAGTTTCCTGCTTATAACTTGATGTGGCAACGTCCCACTTATATCACGGCGTTAGTCTCTTTGTTTGGTTTGTTTGTTTGTTCGTTTGTTGATTTACTTTTTGTTTGTTCTTTAGAGAGAGAGAGAGAGAGAGAGAGAGAGAGTTCTAAATTACAAACGGCGCCTTATCGCGCGGCAAACTTCCCCCAGCCCGTTCCCTCCGTCCAGTATTTGTAGGAGGAGTAACTTAAATAAATGTTTTAGGCACAAAATAAGCGAGAAACAAAATGCAATGCCTTTTCATCTAACGTGAAACAGGAAAGCATACACACACACACACGCACGCACGCACGCACACAAGGCATGCATGCAGTAATCTTAAATCCGTCTTATTAATGTATTAATATGATCTTATTGATAATCATCCTTGTATTTGTGCTTCAGGCTTATTACTGAGAGTGTTTCACATTATTTCCTCGAATGTCGTAGTTGCATTTTGTCTCATTCAATTGAATTGTGTAACTTTACACAACAGGCAAATTTTATTTTTAACATTAATCTTTGACGTTTGTGCGGTTCGAAACTCAAAAAACAGTTTTCGAATTGTTTACGTCACAGATGTGACCAATTCGTCGTCTTTTGTCCACTTTTGTTTGTTGTAAATAATTGATTGTATGTGTTGATATACTGTAATGTACATCACAAAAACATAATTAACCCCGAAGCTGTTGTACCAGAGACCATATACACATGTAATCTATTATATGGTCTCTGGTTGAACCAATCATTGATTGTCAGGTGAGCAATATGGTTTTTAGCAATATGGATTTGTTTTGAATTATGAATTTGTTTTTATCCGGCAACAAGATATGGTCTCAGATGAAAAGAATTCGCACGCATACGGATGAATAACATTTTATAACCACAGAGTGGATGCAGCATAAATTTTATCGACGACCCCCAACAAGCGCCCTATAGCGAGGATGGCGGCAGCTGCAGCTAGAAAGCGTCATCACGTGTTAAGAACGTCACTTCCGTTGCATTTACACTAAAGAATAAATTAGGACACATGACCACGTTGTTCTGGTAAGTTTTATTACGTGGCTTTGTTTATGTTACCATGTATACATGTTTTGGGGACAACGATACACCCCGTAAACATTAACAGTTATTCTTTGTTAACCGTAACATCCTGAATTAACTGTTACAGTAATATTTAGGTCATTAAAGGGAACGGTATATTTCGCGGGAAATCATACAACCACTTCCGCGATAATGCTGGCTCTTTGCCCGAATGATTTGTTTACACCCCAATATGGGATAGGCGGTACAAGTATAAGGGTATTGAGACCACGTGTACTGGTTAATGCCACTGAAATACACAGCATACAATACATGCTTGTATGTTATTGTTTCATTAGTTTTGCCTGCGTCCTACAACTAATTTTACTGTCATATGTAATAACAGCCTTGTCCTTCCTAATATTTGCTTCAGTCACGTCTACAAACCAAGTAGTCATTGCTGAAGACATGCATAACGATCAAATCAAAAAGCATGAAACTGAAGCAAGAGGACCGAGAAGACGGTTTCACTTATTTCAATGCAAAGGTAGCAAGGCTTTCATCTGTGTCAGTTGTCATGGTGGATATGAAATAATCTTCAAGTGTTACATTTTTTTCAAAGCTCAGTCTAGATTTCTAGAAACGTTATTCATAGCTTTATAGCTAATGCTAAGAATAAACTCAACATGTATAATACATAGATTATAAATGCGAGGTTGAATTAGATCTAATGTGTATTTTCCAGTTGTTCATTCAAGAGTGAAACTGTAATTAATTTGTCAGACCTATATGAGGTTAAACCTTGAAATAAATATTTCTGTTGGAATAGTATTCAATCTAACTTTATCTAGGACTCAGTATTAGTTGCCTGAGTACTAAAGCAAATAAACTTAATCTTCATAATCCTTACTTCAACTACAACCTTTTTTTTCATTGAATCCTAAATGTCCTGGTCAAGTTAATAGTTACTGATATATTATTTCTTAGTCTCAATGTGTAGAAAGTCACAGTTTATGTTCATGGCACTGCAGTAGACTTTATGAAACTCCTTTGTATGAACATGAACTCACATGATTTCAGCAGCTTGAATGGTTGCATTTTCAAAATCCCAGGAACCAATATTGTTTGGCAAGATATATGGTTGAAGACAGGCGGATCCAGAGGGGGTGACTGCATGGGTGCGCACCTCATCTTACCTGAAATTTTGTTAAATGACCATTGAAACTCATGTGAAAAGTGTGCATCGTCATTTTGTCTGAAGAGAGCACCCCTTGTTTCTCAAAAGGCTGTATCCGCCCCGGCTTGAGGACGCTGACATAATGATTGTCAACACTGAAATTTAAACAGCGTTTGAAAAAGGCAATTCTAGCACAGGTATTATCTACAATTAGATATATCTACTTGACCCATGAAGATCCGTATTGGAATTGATCTTCAGCAACCCATGATTGGCTTCAGGTGGTCAAACTCACTGATGTAGTTGATACATGAGGTCATATCACACGTCCTATAATGGCATAGGTTGATGCTGATCATGTCGATCACTGGATTGTTTGGTCCAGACTTGTCTATTTACGTACCACCACTATATAGCTGGAATATTGCTGAGTGCTGTGTAAAACTAAACTCACTGATTACCGTGAGCATTTTAGCACCCACGATACCATGTAAACAAATTTGAATGTAAATATACTGAACAAAAATGGTTTGGGAGATATGCAAATTTTGAATGATGATCTATTTATTCACTGACGCATTGATAAAATATCAGTCATAAAAGTACCAATATCCCTAACTTATTTAGTCCAGGTATATGTAATTAAGACCCGTAATTACAGTGTTTGCTTATGAACTGCACATCATAATTTAGGTTATCAAGATAGTTATTTTTATTTTATCCCAAATTTTATTTGATATTGTTTTCAATAAAATCAACAAATTCATGTGTGACATTATCAGTAATGCACCACTTCGACTTTATTTACATCATCCAGGCAGTTTATCCCAATGATGCATTGAAACAAACTGTAGTTGCGAGAAAATAGATACATTTGACTCATTAGTCATACGTACAGTTCTTCCACTTCATAAAAATAATATTTTGTGAAATTTAACAAGTGTGAGAGCCACATCACCTTTTAAGATGGTAGCATCCCTTTAGAAATATTTTACCCTTCAATGATCTTGAATATTTGAAGTATATTTATTTAACATAGGTACTAAAATGGTGCTGTTGTAATACATTGTACCTGGTCAAATGAAAGTTTCAGTTATAATTCGTCCAATCGCAGCATAAAAATTGTTTGAAGTTATATTTTTTTGTATGTTTTAACCAAATAACTGAAAAATATGGAACAAGTATGTGCACAGCTGATTACAGTGTTTAGCCTAGTTATGTTACTTTTCTTGGTACATGCATGAAAAAAATAACTAGCAGAACAGGAGATGTAAGTTAATTTGTTGTTTAATCCTGCAGTCATATTGGGATACAATGACATGTGTCAGTGAAGCCAGTGATCCTTACCACCAGATCCCATTAGTAGTCTCTTATGACAAGCATTGGTTGTTGAGGACTAGCTCTAACCCGGATATTCACAGGCTTTTTCATCCGAAATTAAATGTTTTTATTGACCTAGTTTGTTAATATGTGGTGGTTTGTACATGAATTCGCTGAAGGGATATGATGTTCAAGTAGTTATGTGTGCATTATGCTTGATGTATGCTATATGTAAGAAAATATGCCATTTTCGATTTTTAATTTGACTGTTATATAACGGGCACCAGAGGATTTCTGAAGGATGCAGTGAAATGCAGTCTTGTGGAGAAATTTATGTAAAAATACATTCTCCTTTATCAGTACCAAATCTTCGGACGGAAATGGGTGACTGAGTGGTCTGTACTGCCCACATCATCAACACAATATGAACATGGTTGTACATAAATAATAATACATGTTTATTTATTTGTGGGTCAAGGAGTTAACTTCCATTGCCCCATTTTCTAGTAATATGCACCATACGGGCCTCTGATGTTAATTCCAATATGCTTATGCAGTGTTGACAATGGTGTTTAAAAATAACAGGACATTGGGTCCTGTAAGTTTCAGATGCCTGTCTGACCCACTGAAAATTCACAGGACTCACAAAATAAGGTTAAACAAACATTTAAGATTTAACATTTCTTATAATTGGCATTGAAATTATTAACATTACATGATAACAAACATAAGATTTCTAAACAGCAAAGAAGTGTCACATGACGCAAATAACAACTTCACACCAAGACATTGTGAAATATTCAATCAGACACTGGGGCTAGTGGGTTGGTGATTTCTATCTGACCACTGGCGAATCTGCCAGATTTGTCAGAGGGTGAGACACTGTACGTGAACACTGCACGTGAACACTGCTTATGGTGCAAGGGTTGGGTGAAAAAATGCTCCAGTCAACCAAGTGAGTTGTACAAGAAATTCCCAAAGAAGTTGCTATATATGTCACAAATGCTGGCCAAGACACGGCTGGATTGCTGACCATGTCATGTGAGATAGTGGAATGAAAACTCATTGTCTACTTTGGAATTCACTGCATCATTCAAACACGAGCCGAAGTAACCTTAGACCTATGCTGGTTTTGGAATATATACTCTTCAAAAAAAGTAGAGGAACTCTACTTTCAATGTACATTTGTCAAAATTGGGAGATATATGGGATTGAATCAGTGTTGATACAATAGTAATGGATGTTTTGAGAATGCATCACCACATGGATTTCATTCTAAGCAAGGCTGTTCATTCAGTTATGCCCCTTGTTAGGTGAATGGAGTATGTCATGAACATTTTAGGTTTACAATTTTCTGCCAGTAGTGTGTGATTTGACCCTGAAAACCCTGTCCATGCACAGATGCAAGAAAATTATCACAGAAATGGTCTACAGTGATTTATCGACCTGCCTGAAAAATGTCAAGATTCATAATGACATCCCGTGCACGTATAGGAGGCTGCCACGTTGTGCACGTGCTTCCCATGCTTTGTGTTTGCGTGTGATGATACCATGAAATGATTCTGCATACACAGGATGAATCATTGAATGTCATTGTAATGTAACGTTCCTCAATGGGTTTTCTTTCTACCCGACTTCAAGATTCAGGTTCCCCTACTCTTATTTGAAGAGTATATAATATTATGAAGTAGAGGTGTTCTAAAATGAAAAATAATCTAAATTCGATCAAAGAAGGATTTTATTTTTAAGTAATTGATGATGGTATTTTGAATTAATCCGAATTTTGTTGAATGATATAAAGTAACCATTAAATTTTACGAATATTCACAAAAAAACATGCTCATGAATCTGTGCTCATTGTAAATTTTTTTAACACTTTTATTCTTAAGTTCCACCTCCAGTGTCTTTCTTGCATGCATGCATTTCATTACATGTACATGACATTATTAGATATAAAAACATTAATTAAAAAAAACAAAACTGGAAAAACTGTTAAAATTGGGGATAACATTAGTAATGTATATATTTTGATAGATAATCAATAATTGTTCACCACACATCCTTCAATAATCGATCATGTACTTGTTTTCCAATTCCCAATAATGATATGGAGATTTGATAGAAACTAGTATTTCCTTTTAAATTAAAGAAGAGGCCCAGTGAGATGGGATATCCTGAGGAAATATAGTCTTTCTTCTTTTGAGGATTTAGCATTGCAGAAAACAGGGAGGAAGGGAACATAATTGAGACAGACTGTGTCCAGTGATCAAAGCACAGCAGATTTGATTGGTGTCTTATGTGATGGAAGAATGACAGTGTAGATCCTGAGAGTGAATTCAGACAACCCAGTTAATTCTGCTTGTGGAATCAACAAGTTTGAGTATTTTTATGTCTGTTTTGGATCATGTTAACCTGTTGAGGATCATGTGTATGATATCTGCATAATTCTGATACTTTTGTTAGTTCTTCCGATGATCGTAAATAATTGTAAATAAAAAGAATTATCAATTAATCGAAATTTTGTTTTAGCATTACACACTTGAATGAAGTAAATTAACCATTAAATTTGATGAATATTCAGAATACTTATGAAAGATAGTATAAATATTTAATGATATAGCATGAAATAATAACATTATAATTATTTAATGATATAGAATAAAATGATTAAGAAATGAAAAGCTGAGAGAATTGTAAAATTAAAGCACTTTTTTACTTTAATTACAGTCCCATTGCCTTTCATTACAAGACAGTATTGGTTATTTAAAAAAAACGTCAAAAAGAAATAAGAAAAAAAAAGAATAGAGAAAACCCCTTAAAATTGGTGATAACATTAAAAATATATACATTTCAATTATCATCGATAATCGTTCACCACAAGTCCTTCGGTAATCGATAGTGGATATGGTGTCTGATTCCCAACTCTAGTTTTACTAGTGTAACTGTGATGTATGCGCAAAACCGTCAAGTTGACAAATAGTCAAATTTCACAAAATGTTACTGTTATTGAGTCAGGGTAATGCATTTAGGATTAATGCATCCATTTTCTGGCAACTACAGTTTGTTTCAAGGCATGGGGATAAACTGATGCAAACGACATTGAGTTGGTGCGTTGCTGATAACCGTATAAATGCTACACAAGAACTCAATGATTTTATTGTAAGCAATATCAAATGAAATTTTAGATGAAATTAATAAATAGCTTGGTAGCCTAAATCATGATGTACAATTTATTACAGACACAGTAATTACAGAGTAAATTTTTTATAATTGAGTCTGGACCAGATAATTCAGTGATCAGTGTCATGGGGGTCAATCTACACACTTGGGATATGATGACATCTGTCAACTAAGCCAGCGAACCAAAACTTTGTAGAAGGCGATCTTCCCTGTTCAGCAGATCTTGACAGAATCTTCAATAGTAGATGCAAGACGAGACTTATCACGTCTAGGTTCAGGGATGCTTATACAGATGCAATTACTAATTTATGTATACATTATTGATCATGGAGGTTTATAAAAGTTCCACAGTCAAACAAGAGGTTTTACAGCCAATACATTTCTATATGTGAAATGCTCTGCTAGTCAGACTATACTGCAGCATGTAAGAACATCACAAACACCAATGTACTTCTTGCCTTTGGATTACCTGTAATTAGTGGAACTATTCTGCCCAGGGTATCATTGACCAACCTTCCTCTGTATTACCCTTAATTGTGAAATTAATAGTAGTAATGAAACTCGGCAGTTGGTGAACCATATCGGTAAATGTAGAACAAAGTTTGACACACTTTGCTGTCATTACGAAATACAACCATTAATGATTAATGAAAGACCAAACAATGGATGCATTGCACTTTGCTAACACTATTGGAAATCCAATGTGGTAAACTATCAATACTTGCAATATGTGTTGTCAAGTATTGGAGCAAGAAGATGAATTCCTAGTTATTTATTTATATTAAAATAAGACAATGATAAAGCTACCTACCTGTGCCAAACAAAAGATAGTTTGGACTTGTCAACATGTTTTTAGAGCACAGTAGTGCAGTGGTAAGGCATGTGGCTATCACGCTAAAGGTCCAGGTTTGATCCCTGGTGGGGGCATCTCAGTCTGGGGCTTGAAGTGGGCACATTTGTGTAGTGTCTTTGGACAAGACACTTAGCTGTACACTTAATGTACCCCTGAGCATGTGTTGGCAGTGTGAGTGTTTAATTGTCTATCAGGCAGCGTGGCAGTATGCTCCCCAAGGAGTTGAAAAAGTATCTGATAGTATCACGTATCCTGTGAGTGGGTACAGTAAGGTACGTGACACTGTGAGCAGGCAGTGTGCCAGGATATGGGAGCTGTATAGGCAGACTGTTACAATTACTATTGTTTGATAGTATGTCATGTAGAGACAAAGCTATATGTGGCATGAGATGGCTCATAAACAGCACTTATTCTAAAAGCCTAAATGGTCACTACGGCAAACGTCTCCAGGAAGTTATTAGTTAAAAACATTTGGTTATCAATATTAATAGATAGGCATATTCTTGTTATCATTTTGATGCAATATTATAGTTATAAACCACACATACTGAAAGCAGAATTAGAAAACTTTTAGTGTACTACCATCCTAATGTGTCCAGTTTCTTATTTAAGTTTCTTGATTTAAGTTTGTCATTGAAAGAAAATGACAAAAACAATCAAAGTAATAAAATAGCAAAATGCCTTTGTACCTACAACATACAGTATGTATGTAGCTTTTGATATGTAATTACATATTTTAGATATTGATATCAAAATGCTGTTATTTTTAGCAGTGTTGTGAAAATATTTGGCCTTAATGTTCAGATATTTCTAAGGCTGATGTGAACAGGGTACACTTAATGGCCTCCTGTGCCGGAATATCCCTCAATGTTTTAGGTCAATCCCTGTAATGAATGTCAGCTTGAGAGGTGCTACAACGTCCGTAACTGTTGTATGAAATAACTGCTGTGTTATGTCGGCTTTCAGAGCTTTTGAATTACTTTCCTTGCCATAAAATGCAGTTACTTTGGGTAATAGCAGTCGCCCAATTGATAGTGAGAACGTTTGCGTTGTGTGACCATTGCTGAATCTTTAATGTGTGTAGTAGAGGCTAGGTGATCGTTGAGGACATTATGAGAAATGATGATAGAATGTTTTATTGCCAATTAAGATTATGATGGATATTACAACGTCCATGGTGCGTGGTTTGTCCACGATGGCATTGACAAGCCTGCAGTCGAAAGCTCTTCTCAACGTTGTGGAAGATGGGGATGCAGCTAGTGCCTTCATCAAAATGCAGGATTTGGTTGCTTAGTAACCTCTTGAAGATTGTTTGTTGACATGGTAACGGTTGATGGATAGGTCCAATCACACCACAAGCCTTTGAGTTGGGGAAGAAATGTGGTGTGTGCAGTGCTGAGGTGTGGGGTTTAATTTGCCAATCTGCAGATTGCTGACATGACTATTGCTAGATTGAGATTCAGCTCAGATAGAAGCCATCATGTTTACTGCCTGATGAGTAATTACAACATCCTGTGTACTGTAAGAAACAAACAATTGTGGAATTACACGTGAAGTGTAAACATTAATTTACATATTACTGATCTATTAACACATTCCAGTTGAATAGTGTAAGTGATTGCCTGGATAAAGGAACTTGTTGTAAATAAGGCAGAAAATTAACTGTTAAATTTCAATTACTTTGGATTGGATTTTTTAATTAAAAATATAGAATCGATCCTGCTTTGATTGTTCATGGTAGAACTTGCTAGAACATACATTTCAAAGTTTAATGGACAAATACATTTTGTAGTGTACAAGAGTGGATTTTTATGGAGATCAGGATCAATATGGCCAGTCTACCCAAGTGTGAAGAATGTCATATTTACATCAGAATTTGACTTCATTCTATCAAATGCATAATTGCAGTTGCATAATGAGAGATTAGACTAGAGTGAGTTGAAATGTATGCATTAAAATGGACAGGAAATGAGTGTACTCTCAACAGCACATTCCTTTTTCTAATTAGGCTTGGACGAATATACTCAATCAACTTCATTCCTGTGTATTGATGCAAATTACTGAATGAAAAAAAAAGTATGTCTATTTGTTCTCAGTGAAAATCATCTAGTGTCGTTAATTAATTTGAAAGTGAAAAATAAAATGTATTTAAATAAAGTGTTTTTCATAAACTGGCCCATGCAATAACATGCACCCCTGTCTGCTGCATTTAGTGTGCAGCTATTGAAAACTCCCAACATCACTGGGCTTACTTGTAACAATGGGCATGGAGATAGCAGAACACTGAGAGGAGCTCAGACACGCTTGATAACCCAGCATCAGTCAGACGTCACAGGGCATTAGGGCATTGCCAGTGTTTTGGGTAACAAACTTTCACAAATTGCATCAGAGGTATTGCAATATATTTGTTTAATTTGTAGGGCTGAATTCTAACGATAGGCAACTAAAACATAAACAATGATGTATGATCTCATAAATGATCAAGCCATACGGTTTCAAGTGAAACATGTTACTAAGAGGAAAATGTGGTAGTTCAACACTTCATCAAAATTTACACTTTCTTATGCTATATTTAAATTCAGGTATCCTACAACATAGCTTAGATTTCTTTTTAGACTTGGCCCCTTTGATGTGAGTACTTCTTAATCATAAAGAATACATAGTCAAGTCAAACATTTTAATAATTGGTAATTGTGTGTTCAGCAATGAGGAATCTGAATACATTTTTGGATCCATTTTGTATATGAAAGACTGTACTATGTTTTATGTCATGATGATTGGTTAGTATCAGCATTCAGTGAAACAAAGCTTCTGATAACAGGTGCTTGTCTTAATGACCTCATGGCTGGTTTAGATGTAACAACTGGTAGTTCTCAAAGTTTATCGGTTCTAGCCTGACCTGGGTGTTTTAACCCATGGATTCCAGCTTGCTTGGAAAATCAATGGTCAAATATGTATACAGCCTTTCTCTAGCATTTATGTGGCCCAGTTGTCATGGAAACTGAAATGTATGCACTAGAGTTCGATTCAACATGTGGCTGAAGTTCAACAGGTGTTGGCCTAGTTACGATCATGAACAGTGTAATACATTAGAAGTGTTGCTAGCTGCTAAATACCTGTAAGTAGTGGAAAATATTTTATTTCAATTGTTTAATTTTGTGAAAATAACACTTAGGCAGCAGTTATGGCACTTTATAGTGAGTAACATTTCATTCAAATCAGATATATTAGTCCCATGCAATGTCTCTGCATGAAAGTGTGAGGAAACGTTGATATAGGAAATGTTTGTCAAGTGAACCATCAGTGGATTTTCACCACCCAGTCAAGAGTCAAGGTGGTGTGGACTCATGAACCAATCATATGTCAGGTTTTTAAAACAATGTGATATAATTTCTTTGCTTTCTTGGCTGTATGCCATCCAATTTTTGATGTCGGAAAAGGTGCTGATAAACAATACCATTGATAAAATATGAAGCTTTTTAATTGCACAGCTTTATTATTTTTTAGTCAGATTATATTAGCAGATTTTGTTTGGAAAATCTCATTAACAAAGTCGTCTGTTATCCACAGTCTCTAACAGCAGTGAATTAGCCCCTTAGTTACTAGCACTAGTGAAGTATCCCCTCGATTAATAACACTTGTGAAATATCCCCCCCTAGTTACTAGCACTAGTGAAGTATCCCCTCGATTAATAACACTTGTGAAGTATCCCCCCCTAGTTACTAGCACTAGTGAAGTATCCCCTCGATTAATAACACTTGTGAAGTATCCCCCCCTAGTTACTAACATTAGTGAAGACTCCTCTCTTCCCCTCCCTCCTTCTTCCTCTCCCTTCCTCTCTTAGTCACCAATACTAGTGAAGTAAACTCCAGTGTTACTAACAATAGTGAAAAATAGCCACCCACCCACCCTCAGAGTTACTAACTAGTGAAATGGACCAGTTACTGACGCTAGTGATGTATCCCACCCACAGAGTTACTAACTAGTGAAACGGACCAGTTACTGACGCTAGTGATGTATCCCACCCACAGAGGTGCTAACTAGTGAAACGGACCACGAGTTACTAACACTAGTGAAGAAGCCATCCCAGTTCCTGATGCTAGTGAACAGCTCCCTAGTTCCTAATAGTGAAGTATCCCCCTAGTTACTAACACTAGTGAATTAGCTAGTGACTAACACTAGTGAAAGGCAGCCCCCCAGTTATTAACACAAGTAACGTTACACTACTGAATAGTAAGGCCCCCCTCCCCGCCCAGTTACTAACACTAGTGAAATAGGCCCCCATCTAACACCAGTGAAGTAGCCCCTCCCAGTTCATAACACTATAGTGATGTGTACCAGCCTGATTTACATATATTTCTATGTGCTGTGTTCTCGAAGAGCCACCCATAAAAGGCTTGATGTAGTGGCCAGTCTGTAATACCTATTGATTAAACTGTGTTACTGGTAGTAATGTCAGACATGTAGGAAATGTTTGTAGAGTTTCTCCAGTGTCATCTGGACTACTGCTGCCACTTGTGTGATATTAGGAAGTACATGATGGTTTTTGTTGAACTAATCTAAAATTTATAAAAGCATTGTATTTCTGTATGTTTGACGTTCCATAAACAATTGATAGAAGCCTTCGTTGAAGCATTTTGGAATGTTCCTTGGCGTTATGTAATGACCAATTCCTTGTATCAAAAGGGGTATCTTGTGGGTTTGAGGAATGTCATTATTGTATTCATTTCTTGGGAACTCTTATCTTTTGCAAAAGAGTCAGTGCAAGATGAATTCACCCAGAAATGTTGAGTTTGTAATAAAAAAATGTGTCCTGAGGTGCATGTCTAGAGCAGTACTAGTAGCAGCAGAGTAAAATGTATAAATTAATCTGAATATGTCTTTGACCTTTTTTTTTTTTTTAAACTGAATCAAGTAAGTATTCTTAGTTATGTTTTAATGTAATAAAAAAAGAGTTTAACTAAATTATTGCAAGTTTTGTTGCTGAAAACAAAATAGTCCAACAATAACTATACATATGGAAATTAATTAAGCAACACCAAATTCAAAGACACATAAAAACTTAACAAAGTTTAACGAAGTAATTTTGATGATTGATTATTCAATTTTGATGTATTGACATACAGCATGAGCTTTTCATGGGTTGATATGACGCGCGTGAAGCTTGCACAGCGCACGTGCATTGCTTTAACCTCAACTTTCGAAAAATGCACTTTTTCCCTGGGGTGTTTACAAGCGCAGGTTGTCGATTGCATTCGGTTTTTCATTCATTTCAATGTCATGGCACGTAGGAAATTATCAGAGGCCACTCGTTGGCAAATAATCGGCATGAGGAATGCTGGTATGTCTCTAAGACAAATCGGGACTCAAATCGGACGACATCATTCCATAATTTCAAAACTTTTGAAAAAATACCGGGCCACTAATGAAGTTAAAGACCTGCCTAGACCAGGAAGACCCAGGAAGACCACAGTCCGGGAGGACAGAGCTTTACTGAGACTTGTACGGCGCAGGTCCTTCGACTCGAGCTCTCGGTTGAGACAGGAGTGGCTTCCAGGGAGACCCATCTCGAACAGGACTGTTCGGAATCGTCTGAAAGCTGCAGGATACCGGGCAAGGAGGCCAATCAAGCGACCCAGACTGTCTCCAGCCCATAAGGCAGCCCGACTGGCCTGGTGTAATGACCGTTTGCACTGGAACATTGCCTCTTGGAGGAAGGTCCATTTCTCAGATGAGAGCCGGTTCTTGCTGCACATGGTGGACGGTCGTACTCGGGTCTGGAGGCAGAGGAACACAGCAATGGCTCCACGGAACATCCAGGAGACTGTGGCCTTTGGAGGAGGTTCCGTTATGGTATGGGGGTGCATTTCCATGAACTGCAAGTTGGATATCATTACCATCCGTGGCAACCTTAACGGTGTTCGTTACCAACAGGAGGTTCTTGACAGGGCTGTGGTACCTCATTTTGAGAACCATCCTCTGGCAACGAGACCCATATTTATGGACGACAATGCTAGACCTCACAGGGCGCATGCTGTAAATGATTTTTTGCGGCAAAATGCAATTGACAGAATTCCATGGCCTGCCATGAGCCCTGACCTCAACCCCATTGAACATTTGTGGGACTTTATTGGCCGTCGTGTGAGGCAGAGAGACCCACCAGTCCATAATCTCAACGAATTGACGGCTGCCCTGCATGAGGAGTGGAACAGGATCCCCCAGAATCAGATCCGGAGACTCATCCAAGGAATGAGGAGGCGTCTGGAATCGGTGGTGCGTGCGCAGGGAGGACACACTAGATATTGATGAAAGTCGGTGTGCAGACTCTCAGATGACTGTTCTTTCTTTCCATGTGACATTTGTGTTAATACACCTGACAACAACGTCTGTGGATGAATAGTAAATTGTGTCCATTTTTTCATGAATTTAAGACAGTTTTAAGAATTTGGATTTCGTTGCAATAAAGCAAAGTCTTGATACTTTTTCCCTTTAAGTTGTTTGTCAGAGATCGTCTGTTGAATAAAAAAGTGTCAAACTATATCAACCCGGCATATTTTGATTGTCAGAACACTTCAAAGTTGCTCCAATAGAAAAAATTGGGGTGTTGCTTGATTAATTTCCAGGTGTATAGATAAAACAACTTGCCAATAAAGATTTCGGTTACACATGTCAAGGTTTGTGATATACAAACTTTGGTTATCCATCAGGACCCTGGTAAGAACGTCAGCTACCAATGCATACGCTAGAACTCAGTACTAGAAGATTGGTTGGTTAGAATGGCTGACTTGGTTGATGCATGTCATTGTATTACTTTATCATTGCTAAATTATGTCAGACACGGGATGGCCTGTTCCAACCGTGAAAGTTTACATTGTTTTTTGAAAGCTTCAATATTGTCGGGAGTGCATTAAACTGTGTTAATTTGGTTTGGTTTGGTTGTTTTTAACTCTGCACTCAGCAATATTTGAGTTGTAAGTATCGCGTCTGGACCAGACAATTCAGTGGTCAACAGAATGAGCATTGTACTCCACTATAGTATGATGCTTATGCTGCTGATCACTGGATTGTCTGGCCCAGACATGAATATTTACGCAAGTGTAGTTTTGTACATGTCTGTACAGAAGTGCTGTGCCAAAGCACCTGTTTCATCTTGTTAGGTTTACTCAATGACTTGACACAGTAAGGTATGAACATGGTGGAAGAAACTTCCTCATGCAATCATCCACACGCATAGATTTTGAAACACAACACCGATGCATATAAGGCTGTAGTGATAGTGATTATGGTAATCGTATCACACGCTGATTGCAGTAAGGGCATTAAATATTTATGACACCAACAGGTTTATGGCCATTTCATTTCATTTAGGTGTAGATGACAAGGGCCCATCATCCAGCATGATAAACATAGTATTGGACTCTCTGTGGCCCCCAGAGATCAGTAACCTGCAGTGTGGGGAGCTTGGTGTCATTTGGTAAAGGCAGCCTCCAACTTACAGATAACAATCTGTAAATTATCATGTTTGTTGTTCTTGTTCTTGTTGTATATAGGTTGTCGTCGTCTTGAACAGATATGGAATGTTATCACATATGGTTATATATCGAGTTGTAGATTATCAATGTTGATACCATATCAAACACAGTATTATGTGTATCAATATTTATTAAATAATTCACTGAGAAAGATATTTGTATTACTATTTAGCAAAAGAAGGCAGGAAATTATGTTATAAACATTCTTTCAATTTTCAAAGTTTGCATTGTATTTATTACATCCTGGTGTTAGGGAAGTGCTGATACTGTTCAGGTATTGTCATTGTATTATCATTGTATTATCATTTGATTTGTCATTATATACATGTAAGTAAGAGTTGATAAATACAACAGTGGATCATGTTTTGTAAACTGATGCCACTTAAATGCGACCCAAATGTCGTTACACTTGGATGAAACTCGAAAGTCAAAATTATGTTTCTTGTTTTATGGATTTCTGTCTTCAGAATACAACTACAAGGGAAGGTAAAAACAAATTTGAAAATCAGCAGTCGCTGCAAAACCTCCCATGAGTTTTTCCCCAAACAAATGCTTTGTGGAGTGGAAGACTTACTCCTGCATATCTTAATGGTAGGATTTTTAGATGAAAACTTGACCAGTGGATATGTAAAACAAGCAATATAATTGGTCTGGCCTTTTGATGAAAAGGTCATTGACACCTTCTACAATTACTTTCATGAGCTAAACTGATGTTTGGGTACATGATCCTTGCTGGTTGGCCTAATTGAAAAGCATCACATAACCTTTGTACAGTTTTTGGCATGGTTGACCTGTCACCAATTTGAAGAACATGTTTGCCCCACTGTCATGATAGCTGTTGACGCATCAGTGTGTGCTAGCAACCTGAGCAATTGTTCTTTTATGTGGAAAAAGTCAGTTAATTTGATGTATCTTATTGCAAACTGGTCCTATTATAGGGTTTGGCTATCGTTCTGTTGAATGATGTTAAGAGCTTCTCTTTTTCATCAAATACAGGGGATAATCAAGCTATTGTCTCTTTAACGTCACTGAAGTTAACATGGTTGATCCTGATTGGTTGTTACATTGGATATCAGCAACATCATAATTGTATGGTTTGGTGTAGATCTTCCAAGTTCTGGAATTGAGAACTATAAAAGATTAAAGGAAGGTCATTGTTGCAACTTGCATGTACGTTCTTCAAGCCGTCACATCATTTGCTAGCCAAGGGCTAGCAGGCTAGTGTTAATCTGTAACAATATGCTGACACTAACACAATATGTTTTGTCCTTTTGAATATCAATAGACATTCATGAGGAAAGCTGTGGCCAGAACTCTGGTTTGTTATAAACTTCAACGAAAATATTTTGTAGCTTTACCCTGCTTGCGTGGAGGTGTTTGTATAACCATTTTCAGTGCTGGAACGCAAATAAATAAATGTACATAAGGTCTGTTATTTCTTGTCATGGTGTCAGTAATTACATTTTACAAATGTTTTAGGTTAGCTTTAGGAAGTTTTCATGGTTGCCTAATTCCAACCAGTTTGTTTCCATTGCTTGGGTTTGTCCTTAATTATTTAAAGTGAAATGCTAAGCTTCTTTAAAAAATGTCTGTGTGATGGCTCTGTCTTTTTATTTTTGTGTTAAAACCTTTTGTTTAAGTCAACCTGAAATCATTCGACTTCTCTCACCTTTCTTCTTTTCCACTTGACATGCCACCTAAAATAGTCCTTAAAACCCCCCAAAAACTGTGGTTCTGCTGATAAAAAAACAAGGATAATATTTGGAGATAACTGTCAATATATATATATCATATAGTTAAAAGGAAAGTCTTTTAAAGGGATATACATGAAATATTTTGTACAACAATTACACTTACCTTTGCCTGTAACAATAACACTTTTAATCCATTGAATGTCACTTATCCAATGAGATTATAGCTTGTATCATGTCTGTTTGTGCCTGTAGCTGGGCTGAGACTATCATAAAGTATTTTACTTAAATTAGTTCTCTTGTTATCATGTACGATTAAATTTGTTTGTGTTTAGTAGATCTTGTATTTACCTGTTTAGTGATTAATGAGACAGTTCAAGCATTTGTGGCGCTGTAGGCAGGTAGAGACGACCAAGCAGGAAGCGCTGTGCTCAGTTATGGTTAATTACCCTCTTTATCCCAGCCCAACCACGAGCATCTATTAACAAACGTGAACAACCTTTAGTTTATTTTGCTGCTTACGGCAACTGATTGCAAGTAGAGACTGACAAATAGCCTGACAGACAAAGAGATATGGATTCTAGGCACTGGATGTCTTCAACAATATTTACACTGGACTCCTTCCAATCAAAAACTGACATAGAATTGAAGTTTTTGTGCTCTGCTGCAGTAGCATCATGTTGCCGTGGTAACCAGATGGTGTGGTGGCCTGGTATGTGTAAAAGTATTTGCCGCTAACAGGATTTGTGCTATCTTGTCCCCGCCGCTGCAGTGCTGTAATGGTCTAGCCGGGAAATGGGGATCCTGGATATTGAGATGGCATCAGTGATTGCGCTTATTACATGTACTGATGTTACCGTGTCAGACGCCGAAATGGTAAGTCGTTAACACTTCTTTCTAATTTAGTTGAGCCTTGGACCAAGATTTGTGGAATTTCTACAGGACACAGTTCACATTTTTTATTGACTATTCTGCCCAAGTGGTACTGAAACACTCATTGTATTGGTTTCTTCCTGTGAAGTTCTAATGACCCAAAGGCAAAAACAGTTTAAATGTTCATTGGCAATAGCATTCTGTGTCCTGCTGATTTGATAAGGCTGCCTGAATAAGTGAAGTTTCATGTATGAGAAATGACTGAAATAGATTTATCCTAATTTAAATTGATACTGTTGATATTTCTAAATTAAAGAAAGGGATTTATCCAAAGGGATGGAAAGTTGTTCCTCTGGTGTTATATTCCCATGGAAACGTATTCGTTAGGTATCTGTTTTGAAAAAGAAGTGGGTGTGTGGATGCAGCGTCACTTATGGTTACTGAATGTATTGCAACAATCTCTGTGGGACTGTACCGGTGAATGTTCAGTGAAATTTTCTTTTTGATCTTGTTTTGTGATTAATAATGTCAAGGTTGAACTGTATTTCCTTATTACTTTCTGGTTTGAGATCTTAGTGAGTGAGCTTAATTTTACACCGCACTCAGCAGTGTTCTAGCAATATGGCAGTGGTCTGTAAATAATCAAGTCTGAACTAGACAATTCAGTGATCAACAGCATGAGCATTGATCTGCGCAATTGGGAACCAATGATGTGCCCACCGAGACAGGGAGTCTGACCACCCGATCCCATTAGTCGCCTCTTACATTAGTCACCTTTTATGGCAAGCTTGGGTTGCTGAAGGCCTGTTCTACCCGGACCTTCTCGTGTCTTGAGATCTAAGAGATACCCTTGCAACAGTAACTGAAATATGACAAAGTTGGAACCATGAAAGAACCGCCTTTCAGGACCTGTCTTTTATGATTTACACATTGTAGGATCTACGTGACACGCAAACTTACCCTTGGGTCTGTGTATATTGAATTTCTTTAGATACACAGACAGTTTAGCAGTGCTGTTTCCTTCCATTGATACTTGAACCAGTTCTTCCATCTGTTGAAATATGTTTCCCAACATCTTTAGAAAATACCAATGGCAGAAGACTTTTCTCTAAACCATGTAAAGCGTGTATATTATTTTCTTTAACACTTTGTGTATGAAATCTTTCCCATTTACCTCAAATGTCTTATCGTAGGCCCATGGCAGGACAACTATGTAGTCCTGTCAGTAGCTTTTGCATTATCTCTTAATTACAGGTGTAAGTAATTCACTGAAAGTAATGGGATACCTCATTCTTTAGATGCTTTGATACAAAACAGAATGTATTTGATTCAAGATGTTAAATATACTTTTAACATAAATGTCATGGTAGTTCACATTGTCTTTGGGAGTTATTTTCCACATTTGTCAGTTATGAAAATACCATGTCAATGAAATAATTCAGTTATGAACTCCAAATAGAGCAAAGTTTGTGAAAGCATGTCTTGTGGTTTTGACCTGTCTTGTAAGTAATGTCATGGAGTGCATGGCTATATGTTTATTGGTTTTTAATGTAACTTTAGATGAAAAATATCTAACAACTACTAGAAAAATAAACAAAAAACTTTAGATATTGTTCTCTTTATTCGTACTCATATCTTACAGAGGACATGTCATGTGACAGTCCAGGTTTGTATAGAGGACATGTCATGTGACAGTCAAGTCTGTATGGAGACGTATCATGAGACAGTCCAGGTCTGTATAGAGGACATGCCATGTGACAGTCCAAGTCTGTATGGAGACGTATCATGAGACAGTCCAGGTCTGTATAGAGGACATGCCATGTGACAGTCCAGGGCCTATATGTTCAAGCTCTCTTAGTGCTAAGATTGTTGTGAGTGCCATACATTAACATTAACTAACGACTATCTTAGTGCTAAGAGGGCTTAAAAAATCTAGGCCCAGGTCTATACTGAGGGTAGGTCATGTGACAGTCGAGGTCTATATAGAATACATGTCATGTGACAGTCAAGGTCTATGTAGAGGACATGTCATGTGACAGCCCACGTCTATGTAGAGGACATGTCTATTGACAGTCCCGGTCTATGTAGAGGACATGTCATGTGACAGTCCAAGTCTGTAGGGAGACGTATCATGTGACAGTCCAAGTCTGTATGGAGACGTATCATGTGACAGTCCAAGTCTGTATAGAGGACATGTCATGTGACGGTCCAAGTCTGTATAGAGGACATGTCATGACAGTCCAGGTCTCTATAGAGGACATGTCATGACAGTCCAGGTCTCTATAGAGGACATGTCATGACAGTCCAGGTCTCTATAGAGGACATGTCATGACAGTCCAGGTCTATATAGAGGACATGTCATGACAGTCCAGGACTATATAGAGGACATGTCATGACAGTCCAGGTCTGTATAGAGGACATGTCATGACAGTCCAGGACTATATAGAGGACATGTCATGACAGTCCAGGTCTCTATAGAGGACATGTCATGACAGTCCAGGACTATATAGAGGACATGTCATGACAGTCCAGGTCTCTATAGAGGACATGTCATGACAGTCCAGGTCTATATAGAGGACATGTCATGACAGTCCAGGTCTGTATAGAGGACATGTCATGACAGTCCAGGACTATATAGAGGACATGTCATGACAGTCCAGGACTATATAGAGGACATGTCATGACAGTCCAGGTCTGTATTGAGGGCATGCCCTGTTAGTACAGATCGATATAGAGGACATGTCATCAGTATACAGATATATATGTATTTTTAGGACATGTTGTCCCCTTCTGATCATGTGGACGGGAGAGGCTAATAAATGTTTTGTCCCACCAGTGGTCAGTCAAGTGTGAAGCTAGCAGCCACTTCAGGTCAATTCATCCATCTTTGCCTTCAGCTGAAAGCTTTGGCACATTCAATATTCTGCTATTATTCTAACACAACGAACGCATCCTTGCTTTGCTTTGTACAGGAGCAAGGAGCATGAAATTCATACACAGTTGTCAGTACTCGGAGCCAAGTATCTTGCCCAACTTAACAAAAAACATCCTTCCGCGTATCTCTTCGTCAAATATGTTATTTGGTTGCCATAGCAGTAGACAGGTCGTATTTGGGAGTCGGTGTTGGGGAAACAAGACCCCTCGCTATCCAGATGTGTTTACCAGCCCACCACATCGTTGTCACAGGAAGTTCTCAAAACCAATAATGTGTATTGTTACCATGGTGATATGTGTATCTCGGTGGCTGGTTAGGTCCAGATGGCTTATGGCGCTCTCGCTTTCAAAGCAGCCGTTAGAAGCAGCTGTGGGGAAGAGGATCAGGAGGGAGCCATGTTGTACTCTACCTGCAGTTGGGTGGAAGGTGGGGCTTGCAGAAGGGCAGAAAGGGCTATAGAGGGATGGGAGGAGGGAATATGTGTGAGAATGGAAGGAACTGTAGTAGGGGGATTGGTGTGGAGGAGGCCTCTAGGAAGCTGGGACCAGTGGTAAGGGGGATGGGAGTAACTGCGTGCTGGGAGGGGGTAGGGGGACTCTGTGGTAGAACGTGGAGGAGATTAGTATAAGGAGGGGCTGAATGAGGGTAAGGGCAACATGTGGGAGGGTAGAGTAGGTAATTGCTAGAGGGTGGAGAATTAAAGTGAGGTGGCTGTATATATAATAACAGATCATACCAAATCAATAGAAATTATCCACAGAATGAGTCGTCTGATGACTAGTGGAATGTTGAAGTCAACTTGGCCTTTTCACTGGTGCCATCACACTGAAAGCTTCATTTCTCTGCACACTTTGCTGACAACAGAGGAGACAAGAAACCCACAGACACTGTACCTAGGAAGTTCCAGTTCTAGTTCTTGTTCATTGGGACTCTTGTTCAAGAAGCTATCCGAGTGCTATGGTGAAGACAACGACCATATCTTAACATAGGTTTATGATGAAAGCGCTAAAATTGCCTTAGGGAATGGGGACCAGAGTACAGTGTATAAAGCAATGTTGGTACTAAGGTGGTCATAAGTTCCATATCCTGGACTTACGACAGACACAGTACTGAGGTTGTTTTGTACAGCTCCCAAGACACTCCAGTCCTACAGTACTGCTTGGGCTAATCATGTAATTCTTTCTGATCCTCGTTTACATGTGATTCTTGAATTCAGGAAGCTATTAAACATTTAGTACTGTCCATTCCACAACCATTATGATCGAGACGTTTATTTTACAAAACATTGCTCTGGCGTGATTGATATGATAACATTAGGTAAGTCTAGACACCGAGTTGCTTCATGTGAGTAAAGGAAGCGACACCTCAGTAATGTCAAGGCCTTTGACTTAAAGCTTTGTTTTACATTAATGGTGGTGAAAGTAATTAGGAGATGAAACAAATGCCTACAAAATTATGTATTTTATTCAAATGTCTGAAAAACCATGTTGAGATGGTTGCATGCATGACTACCAATGGAATCTTATTCAGCTTCATCGGTTTATGGAGGTTCAATTTATCCATGATGCATATCACAGTATTATTTGTGAATGCTCTGAATTGTGTGATTTCAAATAGCCATTTTTATCATGTGTTTATGTTACTCTAACCAGATATCTTTGAAAAGTTTCCATGGTTCCAAAATGCAAGTCAGCAAAGATAAGAAGTTAATACTCATTTACCTCCCTTGTGTGTATGCTCATTCCTACTCTTTATCAACAATACCCAAGTCTCAAAGATGGTGATGTGGTCAGTCATTTCAAATATGAAAGGTGAAGCTGTAGTGTGCAAGTGCATCAGCCTAAAAAAGACATGTCTATAGTTATTTAGCCAACATTACTGAACATTTATGGGGCTATATCTGAACTTCCAATTCATGCAGCAATGATTCATATTGCTTTTGAATTAAAACAATTGAAATTATGCAATTTATTCTGTATCGCACAAAACTGATATGCTTTGACCCCATCCGCAGCTACGATATGGTTTCTCACTTATTTTCACCATCTACTGATATCCACATTTATAAATCTTTCACCCATAATATGTTATGATACCCAATATCTGCTACATGATATCACTGTTATTACATCACTGTTATTACTTGATGTATACCAAGTGTATCACTAATATCACTGTTGTTACTTCATGTGAAGGGGTGATGGGATAGCCAAGTGGTTAAGCTGTTTTCTCTTTACAGCGAAGACCCTGGTTCGATTCCCCACATAAGTACAATGTTGTGGAGGCCATTTCAGGTGTGCACAGCTGTGATATTGCTGGAATATTTCCTATGATCAGTGTAAACCTATACTCACTCACTTATTCACTTCATCTGCAAGTTATTGTTATACCTGATATCGCTAGTATTACCACCTTCAGCCACATGATATCAATGTGAGTCCCCTACATGATGATATCAGTATTGTTTCTACTGTATATATCATACAAATTATCATCTTGATATCACTAATGTTTAACCTTTAGCTACAAAATAACACCACTACTATTCCACACACCGACAACTTCATATCACTCTTGTCTCCCTTTCATACTGTACCATTGTGCAGCATTCCAGACTTGGAAAAAAGTCTTCTAGTCTGATGTAGGTAAAACTGAGGACCAGAAACATTGACTGGTGAACAGTTTTACCATTAGGTAGATAGCAAGTCTGGATGAGTCAGTTGATTTGGATTGGAAAATTTACACTTATCACTGTCCCCACTACTTTATTTGATGATGTGGACATCTACCTCCGTCAATGAATCATGCATAATGCATGTTTCATTGCATACTGAGTTCACTGTCTAGTGCATTTTCGCAGCATTTCCACACAATGTCTGGGAAAAGATGTTTTCAAACAATGGGGGTTCTTCTAGTGCAGTTTTGTTTTTCCAGTAATTTTAAATAAAATGGTTGAATTTATTGAAAGTAAAACTGAAAGGATTGCCTTCTATTTTCATTTGTAATTTCAACAAAAGTAAACGAAAAAAGATCAGATGTTCAAAGATTTTCAGCTTTTTCAACACAATGTTTTCCTTGTATGACATGGTGCATAAGTTCTCATAATGCTGGAATGCTTTACTGTTGTTTGTTTGAAGGATGCCTGCCAAATAGCATTGTATAGCTGTTATTTGACATGGGACAGTTGATGGGGTTGAAAACTGTAGTACAAGTTTGAGGAGAAGAAAAGAGTGTCTAAGAAACTTGTTATGAAAATTTTATTGCTATATTACAAGACAAATGAGGAATATTGATGAGGCCAGCATTGCTTGTACAGCAAATAGTATGATGAAAATAGAGTGACTGTTTTATCATCAGTTTGGTAAACTTCACCAATTCTAGGCCCATGAGGTCTGGTGTAGAATAGGCCTTCAGCAACCCATGCCTTGCCATAAAAGGCCACTTGTCGGCATTGGGTTGTCAGGTTCTCTGACTTGGTTGGCGTATGTTATCAGTTCCAAATTGCACAGATCGATACTCATGTTGTTGATCACTGGATTGTCTGGCACAGACTCAATTATTTACAGACCACTGCCATATAACTGGAATATTGCTGAGTGTGGTGTTTAACTGAACTCACTCACTAATTCTATGTTAGGCTCTGTTCTTATTCAGTGTCAAGTTTAAATGTCGGTGAAATAGGCTGTACAAGTTGTATCCATAGAGTGGAAATTGAACCATGGTCTCCACTGTGACGAGGGATAACTTTTTCCACTATGCTACCCTTTTGCCCTCATAGTTTAGGTTTATCACATGTAAACTACCCTCTGACTTGTAGAATCTCGGTTTAAATTGGTCTGCATCAGCCCATGCTTGTCATCAGAGGTGACTAATGGGATCGGGTGGTCAGGCTCACTGACTTGTTTGACACATATCATTGTATCCCACTTGCATAGATTGATGCTCATTCTGCTGATCACTTGATTGTCTGACCTAGACTCAAATATTTACAGACAGGCACCATATAGGTGGAATATTGCTGAAACCAAAACCATGTAAGTTGCAAGAGGCTGCATGGGGTCAGGTTCACAGACTTGTTTGATGTCTTCTTTTCCAGATTCCATTGATCTCATGGTGCATATCACTGGATTGTCTGGTGTAGATTTCATTATTTGCAGTCTTCTGTCATATGGCTCAAATATTGCAGTGTTAAACAAAATGTCAATGGCTGTGATACCAATGTACATGCTGCATGTACTGCACAATATACAGGATGCCAATATTTCCGATCTTGCAGGTATTGTTGCGGAATGACTTTATGAAATCAATGTTTCTTAATATGCAGGATGTCACTCATGAATGGTAATGTATTGTCATGCAATATCATGATATCACCTAAAATGTTATGACACAAAATTTGTTTACACATATCCACACTTCTGTAGTTAGGTAATAAACATATCACATATATACACACATTGTATTCAATGTACATGTACATTCTTTATGGATAGCTGGTTTACCAAATATAGATAATATGACAGACAAATGTACAGCCATATCTCACCCTTGTAGTGTTAGGCGATATCACATAAGCATGCAGTGTACCTTATGGCACAAAAAATGCCACCTCTCCCATCTGTAATATTAGGACTATCACATACATGCATATTGTCCCACAGTATACATGATATCACATACATGCACATTGTCCCACGGTATAGATGATATCACATACATGCTCATTGTTCCGCAGTATACATGGTATCACATACATGCATATTGCCCCACGGTATACATGATATCACATACATGCATATTGTCCCACAGTATACATGATATCACATACATCCATATTGTCCCACGGTATACATATCACATACATGCTCATTGTTCCACAGTATACATGATATCACATACATGCACATTGTCCCATGGTATACATGATATCACATACATGCATATTGTCCCACAGTATACATGGTATCACATACATGCTCATTGTTCCGCAGTATACATGATATCACATACATGCATATTGTCCCACAGTTAACATGATATCACATACATGCATATTGCCCCATGGTATACATGATATCACATACATGCATGTTGTCCCACAGTATACATGATATCACATACATGCATATTGCCCCACGGTATACATGATATCACATACATGCATATTGTCCCACGGTATACATGGTATCACATACATGCTCATTGTTCCGCAGTATACATGATATCACATACATGCATATTGTCCCACAGTATACATGATATCACATACATGCACATTGCCCCATGGTATACGTGATATCACATACATGCATGTTGTCCCGCAGTATACATGATATCACATACATGCATATTGTCCCACAGTGTACATGATATCACATACATGCATATTGCCCCACGGTATACATATCACATACATGCATATTGCCCCACGGTATACATGATATCACATACATGCTCATTGTTCTGCAGTATACATGATATCACATACATGCATGTTCCCCCACGGTATACATGATATCACATACATGCATATTGTCCCACGGTATACATGATATCACATACATGCACATTGTCCCACGGTATACATGATATCACATACATGCTCATTGTCCCACAGTATACATGATATCACATACATGCACATTGCCCACGGTATACATGATATCACATACATGCATGTTCCCCCACGGTATACATGATATCACATACATGCATATTGTCCCACGGTATACATGGTATCACATACATGCTCATTGTTCCGCAGTATACATGATATCACATACATGCATATTGTCCCACAGTATACATGATATCACATACATGCATATTGCCCCATGGTATACATGATATCACATACATGCATATTGTCCCACAGTATACATGGTATCACATACATGCTCATTGTTCCGCAGTATACATGATATCACATACATGCATATTGTCCCACAGTATACATGATATCACATACATGCACATTGCCCCATGGTATACGTGATATCACATACATGCATGTTGTCCCGCAGTATACATGATATCACATACATGCATATTGCCCCATGGTATACATGATATCACATACATGCTCATTGTTCTGCAGTATACATGATATCACATACATGCATGTTCCCCCACGGTATACATGATATCACATACATGCATATTGTCCCACGGTATACATGATATCACATACATGCACATTGTCCCACGGTATACATGATATCACATACATGCTCATTGTCCCACAGTTAACATGATATCACATACATGCACATTGCCCACGGTATACATGATATCACATACATGCATGTTCCCCCACGGTATACATGATATCACATACATGCACATTGTCCCACGGTATTCATGATATCACATACATGCTCATTGTTCCGCAGTATACATGATATCACATACATGCATGTTCCCCCACGGTATACATGATATCACATACATGCATATTGCCCCACGGTATACATGATATCACATACATGCATATTGCCCCACGGTATACATGATATCACATACATGCATATTGCCCCACGGTATACATGATATCACATACATGCATATTGCCCCACGGTATACATGATATTACATGAAAATGTATGGGGGATATCACATATATGCACTTGCCCCATAGTATACATGATGTAATATATGCACATGTGATTTCAAATGACGATATACATGATATCACCTCAAGTTCATCTCCATCAACTGATTGACGACATGTATGTGAACTGTGAGTTGCCACTGTCAGCCTGGAGCAGAGCAAACAACAGTATGCATGGCGTTGAGTCCATGACAAATAGAGTGTGAAGGAATGGGAAGCTGTCGGATGATAAATATAGCTGGCTGGAGGTTATCTGATCGCTGGGCTTTGTATTTACAGACTCTTAAGTTGGTATAGGGCTGTGCAATAGTATTAACATATTGATTACATACAGTCTTATTGAGATGCAGACAGAATACGCTGAATCTTTCACCGTCATCTCCAGCACTGTCTCATCACAGATTGAAATATCTGTCAATAATTTTCACATCTTTAGTGTCTGGGTCAAAATTTAACTGTTTGAAATCTAAAATTGATGTGAAGAGAGTCCCCCTGCATAAGGGTGCCTAATAAGAGGCCGGGAAGGAAAACTGAATTTGTGCTGGCTGCTTCATCTTGGTTTCCAAGGCAACGATAGCATGTTGCCATGGAAATAGGATGCCTAGCAGGAAAAGGGGCACAGCTGTGGCTGTAGCTGATCACATGGGTGTCTGAGTCAGTGATAGACCTAGCTTGCCACACAGCCAGCCAGCCAACCAGATTGTCCATAGCCCGACTGCCTTACATTCACTGGCTGCTCTGTGGCTATCACAATACCAGGGATGCTTCGCTACACTTCAGCCCAACTCTCGTTATGCACACGCTTCAGTGACTGTGTTGGTGTCACCAGACGCCATTTTCACCCACCATACCCATCCTGCAGCTAAATATGAAGTCCAGGCTAGTATTCATCCCCTCATCTGGTTGTTACCATCCTTGACAGCTGACTGGGATCATTCAGAAGGTATGTGTATATGTGGCGGCCATTTTTAAAAGGACACGTCTGATACCATGCCTCCCACAGTGGTTGATCATTTACCGAAACACCAAGTTGACAAAACTTTCTCACACACCTCCCATCCTTTTGACATCATGTCTTAATACTGTGTTTATCTGTTTGACATCTTTGAAGCTGGTTGTATTTATTGGGTGTTGTGTTTAAGTGGGAACAATGAGAGTAAAGTAGGCTAGTGTTTACAAGGGACTGTCGACAGCTGTCCTGGTATTGAGGTTACATTGTGACAGCCCCAAGACTATTACAGTCCTGTGTCTCCCCATCAGCTGGTCTCATGGCAGGAGAGACTTGTTTCAGCATCTAACAGTACTTAAACCTGAATAAGCTACTGACTTAACCTTTAACACATATTGATGTTACACTTGTAAACCTGTTTCCATGGTTACTATCATTATCTAGGTGTATTGTTGACAAAATCAGGATGCTTTCTAAGCAAGAGCATGGAAACTGTGAATTATCAACCGACATGCAAATAGAAGAAATCTGCTTTAACACACAGAAAATTGATGTGTAGCTTTGAAGTACTTTGTGTTTCATTGGTGAAAGTTTATAAAGTTTTATCTGAGTAAGGGAAATGCAATTCAGAAATTTGCTGGGACTGCAAACTCCATTACATAAAGAAGATATATCTTTGTGTCATACGGAAAATTGTGAATGGTTGCTTCACCAGCATGGTAAGATGTATCAGCATTATAATAGATATTCAGTTATTCTTTTTAATGTACAATGATAAGAATGAAGACTATACGTTATTAGTTGTGATGACAGCAAGTGGTCATTTATACAGGAACATGTACATATCTCGAAGGTGTGATTAACAATCCATATTGCTGACCTCTTTACAAATATTGATCAGTGTATTTAAGAACTTGCTCTTCAGGGTTTAATTTAATGTAACAAAACAAAGTTTGTGCCATTAATACTTTTTTTAACTGAGATATTAATACAGATAACCAAAACAATATATACAATCTTCAAGACAATGAGTAAGTCTTTCAGAAAATTTTCAAAGCTAAAATAAAGTCTTGACGTACACTCGCCAACCCGTTGAAAGTGACATCTACTTTGAGTGGACCTTTAAAAGTTACTGTGAGGAATGAGGAGGATAGTTCTTTGGAGATGCAAGTGCTTTATTATAGTATATGCCACATTTTGGTGTTGAAAGTAACATGGATAATTAAATTATATGTAATCCGGTAGTTTCTCTTACTTGATATGGATATTTAACATGCACTATCAAACATCATGCATATTTTAAACACAGCTTTACTTATGTACAGTTAAATTGTCATGGTTTCCAGAACAGGTAGTTGACACCTTCAAAGTGATTTAGTATCCATGTTATGAAATGTCTTCCTTGAGTTCTTCAGGTGGTATTTGTAATAAAAACATTTAAAAAACACAAAATATCTCAGTCAACATCAAACACTTTCCACCTCCACAATTGTATAGCATTAACTGCTGAATCAGCTGAAAGTAACTGCTCCCCAAACACGAGTTAACTGCTTATATAAACTTAATCAGACATGGGAGATTAGAGGGGTGTGAAGTTATCCAGGGCAGTAAGCATATTGTCTCAGTGTATTCAGCTACAATTTAGTGACAGGCCACAATGAGCTGTTACTCTACTGTGGAGTAGGCCCCCCCAGGCTCTGTATCAACATGGCCTGGTGAACTGTTACATAATCTATTACCCTCCTCATTAATTACTGGCTGCCTATCCCCAGCTAATCTGGATGTACAGTGGGACATCTTTCAGTTGCCAACTGCAGAGAAGCAGAACTAGTTAGGCCCTTCAGTCCATGCAGTAGGGTGCAAGTGTCAGTCTACGGTATATTATAGGAAAAAGTTTGGGATACTTGACTTGGACAGTTGTATCTTAGGACACAGGACTTCTGAATCAATCCACAAGGTAGGGATATGGTGGTGGATGAAACTGTTGACATGTGTGGTATCAAGATTAACTCTGCATTTTAAAATTGGTGAAACATAACAATTCTGTTATGTCAAGAAACTGATCATAAGATATAATTTCTAACCCACCTGTAACATGTTCAAACCATCAAAAAATGTTGAAGTTTTGAAGTCAACACGAAGCCATAGCAAACTCCTGGAAGTTACAGACCTCCTTTTTGAAGCCTGTTGCAATGTTAGGACGGCTGTCATAATTACAGTTAATATGCTATGTGACTCATTTTATCGACCTTAGGTCATAATTATATATTATATGGATATTGCATATTTAAGACATGTCCTTTTCCTGGACACAGGCTGTGAGTGTACTTCATATAGAAACTGACTGACAGTGATACGTGTGTCGTGACAATATGAACTCAACTCCTCATCGCTGAATTTTAACTAAGTTATGGGCAGTGTGGATATTTGTTACTAAATTTGTGTTATTTCATAATAATCCACAGTCGATTTGGGTTGTAATTGAAGTCCAATTACTTGATGTTTTGACACACACAAACTTGTAGATATGCAAGTTTTGTTATGGTATGGCACTATAGTTTGAACCTGTTTTTAGTGCACCCTAATTAAGCAATGACACACTGCTTATGAAATGCATCATAATGTGTTCTGCATTTACAGAATTGCAATAAAAATGGGTCATGTATAACTTCCCCTTGTATGACACCATTCATGGAGCCACATAAACTAAAGGCCCATTGATTGCTCAGTGATACAATTAATGAGAACAAATACTGTGTGTCACATATCTCTGTGGGTGAGTTAGATGTGGTGTCTGGCTGTCAAACAGAAATGAAGGTGTGACACACAACATGGTTGTTGGCGGAGACACTTGCAGTAAATCACTCTTGATTTGTCTAAGAACCGAACAGAAATGAGCTTTTGTGATAGAAACCTGGCTAGCTATTCTCAAAACGTTCGTAGGGCCACAAACTTCTTAAGCCCATTCTCAACACATTTGCTACAAACAAAGTTAAGAATTTTTAAGAACGAACTACGAACACTTTGAGAATAAGGGCCCTGTATTGCAAATTTGTCTTAATTATCCTATGAACACAGGGTTAACGTATATGTTATGACATGCCTAGCTATATTGATATCCTTGAAAGAAAATACCAAGGGAAATAATGTACTTAACTAAATACTTACCCACTGTATTTTATAACAAATGGTCAAATGCTTTGTATGTATTCCTAAAGCAAAACTGCCTGAAACTGTCCAACGACTCATAGTTCTGTGCACACGTAAGTAAAAGATAATAAGCTTGTGAGGACTGGGAAGCCATGCGTACTGTACAAGTCCTTAATGGTGATGTGATTCATAAATGATGGATGTGAAAGTGGCAATATAAAACATTCTTTTGTAAGCACAACCTAAAATGTACAAAATAAGATGTAGAGCCTGTTTCGACTTGTTGGTGATACAGTTTCAGTGTACACAGGCAGGTGTGCCTCACGCTGCAGGAAGCCCCTCACTGTCTATCTGTAATGATACGAGATCATTGTCGAGTGGCATCCCACCGAAGCAACAGGTCTGTGCATTTGTAGTTGAGGAGGAGTTGAGATTATCTTGTTTAAGCAGGCTCCTGGCTACTTGATTTTATCAGCTACAAATAGGGATCAAAGTTGTATTAAATCGTCACTGCTCTCATTCAGACATGCGTTGAAACAGGTAATTTTCAGACAATTGATATTTTGATGTTTCTATAATAATTTGGTAGCATTGCCACAAAACTTTGTGCAACATACTGAAGTTGGGAATTGTGGCAAGGTTTTAGTGCACAACTCCAAAACATGATTTCTTCCAAACGTTTTGGTTTAGTTTTCAGAAAGTTTGTACTATGCTGCTGTATGACTGTAGGATGTTACATACTAGCAGTCTGCTTGGTGTGTAACAAGGAGACCTAACAATGCTGTCTGTTTCCAGCAACAGTGTATGTGAGAGTGTAGGTCACATTGACTTGCCTGTCTGCCTGATGGCAGTGAGAAGGGTCTTTAAATGTTTGACCCAGTTTTCATCACAGGCACCTTGTCCTCAGACAGCAACCTAGGATGTTTCTTAAGTTACGACACTGTTAAACAGATTACATTTAGTTTCAGATTATATATAATTTCCTGTGTTACATTAGTTTCAGTTGTGACTGAAGTGGGATAGCTGCTTCTGATACCATTGATTGTGCCTGTTTCTATGGCAACATTTTGTACTGATGCTGCATATATATTTGTCACTGAGGCAATGAATTGTCATTTCTCTCACAATAATGTCACATCTGTAACAAGCTAAGGAATGAGTTATAATATGACCATATTAACTCATAATGAAAAGAAAGTACATTTGGAATTAGTTTTAGTTAAACTCAAGTAAGTAACTATAAAGAGGACAAACAAGTATTTTGTAAGTTTGCTGAAATGCAACAGAGCGTACCTCCCAGTATGCCAAGCATCTCATCCAGAAGGGTGGCATCTGCTTAGGGAGCATATTTGTGTAAGGGTCGTCACCATGGAGATGGAGCACACAGCTCTATTGTGAGCCAGGTGAAAGACTCATCCCTCTTCAACAGCAGGTGCTCTGGAGATTGTATGGGTCTGTCCCTGGACACAGTAGCTGGTCAACCATGGTTGGGATCTACTGTCACTTTCATGGACACTGAAGCTCAAGGAGGTGTGACATGTTGCATGTTGTTACTGTAAATCAGTGTTATGCCAGGGGCTGCTTTCATGGGGATTAGGATGCTGAGCACTCAAGTACAAGTACAAGAATATTTAGAAATATGTATAAAAAATTGTCACTAATTTTGGCATTTTAACTGAACAGCTTGACAGGACAGGATTTACAAATTCAGTCGAGAAAACTTCTGATTTGCATGTTTTATTGTGCTGGAAATGCTCACCAAAGATAGGTTCATGCGACAAGTTGATTAGCCCCAACCCTGGCATTGGCATTACATGCAAGCATTAGTACAGCTACAGTTGTCAGACTGAACAAAGTATTACTAAATTTAGGCTTCAGGTTGATCCATTTACAGAATTAGTGGATAAGTATGTTGAAACACTGGTACCCGCAGCTGATCACACATGCTGTTGCATCTGCAAGTTTCAAGGCAATGGCCTATCTTCAGGCTATTGCATGACCAGTTATTGTTTTTAGCACAACTGTAAGTTAAGTACACATTATGAATATAAGTATTTTTGTTGGGGGACTAAGGGCACACAATGTTTCTGTTAATGTGTCACAGCAGTCTTTTCCGAATGTGAGGACATGGCAAATAGAAAAATAGAAAAAATTAGTTCAATCTGAGCAGATTAAAAAAATTATGAAATGTTTTGGTTCCAGTTGATGAAAGTTGTTTTTGTTTGTTACAGGCAAGAAGAGGTGACAACGTGACATCATGGCTCCCAGCAAGAGTGCTGATGAAAGCGATGCCTGTATGAGGCAGAGACTTGTCAACAGCCTGAGCCAGAGTTTTCCTGGTAGTGCCCTATCTAAAGCATTACAGTGTTTGACAGACTCTGAGGATGAGATGAAGGCTGATCCACTAAGCAGTAGTTGTTTCGCAGAGTTGCGGACTGAAAAACTGGATGTGGAAGAGGATGATGAGTTGACGAGTTTGTCTTGGTTACAGGATAGTGATTTGTTGAAGAATATAAACGCAGGGGAGGGGGCGGATGAGGTGGATGGACAGAAAGAAAATGGGGAAGCGGGCAAGCTGACGTCGGGATTCTCACAACCTCATCCTCCACATGTTCCGTACAATCCTCAAAAACATATAAACAGCAAACCGCCATATTCATTCAGTTGTTTGATTTTCATGGCAATCGAGGACTCACCGATCAAGAGGCTCCCTGTGAAAGATATTTACAATTGGATTCTTACACATTTTCCGTACTTCCAAAATGCTCCAACTGGTTGGAAGAACTCTGTGCGACATAACTTGTCTCTCAACAAATGCTTTAAAAAGGTGGAAAAAGATAAGGGCCAGGTAAGATTTTCTGATTTTATTATATTGAAAGTACGGGACATAAGAAGGACTGGTGCTTGAAATATTTTTGTTTTCAGGTGTATTGGGTACAAAAAAGGTTTTGTTTATATTTGTTTCATTGATCTAAAATCAATCAATCACAAAAAAACTTGTGGAAAAGTGTTTTTCTCTGTTAGAGTTTTAAACAACTAATAATTAGGGATGAAAGTGATGAAATGGACATAGCTATGTTTAATTAAAATTCACATTGCAATATATTGCAAGACAGCCTGCCAACACACAGACCTAGTAACAGGTCAGTCTCCACATCCATTCAATCAGTCTCCACATCCTGTCAATCATGCAGTCTCCCCCACCTATTCAGTCATTCAGTTAGGACTCCACATCCAGTCAGCTCATGCAGTCTGTTGCCCAGTCAGTCATTCATTAAGTCTTCTGCCCAGTCAGCCGTTCAGTCTCCTGATCCAATCAATCCTTCATTCCCCACACCCAGTGAATAATTCAGTTTCCCCACCCAGTCAATCATTCAGTCGCTTACCAGAGCCAGTCAATCATTCAGTCAGTCATCACACCCAGGCAGTCATTCAGTCTCCAGATCAAGGGAATCCTTCACCACATCTCAAGACACAGTCAGTGAGCCAGTCACTCTTAACACCCAGTCATTCAGTATCCAGATCCAGTCAATCATTCAGTCAGTCTCCACACAAAGTCAATCATTCAGTCACTCTCCATAACCAGTCAATCATTTATTCTTCAACATGTGTAGACCGATCATGTGACTGGAGACATCAACTCGTATATCATTTGAAGGTACACATCTTGTATATGGTGTTATTGTATATAAATAGCCTATGGTGATCAAACTATATATAACTGAGTATAATCCTCACAAGAACACAGTGTTGATAAAGATGAGGTATCATGTTTGGTTATTTTGTCAGATCAGTCCCTTCAGGGTTGCAAGGTAATTGGTTAATTGACAATAGTATTTATAGTTTTAATCGAAAGTACTGGCACACAGCTTATGGCCAGGCTTAGCTAATTGCAACAGATTACTACCTACTAGTAGCTCTCTGTATTGATACACATGTCTGTTAACACTGAGCAGATACACAGTCACAGACATGTTTCACGTGCCTCTCCTGATATTGACTGAGCATCAGTGCTGTGAAATCCAGTTTAAGCAGGTAATTATCCCATCAAGTCACTGATTTAACCCCTCATATCTGGGGTATCAAAGCTCTAATCTTTCACCTTTGTCCATCATTCAAGGATTGAGCACCATGTTCTACAGGCCTCACCTGAGGTGTTATGTAGACATGCTGAGGTTTTGTTGAACACTTGGAACTCATTCTGTCGTCTCTGAGAGTGAGGGACGAAGGTGTTCTGTGAGTGACCACTGGTGGTGACATGCTGTGATAGTAAATGAGTGACTTGTCACAATCATGGTCTCTATTTCACAACCATGTTCAATATTGACATGCTGTGGACGTGTCAGGAAGCTGCCGACAGCTTGAGTGGCCGGGTCGGAAATACATTATAAGATCTGCTGTTGCGGCCTTGTTGTTGTAATGTCATATCAATATCGGAAGAACACAGGCGAGCATTCCAGTTTGGTGTTGTGAACACTAATGGCCGTTGTGAACAATTGATTTACCTGTCAGGCTAATTGCTGACTAAGTTGCTCCATACATTAGAACAATCAACATTTTCAATGGAATAGAGAATTGAGGCTTTAAGATCTCATGTTATTTATCAGTTCAATGATGCTAACTCACAGAGATTGAAAATTAACCAGTTAATCAAGGCACTACTGTCACTTAAGAATTTGCTGAATTTTGTTGAAGTATTAGAAAGTATTGAAATGGAAAATCATTTTACTTCATGTAAATATACTTCTCAAAAGAAGTAGAGCAACATCCAATTATTTTTATGACTGCAGTTATTTTGGCTTATGATAACAGAAAACTGTATGGAAGAATTAACTGCCCTTTACTAGTAATGTTATTAACATAATTTAGGTGAAATATTTGAAAAAATATTTTGGTCATATCAGCATGGCGAGAATTGAGAAAGTTAATTATAAATAATTAATTAATTATTTAAATGTTTCTTAAAGGATATTCTGTTTTGAAACACCTTACCAGTGATCGATTGTTGTGAGGTGACTTAGTGCATCAACATGTCATGTTGCTAAATGCGACAAAACAATACTCATTCACTCACATGTAACTAAAACGTTGATTAGGGCATATTTGCACATTCAAGTAATCTTTCCATTGTTAATTTTTCATCAAAAGTCCTTTTCATCCATATCTGAAAAATAGGATCGAAGAATTGGTGTAATGAACAAACGACTGATAAATTTTAGCACGAAATCATGTCCATTGAAAACTGACACTGTGTCAATGTCCAGCATAATCTGATTGTGCACCAGCCTTGTCTCTCTTTCCATATATATAACCGTTATGACAAGGGGCAGAGGTTGCGTGCTAAAGGTTACAAAAGACCACGGTTTCAGATAATCTCATGCCCCTATTTTCCTAGCGTAGTTTACAACAGGTTATGAATGATCATGTTTCCTGAGGATCAGCAAGATATGACCTATACTTGTAATCAGCCAGCATGATGTCCCTTATCACCATGGTATGAGATGTGAATTGGCAGTTTATCATATACATATCATCCATGAGAAAGAGTGTTGAAACATGAAAGATTTTAATTATCAGTTGGTTGTTGAGATGATGATAGTAACAACAAACAACAGATCTCAAACAAGTGTCAGGAATGGAAGCTCAATGTTCATAAGCCACCTTTGCTGTGTCATAATTGTTGTCAATGTTAATACAGTTGTTGTCTTCATGAACAACATAAATATTCAGAAACTGATAAAATTCTGTTCAAGGAATCATAAACTGAATTTTTTTTTTTCTTTGAGTTGGATTTGGTTCCTAATGTTATTATCCTGCTCCTCCATAGTGCCTCTTATATTTCTTTGTTTTTAATGGGCAATTTCCTTCATTAAACATTTAGTAACACTATAGAGTTTTGTCTTAACCTTCAAACCTTATTTTAATTTTAATTTACCGCAAGATGTGATTATCACCATTATTACATAGTGTATATTTCTTGTCATAACTGATTTATGTATAACAAGTAATAATTCATGTCCTTCTGAATGCCACAAATTTGTTTGCTGGATCTAAACATTTGAGTGTATGATGCACTCATTCCTGCCTCTTGTAAACACTGCTGAGAGTACTCAAGGTAGTTCTGTCTATGCTGCATCACTAGCTAACTTCCTGGTTCATAACAGCTTATCATTTATAGAAGAGAAAGAAACAGCCCCAACCAGTTTGGTACGGGAAATGGAGAAACACAGACATAGATATGACAATTAGCCCAGTAACAGGCAAACTAACAGTCAGGACAAACAAGCTGTATGACCAATGCTGTCTGTCACACTATGTTTGCCTGGGTTCATTTTTGACTGATATTGTGTACGGGCACAACATTTTGTAATGAAACTTTGTTGCTGTTGGAAGTTTTTAAGAAACCTTTGTTTGTTAGTCAACCTTAGGTAATAGGTATGTTGATAATATTGAAAAGCACCTGTGATGTGAATTTGATACAATTCTTGTGCTTCAAATGCAACACCTGGTATAGATTCTTTTCTCAACAAATCTTATATTTCAACCTGAAGCAGTTAATGTCTGAAGCCACGCGTGTGCTCTATGTCCCGATCTTTATGTGCTCCCGTACACGCCTTTCTCCCAGACATGAAAACCCTCAGGCACTGCTTCAAGTGACAATGATGGATTTTAAAATGGCAGGTGGGAGAAAATGCTAGCTTGGTTGTTACCATGGCAACTTGTAGCCTTGAGACATAAGCGGTCATATTAAGCAGCCCAAATCATGCCTGAGGGTGCAGAACGGTCAGATGGGTGCCCCTATTCACACTACAGTGAAATGTCTAACTCAAGAACAATTACCTCTTGTCAAGGGTCTGGGATAAATTGCTCATTAAAGTGTTGATTTCTGTGTGTTATGCAGCAGCGAAGTGTAACTCAATGGTGGTGTACGGAGGACAGGTCACGAGTCACGCCTGGCTGAGTTAGCCGTGTCCTGTAGTTCAATCATGAATAGATAACTCTTACTAATGGTAACATTTGCTTAGATAAATATTAATTATTTATCACAGCTCTTATTGGTTCTGCATACAATGATTTTGATGAGGATCTGCTGAGTATGTCGTCCAGTGTGACCACAGATTGTCCATGCATGCATTCAGCAGCACTCATGGGATGTCATTGATTTGGAATATCTGGTTTAGAACAGAATCAATGAAGCCATTTGTCTTTACAACATTTAATGAATCAAGTCTGGCAATTGCTGTTAATTGATTTGTTTTATTTTTTTTTAAATTTCACGTTTATTGATATATTGGGTCCCACCTGGTTGTATCAGTGGTAGCCATAACAAAGACAGGATTTGTTACAATCCAGTTGTCTTTGTACAAGCATGTCCATTTCTAAAATTGTTCATGGAGGTCAAGGCGTTCTGTGTCTTTTGTTGTATGTAAGAGATCAGGATCTCATTAGTTTCAAATAATATGGAAGATAGGCAATGGGAGCCGAAGTCTTGTTTTCATTTCAATTGCTGTAAGTGAGTAAGAATGTGTTTGTGAACTGATGACCTGTATGTTGTATTTTTCAGAGTATTGGTAAGGGTTCACTATGGTGCATCGACCCAGACTTCAGACCAAACCTATTACAGGCACTACGGAAGACACCTTATCATCCGTATCACCAACTACAGATGATGTCTTCACCACAGTCAAACATGCAGCTCCCAGTGCTTCCACCAGGGTAGGTGTATACTCTGTCAAACATGCAGCTCCCAGTAGGGGTAGTAGTACACTCCATCAAACATGCCGTTCCCAAGTAGGGGAAGGTGTACGTTCCATCAAACATGCAGCTCCCAGTGCTTCCGCCAGGGTAGGTGTATACTCTGTCAAACATGCAGCTCCCAGTAGGGGTAGGTGTACACTCTGTCAAACATGCAGGTCCCAGTAGGAGTAGGTGTACACTCTGCCAAACATGCAGGTCCCAGTACTTCCACCAGGGTAGTCATACACTCCGTCAAACATGCAGCTCCTATTAGGGGTAGGTGTATGCTCCATCAAACATGCAGTTCCCATTGATGGTAGGTGTACACTTATCAAACCTGCAGCTCCAAGTTAGGATAGGTATATTTTCAGTCAAACATGCAGCTCCCAGTACTTCCACCAGGGTAGGTGTACACTCCATCAAACATGCAACTCCCAGTAGGGGTAGGTGTACACTCCATCAAACATGCAGCTTCTAGTAGGAGTAGGTGTATGCTCTGTCAAACATGCAGCTCCCAGTGACGGTAGGTGTATGCTTTGTCAAACCTCCAGCTCCAAGTTAGGGTAGCTGTACTTTCAGTCAAACATGCAGCTCCCAGTAGGGATAGGTATACTGTTAGTCAAACATACAGCTCCCTGTAGGAATATGTGTACACTCAGTCAAACATGCAGCTCTCAGTGGTGTGTGTTTCCTCTCAGGCAAACATGCAGTTTCCAGTGGGGGTAGGTGTACACTCAGTCAAACATACAGCTCCCAGTGGGGTGTGTTTCCTCTCAGTCAAACATGTAGTTTCCAGTAGGGGCAGGTGTACATGCAGCTCAGTCTATTTATTAACCCCCCACACCTAGTCAAACATGGAGTTCCCAATGCATCTTGCAGGATAAGAAGTTCCCACCCCTTTTAGATATGCATACTGGAGTAAAACATTCTTTCCCGCTCCTTGTCAAATGTCCAGCCTCCACACTTAGTTAAAAACATGCATCCCAGTCCATACCTGATCAGCTCTGGCATATACAAGTGTACAAACATAACCTCAGTCTCTCTCTAAGTCATAACATATCTGTTGGTTATCATGAAAAATCAGCTATGAAAATTCAGTTCATATTGAAATTAAAAATGTTAAAGCAACTATTTGAGCTTCTGAACAATTTGCCAAAATTGACTAGGTGTTGCCATGACAATCTCTGGTGACCCAGAATGCTTTACGGACATTGTTTGAGAAAGCAAGACATCAACATTGTCAAACATGGCTGTGGGGCTATGTATTTACACAAGTCAGGAGGGGGTTAGAGAGTGTATCGACATATATCCTCAAACACAAATACACAGACTCACCTTGATGCTTCTCGATCTTTCACCTCTATTCAGATCATCTCAACATGCCTATACATGTTGTATCTGGTATGTTTACCCACAGCTGGTAGGCTACCCGTGTATTTGCCATGTGTTTACATTGAGGAGTCTCCACATACACTTTGATCATGAACATTAAAAAAAAAATTTGAAGTGGCGTCTGTAACGACAGCATTCATTCTAGAAAAGATTCATTGAAATAACAAGAAGTCTTGTTGAATGGGCAGTCATGATATCTTTCAAGACAGTTTTGAACAGAAGTAGATCATGTTAAAGATCACTTAAAACAGTCGAGAAAGACATTAAATTTTGGTGCAGAACATATATATATAGGAGTATTGGAGAGTATGTGCATGGACTCAGTGCAGCTTAATAGTATAGATGGAAACATGCAGGAAACTGGGCTTTATGGAGAACATTTGGCAGTAGTATAGCAGTGTGGTAGAGAAATGGATAGTATTTATGGCATGGGGTAGTTCAGTACTGCACTGGATAGTATTTAGTACAGTAGACCACTGGATTGTATATATAGCATGGGGTAGTACAGTACAACACTGGATAGTCTTTTCAGCATGGGGTAGTGTAGCAGAGAGTTGGATAGTATTTATAGCTTGAGGTAGTGTAGTAGATCATTGATAGTATTTATAACATGGGGTAATATAGATGAGTGAGTGAGTGTAGTTTTATGCCACACTCAGCAGTATTCCAGCTATATGGCAACGGCCTGTAAATAATTGATTCTGGACCAGACAGTCCAATGATCAACAGCATGAGCATCGATCTGCGCAGTTGGGAACCAATGATATGTCAACCAAGTGCGCGAACCTGACCAACCGATCCCATTGGTCGCCTCTTATGACAAGCATAGTCGCCTTTTATGGCAAGCATGGGTTGCTGAAGGCACATTTCTACCCCAGACCTCCATGTGTCGGGTAGTGAAGCATTGGATAGTATTTATCGCATGGGGTAGTGTATTGGAGCTTTGAATAGTGTTTATAGCTTGGGGTAGTGTAGTAAAGCACTGGATAGTACCTTTAGCATTGGATAGTATAATAGAGCATGGGATAGTATGTTTTAGCAATGTATAGTATAGGATGTCCCAGGGCTGTACAACAGTGCTGGATAATATTTATGGTATTGGCCAGAAGAGAAGTGTATGTACATCAAATTAGGTCCACTTGTACACATGGCCATGTGGGAATCAAACAGGCTTACCTCTCTAAAGTCCAGTCAACCTTTGAGTTGAAAGAAATCCCCAAAATTTGCTTTAAATGAAACACTCTCCTTGACTTGCGACACATGACTGTGTAGGGAGGATAAGATAGCATAGCCATGATAACAACGCTGAAGTATAGCATCAAGTGTATGTACTCAATAGGGGTTCATCTCGGGGCACAAAGGAGGATCAGCTACACTGTTTTCAAACTGGGGCCTTTGTCTCTGAGAAACTGGTCTAAATCTGAGTGAACTCAATATTGTAGACGTTTTTCTTCTCAAATTGTCTGATTGCTATGAGATAAATAGTCCCGGGTAAATCCCTGTACAATCTATTGTGTGTTTACAACATATAATCTGTTCTGCAAAGCATGATTTTTTTTGTAATGTGCTTCCTATTCCTATTGATGGTGAAATGAACGGCCATCTTTGAGATAGAGCCTAATGTATGAAATGTAGATTGGCCCATATGGAGATAAAGTGCCTGTAATCATGCTGCTTTCATTGTGAGGTTGAAGCATTATTGATGAATTTTCTGAAGCGAAAGTGGGAACCTGCTGCCATTTTAATACACATATTTCACTTCCCCATCATGGCATTGCTGTTGCCATAGAAACCACACAAAGCTTGAAGGTGATGACATTGCCCAATTCTTGTACCAGACAATTATGGAGGTAGTGGCTGTTGCAAAATTAAATACCTACAGCGTATGTGAGCAAGGACAGTGCAATCATGTAGAGCATGTATTTTATTGAACGTTGCTCATATGCCACAGGATAGTGTTACAATTGGCAGCACAGTAGTAGTGTTGAATACCCAAATTTACTGCTGTACTGAGGTGAAGCTGTTGTCTGGTGAGCGGCTGGTAAATCGAAGGGGGATAGGACAAGCCTAATGTGGCTTGGAACGGCTGGATTAAGGGAAGATACGCAATCAATGCTGGCTTGTTAATAACGAGCTCTCTGATGGCGTCATAATGTCAATGTGGTAATTGAATTTTATGAATATCTTTAAGTGGCATTTTCAGGCATGTAGTTACTGTGTAGAACTGGTCCAGCCTATAATAGAGATGAACACAAAGATCACAGGGCCCAATTAAGCAGCAATACAAAATTTAGGAGATGAGTCAAGAATTATGTTATGTGAGTGCTTATGAGTATATAAATTGACATGCTATTTGAAAAATAGAAAATAGAAATTTGAAAATGTGATATGTAGGCATTTAATCTTTCCATGAAGTAGTGGGTAGTTAGGGACATGATTGTTCCACAGATATAACTTTTGGTGCATACCAAGCTTGGATTCGCGTCATGTGTCTCTTGAGGTTTTTGTTATAGAGTAGACTGTTATACCATTCAAGACTCGATCACACACCTAATAACCTTGCTGACTAGATAATTAGTCAGTCTTTATTGTGTTTATTAGAAAAAAATAGTTCGTATAAATGTGTGTTTTTGTTTATTTCAGTTGCCATCGGCCCTTTCCCTTGTCCCCTCGATCAGCACCCAACACTATTTCACCCCGTAAGTAGTCAGTGTAGACTTCACATCATGGCTGCTGCTGCTGCTGCAGAGGAAGGAGTGTAACCATACAGAAGTACTGCGGTTCATGTCACAGACCCCATGCAGTAGGGTTGCTAGGCGATAGATATGTCATGCCACTGACCAAAATCATACCAGACATTTGGGAGGTGCCATATCTTATGAAAATTTAAAAAAAATTATACTCTCAGAAATCCTAAATTTTGATTGAATGTTTTCATATTCAAATTAATGCAGATTTGGTATCCTCATTCCTCAAATATCTTGATCAGTGTCACATTGTACGGCATGAATGCTATTATTAGCTAGTCTTTATATTAGTCAGAAATATTTCTGTAAATTCAGATATTCCAGTTGCAGAGATGATATTTTACTTCAATCAGTATTGTTACACTCCTTTGCAAGAATTGTGATTGTTTTAGAGCCATTTCACTGATATATTTTATTTGCTTATCTCTCCCAGATAATCGTGCATGCTATTTTTCTGTTTTGTACACTTTCTCAAATACTTCCTGAGCTGACATTTATCGCCATTTGAAATAATGTGATACTTGTTTGTTTTTCTGTGGCTATTACACAAGACCTGTATCCTAGTTTTGTTACTAGATGTTGGCCTTTGTCTTTTCTGCAGATCTCTTCCCGTTTCTCAGTAAGAGATTAGCACAGACAGCTTCAGATATTGGTAAGTTCCTCTCACGTTATGAACTTGCGTAGTCCTCCAACATATTTCATTTGATTGATGAAGTGTAGCACCAAGATATCCCTGTTCCTATTATCAGAAAATAAGGTTTCCGAATCTGCGATGAGCTATGTTGCTGAATGTGATCATTTCTTAAGTGACTTATAGTGTAGTAAGACTCACCTTGTCTGGCTATGGACATATATGAAGCATTCATTCCCTGTTATACAGGTTTTAGGGATGGGAATTTTCTGCGGATTTGATCTTGTTGGGGTCATTCTTGTGATTTGTCCATACCTGCGGCCCAAGACTTCTGACTCATTTTCCTTTTCTTCTGTCATACCCATTCTCATTCCCGTGATTGATACTTATCATGTCTGTCACTGGGTTGTCTGCTCCAGATTGATTACAAAAGGCTGCTGTCATCCATTTTTTGTTCAGAGTTAAACATTGAATACAATTTGAGTTAATGTAGACTAGAGTAGAAAGGTTGATGCAGTATATCACTTTTGTGCACCTGATGTGTATCATGTGATAAGCATCGTAGTGCTTGATACAAAATATTTTACGATAGTTCTAACACACCAAGAGCTTAGTAACAATCCAGCACTTTAGTAGCATGCTGCTTTGTACATAGCTCTTTGGGAGGCTTGCACAAGTATAAGAGTGTAACAGTAGTTTTTACTTTTGTTGCTACAATGTATCCCATTTGTATGATGCAGGAAGAATTTTATTTGCTTGTGTGACGTCACGACGAGATGGTAGACTGATTTACTGTGACTGCAAGTTAGTACGACGACTACCAACTCGTCTGTGCCACTTCTCTGTGACTCCTTCATGTTCATGTTCATGTTGAGATCCTGTGGAGAACCTAGAACTGGTCTTCAGCAACCCATGCTTGCCATAAAAGGTGACTTAGGGGATCAGGTGGTCAGACTCACTGACTTGGTTGGCACATGTCATCATATGCCAGTTGTGTTGATTGATGCTCATGGTGTTGATCACTGGATTATGGGGTCCAGATTATTTTTCTGCCCTGTTGCGGAATACTTCTGATAGTGTCATAAAACTCACTCACTCACTCACTCACTCCAGTGTCGTGACTTCTATGGTCTTTGTTAGGTGACCAGGCTTGGTGGCTGCATAGCCAGTAATGTGATACTGTGAATTGTTGCTCATGTTTTTAATCACTATTTTCACTGGTTGCTACGATATAGCTGCAACATTCACTTATTCATTCATTGTCTTATATTTTATTGATGATAATTGACTTTTGAAAAATTGTGTATAAGTATTTGTTAGCCTCTGGTGTTAATGAACCGTAAACCATGACAGATCTCATTGTTAGAAGATGAAAGGACACTGTTGGGTATCACTCTTTGATCATTACATCCGGCCTGTTGTTAGATTTTGCATGTGGAGTGTGATAACAGTCCATATCCATTACTAATGTTTAGCCCCCCCCTTACTCGGGCCTGTTGACCTGTACAACCATTATAGACACCATGGTAGCTCAAGTAGTGCATGGTTGATAAGCACAAATTGTGTATGACCACTGACAATATGGCTGCATCACTGACAGGAGTATTGATTGTCAGGAACTGTGAAAACACTGAAAGCTACCGTTACATTGATTTGTAGGAAAATACCGAAACAGCCAAGGTTGCTATGTATTTACAGGTTGTTGTGGTGGGTATCCATACATCGTGGACAGGAATGTATGAGGATACTTGTTGTCTGTGTGTACTCACAACCAGATATTGAGATCCAGGTTTACATTTTGATCATCAGCTTCTTACTGTCGTGTCAGCTGAAAGACAAACAAAATACCTTTTTGAAGAGAAGATGAAATATATTGGGGCAATACCATAGATTTTTCATCGTTATATGGGTCTTTGGAGGGAACATTCACACATGAACAGCCATAAAACATCTCACTCTCATAAAAAGCAACTTTATCTTAAATGAAAGCCACTATCCAAGTGTTGAAAATGTCCACATCCTGCAGGATCACGGTCTCTCACTACCAAGGTGGTTGATTAGGCATTCCTGTAGACCACATCCTGCAGGATCAGACCCGTGAAGGTCCCGGGGTAGAATAGGCCTTCAGCAACCCATGCTTGCCATAAAAGGCGACTCAGCTTGTCGTAAGAGGCGACTAACGGGATCGGGTGGTCAGGCTCGCTGACTTGGTTGACGCATGTCATCGGTTCCCAATTGCGCAGATCGATGCTCATGTTGTTGATCACTGGATTGTCTGGTCCAGACTCGATTATTTACAGACCGCCGCCATATAGCTGGAATATTGCTAAGTGCGGCGTAAAACTAAACTCACTCACTCACTCACTCACTCACTGCAGGATCACGGTGTCTCACTACCAAGATGGTTGATTAGGCATTCCTGTAGACCACATCCTGCAGGATCACGGTCTCTCACTACCAAGATGGTTGATTAGGCATTCCTGTAGACCACATCCTGCAGGATCACGGTCTCTCCCTACCAAGGTGGTTGGGTAGGGAAGTCCACATTGATCTCCAGCCCATTACCTAAGAACATCCATGATGTTGTTGTAATATTGCTTAAAGTGGCATAATGGCATACTTACTTCTCACATATCGTAGCCATTTGACCCCAAACTGTGGCAATCTGTATGGGCTACTGTGGGCTTGCTGCTCCCCAAAGAGTGAAAATGAAGTCGGATTTGGGTTTAGGATGAAAATGGTTTAAAGTATCCACTGAAGCAGAATCATCGGGAGAGATTCCATCCAGAAAACATAGCTTTTCACACACGAATCAATACAACTCTCAGAAAACACCAATAGCTTCTAGATTTGCTAAATGGGTAAATGTAGTGCTTGTACAAAACTGCTGGTGTGCTGAATATTCCTTAAAGTTATTAATAATCAATGTAGGTGTTGAGTAACAACTGCAGACACTAATGGCGCATCCTGTCCTGTCAACCTGCCTGTATTCTGGACATGTTGGAAGAGGGAGTTGATGTTTCTTCCAACATGACTTTTTTAACGATATTTTCTCTGAACATTTCATTGATTGATACTGTGCCGTATGTTTGGTTAGTTCTTGCTAGGCTGGTTTTTAAAGTAGCACCAGTGTCAATTAGTATTGTGAACGTCTGGATGAGCCTCTTGATTTTCTTGATCACTTTGTATCTGGGAGTTCGAGATTTATAATAGATATAATCAATAAATCTGTAAACTGAAGAAACCATGGAACCGTCCATCATCAAAGCAGAAAAAAGCTTTGTACCGTTACTACGTTATTGAGGTGTGACGTCCATCGTGTGAGCCGTCTGCTCCATCAATATGGGACAAAGGTTTATGAGACTTGCTAGCAGGTCAGAGTCTGTATATAGAAGTATTTGTTGTAGTGACACCCATAGTGATTAAAACATTTAATGAAGCAATCGAACATGCCCCAGCTTGTTATATGGGCCATACAATATATTTTCTTTGTGCATGGTGTAAAATCAATCTGATCTCCAGTAGGTTTTAGGTGCACAAGATATTTATATTTCATATTTCTTCAGAGACGTTTATTAATTTAGAAATCAATTGATCATTTGTTCATATATCAGAACAGTTATTTGTACAGTCGAATTGCTGTCATTTTCAGTATTATTATTTGCTGGATTCAGAACACTATCAACAAAATATATAACTTGGTTTGTTATCACATAAAGCATGAAAAGCTCAAATTTGGAAGAAGAAAATTGGAAGAAAAAAACAATCAATGTGTTTTGACCTTAAGGTTCACGCATCTGTGAGTTGTGATTTGTACAGGTATGAAGTGATGAATGGTATCCAGTGAACAGTTTCGTTGTATTTTCCTTGCATGGTAACGCCAAGACAGTGTTTACAGAGAGTGTATGTGGGTTGTAACCACGCAATGGCATACAAGTGTATATGGGAAGAATGGGACGGATATTTTGTTAGAAATATAATAGGCATCATTTTTATTTAAGGATGGAAATATTTCCTATATTGTGTTACTATGACTTAGTTATTAGGAAATGGATTGAGGATTGTGATGCTAATTAAGAGATGATATACATTTACACGATCATCCACTTCTGAGGACTAATATACTGATGATCGAGTACACAGATGTGGACATGTTTCTAGCCTAGCCTGGTACAGCCAGTAAGGGGATTAGGACAGGAGTTGGTATTATGCTTGGGTGTGGATGGGGTTCCTGATGTCATTAAGTCTGTAATTAAGGACAATCTCCCGGCCCTGTTGTATAGGAAAAACTCCCAGCCCTGTTGTATAGGAAAACCTCCCAGCCCTGTTGTATAGGAAAACCTCCCAGCCCTGTTGTACAGGACCAAACTCCTAGCCTTGTCGTATAGGAACGAACTCCCAGCCCTGTTGTATAGGAGCTGGTATCCTTCTGACATAGACAAGATATCAGTCTGAAAGTAACATTCAATCAGTTAAGACAATAGAGAGATTCATGTCTCTCATCTAGCTATATGAATCTGTGATGCAAGGGATTGTGTAGAGATAGTGTAGAAAGGGAATGGTGTGGGATCCACTCGACTGTTCTACTTCAAGAAGGTAATTTGTCATGCTATTGACATTCAATACCAAACATGTACAGTTTCCGTTGATCTCATGTTGATCTCAACACTTGGAATGATGACATACATGGATTATTTTTTCATTTTTTCCCCCTTTTTTTAAAAAAAAGCTCAAGTGATCTAATACAATCTTGCACTTAAAAATTAATATGTTGTATATATTTTCAGTCAAAAAGTTATGCCCCACAAATGTATTCAATCAAATCACATTTTGTATGTAAATGCCTCTTCACATGGTACACTGACGAAATTGTAGCTTCTGTTCAGTAGTTTGACTCATTACCATTCAGTAAGGTGAGATGCATTGTAATCAAGCACAGTTTCTGTAATGGGCTCTCAGTGAAACATGGGCACTCATCAGCATCTACAATCTTTAATGATTACAAATGTCACTACTCACATTTCCATGGGAGATAGTAAACCTGTGTACCCGTAACTGTGGTAACTGAGTGAAACACATCATCAGCCAAAGCAGATGTGATCTGTGATAGAGATTTGTGCAAGAGGTCTGCTTCAAGTCATTCCCAAGGTAAACATTTGAGGAGGGTTCTTGCTTCTCCTCTCTGTTTGGTTTGTTCTCTAAACACTGATAAGATAATACTATTGATGTATGAAAATACTCATTAATCTCGGGTCTCAAATTCAAAGCTGAAACCCATTTCTGCTAGACTAGGAAGCAGGCACAGCATGCCATCAGGTAGCGTGATGACTGTTTCTGTGAACAATAGAAGGAACGCTACATAACAAGTCAGGTGTGACCCATCCATGTTTGTTTTTCGTCCAAAACGTTTCCTCCAGAATTTGTTGAAGCCATGAACAGAGGGATTGGCAGTATATGCATTTTGGCATTGTGTCAGTGTGAAGTTAGGGTTGTGCTCAAATGCGGCTATTGTTGCAGCAGCAGTAGCAGAATATTACGTGTCCCCAGTCCAGGTGGCAAACCATAATGGTTTGATAAGTGATAGTACATTATCAAGATTTTAAGGGAGTGCAGTTAATCACAAGGAGAGATCTAATCTAATTTGTGATCCCTTTACACCTGGTGTGTTGAAAGGATTGTGCATTGCAAATCCCTTTTCGAACTTGCCAGGTAAACCGCACACAAGTCCATTGTTCACAGTTCATGAGATTATTGTTATCAGATTGCGTCATACTTAAACATTGAGTTTTATCCATCATGCAAGGATTTTTGTTGATTATCAGAATTGTTCAGTACCAAGATGACATTAACTAGGGATGGCTTCACCCCAGTGTTCACTTGTTATGCTGTAGACACATGTTTGAATCTACAAGTAGGTACATTGTCCTTTTACTGGTGTCTGATGCTGTCTTTATATCATACTCACTCATTCTTTCTAAATAAGCTCTCTGACTTACTTGACATGTCATTGTTCCCAGGCTCGATTATTTACAGACTGCCGCCATATAGCTCGAATATTGCTGAGTGCAGCGTAATACTAAATTCACTTGCTCACTTTTCTAAATAAGGTAAAATGTTCCCGGTTGGTACAAGCAGAAGTTAATGTCTCTTTGGCTTTTGTAATTTGATGGGTTTTTCCTTTCCAGACAGCGAAATTACAGATGTTGCCTACACGTTGGTGTCCTTGAAAGGCTTCAGCAGTAAGAGTGAGTTACCTCCGCTGATTGGTCCTAACATATTTCCATGAAATATAAAGTAAAGTGAAATGGTACTCAGATTTGTATGGTATGATTTGAGTAATTACTAATTTAGTAACCAGACTTCTTAAAATTTCCAAGCAAACTTTTAAACATAGAATGTCATATTTTAGATTCATCTGGGATGTCATCCGACGGCTCAGAGGGTTCCTTGGATCCCAGGTTTCGGTACAAGAGAAAGTTCAGGTAATGCGCTACATCCAGTGATAAAGTTTCATTTAGTACATGATTTAGCTCCAGTTCATTAAACCAATGACTATCTATAATTAAGCTAAAAGCTTATACAAACCGTATCCATTATTAATATCCACGAGTATAAAAACTGGGGATGCTTATGTTTAATTATTCAAGTTGACTGAACCATTGGTTTTTTTATCACAGGGATCATGGGTATATACGTCGCCGGCCATCGGGCCCAATCATCTGCACCAACAGCCCAAGTGAGGATCATACCTACAGTGCAACAACGGTCGCTCCTGACGAGGATGACTATATGCCGTCATCACCCGTTTCATCCATTGATGATGAGTATGACTTTGGCCCTGATGACGATGTAGAGAGTGACTCTCCAAGTTACCATAGCGATTACGACTATGGAAGTGACATGGATGAGGTCGATGGAGAAACATCAACGCAACAACGGAAACGATTCCGGGACTCTAAAACAACAGAGGAGGAGGAACAGAAGAAGATAGTAGAAGGAGCTGATGCGCTGTTGAACTTGGCCGGAATTATGACCCGCTCTCCTCGACGATCCCCTCGCTCTGTGTTGAGCAAGACAGACTTTAAAGCCAGATCATCTCCATCCTAATGGAGGAGGACTTCTTCATGTTTTAGAACAGTCTTATTTCTTTTGATACCAGACGAGATTTAACATGATATAGAGAACACTGTCATGGCTTTGGGAAGATCCTGCTCATGTTGTGTCAATGTGGGAAGTCATGTGCATTTTGTGGACAGCAGCTGAGATTCTTGTCTCCCATGGGATGCAATTAGGAGCAGTTTGTAGCACTCGTAGTAGTTACTAGGTGACTGAAACCAGGAACTCTGTGACTCAAAGCAGCTACTGAGTGACTCAGACCTGTTACTGAGTGACTCAAACTGTTACTTAGTTACTGAAACCAGTTACTTGGCTACTGGCAGAGGTGAATCATGGGACATTTGAGGGATTATGCTGTATTTACAGTGTTGCAAATGAGTCTTACTAATTGTTTTAAATGATTTTGTTTTCTTAAAGGTGCTCGAATTGTGTTGGTTAAGGTGCATTAGCTAGGAGAGGTGCAATTTATTTGCTCTGGTTTATCCCAAGGCTTATGTTTTGTTTGAAATTAGAGAATTTGTTGATAATTGCAATGTTTGTTTTCATGACTCTTTATACTTGGAAAAAAATATTATTTTCACTGCAATTTTCATCGTTTTTCCATGCAAGTAGTATAGTCAGTCCTTTTTATGATGTTTCCAATCATGGGCAGCAGAGATGGCGGAAATGAATTATAAAACCTATAAATTTTACTCACGCTCAGGGGTACCCTGAAAGAAGGTCATAACCTTTTTCAAAATAACATATGCGAACTTGATGACCTTGAGGGATGTGGTTACAATCCACACAGGATGCACTTGTACAGTTTTATACAACTTTGTAGATACCTGTTACAGTGTTAATACTCCATTGTTCATGAACTCATTAGTATATAGTTAACCATCTCTCCTGTTGCTTGTTATTCTTCTTGTAAGATGCACGGAAAGCTGCTGGAGGGTGTGTATTGGTGCAAGGATGTCCAGTGTCATAGGAGGGGCGGGGATTATTGCATGTATACATAGTATATACACCAGATAGAACCAGTTGTGTAACATATTATCTTTATACCTTGTTGGTAACGGTCATAGCAACCTAGCTGACGTTTTTGTTATTTACTTATGGTATTGGTTCTCATCACTGTAGGTGCTATCTATAGATGATACTGGGGTTCACTCAGTGCTGGGTGGAGGAAATACTGAGGTGTTAATATACATGGTCAGGGCACCCTAGTGACTTACACTGACCCTAAATGGGAACTGCTCGTCTGTGTCCTTTGAAATACAGGCACTTGTCTATGTAATATAGGAAGCGTGCCACAACGAGTCATGCATCTTTTAAGGATGTTTTCTTAAAATTTCATTTGACAGTGCTACTAACATGTTTAAAATTAGCTATTTTGTAGTTTAGATAGTTTCAGAGATGGTATTGTGGATACCAGTGTGGTATTTTCAGGGAACTGAGAAGAAACCATAGCCAACATCACTGCATGCTCAAGCTACTTTGCTGTATATCTGCATATATTTTATGTCTGTTATAGTTTTGTTTAATGCACTTGACCAAATTGCTTCCATATAACACATTAAATGCATCACACAATTCAGCTGAAAATGTCAGTACTGTCTTTGACAAAACTAGTTTCAATGTTTGCACATTGTCAGCATTGAGATAAAAATAATGCAAAAAACAGAACCATGTTGGTCTATATCCATGTTTGTAAATTAAAATGTAAGTACCTGACGGAAAAAGATCCGTTTTGAGATATGAGGGCCAAAAATACCTTCACAGATTTCCATTTGCAAAAACTAGTTGTTCTTCTTTCACTGTATCTGATACACAGTTTCACCAGATAGGTTTTTATGTGAAAATATTTAGAAAACAAATCTGTTGTGAGAGGAAGTAAATGTTCCCCCTTAGCTGTCAGGATTTCCTAGATTTCATGTCCTATTTTGATCTTAGGTTCCGTCAGCTTAGTGGTTGATGTCAGCGCTCTGAAATCCCACACACTGTGAATGAAACACTGTTCAAGGCAGTATTTTAGCCATCTTCTCAAGGCAGGGAGGTAACTGACTTCATCAGTACTAACATTTCTTCCCATGACAAACTTGCCTGGAATTTGGTGGTTTGAAAACAGCACCACCAGTGGCTGTTAGGAATACGTCCCTTATGTCAGTTCCACCTGTCACATAACTTGCATTTATTTCAAACAAATGGGCAGTACCAAGTAAAAAGGATCTGATCGCTAATGTATTATTGTAAAAATATTGGCTTTAACTCAAGAAATGTATCAACATATTTGAGTACCTTGGTTAGAACATGAAAACATTTAGAAAGTATCTGGTGATGCCCATAGATATTGAATTGCAAATATTACAAACTGAGTGCAGTTTACAAACTGGACATGAATTTGTTACGTTTTTGATAGCACCATGCATAACATGGCATGCATCAGCCCAAACAAAACTCCTCAATTCCAGCCTGGGTCTGCTCGGTTTGAGTCAAGTCGTCAGTTATCTACCTTGTGTAGGGAAGATACATTTCACAAATTCACTCCTTGTCAAAGACATTCACTGTTGCATCCATCTTGGAACATGGAAGTCAGCTGCTGCTGTGATGTTTAATGTGCCAACAGCTAATTAATTGTGTTGAGTCGGTAATTACGCCTTAATCAACGAGATCTTCTTCCAGTGACCATTGTATGATGTCTGTACCTTTATATCAAAGACGTCCATGTCTTCCATATGTGACCTTGAATCTCCATGTCAAGGTTAGTTCAACTTAATGAAATATGTAGCTCTTTTAAGGTAATTTACATACACTATTCAGTTACACCTTATATGTGTATTTCCTTCGTCTATTTTACTATTTGGACCTTTATAGTCTTGAAAATATTCAAGGAATAGTTTTATTCAAATCTATTGTATTAAATGATATGTTAAATATGTAAATTAAGTGAAACATGTTTATGAAGTTTGACTATTATTTTACATTTGTTAAACAGAAAAAATAAGGTGATGAAAATTGAATGTATTTTAGATACATGATGGGTGTTTTTAAAGTTTTAGTGTCTTAGCTGTTTTATGGTTTTTGGAACAGATTAATTTTTGAGAATAACAATGTTAAGCTCAAGAATTGCTTTGTCAGCATTGTAGGACAGTGCTATGTGAGTATGGCAATGTTGCATCTACAAAACCAAGTAACTCTTTCTGTGCAATAAGCTACCTTTCAAGACTACAAGCTTATCCCAGGTAGTAAAAGCAATTTGCACAAATTTGTTTGGCATTAATGTTCGAAAAGTCCCCACTTTATGGAGAAAACATTTGTCATGGCTCATAACAAATCTATGCAAAAAATGGTAGGGAAAAAGCGCAACAATTTTCTGTTCTTAAAACACTCTTAAAGAAAGTCCTACTTTCCCTAGGTTTGATAATTACCTATGAAAGGTTTATGAAATTACTGACAAAGTAAAAGGGATAACCCTTCACAAATGTGATGCCCTTGCTTTCTGCTGACAAGAAGAAGATGTACTTGTGTGTGTAAATGTCGAGAATTGACTACAGTTCTTGGACAAATTCAGGGTATTTGTCAATGCATAGATCTACAGTGTTTTGTCATCTAGAAATTTGTTAAATTTGGAAAATTATTTTGTTTATTGAAAGATCTCACACTCATGTAGCTCAAATTGTTGACATTTCTATGTGTTTGTAGTGCAAGTCCTTGTAAACATGGAAAGCTGTGTAATTTGTCTTCTGGGAAATAGTTTCAGGAAACATGAGCTGAAATACATGGAGTCCAAGACACATTCATTGCCACTGTTAAAGTCAGAGTAGGGAAACAAGCTGAACAGGTCTCATCTCTTTGTGCAATACTTCTCATCACCATATTAGAGTTTTATGTTCACGGTTATTATTCTGTGGTATTGAAATCACATGGTTTGCATGCTCGTTACCATAGATCTATTGTTCTGAGTGGTTGCAGCTAACCTGTTCGGTTTATTTCCCTACTCCGACGTTGATTGATATTATACCACTGCCTCTAATCAGTCTTACACAGTAAGTGTTCAGTGGAAGAGCTGTTTTGCGCTTTCTTTTCTAAGAATTTCTACAGCAATGGTTGTCTTAAACCAGTTCGACAAAAAACAGCTCGCTCCAGATATTACGCCAAAGTTTGACAAAAGGAAAGAGGGTGCAATAACTTTAAATCATGTCTTTACTGCCTGTACATCATAGTTTCCGTGGTAGCATGTTCATGAAACATGACATTGAGACTTGCAGAAGGCTTCCAATTTTCACATTTATTACTTAAAATCATGACATTGTTGTCAAACTCCAAATTTTGTTGAATTATTACATGTAAGGTTATATCTAGCAATGACTTCATCTGTGTTGCCATATAGACCTCACCTCAAGATGACTAGTTTGAGTCATGAGTCTTCACATTCATCATCAAGATCATCGATATTTCAGAAGTTCATGGAAATATTTTGTGGCAAACGATAACATGTTTTGAAATTTATGACATCAGTTCTTTTTTGGATGTAGTATACAGATGACATCATTGCTAATCAAGCTGTCAGTAGCCAGTGCAATATGTCTGTCAGGCCAGTCAACTTGCTGTCAGGCTGTCTGTCGGCAGAGTTCACTGGCAATGCCAATATGTCATGGCTATGTACATTTGTACATATTCTACACAGACCAAATAAAGGATCAGATTTTCAAACTAATGTTTCATCTTGTTGTCAGTTTAAGTTATGACTAGACAATCCAGTGACCAACAGCATGAGCATTGATATATACAAATGGGACACAATGACTTTTTGACCAATCTGGGGTTAACAGTATGAGAGAAATCTGATTTATACTTATAAGGTGATCTGAGGACATAACAGTCATGTGAGTGAGAATAGTAACAATCTATGCAATTGTGATACTATAAGTTATCACATCGTGTCGAGGGAAATACATGGTTTTATCAGTCCCGTGTAAGGCTGTATTACAATACAATTCATAAAGGGAATACAACCTTACAAGGGACAGATAAAACCCCGTCTTTCTCTAGTCACAATGCGATAACGCATTTATCTAGCTGACTGTTTTCACTAGATCAAAACAAAACAACACGCAACACAACACGTCTCATTGCTGCCATGTTGACACCAGCTGATGGTTTGACCTCAATGCACCGCACGTTACTAAAAGCTTGTCAATGCACGCTTTTCTCACTTCGCGTTGTCACCGAGGCGTAGCGGGGTGAATTGACTTTCGTAGCGGGAGTACACGACTGTTATACTCCCGCTCGCGGATCATGATGGATGTACATAGTGTTTTATCAGAGTCACATGGACCAATCAAAACTCGACATTCTTACATGGGGCTAGATAAAATGACGTGTCAACCAAGTCAGCAAGCCTGACCACCCGATCTCATTCATCACCTCTCACAACAATCATGGGTTGGTTACTGTAGATCAATTCTAACCCGGCTATTCATGGGTAACATGTTCCATGAGCATGAGAACATTCCTATATTTGCCACTGATACATGAAACATGGTTCCTCAGTCATGAATTAAGGTTGGCAAGCGAAGATTTTGTATGTTCAGCTTTTGGTGCCATATCATATAATATATAAAATATAAGTGCAAAGGCAGCCACGAACACATTTAGCCCACAGAGAGTTTTCACTTGGTCAATATATCTGACATCCTGGTGACATTCATCTCATGGTAGCATCACAATACTAAAATCAATGGGTATAATGCCATGACATCACAATACACACATTGCTATGACATCACAATGGTAAAACCATTGTGTCACCATTGTGAGGGCTCTTATAACTGTTAAGTCAAAGCGTCAAACAAGGTTTCTTAGAAAGAAGCAACCTCCACCACTGTGTAATAGGTGTTGTGGCCAAGAGTTGAACAAGGTATCTGAGGAAGTTGAAGTTCCACCATTGTGTCACTTGCCTATAGTGGTGCTCAAGTGTCGAAAGTGTTGAAGTGTCTCACAGGAAGTAGTATCTGGTGGTGCTGGCAACTGTTGCGTATTCCTGGAGTCAGCTGAATACATGCAGTAGACAGTCTTCAGTGGGTAAAGCTGACACCGGAACGAGTGACAACACAGGGGGGAGGGCACAAACACCCTGCAGAGCTTCCAGTAATACTGAAACACACAGTCATCACCATAACCTACACGTTACTGTTACAAATGTCTATTGGTGAGAACAATAAAAAAAACAAAAATGATCATACAATAAAGGTATAGGTTTTTGATGACATATCAACTGCATGACTTTATCCCATTGTTCCCCTCTGTCCCCTTTTAGTCACACGTGTCCATGGTAACATTTGATCTATCCATTCTGTAAATAAACACTGCACATCCCTATCACCTATCGCTTGGTGATGATGTTTCTTTCAACTATATTACCACTACATCGGTATCTCAGCAAAGGACATACAGTAACATATTACAGGGCAACAGCACAATCAACATTCTTCCGCCAAGTTTGTCAAGTGATAACGTTGTTCCATGTCAGGTCACGGAACCTTGGAGCATTTGTGATGTCAGTTTGAGTAAAATGTTTCTGCCAGGAACTCTGTCATACGTGCAACCAGATCAGTAAGTACCCCTTTTTCATAGCGTAAAACTCCTGCCGTCGGTGATTATTAGAGGGCGTACTTTTTCCTTCAATTTCCATGATAGCAGCAAGCATTAGATGTATTTGAGTCCGTTTTGCTTGCATCACCGACTCAAACTTTGCCCAGAATTCATCATGGAATGTTTTTGTTACATGATTATCCATATATGGATATTGTAGAATAAACTGCATGATTGCATGACATGAGTGAGTAAAATGTTTTTCAAGACAGTGGTGTTTGTGTTTAATATTTCTTAAGGCAAAAGAAAAAAACTAACAAGAAAATAAAATCCTGTATTAAATCCATAACAAAATTCATTTCCAAACATAAAACTAACAAAGTTAAGCAATAATAGATGTTTTTAACGTAGGGGTGATTCTGTGAATGGCCATCAGTAAGCCCTGCTCATGGATTAAAAATATATGATCAAAATAATAATTATTGCTTTTCAAGACAATAAAATTCAGGATGTTACCTGTAAATGTCATTTAGCATCTTGTAAAATTCACTTTTCCTCAATGTGTTGAGGACCACCACCCTCATGCTTTAATTATAATAGTTAAGAGCAAACTATACTTTATTACAAAACACATTGGGGTAGAGTTGACTTTATTTCCTAACTTCTTTCATGCCGCACTTAGCAATATTCCAGCTATATGGCAGCAACATGTAAATAATTGAGTCGGGACCAGATAATCCAGTGATCAACATCATGAGCATCAATCTACAACTGGGATACAATGACATGTCAACCATGCTCTCATTGGTTGCCTTTTGTGTCAAATATGAGTTGCACATGACTAATTTTGATGCGAGTCTTCAAAGGTCCCATGTGTTGCTAACTAAAATAATGACAGTGTATTAATGTAGCACTTCCATTTTTTTGTGTCAATGGACGCACAACTGTAAAGACTGCTGTGCATACTCTGTACATCTCTACAGCACTCTCTCATTACAAATCACACTCACCTAGCACGGCAAGGGAACACTGGTATTGCTGGCCGATACAAGCTCATATACACAAATCATACACAGCATTCTTAACATTTTTCATTCCATCAACACAAACATATTGAAGTCTGTTCTCACAAAAACAATGTTCCCTTGCTACGCCATGTGTGTGTGTGGGATATCGGAGTGTGTTCCGATGTCTGGGTTTGATTCCTGTCCTAGATCACACACACCATCATTATTTGATCAGCATTCTAGAGGTCAATAACGAGGCATACAGCTTTATGGACAACATCTGGTATATTGTATACAGTGGCATGTCAGTGTAGATCTTTATAATGCTGGAGTGAGTGAGTGAGTGAGTGAGTGAGTGAGTGAGTGAGTGAGTGAGTGAGTGAGTGAGTTTAGTTTCATGCCACACTCAGCAATAGACAATCCAGTGATAACAGCAGGAGTAGCAATCTGTGCAATTGGGAACCAATGACGTGACAGTCAAGTCAGCGAGTCTGACCACCCAATCCATATTAGTCGCCTCTTACAACAAGCATAGTTGCCTTTTGTGGCAAGCATGGGTTGCTGAAGACCTATTCTACCCCAAATCTTCACAGATCTTTACAAGGTTGCAAGAATTAGTGTAAGAATCTACAAGAAAACATCACACTATGCAATGAACAAGAAATTGTTATCCATTAAGTTATATTCCTGATTATTACATCTGCAGGTGAGACTGGTTATTCAGCACCTGTTGCTTACATGTGCATCCTGAATATTCACATGTATTACACAAGGCTTAAGAACGATACATGAGATTGTGTAAGTCTTGCTGGTCTATTGTATCTATGCTTCCAGATGGTTCTTTTGTTTATGAAAATGGATAATTAACCTCAGAGCTAATTCTTAGATTTTGTAGCATAGAAGGCTGTCAAGCTGGTAGTAATACTGTGTAGGAGTACTGTTATTTACACCATCAGGTGTGTGGCTGTCTTACCTGATGATATTGTTGTGTACGGCCCCAAGGTGTAGGGGTAGAAAACTCTCAGCATGGATACAACCTCCCAGTCCAGATGCAGATCTGTCAGCACTGTGGTATACAGACTCAACAGGTTTGCTACACTCTGTTGGAGGGCTGATGTGCTCCTCTCACCTCCCACTGCAGAGTAAAATGAGTAGTTGACATGTTCTCATAATACTAGATGTCTCATCTATGATACCAACTAACTCAATATATGTACAATATATTCCAGTAGTTATGTCAAATACTGAAACAGGATACATTTTCAAACATTAACAAGAGTCACCATCATGGTACATTTTGTGGGTTTAAATCCCAGGTTTACCCTTACTGCAAACAGTTCAGGGAAATGTACATGCCCTGTGTCTCTATCACTATCAGTGTCTTCACTGATGTGACTGTGCAGCCATATTGAAAAAGATCCTCAGCTTTAACTGACTTGTCATAACAAGTCCAAGGGTAATTTGAAGGAATACCGAGGTGTATCACACCCTCATCTAGCCAACATAATATGTATGTTGACAAGGTGATTAGTTAAAACATTGCAACAAAAATATCATGATTTCATAGCATGTCTACATAATGGTAAGCTGTTAAAATCAGAGATGGGTCTCAATTTGTCAGTGTTCCACAGTTTAACTATTCCCATATTAACACAGATCAATGACTGTGAGATCTGCTAGTATCTGCTAAGGTGAGGCATTCCATGAAGCCAAAAGATTCTTTGTGAAGCCTATAATCTAAGGGAGATAACCACGTACTGAACACTTTCCTACATTACACAGGCTGTTTGGAACGTTACTTTTATCTTACCTATTGTTGCCTTTGAGGAGAAGAAGTGGTTTTCTGTATTATTGAAACAATAATCCACACATATTTTTGTTCGGTCATCTTGAAGTATGGATTTGCTTCCATCTGCAACATTGTAAAATATTATAAATGATTTCATAGTTAATTATAACAACTTCCAGAAACACAAATTCTGGGAGTCTGCTTATTGGGATATCAAGATGGGTGTCTTTGTGATCAATCAGAATCACCACGTCACACTGGTTCAGGGAGGACTGTGAAATGTGCCTGTGTGTATCGGCCATCATTTTCACCACTATAAACCTCTTTGATCCAGGGAAGTGGAGTAAACAGCAAATGGGGCGGGAGTGTTTAGAAATCTGGGCCTAGATTTTCAAAGCTCTCTTAGAGCTACGTTAATGTTAATGTATGGCACTTACGACTAGCTTAGAGTTAACACAGCTTTGAAAATCTAAGTCCTGGACTGTCTGAACAGTCATGCACCATCTAGGTCTGAACAGTCATGCACCAGAAGCCAGCGTTGGTTGGGGAGGTCAGTTACTATTGGATAAGGCGTATTATTCAACTGTATCCTGTATCCACTGACAGTCCAGTCCTGACAACATAAGACCCAAGTGTAAGGGTCAGTCTTGTCTCAGACTGGGAGGAAGTGTAGCAATGTGGACAGCTAGATGCAGCTCTGCTAAAGACACATATCCAGATAGGACAGAGGTCAGCCTGTTGACATGGGTTCATGTAACTACACAGACAGAACAACTAACTCAGTGCCCCTCCATGCAGCCTGGACACCAACAACATATTTGGAGTCTGACTCATGATAAAACCCATGACAGACAGAAACCTCTTAAAGTTTTTGGATGCTATGAAGGTCAGAGAGAAGTAAGTAAGCAGTGTGGCATCTGCTCTGCCGAGGTTGATAAGGGCTAGAAACTAGGTAGTGTGCCTCACACACGCAACATGGAACCATACTGCAACATTCCTGGTCCTTGCACCTAGCTAAATGATAAGGCTATGCTGCCATTCCTCTATGAGATGTAGATGGCAGAGTGCACCATTGATGGGCTAAGTTGAAATATGTCACTTGAGTATGTGTAACATAAAATATAGTGAGTGAGCTTAGTTTTAATGCCATTTTTAGCAATGTTCCAGCAATATCATAGCAGGGCACACCAGAAATATGGGGAATCAAACACAGGTCTTCAGCATGACAAGCAGATGCTTTAACCATTAGGCCACCCCACACATGGGAAAAAAGTCAAAATAATTGCTAAACACAAGCACTATATGTAACAAAGAACATGTACTGAAATCAGTACCCTATTTCATAAGTGCAAGGTGTATGAAATACAGTTGGTACAGTGTGTATAGTTACCTGAGAGGAGAGCTGTCCCTGTGTGTGCTTGAACTTGCCACTCCACCACCGCGTCCCGCGGCAGACTGGGAACCACCACACACTCCAGCATCGGTTTATGGTCACTTCCCTCCTCCCCATACTTTTGCTCCTGGAATAAACATTATAAGTCTACTGTGACATCTGCCTTATTCTTATTATCTACGTCAGCTTTGTTGTGAGACTAAAAAAGTTGACTTTTTAACTGAGTGTTTTGCCTAATTTGGAAATTGAATATTCACATGTATTACACAAGGCTTAAGAACGATACCTGAGATTGTGTAAGTCTTGCTGGTCTATTGTATCTATGCTTCCAGATGGTTCTTTTGTTTATGAAAATGGATAATTAACCTCAGAGCTAATTCTTAGATTTTGTAGCATAGAAGGCTGTCAAGCTACTGTGACATCTGCCTTATTCTTATTATCTACGTCAGCTTTGTTGTGAGACTAAAAAAACTGACTTTTTAACTGAGTGTTTTGCCTAATTTGGAAAAGGTCTGAGTGTAGAATATGTTCCATCCAAGTAAACAAAATGACAAAATACACACAGAATCGATTGACTCTAACTGTACGTAGGCCGTCAGTGACAGTTATCAACACAGCGCACTACTGTTCTGACAGTGCAGACCATTTGGACACATGAAATTTTGAAGTTAAGGAGTTTCAGTACAACATCTCTGTCACTGACTATTGAGATAGATCTTAACAGACACAGACGGTTAATCCACTCATTACTTGTGTTTTGCTGACAGCCTGTCTCCACTCTCTCCTTGCTATGGGAATGAAGTCTGTTGATGTGACATAGCAGATGGCATTTGTTACATGGGACAGTCTGCATCCAGGATGCATTGCTGCGAGAACTCTTCTGACATGGCGGAGGGAAAGTCGACACTCGGGCACAATTCCACCTCGGATGATGGTCATGGAGGCTGGACAAAGGGCGATCTGACCAGCCACAGATATTCTGTTGTGTACCTGAAAAAACACAGACCTTGAACAGAAATTCTCATGCGACATCCAGGACGGACGCCAGTTTGAATCTCTGTTTCCCAAAAGTATCTTTCTTGATATACATCACTTCTACCTTTCCTCCAACATAAAGCTGTCGCGCCATGATGTACAGTAAAACGTACAAACACCTGCACTTTTACGATACTATGATCATCTAAACATCTATTCTGTCTATTCCGCATTCTGGCATGACGTTCCAGTCCCAACAAGCAATTTTACCTGTAATTAACAATGTCTAAACTGGCCTGGGTATGAGCAGTCCAATCAAGGACCCATAATTCTATACACTAATTAATGCTCTTGCCATGCTAGACAACCTGGAAGTAGTGATTGCATGGGGAATAAAACACTCCTCATGGATCAAGGCATTATAGAGATTGACAAGTGTACATGTCAATCATGTTGGAAAATGACCATCACTGTCTAATGTGGCACCCTGTATGAATGAACATTTTATTTCGGTCCCTTGAGGTGCCGGTTCTGACAAGTTTCACTGTAACTGGAATCCAGTGCAAATCAAGTTCACTCACCCACTCAAGGACTGTCAAAGTGTAACAATTTCAGTTACAAGAGAGAGTACATGAACTTAGTCTACTGGTTCAGATGACAAGAGAGAGTACATGGACTCAGTCTACTGGTTCTGATGACGAGAGAGTACATGAAGTCAGTCTATTGGCTCTGATGACAAGAGAGAGTACATGAAGTCAGTCTAGTGGTTCTGATGACCCGTGAAGGTCCTGGGGAATAGGCCTTCAGCAACCCATGCTTGCCATAAAAGGCGACTATGCTTGTAGTAAGAGGCGACTAACCGGATTGGGTGGTCAGGCTCGCTGACTTGGTTGACGCAAGTCATCAGTTCCCAATTGCGCAGATGCTCATGTTGTTGATCACTGGATTGTCTGGTCCAGACTCGATTATTTACAGACTGCCGCCATATAGCTGTAATATTGCTGAGTGCAGCGTAAAACTAAACTCACTCACTCACTCACTAGTGGTTCTGATGACAAGAGAGCATACATGAGCTTAGTCTATAGGTTCTGATGACAAGAGAGAGTACATGGACTCAGTCTATTGGTTCTGATGACAAGAGAGCGTACATGAAGTCAGTCTATTGGTTCTGATGACAAGAGAGCATACATGAAGTCAATCTATTGGTTCTGATGACAAGAGAGCTTACATGAAGTCAATCTAGTGGACCTGATGACAAGAGAGAGTACATGAAGTCAGTCTAGTGGACCTGATGACAAGAGAGCTTACATGAAGTCAGTCTGTTGGTTCTGATGACAAGAGAGTTTACATAGTCTATTGGTTCTGATGACAAGAGAGAGTACATGAAGTCAGTCAAAAGGTTCTGATGACAAGAGAGTGTACATAGACTCGGTCTGTTGGTTCTGATGACAAGACAAGAGAACATGGAATAAGGTCATTGGTTTCAGGAGTTACAAAGGACATGAGAAGGCACATGGTACTAGTTCTATTAACATCAAAAGGTAAACAGGACCATTATATTAGTTTTGATGACAGTGAGTGACTGTGGTTTTATGCCACACTTAACATTATTTCAGCAATATTACGGTGAGACACCAGAAATAGGTTTCACATGGTGTACCCATGTGGGAAATCGTAACCCGGGTCTGCGGTGTGAGGAGTGAACACTTTAACCACTAGGTTACCCCAGGTATTAATGACAACTGGAGGTAGATATATCATAAGTTACAAGCAGAGCCAAGTGATACGTAACTGAACGTACGAAACTAAACATACAAAACTAAAAATAATCTCTCCAGCTTTGGCTGGATGTATTGCATGTATATATTCAATGCAAATTTTATTCAAAGTTTTCAACTTAAGTATCACTGTGTTTAATAATGTAGGTTTTACAAACTGTTTTGTGATCTGTAGCTTCTCCCAATGGGACTGATACATACATGAACTGCCTGACTGTAAGGACCGATGTTTGCTGATGCCCAGTGTGAGATGCTCTGAACATGCATGGTGTCCTTGACATCACCATCTCCATCAACAACACATCCTTGACAGTCAAGAATCAGAGCAGCATTCACCGGATTAGGTGTCTGGACACACACCCTTGGCAACATAAACTGAGAGTTAGGCAAATGAAACAAGCATCTCTGAAAAGATAACCCTTGAGAAGATAAACAGAGAGTTAGGCAATTGAAACACACTCTTCTGAGAATATAGACAAACATTTAGGCTTCTGAACACTCACCCTTGAGATAGAGAGATAGTCAGGCAAAGGAACATCAATCCGTGTAAAGATAAACTGACAGACATGGAATCTGAACACAGATCCTTGTGAAGATAAATTGACAGGCATCTGAACATTGATTCCTTGGGAAGATTAAGTGACAATTAGGCATCTGAACACTAAGGATCTGAATTAGCATATTTAGCATCTGGACACAAACAGTGGACGTGAAATGAATCAGGCCACCAAGGATCTAATGCCCAATTTTGTGAATGAGATTTATAAAGGTTCTGCCATCCTGTTTTATTGTGCCACAATAATGAATGATCTCAGTGGAATAAATCAAAAAAGCATTAACTGACCTGACTGGGGGGTTGATGGTAAAGTAGGTTTTGTACACAGAGTTAACTCGGGCAAAGTTGGCCATGTTTTGGACATACAGACACACAGACACCAGGTCAGCCATGCTCTTTCCAAGTTTCTCAACAGTCTCTGCAATTTAGAAATGGTAATAAAAAACCCATTGGGCTGTACTTGGCAGAAAGTTCTCCAGCTTAAACCTGAATTAATGATCCCTCCTTCCTCAGCTGAGAAATGACCTCACCCTTCAGTTTGTTCATGATTTTTCGAGTGGCCTCTTCTATACAGTCTCCATCAGTTGCCAATGCAACCAGACCGGTGATATAAAACCACTTCTGACATACATATGTCTGAACCTCAATATTGTCTGAAATACAAAAATGAATGCTGGTTACCAACAATATGCAGTCGAACTAAAAAAAAAAATCGTTTGGAGAGGGAGATGTCCAGTTAACTGGATCAAACAAGCAAAATGTGAAAATTAAGTGAAAGCTAAAAGGGAAAATTGTTTCATGTACATATATCAACAAGAGTCATCAGAAGATGACATATCCCCCCAGACCCCACATATTTGAAAGGACAAATCATCTGACAACTACTTGATGTTTTCATAGATTAAGTTTGAATCGTTTCCATGGTCATGAAAAATATAAATGCCATATATCTGTTAACAGCAAAAAGCACCACTTCAAGATATGTCTTATCTATCTGCCAAGATCTGTTGAAAGATATGAAATGGTTTTCGAGTTGAGCTCTGGAAACGAAGCATATCCCTCCATTTTGTGACTAAGTAAGTATTGTTTCAATGGAAACCAGAAAAAAAGAAAATGCCAGAACACTGTAAATAGCAAAAAGCACCACTTTGTCATCTGTCTCAAATATCTGCCACGTTTTGCTGTAAGATATTGAATAGTTTTCGAGTTGTGCTCCGGAAATGAAGTCCATCCCTCCATTTTGAGACTACATCAGAATCATTTCCATGGAAAGTGGGAAAATGATAAATCACAAAAATCTGAAAATAGCAAAAGGCACCAGTTTAGGGTCTCCCCTACATATCTGTAAAGTTTTGCAGAAAGAGAGTTTGGAGGTTTTTGAGTTGTGCCGCGGAAACCAAGCCAGTCCCTACATTTTGAGTCTAAGTCCGTAACATTTCCTTGGAAACCCATGAAATTATAAATCACAAAAACCTATACATAGCAAAAGGCACCACTTTCATTCTGATTGATGTATCTACAAAGTTTTGCTGAAAAACATTGAACGGTTTTTGAGTTCTGCTCCCGAAACGAAGCCCACCCCACCATTAGACGAACACCAAAACATTCCATGAAAAAACAAAAAACATAAAAATGCCAAAACTCTGCAAATAGCAAAAGGCAAAACTATAGGTTGAGATTATTATATCTATCAAGTTTGGTCTAAAAATACTGAACGGTTTCTGAGTTATGCTCCAGAAACATAATGATGGACAGACGGACGAGGTGTTGACTATATCCCCCCACATTACATGCCGGGGGGATAAAAATGTAAATCCATGCCAAAAACTCACTATTTTGCCAATTGTATATTCTTCTTTTAATTTTATAGATGAATTTCTTGCCCTGAAAACATGTTCAACTTATGCTGTCTGCAGAAAGTAAACTTCTGGACGGGATCACATGATTTAGATCATATCGTAAGCTATTTTTAACTTGAATCGCGACAAATAGTAGGGGTCGATTTATAAGTGTTATATACAGAACAATTACAGTGTAGTTAACCATAATTCTCCTTAACATGTGTTTTGATTACTGATGAGATCTCCTCACACCCACCAAGTCCTAATTAACAACCTGAGTGACATACATACCTAGTGTTTTGATGGGTAATTTATCAACTGACATCAAATGCCTTCCGAGAAATTAAGAATGAATACACTTAGTCATGAGGAATCAGTATTGATGTGACACATACACAAGCACGTGTGCACAGATCTTCCCGTCCGGATAACATTTCAGTGGAAATCTGTAGGAATGGTTTTAAAATTCACTGTTCAGGTCCGGAAGTGCTGGGTCCAGTTAAGTGAGTACAATTACTAAACGTAAGTTTCGTTTTACATAAAAATCACCCGGAAGGCGGAATTTCCAGATATGCAAGGTCCGAGTAAATGGGGTTACACTGTATATGTAACAGGTAATAACACTGATTACTTTATACACAGTGTCCATGTAATATTATACATTTATTGTTGATCCTGCTGATTGAACTCAACAGCAAACGAGCAGGGGAGGTAACTGCTCTGCTGTACAATGGCTGACAGCATGATGTCAGACCACCATTCATATCTGCCTTTTGGTATTTCAGCACTGGAAATGGTAAGATTTGAATGAGTAACTGTCCCACTGTATCATGATGCTATTTCGCTGAAACCAATGTGACTCATTTAGTGTTACAAATATGACTATCCAATGACATTTCAAACCACCTACCTTTAATACTGTCTGTTGATTGCTTGTTTATTTGAGATGGACTGAGGGGTATTTCTGAAAACTCTTTTCTCTCTTCCTCTGTGAAGAGCTCTGATAAAAGGTCACAACCATGGATCATTGGCAAGGAATGAAGATACTCCCTTTCAGACTGTCCCTTGAAAAACAAACCTGACATATTGATGAAGAAACCAAAATGAAAACTTACAATGAAATGCTCACAATGTTATATATTACTGACTTTAATACAACACATTGAAGACATTAGTCAAGTGCTATGAGCGTATCGATTGTTGAGTTGGAGGTTGTATAAATGAACAAATTATAATTATTAGACAATCCAAACTGGACAACTGGCCTTGAAGAAGGTGGTAATGGTGCCAGTAAACAGATTCATCCTATAACAAGCAGATCCTGCATATTAAGGGAGGTAACTATGCACGCAAGTAGCAGCTTTCTGAGCACCCTGGCTTTTGTACCTGCTTGAACTTGGAAACTTTAGGTTTGTTTTGAGGCCATAATATTTAAGGTTCAGGGTGAAAGACACGTTTCAGGCCCTCTAGTCTGAGATGAGTGTTTTACCAAACAAGGTTTATCTTCGAGGTGGATTTTCTTCAGATTGAGGTAGCCGACTGGTGCAAATGCATCTTCAGAATGAATGACAGTTTCAGCCTGATCTCTGAAATACAGAATATTGGAAATTTTAACTATAAATTGTGTATTAAAATACTTATCTGATCTCATGTTATGCATCTCTCTTCTTCGACCCAGTGTGGAAACGTGCTGTCAGCTAAGTTGAATCAAATCTACTTGGCCTCTAACCACCCGACCCCTACCCCTGCAATAGACGCCTGTCAATCATCCTGTACGCGCAGCCGATCACATGACGTCCTGTACTTGTCATTCTCTTCTTGGAGCTCCAAGTAATCTGTGATGCTGGGAAAGAAGGGCGGGCATCCATTGCGTGAGATAGGATAAGTATCTATTTATAGATAAAATTTCCAAATTTTTAAACTTATCCTATCTCACGTTATGCATTATCCCACAGTTGGCTGGAGGGCCGCAGATTACCCTCTGACACACTGCACAGGCGAGGATGCATTCCACAAGGAGGCCAAGAGTAGCACCAACTATCAATATGCTACTCCTTACTTGTGATGGGTTGCTTCAGAAACCCTTTGGCTTACATCACACAAAAACTCTAGGGAGTGGACGCTCCCAAGTAAATGTTTATTCAGCCGCAACTTTTTGCTAAGCAAAAGGACGCAGTTTGGCAAGGAATTAATACTGCTACCCCGAGATTTATCAGGAGACCCTAGAGATCTGGCACTTCCCTGCTTCGAAACTACCCCCCACAGACACACGCTGGACGGCAGTGAAAGGAGGAGTAGCCCGGATGCTCAACTACTTTAATGTTCGGTACCAATCTCCCTACTTACCAAGGTCAGGAAGGACCTAGGAGCGAACGCTTCAAAAACAGTTAGGTAATCAGAATTCAACGCTTCACTGACATGATGGCTCAGAGAGTAGAGGTCAATTAGCAGTGTGTCAGCCATGGGTTTGACAGTGCACCATGCCCTAGTTCCCTAGGTGAGAACAATCTAGCCCATTTGAACAAAGTACATACAATATGGATAACATCGATGTCGTTTATTATGTACATAGCAAGACCTAGAACACGGAAATGATTATCTGCGTGGACGGGTCGACAACACCTGCTGCGCCAGGGCCAATGGACCAAAATGATGAAGGCCTTCGATGTCCGTGACAGATACATCCCATAGGTAATGAGTGGCAAACACAGTATCTGACTTCCAAAAGCAATCTTCCATAATGGCTTGCAGTGAACAGTTCCTATGAAGCGCCATGGTGGAAGCGAACGCATGTGTCTCATGAGGCTTTGCGGACGAAGATGGTGGCAACTTCACAAAGGCGTACACTTGCAGAATCATGGATCTCAACCAGAAAGCCAAGGTTGTATGTGATACTTCTGCTTTGGAAACCGTGGAAAGCGGGAAGAAGAGCGTCTTGCATAGTCTCCGGTGGTCCTTAGAGGAAGCTAAGTATATCCTCTATGCCCGAACTGGGCACAAGGATAAATCTTCAGTGTCTTCTGGACGCAGGATAGATGACAGCGGAGGAATACTGAAGGTATGGTCCGGCTGTCCCGGTAACTGGTTCTTGGCAAGGAAATCCCTCCTTAAGCCAAGAACACTCTAGCATGTCGAGACCTTTCAAAGCATACCCGCAAAACATCCAATGCATGCAACTTGGAATATAGGCGCAGCTGTAGCCAAGGCCAAATGGAAGAAGGTCAATGGTTCATATTCATTCGATGTAAGATGAGCCTAGACAACGGACAAATCCCAAGCCAGGGGTCAAAACTTCTGTGATTGATCCTCGAAGTTACACGATCTAAAGAGAGACTGGAGCTCTGGGACAGTAGACAACTTTACGCCACTGCAATAACTGTGTTAAGTGCGGCTAAGTAGGTAGATAACATAGCACCCTCCAACTTCCTAGTAGACTGTAGGTGTTGAAGATACTCTGCAACCATCTGTGGCGATGCTGTCGTGGGAGACATAATGCCCTTCCCTCTGCGCTACGACCCGAAATTCTTCCACTTGTCATAAAGTGACCTCGTGGATGTACGATGTGCTGTAGTGATAACAGTAGTGACACTTTTAGAATAACCCTTGGCTGTTAATAACTGATGCAAATGCGCCAAACGTGAAGATGGAACATTAGTGGAGACCAGTGTAGTTGATCAGAGTACGAATGCACCTGTAGATCTGACTGCACGGGAAGTGGCACTGGAACTGGATCAGCCAGCTCTCGAAGATCTACGAAGCAACTATGGTGAAAACGTGTAAGTGTTCAGACCGTCCCACGGAATTGCGAGGATGTCTAGTCCCCAGGCTAACGGATCTGAAATCAGAGACACAAACAGCGGTAGTTGATAATTGAATCTGGTAGTGAACAGGTCTATAGTCGACTCCGTCGACGGAAGGCAAACAGCCCTGAACACCTCTGGATGCAGCTTCCATTCCGTTGGGGACGGACGCTTCGGACGTGGCAGAGAGTCAGCGATGACATTCTTACCACTGGAATGTGATTGGCTCGAACCGCTATGCATAATGAGTCTAACAGGTTGAAAAACTGTTGAGTCCACCTCAGAAGTTGGGTCGACACCATCAATCCCAACCGACTGATGTACCAAACGACCGCTGCATTGTCCGACCTTATCATGAGAGGCAAACCTCTTAGTTGCTCTCACCAATGAGTGATCGCCAAAATTACTGCCCCGAGTTCCAAGACATTGATGTGGCACACGCGATCTGTGGGAGACCACTGCCCTGCCACTTGCTGATCGAGAATGTGAGCTCCCCACCCATGTAGTGACACATCCACATACAGGTGGTGAAACAGCACCAACGGCTCTAAACAAACTCCACCGCAAACGTTCGATTCTTGCATCCACCATAGTGGATGAGAATGAAGCTCCCTGGGTAACATGATCAATGTGGTATGATATGAGGAGCAAGAAACATTTGGAATGGTCAAAGCTGAAGTTGACCCCTGAAAGTGAGAGCCTGAGCAGACGACAGTAACCCCAAAAGCTCCTGCCATTGCTGGAGCATCCTGGGCTGGGACAAGGCTAGGGGAATCAGATGTAACATCTTGTCGAACCTCTCCCTCAGCACAAAAAATTTGCTGACCTGAGTGTTGAATACCCCTGATGAACTGCAGACGGCATGTACGGATCAGTTCCGACTTCTTTAGATTCACCAACCAGCCTAAGTGGCGAAGCAGCCGCATCACAAACTCCATGTGAAGAAGACCCCTGTAGCAGAATGCCAGCGTCGTTCCGAACATGGATGCAATCGTCTATGTTAGCCTCAAACACAATCCCCCTGGGATGCAGAAATTTGGTGCTCGGCCTCATCACCCGTGTAAATAGCCACATGGGCCGAATTCCCAATGAGCCATTGGTAGTGAATGCCCTGGAATATGAATTTGTCGGGCAAATCGGAATGTGCAAGTAGGCATCCTGCAAATCGAAGCTGACCATAAAATCTCCCAGTTTGATGATAGTCTTGAGCAACGCTACAGACACTATTCGAAAGGGCCGCATTGAACCCATACTGATGTCAAGAGAGCGGCGCTTCAGAATACAGCCCCGCACTGGAGCGATATGGTTGAGGAAGCAATGAACCGAGACTGGCCTGTTGTAGTGGAAGTGCCGCTTTAAAGTGAACCGCCAAATCGACCATAAGTGGTTGAGTAAGCGCTGCATCCAAATGAATCTGTTGTTGAGAGCGCATCACTTCAGAGTGAATCGAAGCGTTTGTGTGAAGTGGATGGGAAAACGCCAATGCGATTCCACCCCTACCACTTAAGTGAATCACTGAATCGGACTCAATTGGCTGAGCTGCAACTACATTGTGATCATGAGTGGTAGACCGAATCACTAGAGGGTTGGTGAGTCAATGGATTGGTCGCGTGAATCGATGAATACTGTGGTATCATCAGAATAGACGCCGGACGCAATGAAGGTTGTGGTTGTGATAAAACCACTATACGTTTTGGTGACGACAATTCACCAACATCCCGCGAGGCCTCCAAATTCCTAGGACAAAACAATCCTCTCAAATTCTCACTCAGTCAGAGGCCTCATTCAAAAAACTTCATCTGCTGATTTCGAAGACGACCATCTGGCAACTAATTTGTGTTGTTCTTTCCTCCGCTTTTAGGAGCAGATTGCCCATCTTCTGCTCACCAACGATCTCTATCAGATGACCGTCTATTAGCTACCTGCCAATACAGAGAAAACTCGTCGTCTAACCCTTCGCAATACGTACATCTGCTAGACCTATTACAAATGCCTATGCAATCCACACATAAGTTGTGATGGTCTGCCGCTGAAAGGTTTCTATTACACTGACCGCAATGCCTGACTTCATTATAAAAGTAGTCATCCGTAGACGTACTACGCTGTAATAGTAGTTTGTCAGTGATCCACTCAAGCAGTGAGCATGTATCAACCGCATCCAACTTCCATCAGAACTCAAAGAACCATCAGACGACAGAGACGGTGTAGCCGATCGCCAAAGTCTAGCCAACTCATGAGACGCTGTAGTCTGTGACATAGTTACAGGCAACGAGACGGGAGTCACCGGATCCGGACGTCGAAGCGCCGCAACAACTTGCAATACAAATCATTACAAGTCCATGGGCTGTGACATAACTGCTTCTGATTCCAGAACCCATGAAACTGGTAAGCTAGGCGCAGCAGTCGAATGCGGTACATCATACGTTGCTCCCGTAACACCTGAATACCCTGTCGAACAGTTAACTAAAGGTGCAATCACCGCTGAGGTAAGCACATGTGGAAGTGACATAGAAATAAGAGGTGCACTCCCGCACCCCACACTCACAAAACCACTTCCACTCAACCCAGCATGTTGAGTCACTACCCTGTGAATCGGCACGGAAGCGAAACCACTCTGAGGAATCGAAGCGGTGATTCCACTCGGCACACCCATAAACAAAGTACTACTTGCCATCGGTGAATCGAAACACGCCAATGCACTGGAACGAATCAGTTGGGGAATTACTGGAGTACGATTGACACAAAATAGCGCTGAATCATGCTGGTGAATAAACTTTGCCCCAGAACAGGTTGTCGATTCACCCACCTTAGGTTAGATGAACGCTGTCGCATTGCGAATCGCCACATCAATTCAAAGAAGGTTGAGCGAATGCCACATCATGTTATTGAAACCCTTCCCCGTGAATCAAATCGCTACCACGCAGAGGATAACGCTCTCAAACGATTCTCTTTGTCCGACTCACTCAAACGCTCTGGGATGTCACGATCTCGTGTAGCTGATCGAAGCACATTCAAGGCGGTAAAAGAATGCTGATCTATCTGCTGAATCCACGAGTGATCCGTAATCGTAATGACCGACATCAGGCAGGAAACAACGTCTGGTGATTGAGAAAGCACTACCATATGTGGTGGTGACAAAACTACACTACCATCCCTTAAACTCCCGGAAGTCAACGGACAAAATAACCGCCTGAGATCCTCACTAAGATAAGAATCCGATGCATACACAAACTACATCTAGATGACCTCCCACACTAGCCAATACTGTCTACACAAGAATTGTGTGGATCTGCCCATGAAAACTTGCAGTTACATTCACCACAAGGCTTGCGTTTTAGAAGCATTCTTCTCTTTGGAAAACCCATCATCAATCACTAAATCAAGCTATCAATTCTCTTGCAAAACAACACGTCCAGCCTGTGGTGCGACAAAAAAGAGAATGACAAGTAGAGGACCGTGATCGGCTGCGCATACAGGATGATTGACAGTCGTCTATTGCAGGAGCAGAGGTCGGATGGTCAGAGGCCAAATAGATTTGATTCAACTTAGCTGACAGCACTTTTCCACACTGGGTCGAAGAGAGGAACAGTGAGATAGGATGAGTTTAAAAATTACTCCAATACAGGATCAAGTGTGACAATGGGAAACCATTTACTTCACAAACTGATTCCGATTGGTTTTTGATGTGATTACCCATCCAATCAGTGCTGACCTAGCAAGTGCGGTGTTCGAGTAGCCTAGTGGTTACAGTGTTCACTCGTCATGCTAAAGACCCAGGTTTGATTCCCCACGTGGGTACAATTTGTGAAGCCAATTTCAGTCATCCTCCGCTGTGTTTTTGCCGGAATATTGCTATAAGCAGCATAAAACTATAGACAGTCACTGTTCAAATACATCTTAAACATAGTCACAATATGTGAGTTTTCATTTAAATATAGAATGTAACATTCTTGATGAAAGTTACGTTACTTTTTAATCCCATGGAATATTACTTCTGGAAACACATTCTTTGATTAAAGAACTGTTCATCACTTGTGCAGGGTCTGCCGTAAGTAAAAAAAAAACAACATATTCTTCAAACTGAATTCAACAGAAAATGCAAGTCAAAGTTGCACTTTTTATGCTGAACATGAATATTATTATATCATTAAGATGCAATAAAGATCACTAAAGAACAGGAAACCCACAAAAGGTCTATCCCTCTGTAAGACTATGATTCAAGGTCCTCACACAACTAGCTTCTTCTTGAACATGGGGCAATCAAGGGTGAAGGTCTCAAACTCGCCTCCCTCTCCACAGACGTGGAGGCCATAGTCACTTTCCTGGAAAACAAGGCCCAGCTTATATAGATAGGCATCGCTCCATAGGGTAACAACACACACCACATACAGATAAATGGACCTTAGACATACACCAGGTTAGGAAAGACAGACAATCCCAACATCCGAGACCTGTGAATTTTGTGGTTGATGGGTTAAACGTCAAGTCGGGTCGGGTTTAGCAAACTAATGACATATAAATATATAATGATTATGACCTTTTGGAATACAGCCAAAGGATACTAGAAAAATCAAACAGATAAAATTATCACAAACGAAATTTAGGGGATAATACTGTTTACTTAAGAACATATCAGACTTGTGTGAAGACTAGTTCTGTAATGCTGTAACCAGATGACTCCACTAGGAGAGATTTAACCGTCCAAGCTGCGTGTGTGCATATTAAGTGATAGCTTAAAATAAAAGAAACCAGTTTTAAGTCTTGAAATAGTGTATCATTTATATTTGGAGGAAAGGCTAGATTCTGGCATTACTGGTAAAAAATTTGACCAGCCAGTCCTTTGGACAGGTTAGATTTTCTACATCTTTCCTACACTGTAAACACGTGAAACATTTACCAGTGGACACAATCCTTGTTAGTTCCACGCTATGAACATGGTGCACCATGATAAACAAAAAAGTACAGTTTATAACAGAGGAGTTACCATGGTTACTGTTGTGGCCTTACCATTTTCAGCATGTGTGGGTAAATGTCAGCTAAAGACTTCCCCAGGTGCTTCTGTGGATCTAAGCCTGGAACAATACATCAGTATTGTAAAACTAGCTAAAGCCTGTATCTCCTCTATGCTGGAACTAAAGTTATAATATATTCATTACATTGTAACAAACAGTGTAACAAACAGTGGCGCCTGATTTTACCCAGTGTTCGAAACACCTGCCTCCAGATTGCATGCAACAGGTTATTTTCAACGCAGACTGCCAGATTCTCAAATTCACCTGCCTGATGGCTGAGTTAGAATTTAGACACGTATATGAAGATATTCATCATATTTCAGGATAATATATCATTATCAATTCAGTCTCAAATCTGAAATAAACAGTTAATTCTTTTCTTGAGGTTTTTTTGGGAAAATTTACAAGTTTTAATTTAATCACACTAAGTAAATTAGTATTTTTTGTGGCCAGGTACATTTTGGTCACATTTGGCAAGCATCTAAGCAGACATCTGGTCGGCTTGAAATTTCGGGGAGTTTCATACCCTTCTGTACCACAAAACAATA